>NC_090822.1:15926582-16551582 GCF_000390325.3 Nicotiana tomentosiformis
ATATCTTCTATCTATGTTTAAATATTATCATTTTTATTTAGTTATTTGTGAATGTTTAACTTACTAATATCTCCATTTCCATTTGTATGTTGTGTAGTTTGACCGGTCCTAGTCACTAACCTTTCCAGCCTCTCGGGCTCTTAGAAATCATACAATTCAGTGCGAAAGAGATAATAACAAGTATCAACAAGGAAACAAGAGGAAACAGAGATATGACATGTAAGTAAAAATGTAACTGAGTTCAAGACAGCAAATAACAGTTAATTCAATAGGTAGACGACTGTTACGGGTCCCAACAATGATATCATATGGCCTAAGTATGGTTTCTAACATGAATAGTAGTCAAATTTCTAGAAGACAGAGGGAACATGTAATTAACAATAAGTTATTCGACTTTACAGTCTTACGGGACAGACCAAGACTCAATCCCCCATGGTACATGCCCGCACGCCCGTCACCTCCCAAACAATCACATCATACCAAAATTTGGGGTTTCATACCCTCAATACCAGATTTAAAACTATTACTTACCTCAAACCCCGAAATAATCCTATTCTGAAATGCCTTTGCCCCTCGAATCAATCTCTAAATGCCCCGAAACTAGCCACAAGAAGTACAATATAATTAATATAGGCTAAAAGAATCAATTCCACAAGGAAAACACGAAATTATAAGCCAAAATCCGAAATAGGCTCAAATCGGCCCCCGGGCCCACTTCTCGAAATCTGACAAAAGTCACAAAATGTGAACACCCATCCACTCACGAGTCCAACCATACAAGAATTACTCGAATCCAACCTCATATCACCTTCCAAAACTCAAAATTTTAGCCTATGAAGTTCTATCATTTTTCCCAAATTTACAACTCAAATCCCTAATTAGATGACGAAAATAGCAATAGGTTCATGAAATATTGTCCAATACGAGTTAGAATCACTTACCGCAACAATCTTCTTGATGAAACCTCAAATAATTGCCTCACACCGAGCTCTTAAAGTCCCAAAATCGAAATGGAAATCAAACCCTCGAAATCCCATTTTTTGTCCAGTTCTTCCGCATCTGGGGACCCATTGTCGCACCTGCAACGCCACACCTACGAAATTTCACTCGCAGGTGCGGAAATGACTTAAGGGACTGGGTCCAGTAATTGGTTGTACCTGCGTGTGCACACCTGCGGACAAAGGTCCGCTTCTACTATCTTCCCCTCCATCTCACTCTCCGCATCTGCGGAGCTTCGAGCGCATCTGCGGAGCTTTCAGCGCATTCGCGGGCTAGCAGATGCGGAAATGCCCTCGCACCTGCGACCCCTTGCCATCTACTCAACTCCCGCTTCTGCGCTCCTTCATCCACACGTGCGAGTATGCACCTGCGGTCTCCCCACCGTAGGTGCGAAACCACCAGATGTCAGAAGGCTTCATCCATTTGCTTAAGTCAGAATTCAAATCGTTAAGCATCCGAAACACACCTGAGGCCCCTGATACCTCAACCAAATATACCAACAAGTCCCAAAATACCATACGAACTTAGTCGATCCCTCAAAACATGTAAAACAACAACAAAACATGAATCACCCTCCAATCCAAATTTAATGAACTTCAAAATTTCCAAATTCTACAAACGATACCGAATCATACCAAACAACGTTCGATTGACCTCAAATTTTGCACACAAGTCATATACAACATTACGGACCAACTCCAACTTCTGGAATCGATATCTGATCCTGATATCAAAAAGTCAAACCCCCGGTCAATCTTTCCAAAAATCCGACTTTCGCCATTTCAAGCCTAAATTAGCTACAGACCTCAAATTTACAGTCCAGACACACTCCTAAGTCCAAAATCACCCAACAGAGCTAACGGAACCGACGAAACTCCATTTCGGAGTCGTCTTCACACATTTCCCACTACGGTCAAAATCCTGACACTTAAACTTCCGTTTTAGGGACTAAGTGTCCCAAAACACTTTGAAACCAAAAACAAGACCTCCCGGCAAGTCACATAAGCATAAAAAGGTACGGGGAAAGTATTAAATTGGGGATCATGGCTAATACACTCAAAACGATCGGTCGGGTCATTACATCAAGGTTTGACAAGATACTTACCTTTTGAAGTTATGTCGATATTCCAAAATTGCCGTCTTGCTTGAATTGACCTCCATACCGCTCAAATCTATCGAAATTAATTGTATAACTTCATTAAAATTCATCGTAAATAATTCCAGATAATAAAACGTCGATTTAAAACTTTATTCTAAAAAGTCAAGAAATCCGAACACCCATTCCGATACGAGTTCAACCATACCAATTTTATCGAATTTCAACAAAATAATCGTCCTCAAAATCTTGAATTCCTGTTTTTTGAAAAGTTTTTACAAAAATCACCATTTCATCCATTAAACTCGAATTAAATGATGAATATAACCATATAGAACACTTACCCCAACCAGGCTTGTAAAAAATCCCTCCAGAATTGCCCAAAACTGAGCTCCAAAACACCCGATCGAAAATGACGAAAGGACCATTTTTGGTCCTTAACATTCTGCCTAGTTTCGCACCTGCGAATGAGTCGCCGTATCTGCTGAGTTGCTTTTGCGAGCCAGAACTCGCTTATGTGGAAGCGCACTACCCAGTCGACCCTCGAATCTGCGGAAGAATTTCCGCTTCTGCGAGAATCATAGGTGAGACGCCATGGCTCGCTTCTGCATAAAGGGTCGCTTCTGCAGCCTTCTTCATCAGATTCTGCTCAAGTCGCTTCTGCATGGCAAATCCTTCAAGTCCATATTGATCTGTTAACCATCCGAAATCCACCCGAGACCCACGGGACTTCAATTATGAGTTTGAAAATCATCCAACATATCAAATCAATCCGGAATGACTTAAAATTTTGCATTCATAAATGATGTAATGGAGCTATTCCAATTTCCGGAATTTAAATTCGACCTGGTTGTCAAAAATTCAACCTTCGGTCGAACTTTCAAAAAATCTTCTATTTTTCCAACTTTCGCCAAAATACGTGAATTGTCTTATGAACTTCCAAATCCAATTCCGGACACACGCCTAAGTCTGAAATCACCATATCAAGCTATTGACATCATCAAAATTTTATTCCGGAGTAGTTTGCTCAAAAGTCAAACTCCGGTCAATTCTTTTCATTTCAAGCTTCAAAATGAGAATGATTCTTTCAATTAAATTCTGAATCTTCCAAAAATCAAACTCGACCACACCCGCGGGTCATAATACATATTACGAAGCTGCTCGAGACCTTTAGTGGCTGAACGGGGTGTAAATTATTAAAACGACAAGTCAGGTCGTTACATTCTCCCCATCTTAAACATATGTTTGTCCTCGAACGTGCAATAATCTTTCTGAGGACTTAATTTACTGAATGTATTTACTGCACACATACTCGCGGGTGATCCTATGCCACCGCAAACTTAACATGGCTCGACAACACCATCTCAGCTGAGATTATTTCTTTTATCCACATTTATGCACTTAAAACCCAAATTCCTTACAATCCAATCATTTTCATAAGGCCTTATTATCACATTAATGCATGGTATTAGTGTCACCCGGCTATAGCAACTCTGTATTCAAAGTTTCATGGATAGGTATAGTCCACTGATGGCTCATTACTGTGGGATTGGCCTTTTGATATTAAATGCAGTTTAAGATGGCTCAGGAATATTTTAAAGTTGCTGAAGGTGGTGTTCTTGTAGACGTTAGCTGCGGGAGTGGGTTATTTTCCAGGAAATTTGCCAAATCTGGGACCTATTCAAGAGTCATCGCACTCGACTTTTCTGAAAACATGCTTCGCCAGTGTTATGATTTCATAAAGAATGATGAGAGTATCTTAAGCTCGTAAGTGATATTCTACCCAATATAGGATATCAAGTTATTGCAAGTCTCATTAGTTGGGAATTGTCTCTTATGACAAGAAATATATTATTGAATTTCTTCTTCTATTAAAATTTGCAGCAATCTGGCTCTTGTAAGAGCAGATGTTTCCAGATTACCGTTCTTCTCCGGATCAATTGATGCTGTACATGCAGGTGCTGCTTTGCATTGCTGGCCATCTCCATCCAATGCAGTAAGTTGTTTAAATTTTAGTTTTTCTTGGGCAAAATTAACCTGTACTTCTCGACTTAATAATGAATTACTTCTCAATCCTAAACTAGTCAGGGTCAGCTATACAAATCCTTTATATCTATTCTGCTCTATCCTGCCATTCCATTCCATTCCAATACAACAACAACAACATACCCAGAATTATCCCACACTGTGGGGTCTGGGGAGAGTAGTGTGTACACAGACCTTACCCCTACCTTGTGAGTGGTTAATAATTTGTCTTTTAAGGTTAATTAGGTGTTTTTAAGACTAGAGGTTATCTGAATCAAGCACTTATCTGTATACTATTAATTTATGTCTCTCACTTATCCCCACACTAACATTAATTTAGGTCTCACTTTTTGGTATAGAGTAAAAAAGAAAGAGTATCACCTAAATTGGGACAAAGGGAGTACTATTTTAGAATACCAACCCCGAACCCTAGGAATCTGATAAAGGAAAGTTTCGCTAGAAATGTGAGCTCATTTTAAGGGCAGAAAATTGAAGTGGATAAATATTTGGTGACAGAGTTAGTTGCAGGAAACTTGAGCACCTGGTGGTGGACGTTTTGATTGCATGCTGCTTTTGGTTCTAACATTGGTATTTGATAGTTATTAGTTCTACACTAATTCGTAAACTTATAATTTGTCTTGTTGTCGCATAGTTTTGGTTGAATTCTTTGTTGCTCACTGAAGTTTTATGATTTATTCAATGAATGAAGTTGAGTTTACAGTTGATTATGCTGTTATTTCTCTGCCAGATTGCTGAAATCAACCGGGTTTTGCGTAGTGGGGGTGTGTTTGTTGGTACTACATTTCTTCGAGTTAATCCTTCAGCTCCGACGATATTCAGGGCTTTGGAGCAGGTGAATTTCGTTTTGTGATTATTCAACTTATACTCTTTATTTTTCTCCCTTTTATACTTCGCGTGATAGTAATTGGTTATCAGCTTTTACAATGGCTTACACTATTCCAAAAAAAAAAAAAAACTACCTGATTGTTGTCATTTGAAGTTAGAACCCTAGTAATTTACAATTTTTGCCCAAGTAAATATCCCAAGTTAAATCAACTCAAAAATGAACACCCCGACCTCTTTGTTTAAATTTGATTTGGGAGGGTATGGTTGGGCTTAACCTGCAAACAGAATATTCAAGACCTGGTAATTGGTCTCATTTTGCTTGCTATGATTTATACTTGAAGAATTACCATCTTACTTTATATTGGTTAAAGAGTACAAATTAGTTGCCAACACATAAAGACAACAAAAAATTGTTCGGCTTTGTTCCCACTAGAATACTTACCTATATTAGAAGTTGCTCGAAACTAACCAAAAAATGCCAATACGATCATCAAGCCCAAAGGTGGACCTACGTTTTGAGTAGAGGGGTCAGTGGACCTCGTTTACCTCAGCAAAAGTTCTAGATATATATATGTGTATATATGTTAAAAATGATCATATATTTTGCTTGGAACCCTTAAGATCAAAAGTCTGATGGGCGTGTTGGTTGAGCAATCGACTCATGTGCCCCCACTACCTTCAAATCTTGAGTTTGCCTCTGAATTCAAGCCAGTCTAACTGTCAACATGACAAGCCGGAAAAATATTGTTCAAGAGGATAGTGGAATGAGGCTCCGTCTCATGCTTCACATTGCTTTGTCAGAGCTGGCTCTACGTGATTATAAAAGTAGAACTATGTGATCGTTATTTCTGTCAGAGATATGAACATAACTTTCCTTTTGATCGCAGAGTGCTGGACGAACCTACAGCTATTTTACTCGAGAGGAGATCGAAGACTTGGTGACAACCTGTGGTCTCATCAACTATACCAGTAAAGTTCAGAATTCTTTCATCATGTTTTCTGCACAAAAACCCTGATCTTTGGCGTGTTAAATCTCATGTTTTCCCTGTTTTGGTATATATTCTTGTACTCGCTGTGCAATGTATCTCAACTCTGTAGATAATAGTAAATAGATAAGTTGATTCAGGCAGTTAAAGCACATTCTTTACTGTGAATACCACTGCTGGTAAAACAATGTAACTAGACATTAAAATAGCATATGAGCACACATGTAATATATATATCTAGTACTTTCCCTTAACTGGTTTATTGGAATCACTTGTATATGTTTATTAATTCTGAATTGAGCTTCGTAACTCGACAGTATCTATACATTTGACACTAAATCATTATCCTTCAACAAGAACCACAAAATATAACTTAAATTAAACATCTTTGGTTTGTGGATAATAAGTGAATGATTAGTATATGATTGGATGCTAAAAAATCTGTATGTCATTGGTTAGTGACAAGTTGGTTTTTGGGAATAAGCATACTATAAAATTATAGTACCATATATAGATAAGTCTGCCTATTGGCTGAATGATGAGTGAGCATAATTATAGTGGGCGTTTGGACATAAAGAATTGTAAAATTCCAAAATAGGGGGTAAATATTTTTCTAAGTGAAAATGGTATTTGAAATTTAGAGTTGTGTTTGGACATGAATATAATTTTGGGTTGTTTTTGAAGTTTTGTGAGTGATTTGAGTGAAAATTTCGAAAACACCTTCTTGGAGTTTTTCAAATTTTCGAAAATTTCCAAAATGAATCTTCAAGTGAAAATTAAAAATTTTATGAACAAAGACTGATTTTGGAAAAAAAGCAAAAAAAGTTTTGAAAAAAAAGGAAAAATTTCTTATGTCCAAACGGGCTCACAGTACCTTAACGCAGCAATACATTACAGCGCATCAACCTGCGGAGCGTTTGTTGTGCCAGCAGACTACTCCGATTGTGCAATTTTTTTTAAGTTAAGCATTATGTAAGATGTGACTTAGATCCCCCAATTTATTAATGCGAAAAAATAATAATTTCTTCCAATAATTACCATAAGTATCACTTTATGAACTATAAACGTAAGGTGGTATTAGAGTCCATAATTTTCATCTCGTAAAATAAGGTTAAAAAAAACACATGATATAATGCTCATATTGCACATATTGGAACTGCTCTGAGGTATATCAATTGTTAAATTTGCTATTACAACACGGACCTTGTCCACAATTCGGATTCGTGCGAAGATGCAAAACTCTTTATTAAAGGCGATTCTATTTTTAACTAGGGACGGTAATGGGGCGGTATGGGTGCGGGGCGGTGCGGGTTTTAGCATATGCGGGTGGTGCTGGTTTAGACATATGCGGGTGCGGTGCGGGTCAAAATTATTTTTTTTAAAAATCCTTTGTGGGTGCGGTGCGGGTACGGGTTTTAACTTTTTGCAAAATTATAACGTTCAACTATTGCTAATATTATTACAACCCGCAAATATTTACTTTTTCAGTTTTGAACTTGTGGTTCCTTTCTCCTATGCATTGATTATTTTAGTATCAAACTAATTTGGTTTTTACGAGGCATGTATTTCATATTGGACATTTGTTTAGTTGATTGTAAATACACATTTTTCTGTTATTTGCATCTTTGGGAAGAAAATATTATTTTATATTTTTTAGTGTTTTAAAGTCGATCCCACTTTAACTATATAGTTACTTTATCTGAGTCGAGTAGATAATTAGTTGACTCAATTTTCATGTATCTCATCTCATTGCCTTGTACGATACATCTGAATTATTAGAAATGACATACTAATATATCAAACTGAATTCCAATACTGATGCATGTAAAATCAGAAATAAGTGATAGGTTACATATGTATCCCTATTATGTTTTGATGATATAACAAACTTAATAATAAGAACTAGATAAGGAACCTGTTACACATCCTCAAGTATTTAAAGAATAACAAGTCTCAGTTCGGGAACGTGGTTCAACTCTTCAGAGTCAAAGGAATAGCAGAGGGAATATATGGCCACCAATTCTTGTGGTGACTGTACAAGTCAACTCCCCACAGCTGTAAAGTTGCTGCCGGCACACGCAATAGTGCAAAAACAGTGCAATAGTCAACTTTATAGGGAATGCCCTTTATCTAACTTGCTTACATCATTCAAGTGATGTCACAAATGAGTTATTAACATCAAGCAAAGGTAAAACAAAATATTTGCACATTCAAGAATCGATCAAGCATTCTCTCAAGTCTGTATCAATCTTGCAAGTGATTCTCAAGGGCATCAAGAATAAAGAACCACAGAACGAAGGACCAGTTTCATGTATTGAGTTATTACATGTCCTTAGTTATGTTGCACCTTTGTTAAACTTCTTTACTTGTAATACCTACTTAGCTTAGTTAGAAGCATTGTGTAGGAAACCTTGTAAATCATAAACCCTTGTGTTTGTGTCTTGGCTAGTTTAGTCGAGTTATAAGTCTTTGTAATAGAATTATTACAAAGTGGCTTGTAATAGAGTTGTTACAAGTTAGTGAGGGATTAAGAGGTTAATTCCTAGATTACAATAGGTTGTAATCTAAAGTTTGCTCAGTAATGAAGTTGAAATCCTACAAGGGTAGGTCGTGGTTTTTAATCCCGTGAGCTAGGAGTTTTTCACGTAAAACTTTCTTGTGTCATTTACTTACTGCAGTGTGCGTGTGTTCTGTGGGAACTAATAAAGAACTTGGTTCTCTATATAGTTGGTGGACCCTTACATTCTATCAATTGGTATCAGAGCATGTTCTTTCTATCAGGCTAACACCTAGAAAGGATCCTCATGGCTGCTCCACCAAACTTTGAAGAAGATCAATCTACCTACAGGACACCAAGATTCAATGGCCAATACTATGGATGGTGGAAGACAAGGATGCACGACTTCATCATGGTTGAAGACTCAGAGCTCTTGGACGTCATCTGCGATGGACCCTTCGTCTCTACAAAAACCAGTGATGACCCAGCAGTAAAAGTTCCCACAACAAGAAAAGAATTCAATGATGCTGATCACAAGGCCATAGAGAAGAACTTTCAAGCAAAGAAAATTCTTGTCTGTGGTATTGGTCCTAATGAATATAACAGGATTTCAGCATGCCAATCTGCTAAAGAGATCTGGGAACCTCTCCAAACAGCTCATGAAGGGACAACCCAAGTTAAGCAATCAAAGATTGACATGCTTACTGCAGAATACGAGCTTTTCAGGATGAAAGACGATGAGTCCATCCAGGACATACATACTTGGTTTACCTCCACTATCAATGAGCTTCATTCTATGGGAGAAATCATTTCAAGGAACAAACTTGTCAAGAAAATACTCAGTGTTTTACCTAGTTCCTAGGAAAACAAAGTGAATGTTATCACAGAGGTAAAGGATTTGCAGAAGCTAACCACTGATGAACTTGTTGGTAATCTGAAAACTTATGAAATGAAGAAGAAGAAGGATAATGAGATAAGAGAGCCCAAAAGGGAGAAGAGCCTTGTCCTCAAGACGGACAACAATGATTTAGGTGGTGAGGATACTGATATGACTTACCTGACAAAAAGATTCCAGAAAATGGTTCGCAGAAATGAAGGCATTACAAAATGGGGCAGCTCTAGCAAGCCAAAAGGTTATGACCTATGTCATAAGTGTGGTAAGCTAGAACATTTCATCAAGGATTGTCCTCTCCTCAAGCAAGACCAATACAAACACAACACACACAAAGCATCTAAGAGTAACCCGGTTCCTGACAAACGTTTCAAGAGGAAAAATGTCGCTGACAATGTTGTGAAACAAGCTCTTGCTGCATGGGGAGACTCTTCCAGCGAATATGAAGAAGATGATGATCAAGGTGACAACTCCATGATGGCAGTGAAAAGTGAAGCAGCTGAGTATGACTCTATATTTGCCTTAATGGCACACTCTGATAATGATGAAAATGACGACGACGATGATGAGGTAAACTTTCTAGATGTTCAAAGAAATCTGAAGTCTTATTCTCCTAAAAAACTTACGTCCTTGGTAAATATTTTAATTGATGCTTATCACAGTCGAGAAGTAAATATTTTAATTGATGCTTATAAATGATAAAAATGCATTAACTGTGGAACTAGGAGAAGCAGAACAATCGAGAGATGACCTAGTAGTCGTTGTGGTAGATTTAAAGGAAACCATTGAGAGCCTGGAGAAATAAAAAGATGCTTTAACTGAAAAAATTACAAACATAGAGCATGAGAGAGATGACCCATTAGTAGTTGTTATAGATCTGAAGGATACAATTGAGGAACTAAAAGGAAAAGGTAGGCATGAGATTCTTCAAAAGGGAAAGGAAGTTGCGGATGAAACACATCTTAGGCTTGAAGATGAGATAAAATCAGTGAAATCTAGTCTATGTGTTGAACTCGAGAAAAATAAACAACTTTAGTAAGAACTAGGTAGAGTCAATAGTGATATTGAAAAATACTCAAGGGGACTTGGTCCTCTAAAGCTATCACTGCCATGTACACGGACAATGGGGGAAACGGGCAGGGAATCGGGTTTCAAAGGGAAAAAGCTCCATACAACCCTCATAGCAAATACGTTACTGTACCTGACAACTGGCTCTGCACTCATTGTGGTAACACCGGGCACTTTAAGGAAACTTGTAAGGCCAAGTTTCAGTCTCAATAGAAAAATAAAGTTTTTGCTAAAAGGTAATTACTGCTAGAGAACCCGGTCTCTCATATAAAAGACGCATGATGCATGCTTGGACCAAAAGAATCCTCATTCATCCCTTTCCTCATTACAAGGTACCCAAGCTTGTTTGGGTTCCTAAGTCTAACCCTTAATTTCCTTGTGCATGGAACAGTGAAGGGGAGAAACCAACAATGGTGCATGGATAATGGTTTCTCAAAGCACATGACTGGAAGTACAAACGATTTCCTTTCACTGAAGGCACTACAAAGAGGGAGTATATCCTTTGGAAATGGCAAGAAGGGATACATTCTGGGAGTTGGAAGGATTGGGAAGTCTCTCTCTCACTCTATTGAAAATGTGTACTATGTGAACGGATTGAAGTACATCTTGCTGAGTGTTTCCCAAATCTGTGATAAGGGAAACAAAATGGAATTTGTGTCAAAGATATGCGCAGTCACTAATCTTTTGTGACTAGTGAAATGGTGTTAGTGGCGAAAAGATATAAAAATGTCTATGTTGCTGATTTTGAGTCCCTACAGAGTGGTGATCTCAACTGTCTAAGTATTGTTGATGATGATGTTGAACTCTGTCACAGAAGTCTGGGTCATGCAAGTTTCATGTTACTGAACAAATTGGTCAAGAAGGACCTGGTTCGTGGTCTGCCCAAGTCAGACTTCAAGGACCACAAGTTGTGTGATGTGTGTGTAAAAGGAAAGCATATCAGATCCTCTTTCAAACCCAAAAAGGAAGTTAGTACTTCAAGACCACTTGATCTTATCCACATGGATCTATGTGGACCTATGAGGGTGACAAGTAGAGGAGGAAAGAGGTACATCTTCGTTATAGTGGACGACTATTCCAGATTCTCCTGGACTCTGTTTCTCAGAACCAAGGATGAAACCTTCCAAGTGTTTGTTGCATTTGTCAAGAAGATCCAAGTGAAGATGAGTAATAATGTAGTATGTATCAGGTCTGACCATGGGACAGAATTTGATAATGCCAAATTCGATGAATTCTGTGTTGCAAATGGCATCACTCACAATTTTTCAGCTCCAAGAACACCACATCAAAATGGTGTTGTGGAGAGGAAAAATAGGACTCTTGAAGACATGGCAAGAACAATGTTGATTGACGGTGGTATTGCAAAAAGTTTCTGGGCAGAAGCAGACAATACTGCATGCTACTTGATAAACAGGTGCATGATCACATCCCTTCTGAACAAAACACCATATGAACTATTGAACGGAAGGAGGCCCAAGCTGACACATTTAAGGACCTTTGGCTGTAAATGTTTTGTTCTCAACAACGACAAGGAAGCACTTGGGAAATTTGATGCCAAAAGCGATGAAGGAATCTTTCTGGGATATTCATCACAAAGCAAAGCCGACAAAGTATACAACAAAAGAATTCAATGTGTTGAGGAAGGCATACATGTGATCTTTGATGAATCTCACCACTCTTGTGAAAAGGACTTACATGATAAGAGTGATCAAGACGGAGAACATTCAATTGTCCCTGGTAAAGTCATTGACATGGAAAATGGAAAGGCTGACATGATGAGTCAGGTAAAGGAGTCAAATGAGGATGGTGCAACTATATCTCCAACTGATGGAGAAAAACTTGGTCCCGCAATCACAATAACTGAAGCTGAGAACAGAGTTGTCGATGTTGTTCAAGGCACCCCGCATGCTGGGATGAGAAGCAACCAATGACCACCGTCGGATCATCTATCAATGAGATTCAGGTGTCTAGTTGGAAGCACAAAGGTTCACACCCTCTTGAAAATATAATCACTCCTCTTGATTCAGGAATTCAAACCAGATCAAATGCTAGAAACTTAGTTGCCTTCTCAGCCTTTCTCTCTCAAATAGAGCCCAAAAATATCAAAGAAGCATTAAAAGATGCAGACTGTATTACAGCTATGCAAGAAGAGCTTCATCAATTTGAGAGGAACAAGGTATGGCACATAGTTCCACGACTTGCGGATCGAATTGTTATAGGAACCAGGTGGGTATTCAGGAACAAACTTGATGAGTTTGGAAACACAACAAGGAACAAGGCAAGGCTAGTAGTTCAAGGCTACAATCAGGAAGAAGGGATTGACTATAATGAAACTTTTGCTCCAGTTGCTCAAATGGAGGCAATCAGAATTCTTATTTCCTTTGTATCGCATATGGAATTCAAATTGTTCCAAATAGATGTCAAAAGTGCATTTCTGAATGGTTTTCTAAAAGAAGAAGTCTTTGTCAAGCAACTACCTGGATTTGAGAATCATGAGCATCCTGAACATGTCTTTAAACTTGACAAGGCTTTGTATGGGCTAAAGCAGGGTCCTCGCGCTTGGTATGAAAGGTTGTCAAAATTTCTTCTAGAAAATGGCTTTACGAGAGGAAAAATTGACAACAAAATTTTTCTGAAGAAACGAGGGAGGAACCTGCTCATTGTGCAAGTCTATGTTGATGACATCATTTTTGGAGCAACAATCGACTCTCTGTGTGAGGAATTTGCAAAACTCATAGGAAGTGAGTTTGAAATGAGCATGAAGGGGGAATTGGATTTCTTCTTGGGTTTACAAGTGAAGAAAACTCACAAAGGGACAATGATAAGCTAGTAGAAGTACATTAAGGAGCTGCTGAAGAGATTTGACATGGAAGCATAAAAAATCATTGATACTCCCATTGCCACAGCCACTCGTCTGGACATGGATGAACCTGATTCCTCTCTGATTGAGACCATGTATAGAGGTATCATAGGGTCACTTATGTATCTGACATCAAGCAGACCGGATATTGTCTTCAGTGTGTGCAATGACCCAACCGGTTATTTTAACTTTTAGAACCCTGTTCCCTAAAATAAAACTTCCTGTAGGTTCTTGTAATGATTTATGACTTGCGGGGATGGTTGGTTCGGGATTTGGAAGTGTTTGGGGTGAAACCAGAACACTTGGTTCCTTAAGTTGGCCTTAAAGTGCTAAGTTTGACTTCGGTCAACATTTTGTGAAAACGACCCCGGAATAGAATTTTAATGATTCCAACAGCTCCGTATGGTGATTTTGGACTTAGGAGCGTGTTCAGAATTTTATTTGGAGGTCCGTAGTTAAATTAGGCATGAAATGGCTAAAAACAAGAATTTAAGTTTGGAAGTTTGACCGATGAGTTGACTTTTTGATACCGGAGTCGGAATCCAGTTCCAAAAATTTTCATAGCTCCGTTATGTAATTTATGACTTGTGTGTAAAATTTGAGGTCAATCGGAGTTGATTTGATAGGTTCCGACATCGAATGTAGAAGTTGAAAATTCTTAGTTTCATTAAGCTTGAATTGGGGTATGATTCATGGTTTTAGCATTTTTTGATGTGATTTAGAGGTTCGACTAAGTTCGTATGATATTTTAGGACTTGTTGGTATATTTGGTTGAGGTCCCGAGGGCCTCGGGTGAGTTTCGAATGGTTAACGGATCAAAAAGTTGGACTTAAAAAGCTGCTGCAATTTTCCCTTCTGCTGTATATTCTGGGCTGTGATCGAGCCCCAGATAGAACCCAGATATCGAGCCCACGATCGAGGCCTAAGTCGAAGCCAGGGACGAGGCTCAGTATCGAAGTCACGATCGAAGGTCCAGCTCGAGGACATGATCGAAGGTAAGGCTCAAGGGCTAGGATCGAGACCCATGCTCGATGCCCTGATCGAAAGCCCATGCTCGATGCCCTGATCGAAGGCTCAACCTCGATGTCCTGATCGAAGGCCCAACCTCGATGTCCTGATCGAGGCCATAACCGAGGTCCAGGATCGAGCCTGTGATCGAAGCCGCGATCGAGGCCCAGTTCCGAAGGCTGCTGGACAGTTTTATAAAAAGAGGGCATTCGTCCCATTTGCCATTTTTGACGAACTTGAGCTTGAGCAGAGACGAATTTTGGCAGATTTTCAAGGGAAAAACATTGGGGTAAGTGATTCTAACTCGGATTTGGTCTACATATACAAGTATATCATTGTTTTCACAATTTAATTAGTGTTTTGAGATTGAAATTTGGAAAAGTTTAGAAATCTCATAGAAACGAAATTTTGAGATTTCGGTATCGATTCGGAGTCGGATTTGAGTGAAACTGGTATGGTTGGATTCGTAATTGAATGGGTTGTCGGATTTCATAACTTTCGCCGGATTCTGAGATGTGGGCCCCGCGAGCGAACTTTTAATTAATTTCGGGATCTTTTCTTAAAAATATAGTATTTTCTTATAGAATTGATTCCTATAGTATTTAATGATTGTATCGAATTATTTTGGCTAGATTCGAGCCAGACGGAGTTGGATAATCGTGGAAAAGGCCTTATAGTGGATTAAATTGGAGCAAGACGAGGTAAGTCTCTTGTCTAATCTTGTGAGGGAGAAATTACCTCATAGGTGATTAAAAATTAAATAATTGTTGCTAATTGTGGGGGGCTACGTACGTATGAGGTGACGAGAGTCCGTGCGTAGCTACTATTAATGCTAAAGTCCGGGTAGTTTAGGACTCAAAGCATGCCCTACTTGTGTAAATTGTATTCTTTGATTAATTAATATTAATTGATATATATGAATATATTGTGAATTGTTAGATAAAGATATTAAAGGATGAAAATTTCATATGCTTAATTTTTGTTTAAATCAATTAATTGTTAAAAGAAATTATTCTCCTCCCAAATTTATCTTATAATAAACATACTCTCCTTCCGGAGGCACATAAGAAAATGTCCTCCTTTCTTGTGGAGTGGGCCGAACGCCTCGGCAGGATAGATGCATCTATGGATCACGCCGCACGTCCCTCGGCAGTGTACACGACACTCTGGATCGGGTCGTACGTCCTCGGCAGAAATCGTGCTTAATAATAATAATTATACGATACTTTAATAATTTATTTCAGCTTGTGAAACTAATTAATAAATTGAAAAGTCCTTGGGATTTAATGAATTATTATTCTTTCTTGTTAAGGAATTAATTGTGACTCCTGTAAATGAGGTTTAATTGATAAATTGGAAACTATTTGAATTGAAGGAATTTAATTAATATATTGAGAATTGTTACATTTGAAGGAATTTGATTATTTTTGCTGATTAAATAAATTATTGTGAATTATGTAAATCATGCTGATTTAAATATCTTAGTTTTATTTCAGTTATTATTGACCCATAGTGAGTGTCAAAGTCGGTCATCTCGTCTCTACCACTTCGAGATTAGGCTTGATACTTATTGGATACACGTTGTTTACGTACTCATACTACACTTGCTGTAGTTTTTTGTGCAGGACCTGAGACAGGTACTAGTGGAGGACCTATCATCACATACCCACGTCATCCCGAGGCATAGTGGTGAGCTGCCTTTCTGAGCCGTTCTACAGTTACCAGTGTCTCTTCTTATATTTATATTCTGTCTATTTTATTTCAGACAGTATTTGGAGTTTTGTATAATCTATTAGATGCTCATGCACTTGTGACACCGGGTCTTGGCACATACACATTGGTAGAAATTAGTATTTTATTATTTTCTTGGAATAAAAGTTTAACCAATGTACGTTTGACTTATTAGTTGGCTTGCCTAGCTGTAGTGTTGGGCGCCATCACGACCTATAGGTGAAATTGGGTCGTGACAGTGTGGGTCTTTATGCCAGGTTTCAATCTAATCCAAAGGAATCTCATCTGAAGGCAGCCAAGAGAATCCTGAAATATCTCAAAGGAACACAGGACCTAGTTCTCTACTATCCCTCAGGAGATAATTTTGATTTAGTTAGGTATGCTGATGTTGATTATGCAGGGTATCTGATGGATAGGAAAAGAACTTTTGGCATGGCACATTTTCTGGGTTCATGTCTAATTTCATGGGGTACATGCTGATTATGCAGGGTATCCTTCTCTTATTCTCTCACAGATGGTAAGAACACGCTCTAATGAGATTCTAGACTAGGGAAGAGCTACTCCCCCAGTTGCTAGAGGTCTAGGCAGAGGCCGAGGGAGGGCTCCAGGCCGTGGTAGAGGGCGAGGACGTCCCAGGACTGTTCCAGTTATGCCGCCAGTGGATCCAGCAGAGAATCCCATTATTGAGGAGCAGGGTGAGGTGTCTGTGGCAGAGCCAGCTCCGGTGGACTTCACATCTGCACCGGGATTTCAGGATGTCATGGGTCGTATGCTGTGATTCATGGACAATATGACTCAGGCCAGTTTATTTCTGGCAGACCCAGCCATATCTCAGGCGGGCGGGGGAGCACAGACCCCTACCGCACAGGCTCATGGACAGGCAGCTGCTGTATATCAAACCCAGGGTGCACTACCCGTGGGTGGAGTCCAGCCAATGGCAGCAGCTACACCTGAGCCCAGGCCAGCTGTAGCCGTCGATACTCAGAAACTATTGGACAGATGGACTAGACTACATCCTCCTATCTTCAGGGGTGAGCGACATGAGGATCCACAGGATTTCATTGATCGTTGCAAGGATAGACTGTACAACATGAGGATATTGGAATCCCATGGGGTTGATTTCTCTACTTTTCAGCTAGAGGGTAGAGCCCGTAGATGGTGGCAGTCTTATGCTCTTGGTAGACCAGTGGATTCTCCTCCCATGACTTGGGACGGGTTCACCCGTATCTTCTTGGACATGTATATTCCACCCTCCCAGAGGGAAGAGTTGCGGTTTCAGTTTGAGCAGCTCCAGCAGGGTCAGATGTCAGTGACTGATTATGAGGCGAGGTTTTCTGAAATTATCTCGCCATGCACTAATGATACTCCCTACTGAGGCAGAGAGAGTGCGAAGGTTTGTATCCGATTTACATACTGCTATTCAGGCCACTATGGCTCGAGAGGTTGAGATGGGTACTTCTTATGAGCGAGTTGTGGAGATAGCCCGGAGGATTAAGGGTATACTTCAGCGGAGCCGAGAGCAGATTATGAGAGATAAATGGTTCAGGTACTCTGGAGAGTTTAGAGGTGCTCCGTCCGGGGGTAGGGGTCAGTTCGTGAAGGGACAATCCAGCAGACCCCCATATCCAGCACCACTACCTCTCGAGGTGCTCCAGTGCGACCTTATCTCAGTGTTATCCCAGAGAGTTCTTACCGCCCACCAGCTATTCAGGGTCCTCCCAGTGGGTATTCTGGTCCCCAGGGCCAGACACTTAGTCAACAGCCCATCGCACCGAAGAGTTGTTACGAGTGCGGGGATCCCAGTCACATGCGGAGGTTTTGCCCCAAGCTTCGAGGTAGACCAGTACAGCACGGTCAGTAGCCTATGCTTACTGGACCAGTTGCTCCACCAGTGGTCCGACCACCCAGAGGTGGAGGACAGGTGGGTAGGGGCCGTCCTAGAGGTGGAGGTCAGCCAGGCGGAGGCCAGACAGTTGGCGCTCCAGCTCGGTTCTATGCTTTTCCGGCTAGACCAGATGTAGAGGCCTCAGATGCTGTGATTACAGGTATTATTTCTGTTTGTGGCAAAGATTCCTCAGTATTATTTGATCCAGGATCTACGTATTCATATGTGTCATCTCTATTTGCTCCATTCCTGGGTGTTTCTCGTGAGTCCTTGAGTACTCCTGTTTATGTGTCCACTCTTGTGGGCGATTCTGTTGTTGTGAACCGGATCTACCGGTCCTGTATTATTACATTCTGCAGTTACAAAACTAGAGCAGATCTTCTATTGCTTGAGATGACCGATTTTGAAATTATTCAGGGCATGGACTGGTAATCTCCATATCATGCTATTCTTGATTGTCATGCCAAGACTGTTACCTTGTCTATTCCAGCATTGCCTAAGCTGGAGTGGAAGGGTTCGCCTGTTAGTTCATTTAATCGAGTTATTTCTTTTATAAAGGCTCAACACATGGTTGAGAAGGGTTGTTTAGCTTATCTAGCCTATGTTCGGGATACTACTGCAGAGACTCCGGCTATTGATTCAGTGCCTGTAGTTCGGGAGTTCCCTAATGTATTTCCGTCAGATCTTCCAGGTATGCCACCTGATCGTGATATTGATTTCTGTATTGACTTGGCTTCAGATACCCAGCCTATATCTATCCCACCGTATCGCATGGCTCCGAAAGAATTGAAAGAACAGCTTAAAGAGTTACTAGCCAAAGGGTTTGTCAGACCGAGTGTATCGCCTTGGGGTGCACCAGTATTATTTGTGAAAAAGAAGGATGGAACAATGCGGATGTGTATTGATTATCGCCAATTGAACAAAGTCACTATTAAGAACAAGTACCCGTTGCCGCGTATTGATGATCTATTTGACCAGTTGCAGGGTGCTAGGGTATTCTCTAAGATCGACTTGAGGTCGGGGTACCATCAGTTGAAGATTCGGGATTCGGATGTTCCGAAAACTACTTTTCGTACTAGATATGGTCATTATGAGTTTCTGGTAATGTCTTTTGGTTTAACTAATGCCCCGGCATCGTTTATGGATCTGATGAACAGGGTATTCAGGCCATATATTGACTCATTTGTCATTGTCTTCATTGATGACATTTTGATCTACTCACGTAGTAAGGAGGAGCATGAGCAACATATGAGAGTAGTGCTTCAGACATTGCGGGAACAAAAGCTATATGCTAAGTTCTCTAAATGTGAGTTTTGGCTAGAGTCTGTAGCATTTTTGGGACATATTGTATCAGGCGAAGGTATTAAAGTTGATCCCAAAAAGATTGAGGCAGTTAGAATTGGCATCGTCCCACTTCGGCGACGGAGATCAGGAGTTTTCTAGGTTTGGCAGGTTATTATCGTCGGTTCATGGAAGGTTTTTCATCTATTGCAGCACCTTTGACCAAATTAACCCAGAAGGGTGCTCCATTCAGATGGTCCGATGATTGTGAGGTGAGCTTTCAGAACCTCAAGACATCATTGACTACAGCACCAGTGTTAGTGTTGCCTTCCGGTTCGGGGATGTATACAGTGTATTGCGACGCTTCGCGCGTTGGCTTGGGTTATGTATTGATGCAGGAAAGGCGAGTTATTACATATGCTTCATGTCAGCTGAAGCCCCACGAGAAGAATTATCCAGTACTTGATTTGGAGTTAGCTGCGATTGTTCACGCTCTAAAGATTTGGAGGCATTATCTTTATGGGGTGTCTTGTGAAGTTTACACTGATCATCACAGTTTGCAGCATTTGTTCAAGCAGAGGGATCTAAATTTGAGGCAGCACAGATGGCTGGAGTTACTAAATGATTATGATATTACTATCTTGTATCATTCGGGCAAAGCAAATGTGGTTGCATATGCCTTGAGCAGGAAGGCGGAGAGTATGGGCAGTTTGGCTTTCATTTCAGCAGAGGAAAGGCCATTAGCCTCGGATATTCAGTCCATGGCTAACAAACTTGTGAGGCTGGATATTTCAGAGCCCAGTCGAGTTCTTGCATGTGTTGTGGCCCGGTCTTCACTATTTGAGCAGATCAAGGCTCTCTAGTATGATGACCCACACCTGATGGTTCTTCGTGAAACGGTACTACAAGGTGGTGCCAAGGAAGTCACTATTGGCGCAGATGGTGTTTTGCGACTCCAGGATCGTCTGTGCGTTCCTAATATGGATGAACTGAGGAAAAAGATCTTGGAAGAGGCACACAGTTCTAGATATTCTATTCATCCAGGTGCTACGAAGATGTATCATGACTTGAGGCAGTATTATTGGTGGCGACGAATGAAAAAGGACATAGTTGAGTATGTAGCTCGGTGTCTAAATTGCCAGTAAGTTAAATATGAGCACCAGAGGCCAGGTGGCCTACTTCAGCAGATGACCATACCAGAGTGGAAATGGGAACGAATTACTATGGATTTTGTAGTTGGGTTGCCGCGGACCTTGAGGAAGTTTGATGCAGTTTGGGTGATTGTTGACAGGTTGACTAAGTCGGCACATTTTATTCCTGTTGTGACTACGTATACTTCAGAGAGGTTGGCCCAGATTTATATTCAGGAGATAGTTCGGTTGCACGGTGTGCCAATTTCCATCATATCAGATAGAGGCCATCAGTTTACTTCACATTTTTGGAGAGCAGTACAGAGTGAGTTGGGGACCCGTGTAGAGCTCAGCATAGCCTTTCATCCATAGACCGGTGGACAGTCAGAGAGGACAATTTAGATTTTGGAGGATATGCTCAAGGCATGTGTGATTGACTTTGGAGGTCAGTGGGATCGGTTCCTGCCTTTGGCCGAGTTTGCTTATAATAACAGTTACCAATCCAGCATCGAGATGGCTCCATTTGAGGCTTTATATGGTCGGTGATGTCGTTCACCTATCGGATGGTTTGAGCCAGGTGAGGCTAAGTTATATGGTACTGATTTGGTAAGTGATGCCTTGGAAAAGGTAAAGTTGATTCAAAAGCGACTTCATATAGCACAGTCCAGACAAAAGAGTTACGCGGATCAAAAAACGCGTGATATATCATTTATGGTAGGTGAAAAAGTTCTCTTGAAAGTTTCGCCGATGAAGAGAATTATGAGATTCGGGAAGAAGGGCAAGTTGAGCCCAAGGTTTATAGGCCCATTCGAGGAGTTGAAACGAGTTGGGGAGGTTGCTTATGAGCTTGCATTGCCTCCCAGCCTATCGGGAGTTCATCCGGTTTTCCACGTATTTATGCTCCGAAAGTATCATGCCGACCTATCACATGTGTTAGACTTCATCACAGTTCAACTAGATAATAGCTTGGGTTATGAAGAGGAGCCAATTGCCATTGTTGATCAACAGGTTGGCCAGTTGAGGTCCAAGAGGATTTCTGCAGTAAAAGTCCAGTGGAGGGGCCAACCAGTCGAGGAAGAGACTTGGGAGGCCGAGGAAGACATGCGGAGCAGATATCCACACTTATTCAGCACTCCAGGTACAATTTTAAACCCGTTCGAGGACGAACGTTTATTTAAGAGGTGGAGAATGTAATGACCCAACCGGTCATTTTAACTTTAAGAACCTCGTTCCCTAAAATAAAACTTCCTGTAGGTACTTATAATGATTTATGACTTGCGGGGATAGTTGGTTCGGAATTTGGAAGTGTTTGGGGGTGAAACCAGAACACTTGGTTCCTTAAGTTGGCCTTAAAGTGCTAAATTTGACTTCGGTCAATATTTTGTGAAAACGACCCCGGAATAGAATTTTGATGATTTAAACAGCTCCGTATGGTGATTTTGGACTTAGGAGCGTGTTCGGAATTTTATTTGGAATTCCGTAGTTAAATTAGGCATGAAATGGCTAAAAACAAGAATTTAAGTTTGGAAGTTTGACCGATGAGTTGACTTTTTGATACCGGAGTCGGAATCCAGTTCCAAAAATTTTCATAGCTCCGTTATGTAATTTATGACTTGTGTGTAAAATTTGAGGTCAATCGGAATTGATTTGATAGGTTCCGACATCGAATGTAGAAGTTAAAAATTCTTAGTTTCATTAAGCTTGAATTGGGGTATGATTCATGGTTTTAGTATTGTTTTATATGATTTAGAGGTTCGACTAAGTTTGTATGATATTTTAGGACTTGTTGGTAAATTTGGTTGAGGTCCCGAGGGCCTCGGGTGAGTTTCGGATGGTTAACGGATCAAAAAGTTGGACTTAAAAAAAAGCTGCTGCAATTTTCCCTTCTGCTGTATATTCTGGGCTGTGATCGAGCCCCAGATCGAACCCAGATATCGAGCTCACGATCGAGGCCTGAGTCGAAGCCAGGGACGGGGCTCAGTATCGAAGCCACGATCGAAGGTCCAGCTCGAGGACATGATCGAAGGTAAGGCTCGAGGGCTAGGATCGAGACCTATGCTTGATGCCCTGATCGAAGGCCCAACCTCGATGTCCTGATCGAAGGCCCAACCTCGATGTCCTGATCGAAGGCCCAACCTCGATGCCCTGATCGAGGCCATGACCGAGGTCCAGGATCGAGCCTGTGATCGAAGCCGCGATCGAGGCCTAGTTCCGAAGGCTGCTGGGCAGTTTTATAAAAAGAGGGCATTCGTCCCATTTGCCATTTTTGACGAACTTGAGCTTGAGCAGAGACGACTTTTGGCAGATTTTCAAGGGAAAAATATTGGGGTAAGTGATTCTAACTCGGATTTGGTCTACATATACAAGTATATCATTGTTTTCACAATTTAATTAGTGTTTTGAGATTGAAATTTGGAAAAGTTTAGAAATCTCATAGAAACAAAATTTTGAGATTTCGGTATCGATTCGGAGTCGGATTTGAGTGAAACTGGTATGGTTGGATTCGTAATTGAATGGGTTGTCGGATTTCATAACTTTCGTCGGATTCCGAGATGTGGGCCCCGCAAGCGAATTTTTAATTAATTTCGGGATCTTTTCTTAAAAATATAGTATTTTCTTATAGAATTGATTCCTATAGTATTTAATGATTGTATCGAATTATTTTGGCTAGATTCGAGCCAGACGGAGTTGGATAATCGCGGAAAAGGCCTTATAGTGGATTAAATTGGAGCAAGACGAGGTAAGTCTCTTGTCTAATCTTGTGAGGGGGAAATTACCTCATAGGTGATTAAAAATTAAATAATTATTGCTAATTGTGGGGGGCTACGTACGCATGAGGTGACGAGAGTCCGTGCGTAGCTACTATTAATGCTAAAGTCCGGGTAGTTTAGGACTCAAAGCATGCCCTACTTGTATAAATTGTATTCTTTGATTAATTAATATTAATTGATATATATGAATATATTGTGAATTGTTAGATAAAGATATTAAAGGATGAAAATTTCATATGCTTAATTTTTGTTTAAATCAATTAATTATTAAAAGAAATTATTCTCCTCCCAAATTTATCTTATAATAAACATACTCTCCTTCCGGAGGCACATAAGAAAATGTCCTCCTTTCTTGTGGAGTGGGCCGAACGCCTCGGCAGGATAGATGCATCTATGGATCACGCCGCACGTCCCTCGGCAGTGTACACGACACTCTGGATCGGGTCGTACGTCCTCGGCAGAAATCATGCTTAATAATAATAATTACACGATACTTTAATAATTTATTTCAGCTTGTGAAGCTAATTAATAAATTAAAAAATTCTTGGGATTTAATGAATTATTATTCTTTCTTGTTAAGGAATTAATTGTGACTCCTGTAAATGAGGTTTAATTGATAAATTGGAAACTATTTGAATTGAAGGAATTTAATTAATATATTGAGAATTGTTACATTTGAAGGAATTTGATTATTTTTGCTGATTAAATAAATTATTGTGAATTATGTAAATCATGCTGATTTAAATATCTTAGTTTTATTTCAGTTATTATTGACCCATAGTGAGTGTCAAAGTCGGTCATCTCGTCTCTACCACTTCGAGATTAGGCTTGATACTTATTGGGTACACGTTGTTTACGTACTCATACTACACTTGCTGCACTTTTTTGTGCAGGACCTGAGACAGGTACTAGTGGAGGACCTATCATCACATACCCACGTCATCCCGAGGCATAGTGGAGAGCTGCCTTTCTGAGCCGTTCTACAGTTACCAGTGTCTCTTCTTATATTTATATTCTGTCTATTTCATTTCAGACAGTATTTGGAGTTTTGTATAATCTATTAGATGCTCATGCACTTGTGACACCGGGTCTTGGCACACACATATTGGTAGAAATTGGTATTTTATTATTTTCTTGGAATAAAAGTTTAACCAATGTACGTTTGACTTATTAGTTGGCTTGCCTAGCTGTAGTGTTGGGCGCCATCACGACCTATAGGTGAAATTGGGTCGTGACAGTGTGGGTCTTTGTGCCAGGTTTCAATCTAATCCAAAGGAATCTCATCTGAAGGCAGCCAAGAGAATCCTGAAATATCTCAAAGGAACACATGACCTAGTTCTCTACTATCCCTCAGGAGATAATTTTGATTTAGTTGGGTATGCTGATGTTGATTATGCAGGGTATCTAATGGATAGGAAAAGAACTTTTGGCATGGCACATTTTCTAGGTTCATGTCTAATTTCATGGGGTACAAGAAAACAAAACTCAGTGGCCCTCTCAACTGCAGAAGCTGAATACGTGGCGGCTGCCTCTTGTTGTGCTCAACTGTTGTAGATTAAGCAGCAGCTCGAAGACTTTGGAGTGTTCTCTGATTGCGTGCCCTTACTGTATGACAATACCAGTGCACTCAACATGGCCAAAAATCTAGTTCAACATAAGAGAACAAAGCACATCGATGTACGACACCATTTTCTCAGAGACAATGTTGAAAAAGGGCTCATCTATATGAAATTTTGCAGCACAGAAGATCAAATTGCAGACATATTTACCAAAGCACTAAGCAGAGCACACTTTGAAAGGAATCTCTTGGTGCTAGGGTTGATAAAACCAAGCCGAGGACTTAGTCCCTCGATGATTGGTTATGAAAGAAATGTATAGGTAAATTAGCTAAAAAGTGTTTTCTAGCAAAGTTTAACTCATTTCTATACCGTTACTGGTAGACACACATGATGATTACAGAGCAAACAAGCAGCTAATGCATTGCACGTTGGTCAAAGGATGAGGCTTATATTTTCAAAATCTGTCAGGGAACCTGGTTCCCCTGACATAGGTTAGTAATTTCTCTGTACTCTCATGTATAATTTCTTAAACGGTTGAAATAGTGCCACATCATTACACTGTCAGTTTCTTTTCTTTCCCGATTTGTGAACCCAAAAGTCTCTCCCGTTATGAAGCGACCCGACTACCCAAATTGCCATATATTCCTAACCGGTCCCTCACCCCTCTTAAATACATCCATTTACAATCACTTTCACCATTGTTCACATCAAAAATCCAAAATTCATCTTTTTTTCCCTTCAAACCAAACTCCCTCTTCTTCAATTAACTACACTCTACCATGTCTGAACACCAGGAAACATAACATGTTCCAAGTGTCGTCCCCACTGTGTCCTCACCTGTTGAAACGTCAGTGATAGAACCAACACTCTCCACTCCGACCAGTCCAAACCCTAAGACAGAGTCACAACCACCCTATGCTTCCTCTCCAGCCCAATCGAGTACTGGTTCTCATTGGAGTCGCAAAACTTTGACTCCCAATAAGTTTGTGGTTGTGACCTCTCCTTCTTACTCGCCGGAAAAAATGGTTGAATAAGATCCAGTAGAAGAAGAAGAGAATCAAGAAATTTCCAATCTACCAATGGAAGAAAGCTCTGGCAAAGACCAAGATGTTGGTCATATCCATGATGAATTGACAATGATATCCCCTGGCCTTGAGTCTACAGGTAATACTCCTCATACTTCTGGGTTTACCATGGGGTTACAATAAGAAGATGCCATAGAAAATATATTGTCAATAGTTGCTGAGGGATATGTTATTAAGGATGGTGAATGTGTGTCTGAGTCTTAGGGGGAAGAAAATAGTACACTAGTGGAGAATAAGGAACCGATGCCTGTTGAAACATCAGCACCGACTAGTATTACTGGGGCACCAACTGAAAGACCTGATCCCTCCCCCCAAGAGGAGCCAACCCTTGGTTCCTCTTAAGCACCCCAGCTCAGTACTGATCCTGCTCTCTCTCCTCACTTCTACGCTGAGCCTTTGTCCATGATTGTTCCTGAAATAAGATCTTTATCTAAAGAGGAGAATGAGGACAGTGAAGATGATTATGATAATGTAGCTATTGCTAGTTTTATCAGGGCTAAGAGTAGACCTGCCACTATTCAAGCACCAACTCCTAAGAGACCTACCACTAGGTTACAAAAGAAGGAGTCTCTTGAGTCTGTTATTAGGAAAAGACAAGAACAACAAAAGAGGAGAAGATTGGTAAAGAATGGGAAGATTGTGAATGAGAAAGTAGTGCATGTTGTCAATGTTGATAATGAAGTGGATGAGGAACCTGGTTCCTTAACTCGCAAGTTCTCACAGAAGCACATTATCCCCAAGTCAAAAAGGGAGTTCTCTGTGAGTACGGAGAGTTTAAACAAAGTTGAAGGTGACAACTCTGGTGAAAAGGTAATTGAGGAATCTGCAGAAAAAGTGACAAAAGAATCAGTTGAAAAAGTATCTGAGAAGAGGATGTTTGAGAAATCTGTTGAGATAGGAAAGAGTGCTCGCAAATCAGTAAAAAGGAATGGTGATGCTAGTAAGGAACCTGGTTCCTCCAAAAAGGCCAAGGTTGATGATACCCAGGATGCTGGCAAGGAAAAATTATAAAATCAAAAGGTGATGTGGGGCCGTACATTTTCCCCTGATATTCTGGATATGGCCGGCATGCGCCAATTGGTGGAGATCCGTGAATTCCAACAGTGGACACACCTATTCACAAGTGACAGTCCCAAAGTTTATGAGGAAGAAGTGCAAAGTTTTTATGCCGACTTCTTTACAGTTGAGGATGATCATATTTGTATGATGGTGAATGGTGTTGATTTTGTGATGGACTCTGTTGTGCTGGGGAACTATTTTGGGAGTGCATGCTGAGGGTTTGTCTTCTGTTCAGGGAACCTATTCTTCGAACTTTAGAAATGCTATCTTGAAGGATAAGGCAATTCAGCAAGGGGAAGGGGTACACAAGAAGGCTCTCCTTCCAGTGTACCAACTGCTGTTTGAGTTGGTGAACAAAGTTTTGCTCTCTTGTGTAGAAAGAAGGTCCATTACATCTCGAGCAGACCTGGTTCTCATAGAAGCACTAGATGGCTACACAACTATCTACCTGCCTGACATCATGATATAACACATGCAGAAGGTGGCAATGCTCAAGGATGGTAATCATGGGCTGCCTTATGGGTTCCTCCTCACTAAGGTTTTTGAGTTCTTCAAAGTTCCTTTGGAAAAAGCTAAAGTGGGTACTCGTAAGCAAACCTTCTCCAAGACCACCCTCGAGGAATGTGAGTGCATTGATAAGGTTGGAGGGGCTGGCAGCACTTCTACTATCTCCCAGTTGGTCAACGCCCAAAACAATGCCACTGATGAGATAAGGAAGCTGAAGGCAAGGAATGCCATTCTAGAGGGTCAGCTAAGTCAGCTTCATGAGGCACCTGGTTCCAGCAGCTCTCACAGCACAGAGGTTTCCCGTCTGACCAAAGAAAATGCCGACCTAGGAAACAGGTTGAGGACTTGAAGGAGAAACTGCTCAATGAGCAAATGTCAGCTAATGCTCGAATGGACATCCTTCTTAAAACCCTTGCCTCGTCATCTGAGCCTTCCTCTTCTAGTGCTCCCTAGAAAGTGTTCCCTTTCTAGTGTCAAGTCTTAGTGTCTGTCCATTGTTTTAGTTCTGATGATATTTATGGCTGCTACTTATGTTTCTGTTGTTTTTATTTTGTGGATGTGTTAGTAACAATAGAACTGCTCCCTGCTTAATATCCAAATATTAATGAAAGCTTCCCCTTTTTGCTGTGTATGCTTTGCTCTTATGTTTTGACTTTACTTGTAATTCCTACTTAGCTTAGTTAGAAGAATTGTATAAGAAACCTTTGTAAATCATAAACCTTTGTGTTTATTTCTTAGCTAGTTTAGTCGAGTTGTAAGTCTTTGTAATAGAGTTATTACAAAGTGGCTTGTAATAGAGTTGTTACAAGTTAGTGAGAGATTAAGAGGTTAATTCCTAGGTTACAATAGGTTGTAATCTAAAGTTTGCTCAGTAGTGAAATTGAAATCCTACAAGGGTAGGTCGTGGTTGTTAATCCTGTGAGCTGAGAGTTTTTCACGTAAAATTTCCTTGTGTCATTTAGTTATTGCAGTGTGCGTGTGTTCTGTGGGAACTAATAGAGAACCTGGTTCTCTATATAGTTTGGTGGACCTTTACATTCTATCAATAAGTATATTAAAAACTTTAAAATCGAACACTGTTAAAAGTTAAAACTGACAGCATTCGATAGGATTTATAGCTATGAATATTCAAAATTGGACTTCTTTGGTTTGCAATTTGGATTCCAACAAGAACTTTTAAATTGGCAGTGCATATATGAATATAATTGAAAATAAAATTAAATAAGATAAAAATATTACAAATTAAAAGAAATAATAAAGGAAAAATTTTGTAGAGTGGGGCGGTGCGGTGCGGGTGAACGCGTGTGTTGATGTGGGGCAGGTGGATGCGGATGAAAATGCTATGTGGAGCGGGTTGAAATTTTATGGGTTAAGGCAAAACCCGCCCCGCCCCGCCCCGCCCCATTGCCATCTCTATTTTTAACGCTCGAACATAAAACGGACGGAGTGGTGCTTACTACCGTACCATTATCTTTGGTTGTGTTCAGTGTTCATGATTCATATTTCATTATTACGAGTCTTTTTTGTTTTTCTTTTCTTTTACTTGGCTTTCTTACTTATGCTACACCGCCTATAGTAATTAGTAAGATTATATATATGAGGAAGGAAGCAGTTAAAAAAGAGGAAAACAATATCGTAGAATAAAGAGCCCCATGTGGAAGAAGGCAATACAATAAGAATAAGGTTTTTTGAACAGAACAAAGTGAGCTTTATCTAGAAAAAAACTTACCACAGATCTCCCCTCGTGCGGCTCAAACGCTGATTCATCCTGTTTGTTCCTTTACCTTCCCTCGTGCACTTCTGGATCTTTGACCTTTGACCAACATTAAAAAAAAAAATTAAAAAGTTTATATTTTGGGCACCGATTGTAAAGAAAGAATTTTTATACCATTAGAATTCAGATATAAAATAATATATAACTTTTTTTATATCAAATTTAATATAATTTATTATAATCGATTAAATTGCACCGATAATTTAGAAATTTATTTATACTGCTTATATATATAACTTAAAATTAATAATTTATTATTCAAAAGATATATATTAAAGCACTATGATTACTACAATTTCTTCTTGTTTGTTTGTGGTTTAGTTGGATGTTGCGGTATTAATGAGTAATGACTAATCTTATCTATTTAAAGATTTTTCATCCAAACTTGTAATAACTACTTGTAATTGCTTTTTAGATAATTTGATAATGAAATTTGGTGATTTACATAACGGAAGTGACTCGATGACGGTGGGGCAACGAGGATTGATCGGCTTCTAGGTTGGAAAGCTTTCGAAGAAAAAAATATATATAACACCATAGTCAAATCTTACACGTCAAAATGAAGAAAATTAAACTACTTTATTAGAGATATCATAAATACACATGGTACGCTCGATTAATTCTGGCTCGATATGGCATTACCCCAAGAGACAAATGAGCTTTTATCATTGTTGGCCGCTCGGGCCAAACTTTTAACAGCCACTAGCCAGAAATAAATTTAACAGCCACTAATCACTAGCCGACGCCTGAATTTACATGTTTTATACACTGAAAACTAACTATTACTCAAGTAGTAGGCCCGTCTACACCTGCTATAATCTTCTATATATATCAATTGGTTTCTTCAAGAAAATATTTTATTATAATTTTCTTGCCCTTTACTTTTATGCCGAAGGAATGGTGATTATAGTACCACCTTATGTAGGTATTATATTTTAAATTGGGAAATTGTGAGTTGAGTGTATAAAATTGATAGAATGGGAGGGTGCCCAATATCTAGAAAGATATGTTCTAGATTTATTTATTTATTTAATACACAATGATATGTTCTTCACTCTTTAAATCAAATACCCATTTACCTACAAAGAACGTAAATGTACATTCAAATAAATAGTATATAATATATAAAAATTGTCAATAACTATCATCATTGTTATTTTTAACACAATATTAAATTCTAGAAAATCTTTCATATATATATTTTACTACACCACTACGTAGTAAAATGCACGATACACTTTATATATACTAAATTTATACATTGTAGAACAGCCTATCTACTTTGGATACACAAAAGCGCTCGGGATACATTAATGATATATTATGGATACATTGCAAGATGCACGATACACTCTATATACAAATTTTATGCAATGCATATACTAAATACACTGTTACTATACAAAAAATATATTAAAATAAACTGTCACTATATAATTTATATACAATAGACTGTCACTATACAAAATAGACTGTCAATATATAAAAATATATTAAATAGACTGCCACTATACAATTTATATACACTAGATTCTCATTATACAAAATATATACAAAATAGACTGTCATTATACTAAATATATACTAAATAGAATGTCATTATATAAAACAGAATGTCACTATACAAAAAATATACAAAATAGACTGTCACTATACAAAGAATATACAAAATGGATATTTCGGGCTATTAGATGTAATATGTTTGGGCCGAACGGCCATTTCGTGTAAGTGGGAAAAACATGAGCTATTAAAATTTTGAGGGGTTATAGAAAGTAGTTTTCTCGAGACAAATCAATATGGTATGTTGGGCCAACGGGACAATAAGTTAGTTTCTTGGCTTAATCTACCAAATTAGATATCATAGCCGAATTCCCATCATGCGAAGAATAGAACAAGCCTGAGGGAGTACACTGAGTCCCTAAGAGAGGTGCATGAGATGCCATGACCGAGGGCAGGAGCCATGAGAGTAAGGGCGAGTATGGGAGAAGGATTGTTGGGCTTCTAGATTGATGATGGGTTTTTGAAGAAGTGAAGCATACGACACTTTAGGCAAATTTTATATCGAAAATTAGAGGAAAGTGAACTGTTATATAAAACAAAGCATATGTTCACATTGTAGCATGCTTTTGTGCTTGAAGTGCCATAACATAAAGGACAAATTTGGTGATTTCTGTTCGGTTAAGGGACAATTCGTGCCATGAGCTTGAATTGCGATACACACATTTGTTTTTGTGTGCCGCTAGGGTATAAAATATACTCAACAATTAAAAATCTAGTAGTAACATGTTTGTATGTCAGCAACAAAGAGTTTGAGAGGGTTAGAGGAATATTTGAAAAGTACGAGGCGAGATGGACAAATGGAACAATTATGGATTACATATGTGAAAGTCAGTTCATTGGATCCTTTGCATGTGAGATTTTGTGACTACCAAGTATTTTAAAAGACTTTACTTATCAGAAACCCTTTGTCATGTGTAATTTACCCATTCTTCACTTTTGTTTCTTGTCATACATGCCATGTTTCAGACATTTACTACTGTTTAATTTTGCTAAAACAAAAAGAGAATAAATTACTAGTGAAACTTCTTTCTCTAATTTGTCAAAAATCAGAACAAGTCTCTCTTTGGAGTTTAGCTTATTACTATTTTATTCGTGACTTGAAATTTCAATTGCCGAAAGGCTAAAGGGTATAATATCACACAATTGTTATCTTATATCTTTAAAGGCCTTCTGGTTTTCTAGGTACTCCCTCAGTTTTCACTCTATGTGAGACGATTAGGAGTACCACGATCAAACTATCTAATTTTTTGTATGAATTGGGATACATATTCTTTAGAAAAATTTTAAAATAAAATTTACATATTTAAAAACTAAATAAAAATATTACAAGTCACAATAATTAACAATTCAAAATTATATATGAATAAAGCACAACAAAAATATTTTTTTTTGACTCTCTAAATAATAAATGTATCACATAAACCATCAACCTTTGTGATTTAGTACGTGGTAACTTTGGTAGCTTCCTATGTGTAAATTCAGAAACCGTACATTCTTCTTTTAAGAAAGAGTAGAAAGCAAATGGCTTGTCAAAGCTAGAAACGAGAAAAAAGCTGTGAGGGAACTCAATGTTTTCATTGTCAAAAAAAGAAAAAGTTGTTGCTAATAACTCTTTGATAATGAAGCATGTAAAAGAAGTTTTCGTTAATGGTGTTCAAGAATATTTATAATTTAATATATTTGTGTAAAAAAATATTTGGCCTAGAAATTATAATATTTTATCGCAGGGTGTTCAACCGACTACTTCCGGGCCTAAATGGCTCCGTCCAATGGTAAAGTCAAAAATTTATTCAAAGGTGTTCAAACTTGAAATAAATAAATAAAATTCAAATCTAATATTTTACTTATATACGCAATGTAATTTTTCAATCAAGGGTGACCACCCTTTAAAATATGTAGCTTCGCCTCTCGCTCTGCCGCTGTGCGAATCACTTCACAAGCTTGTAAATTAGGTTAGCAAGAAAAACTTTTTTTTTTGTGGTAAGACTTAGGGTGTGTTTGGAACGAAGGAAAATATTTTCGAAAAATATTTTTTAATTTTCTCATGTTTGGTTGGCTTAAATGTTTTGGAAAATATTTTTCTTATGAACTCATTTCCCTCCAATTGGAGGAAAATGTTTTCCTTATCAAAAGAAGGGAAAATATTTCTCAAAACTCCTTCTCAACCTTCCCCACCCACCACCCACCCCATACCCATCCACCTAACCCCAACCCATGCCTACCCACCCCACCCCTCTCTCCAAAAAGACTTTTTTTTCAAATTTCAGTATTTTTTTTCCGTTACCACCTACCCTTGTAATTTTAAATTTCTGTTCCCCCCAAAAAATTGTAATTTCAAATTTCTATTTTTTTATTTTTCTGCACCACCCACCCCTCACCCTGGCATTTTTTTTTTTTTTTTTGTAATTTCAAATTTTAGTTTTAGTTTTTTCATCATTCGGTTTACAGGTTAGAAAAATTTCAAGTTCCAAAGTTATGAGTTCAGAGGTTTATATATTTGAAAGTCTACGGGTTTAGAAATTATAAAGTTTATGGGTTCGAAATTTTGCGATTTCGAAAGTTTAGCGGTTCGAAAGTTTATGAAATTTGTGGGTTCGAAAGGTTGTTGGTTCGAAAGTTTATACTTCATGTTTATTGTATCTAAATTATTTATGAATACTCTTGAAAAGTTATTTTTCTTAATTTGCGTACCAAACACCAAAAAATGAATAAGATTACTACTTGTTTTTCAAGAAAACATTTTCTTGTAAAATATTTTCCATTATACCAAACACACCCTTAAGAGCAATAATTTTTTCTTTAGAATTCGACATATTTATATGTTTTCAAACCAAAAAGGAAAGCAAATGCCTAAACCTTTTCTTCAGGCGAGTTTGAAGTCAACATACAAATATATATTATCGAAAAAGTTGCTTAAAAGTGTTTTATTTTTCAGATTTAATTATCACTTGTTCTTATGTCAACAAAAATGGTACGAAAAAGGTCCAAAAAAAGTCCAAATATACTCATGAACTATGTAAAATGGTTCATATTTGCCCTTCATTAGTAGTTGGGGGCAAATATGCCCTTGTCGTTACTAAAATGGGTCAGATATACCCTTATTTCAAATAAAAAATTATTTAGGATCGACTGACATGGATAAAACTTAGCCCAAATCCTTCGTCTCCCCAATACTCTCTTCCCCATTTGAAAAGAACCAAAAAGATAAAGAGAAAATAATTTCTGGTCAATAACAATGAGGTAAAAGTTTTCAAGCTTTCATTCCCGTTCAAATCCAAACTTCTTCCTTCGTAACCTTAAATTCTTACCACTCCCTTTAACACCTTTTTTACTGCTAAATTTCTCCTTTCCCGGTCAAAAAAGAATCGACTGAATCTAAAAAATAATTTCTTCTATTTGCATGAATCTGAAAAATAATCATGCCATCGTGTTATCGAAAATTGCCCCTAGAGACAGATTTGGACGGTCAAAAGAATCGCACCTGGGTAAGTACCTCCCCTCCTAAAATTAGATTTTTTTATTGAACTGAAACTTTGGTTATGAAAATTATGAATTTTGAGATATGAAAAAGGAAACATAATGATGGGTTTGGTGAGTTGTAGAGTGTTTAAATTGGATGACCAAATTCCACCATTTTCATAACCAAAAAGTTACAATTTTTGATAAACACTAGTTGAATGAGTGCTAAATTGCAATCTATCATTATTAGCGGTTTGTATTTTCTTTGGTTGGAATATATATTTGGTTATGAAAATAGTGGACTTTGAGATATTAAATGAAGAGAAAGAAAACAGATTGGTGAGTTTTGATGAAAATTATTTTACATAGTGAAATAAATTATATGACCAGGAGTGTGTGAGGAGTAGTTTTAATTTTGAAAAATGGTGATTGAGCTTGGGAAGTGGTTTTTCCAAGAGAGTTTTCCATGGCAAAAAAAATGATGTATTATTAAAGAATACTTTAAAATAAAATAAAAGTGGATGTGGCAAAACTTGGTGATAATTAGTACTTAATAATTTTTTCATTTGAAATAAGGGTAAATATGACCCATTTTAGTAACAACAAGGGTATATTTGCCCCCAATCATTAACAGAGAGCAAATATAAATCATTTTACATTTGTGGTTGAAAAAGTATTGTTTTCCTTAATATAAAATTATTTTTGTAATACTAAAATAGAAAGATACTTTTCTACTATATTTCTGAACTTAAATTATTTTTCGATCATAGCAAGTTACCATATCAGATTTGCAATGAAAATTTATCTATCATTATAAGTCAACTTATAGCTTAACAATTTTAATAATAAGTGCATAAAAATAACAACAACAATAATTACGTTCAATTCTCAAATAATTGGGATTGGCGATTTGAATCTCATTCCTCTCTGTAAGTTCAATTCAAATATACATCATTACCAAAATAATCATTCAATGTAAATTAATATAAAAATAGATAGACACAAAGAATAATTTTTCAATATATGCTCTGTCTTTCCACCCAATTCTGGTACGTGTATGCCCTACTCCTTCACAAATTCATTAAAAAAAATTACTCTTTATATAAAATGATGGAAAATGATATCTTTAGACTGTTACCTTTTGAGACGCTATTGTTATGTTTGTAAGAGGCAAATTCAAAAAAAAAAGATAAAGAACATTAAATTTTAATCGTAAAAAATCCTTTAAATTGAAGGTAAAAATCATGGGATCACAAAAAACCAAAAAACTCCATTATAACAATAAGAGGATTACAAAAGTTCTCCAAATTGGCTACACAACAAGTGTCAAATACGGAGCAACACAACAAATCAATTGAAGAAGGAGAAGAACTCACAAAATGGAGCTGATGTTCGGGGTCAAAATCAGATGCTAAGAACCTCCAAATCAGATCTCCACCATTCAAATAAAATAGCAAAACGTTGGGAAAACTCAATCAAAGTTCAGCCCGATCCAGCGGTTAACAAATCGGAAAACGTGATTTGAAGTTGGTTGGTTGAAACACAATTTGTAGCAAAACAAACACTTTTTCTTCTCTTCTCTCTTGATGAAAGCTCTCTCAAAGACTACTCTTATGTGCTTAAGTCTTTTAAAGACTTGTACCAATGAGCATAGAATAATTTTTCAAGGTTGTTATATTTATAGATAAATAGTGGTGCTTTCTCTTAAAGCTAAAACCAACTCTAAATACAAATAAAAATCGAATCCAATTCCGAATAGGAATAAAAACCAAAAGAGATTAGGATTAGGCCATTGGGCCTTTGCCTAGACAACATGAGCATGAGCCTAGCAAACTCCCCCTCCAGCCAAGGGGCCAAATATGTATTCAAGTAGAGAAATTATTGACATGCTTCATGCCTGCCAATTTTCTGCAAAACACATGCTCATTTGTATGCTTAACTACGAAGTCCTCAGGCTGCTCCATATAAATCTCCTCATCTAAATCACCATGAAAAAAAATACTCTTTACATCCATCCACTCAACCTCTAAATCTAAACTCGCTCCTAGAACCATACGAATAGAAGACATCTTTATAACATAAGAGAAAATTTTATCAAAGTCAACTCCTTTCTTTTGGCCAAAACCTTTAACAACTAACCTCGACTGGATCATAAAAACGATACCCAAACTTATCTTGACCATAATCGATAAAGATGCACATTTTAGTTTTGACATCCAGTTTCGATCTCTCATCTTTAGGAATATGCACACAAACTTTACACCCAAAAACTCTTAGGTGATCATTAGAAACGTCTTTGGAAAACCAAACTCTGTCTGGGACATTACCATCCAAATCAACAATACTAGACAAATTACTAACATAAGTAACAGTTTTAAGTGATTCTGCCCAAAATGTATTTGGAAGTTTTGCCTCTGAAAGCAAGCATAACTCTCTCAACTAGATTTCTATTCATCCTCCCTGCCAAACCATTCAACTGAGGCGTTTTGGGCGGAGTTTTCTGATGACAAATTTCTTATTCTTTGAAATAGTTATTAAAGGGTCCACAATATTCACCATCATTGTCTGTGCGAATGCATTTTAATTTCTTCCCCGTCTGTCTCTCACCTAAGGTCTAGAATTCCTTAAACACGCCAAGTGCTTGATCTTTAAATTTCAAAGGATACACCTAGAGCTTACGAGAATGATCATCAATGAAGGTCACAAATTAAAGTGCGCCACCTTTTGACTTTACTTTAAAGGACCACACAAATCATAGTGTACTAGCTCCAATAATTCGGACTTTCTTGAAGGAGGATGGCTATGAAAGTAAACCCCTTTTTGATTGCCAGCTAAACAATGGATACACTTTTTCAGCTTTACTTATTTCACTCCAGAAAGCAAACTTTTCTTAGCCAAACATGTGATCCCCTCTCGCTCATATGACTCAATCTTCTGTGCCACAATTAAGATAGAGTGTCACTTTCCACCATATTTATGGAGTCATTAAGAATAGAGTCATGTGTCACATATAAATGAGAAGACTTAACTCCTCGAGCCACTACTAATGAGCCCTTGGTGAGCATCAATTGGCCATTAAAGAGGGTATTATGGTAACCTTCATCGTCTAATTCTTCTATGGAGATCAAATTGAAAGAAAAGTCTGGAGCATGATTGACATTTTGAAGAGCTAATGTTAAACCATTATTAGTTTTCAAACAAACAGTGCCAACACCAAACACCTTAACTTCACTAGCATTGCTGTCACGACCCAAAATCTAACCATGGTCGTGATGACGCCTATCGTGTTCCAAGACAAGCCTATTTCCCAAAATATTACTACTAAATCGATTATAAGAATTTAATAAAATATTTTCAACATTTGAATTTTTCATAAACTAAATCAACCCTGAATATAATTATAGAAAATACGGAAATGAGCCCCAAATATTGGGGTGTCACTAAGTCATGAGCGTCTAAATCTATGAACTAAGAAATAAAACTGTCTAACTGTCAATACAGTCCAAAAGGAGAAATGATAAAAGGAGTAACAAGGTCCTGCGGACGCTAGCAACCACCTTGCAGTCTCCAACGATTGTCGGCCTGAACTCAACGACCGTCGCGCTCTAACTCACCTGAATCTGCACATAAAGTGTAGAGTGTAGTATGAGTACAACTGATTCAGTAGTAACAGAAATAACTAGGGAACTGAATAGTAGTGATGAGCTAAGAAAAATAGTCCAATTATTTATTTTCACAATTTACAATAAACACGAACAAACAGGTAAATTCCATAAACCAACAAATGCCACAAAGAAATTAACAAGTAAATGCAGCAACATCAAAAGTAAATGCAACCTCACAGCAATGCCACTTCATCACTCAGCACTCGGCACTCAGCACTCGCACTCAGCACTCAATAAGTACCTGCGCTCACTGGGGTATGTACAGACTCCAGAGGGGCTCCCAAAGCCCAAGCGCTAAGCACGGATAACTCACGTGCCATAATATCAATCCCTGGATCCGTACGGTCAACTCACGTGCTACGCGGACAACTCATGCGCTATGGTATCAATACCTGGATCCGCACGAATAACTCACGTGCTGCACGAACAACTCACGTGCCTCAATCAAATACCTCACAACAGGCCCTCGGCCTCACTCAGTCATGTACCTCTCTAGCCTCACCATCATCAACAAATAAGGGAAACATAGTCAGCGTCAAGTATCACAGCATATCAGCAAATTAATAGGGACTGAGGTAAACATGTACAATAATATCTATGACTGAGTGCAAATAATGTGAGCATGAATAAAGCCTAAGGATGATCTCTAACATGAAGGCAAACAAGTTTGACAACAGATAAACACATAACCATAGATAATAGCCATTAGGCCTCACAGTCTCACGGGACGGACCAAGTCTCAATCCTTCGTGTGCACACACACACGCCCGTCACCTAGCGTGGGTATCACTTCCAAATAATCACGTGATGTCAAATCTCCGAATTTATACCCTCAAAGACAGAGTTAAAACTGTTACTTATCTTAACAACGTAAAATGCTACTCCGGGATGTCCTCGTCTCTAGACTTGGTCTCCAAAAGCTCCGAATCTAACCAAAATCAAAATATTACTATCAACATAGTCTAAAGAATCGAATTCCACAATAAAAAGTACAAAAATATGTCATAAATCTGAAATCGGCCAAAACCCGGGGTCCGGGCCCACGTCTCGAAACCAGTCAAAAATGACAGAATAACAAATCTCGTCTTCACCCGAGTCTAACCATATAAAATTCCTCAAACTCGGACTCTGTTTGGTCTCTCAAATCCTCACTTAAAGCTCTCCAAAACTCAAGCCCCAACTCCCTCAATTTCACCCTAAACCCCTACTAATTTCATGGTTAATCAGTGGGAAAACATCATAAATGCGTGTAAATAAACCCAAGAGACTTACCTTATTGATGCCTCTTGATTCCTCCTTGAAATTCACTTCCCAAAGCTCAACAACAGTTCAACAATGGTGAAGAAAGGGCTAAAATTCGCGAAGTGTGGCTTAAATAGGTTTTGCACCAGGGGTTCCGCACCTGCGGACCCTTTCTCGCACCTGCGGACTCGCATATGCGGTCCGAGGTGCGCATTTGCGAAAGGCACTTAAACGCTAAGCTTCGCACCTATGACTGCCCCTTCGCACCTGCGGGCTCGCATGTGCGATCCACTCTTCTGCACCTGCGCTTAATGCCAGGCCTCCATTTTTCGCATCTGCTGCATGCCATTCGCACCTGTGAGCTCGCAGGTGCGATCTTCTCTTCGCATCTGCGACCAAGCCCCAGCCCTCCAGCTCTGCATTTGTGAACCTCCCACACACCTGCGATCATCGCACCTGCGGCTCCCCATCCGCAGGTGCGGCCACACCAGTAGTCTTACGCTAGAAGCTTCCAGTTGCATTTCCCAACCTCCAAACTTTTCGTTAACCATCCGAAATCATCCCGAGCCCCTCGGGACCTCAACCAATAATTTCCAAAAATTATATATCACTACCCGAATTTAGTCTAATCTCCAGAACACCCAAAACAACACCAAAATACCAAATCAACCCCGGATTCAAGCCTAAGAACTTCTAAACTTTCAAAAATTGCCAACGACGCCGAAACCTATCAAACCACGTCCGAATGACCTCAAATTTTGCACACACGTCACAAATGGCACTATGAACCTACTCCAACTTCCAAAATTCCATTCCGACCTCGATACCCAATTTTCCACTGCCGGCCAAAATCGTCAAATTTTTAACTTTCGTCAATTCAAGCCTAATTCTATCACGGACCTCCAAATCATATTTTGGATACACTCCTAAATCTAAAATCACTCAACGAAGCTAACCAAATCATAAAAATCCAAGTTTGAACTCGTTTACTCATAAGTCAACTTTCGGTTGACTTATCTAACTTAGCTTTCTAACTTTGAGACTAAGTGTTTCATTTCACTCCAAAACTACTCCGAACCCAAACCTACCAACTCGATACAACTCAACACAGCTGAACAACACATAAATAAGCAGAAATGGGGAAAATGGGGCTATGACTCTCGAAACGACCGACCGGATTATTTCAATTGCCCATCTTTAACACTCTAGAATCAGTAGGAGTATAAGATGTGAAAAAATTATTTCTTGGTGTGACATGTGAGGTAGCTACAGAATTTACTATCCATCTCATCTCATGGGATACCAAATTATTGACGTTTTCATCATAACAAAAAAGAAGGTCATCTCGAACAATAGCAACAATATTATTCTCGTTATTTTTCACTTTCTTTCCTTTTCTAATGTCTTGCTTCAACTTGTGGCAAAATATTTTGATATGTCCTTTCTTGCCACAGTGGTTGCATGTAATATAATGGTATTTGGACCTTGACTCACTTATGCTTTTACTTCTGCTCCTCGAACCTCTTGTTCTATCTCTCCCCCGGTCTTCTGTAAACAAAACATCTGCTTGTGAGGAAGAACCCTGAGACTTTCTCCTTATTTCCTCATTCAACACACCACTCTTGGCATATTCCATGGTCACCTTACCACTAGGAGTTGAAATTGTCAAAGAAACACAAAGCATTTTGCAAGAAACTGGCAGAGTATTAAGAAGTCAAAGTCCTTATATTTCATCATCAAAAGTAACTCTCATTCTAGACAATTGATCAAGGACACCCTGAAAATCATTTATGTGATCAAGGATAGGGTTGCCCTCCTTGTATTTAAAGGTCATCAATTATTTTAGTAGGAATAACTTGTTGTTCCCAATTTTTAAAGCATAAAAAGTCTCTAGCTTTTCCCACAATGATCTCGCATGTGTCTCATTCACATTATGGATGCGAACATTTGTGATGACCCAAAATATCATCTTTAAATTTAATAATTAATTTTGTATTTTAAGACCTCAAAAAATACTATTTATCATTCCTCGACTTGTGTGCGCAGTCTGTAAAATTTTCTGAAAAGTTTTTATGTGAAAAATAGATTAAAATATGAATTAGAGCTTTAAAACTCAACGGAGTTGACTTTGGTCAACATTTTGATCAAACAGACTCGGATCAGTATTTTGACAGTTCCGGTAGGCTCATATCGTGATTTTGGACTTGGGCATATGTTCGGAATCAAATTCCGAGGTCCCTAGCCCGAGATATGGAATTTTGATAAAAAATTAAAAGTTTAAGTTCAAATAGTGACCGGATGTAGAATTATGTGCAAACGACCCCGGCATAGAATTTTGATGATTCCAACAGCTCCGTATGGTAATTTTGAACTTAGGAGCGTGATCAGAATTTTATTTGGAAGTCCGTAGTGAAATTAAGCTTGAAATGGCTAAAATATGAATTTAAAATTTGGAAGTTTGACCGGGGAGTTGACTTTTTGATATCGGTGTCGGAATCTAGTTCTGAAAATTTTTATATCTCCGTTATGTCATTTATGACTTGTGTGTAAAATTTGAGGTCAATCGGACTTGATTTGATAGGTTCCGGCATCGAATGTAGAAGTTAAAAATTCTTAGTTTCATTAAGCTTGAATTGGGGTATGATTTATGGTTTTAGCATTGTTTGATGTGATTTAGAGGTTCGACTAAGTTCGTATGATGTTTTAGGACTTGTTGGTATATTTGGCTGAGGTCCCAAGGGCCTCGGGTGAGTTTCAGATGGTTAACGGATAAAAGATTGCACTTAAATAGCTGCTGCAATTTTTCTCCTATGCTGAAAATTTTGGGTTATGATCGAGGCCCAATATCGAGCTCCCAAGATCGAGCTCCCATGTTCGAGCTCCCATGTTCGAGCCCCCATGTTCGAGCTCCCATGTTCGAGCCCCCATGATCGAGCTCCCATGATCGAGCTCCCTGATCGAACTCCCTGATCGAGTTTCCTGATCGAGCTCCCTGATTGAGCTCCCTGATCGGACACCCCGAATAATCTGTAAGTTATAAAAACAGAGGCATTCGACCTATTTGCCATTTTTGACAAACTTGAGCTTGAGCAGATGCGACTTTTGGCAGATTTTCAAGGAAAGACATTGGGGTAAGTGATTCCAACTCGGATTTGGTCTATATACACAAATATATCATTATTTTCACCATTTAATTAGTGTTTTGAGATTGAAATTTGGAAAATTTTTAGAAATCTCATATAAACGAATTTGTGAGATTTCGGTATCGATTCAGAGTCAGATTTGAGTGAAACTAGTATGGTTGGACTCGTAATTTAATGGGTTATCGGATTTCATAACTTTCGCTGGATTCTGAGATGTGGACCCCATGGACGAATTTTTAATTAATTTTAGGATTTTTATTGAAAATGTAGTATTTTCTTATAGAATTGATTCCTATAAATTTTAGTGATTGTATCGAATTATTTTTGATTAGATTCGAGCCAATCAAAGTTGGATAATCGAGGAAAGGGCCTTCTAGTGGATTAAATTGGAGTAAATTGAAGTAAGTCTCTTGTCTAATCTTGTGAGGAAATATTTACCCCATAGATGATTAAATTAAATAATTATTGCTAATTGCGGGGGCTACGTACACACGAGGTGACGAGAGTTCGTACGTAGCTACTATTAATACTAAAGTGCGGGTAGTTTATGACTCGAAGCATAAATTATTTGTGTAAATTATATTCTGTATTAATTAAAATATTTGATGTATATATTGTGAATTGTTATGAAAGGTAGTAAAAGTTGAAATTTTCATATGCTTAATTTTTTTTAATATTAATTAATTGTTGAAATTAATTGTTATCCTCTCGAATAAATTTTACAAAAAATACTCTTATTCCGGAGGTACATAAGAAAATATCCTCCTTTCTTGTGGATCGGGCTGAACGCCTCAGCATGATAGACGTATCTATGGATCGTGCCACACGTCCTTCGGTAGTGTACACAATATTTTAGATCGGGCCGAACGACCTCAGCAGAAATCGTGCTTAATAATAATAATTACACGATACTTTGATAGTTTATTGTAGCTTGTGAAGCTAATTGATAAATTTAGAAATCTTTGGAATTTAAGGATTATTATCCCTGCTAGCTAAGAAATTATTGTTATTCATGTAAATGAGATTAATTGATAAATTGGAAATTTATTGGAATTGAAGAAATTTAGTTAATATATTGAGAATTGTTGCATTTGAAGAAATTTAATTATTTCTGCTGGTTAAATAAATTATTGTTATATTCTGTGAATCACGCTGAATTATATATTCTAGTTTTATTTCAATTATTATTATTGACCCATAGTGAGTGTCAGAGTCGGCCATCTCGTCTCTACCACTTCGAGATTAAGCTTGATACTTACTGGGTACACGTTGTTTACGTACTCATACTACACTTGCTGCACTTTTTGTGCAGAAAATGAGGCAAGTACTGGTGGAAGACCTACCGTCTTACACTCACGTTATCCAGGAGCATAGTGGTGAGCTACCTTTCTGAGCCGTTCTGCAGCTACCAATGTCTCTCCTTGTATTTTTTTCTTCTTTCTATTTTTATTTTAGACAGTATTTGAGGTTTTGTATAATCTACTAGATGCTCATACACTTGTGACACCAGGTCTTGGCATACATATTGGTAGAAATTGGTATTTTATTATTTTTCTTAGATTAAAAGTTTAATCAATATACGTTTAATTTATTAGTTGGCTTGCCTAGCTGTAGTGTTGGGTGCCATCACGACCTATATGTGAAATTGGGTCGTGACAACATTATCTTCAATCCACTATCGTATATATCCACATACTTGCTGGTGCTCAAAATCCCAATCTTCATCCGATGTACTCTCGAGTTTATGAGCTACAAAAACGGGTAGATGCATATTCTTTACGAACAACAAATCTTGCCTTTTCAAACATTATAATTGCTCCCATTTAAACATATCATCTTGCTCATATTCGTCTCTATTTCGTAAAAATCCGAATAAATAACCAAGGCTCTAATATCACTTGTTAGGACCAAAATAATCAGGTGTCATGCGGAAGCTAACAAAGCAAATCTTGAACAATTGGTATCAGAGTCAATGGTTTGACAGGAGTATGGAGATGACAGAGTGTGGCGTGGGGGGCCCGGCTTAGTGCCTTTGCCCATCTATGGGGTTTACGACTTTTACCCATAACTTTGAAGACGCATATACATTAGGGGTGTTCAAAACCGAATCGAAACCGAAAACCGAACCGAAACCGAAGCTTAATGGCTTATTGGTATCGGGTAAACGGTTTAACGGCCGGGGAACGGATTGAAATTTTTTTATTAACGGCTTATCAGTTTGGGGGCGGATTATTCAATTTTCTTAACGGGTAATCCGTTAACCCGTTAAGAATATATATATATATATATATAAAATTTATTTTTATCCATATATATATTAAATATCAAAAACTCTTCCACTTCTTTCAGCTATTTGCTTAGCTTATTCTCCCACCCTACTATAAGATTGTTTAAGCTGCTGTCTATGGTTCACCTCTGCTTTTATTTTTTAAAACTAATGCCTGCTGTCTATGTTTAATAGAAGAACAACAGTATTGTTGCCACAACTTTTATCCCACAATATTGACGATAGTACTGTCTTGAATTATGTTCTGGGAAAATAGCGCATCTGCGTTTCCTGTAAATTGTTTACTACTTATAATCCATCCTTATTTCTATAAATAACTGCCTTTTGCTCAGTGTTGTTTGTATGGTTAATGATATAGCGTGAAATGCCTGGTTGAGAGTTTAAGTTAGAAATTTGAAGTTGTTGTTTGAACTTTGAAGCTGCATAAATTCAAGCTATGTTAGGCGTTAGCTGCAGGCCAAACATTTTTGTGTATTCTGCTCACTTATGGATTAATCATTTTGAAATATGTATCATGGACTCACTTTGAATATAGACTGGAATTTCCTATTCTGAATTTGTATGCTAGGACGTTAACAGACATATGTATGTCTGGACTCATGTAATGTAGTCTGCTTTGGGATTTAATGGTAGGCGTTAACATGCATGTATGTCTGGACTCATATGTAGTCTACTTTGGGATGTAATCTAGCCTACAATGTGTTCTACTTTTTTCACTCTACAACACATGACATACTACATCATTCTTATGTAGGCGTTAGCAAACATGTTTGTCGGGACTCAATGTGTAATTTTCTATTATGAATTTGTATGCTACGCGGTCAACAAACAATTAATGCACGCAATATAAATTTAATTAGGCCGATAAACCGCCTGATAACCGCCCGATAAGAGCTAAATCGATACCAATCCGCCCGATATCTTATCGGGTGGCTAGCGGATTAATACATTTAAAAGCCGATAACCGTTAAGCCAAACCGTTAAGAGTAATTAACCGTCCAATCCGCCCGATAAGCAGCCCTAATATACATCCTTTGGTTTTCGGTAACCATAAATACTCGGATCATGTGGGTTGCACATAATTAATCTCCAAATTAGCCCATAAAATGGTGATAGGTCATGTGAAACTTAGTTCAAGTGGGAGATTGTTGGGTGTGTGTTAACGAAGTCCCACATGAAAAGTAGAAAGGAAAAATAAAGGAATTTGATATTCTTAATGGTGTGAGATCTTTTGGGAAAATCGTGCGGATTTGATTCAAAGCGGACAATATCACACCATGTTAAGAGTATATTTGGGTCATTTTAGCTCAATATCTATTACCATTTTCACGCCTAGGACTGGACAACTAGAGCGTGGATACTATAAGATAGGGGTCCAATATCGAGTAAATAATAAGATGGGCCTGACTTTAATATCATGATAACTGAACCTTGGGTCTAACTTAAATCAAAATCTTGTTCATGAAGTGAGTATGATCCAAAACCATATAAGGAATCCAAGTTACCCATCTTGAACCGGAAGAAAATTATCTTTACATGGAAATAAAAGAATCGGAAGTAATTTATGAAGAGAATATTGCCGTATCAAAAGTAGTACGTATTAGCAAAACCGTTAAGCAAAGCTCATTAACAATTGCTAATGATGATCATCATGATGGTTAATACAGATAATTGTTTAATAATATCACCGGCCTTCCCAACTCCCTACTCAAATTGTTAACCAATCCTTGAGCTAATGCCACATTTATAGTTATAGAATTCGGTTAAACCTTTCAAACATTTTAAAAAAAAACTTTCTTAAGAAGATTAAGAATGATACTGTACTATATTATTATCTCTTGTATAATAACACTAATACATGTGGTTATAGCTTCACCAATCACCGGCTTAATCGGAGACAAATACATTTAAAAAATAATTAAAGAAGTAAAAAAAGTTACAGTAGACTAATGTAGTACAAATTTCAATTATAAGTTTTTTTTTTGTTTTTTTTGTTTTATTATTGTCAAAGTTTAAAATTCCAAGATAACTTATGGGTTAAAGCATAAGGGTGCAAGAAACAAGGGCTTTCCTCAAAACGAGCAAAGGATAGTACGTATTAATTAATCAGGTCATTAATTTGCTTAACTAGTGCTTAATGAGTTGTCTTTTGTCTGTCCAACAAAATCTCTAATTAAGCCCATAACCATTATATTTGTTTGAAAACAAAAGTTTAATTGCTTTAAACTTATTTTAATTTTAATTTTGATAAGTGGAGCGAACAAGTGTTTTCGCAACAGTAAAGTTGTCTCCACATGACCTATATGTCACGGGTTCGAACCGTAAAATTAGCTAGTGATGATTGCATTAGGGTAAGTTGTCTACATCACACCCCTTAAGATAGTATCTTTCCCCGAACCCTGCGTGAACGCGAAATACTTAGTACACGGAACTGATTTTTTTATTTTATTTTTATTTTCATAAGTGGAGTTGTTAAGAATGGTTGTTTGCCATGTTTTAGTTTCCCAGAATCCGAGTTTCCTCGTACATGTCTAATGTCTTTGTCTTAGCTTTATGAGTACTAAAGTGGTATTAAAGTCAAGAAATAAGTTCTGCTTTGACATTAAGAAATTTTGTGTGAAGCAATTTTTGCAGTAATTTTAGGGTAAAGTTTGTTATGGTCGCCGCAGTGATTACATTGTTCCTTTACATTGTTCCTTTTCATGTCATTAGTGTGGTTATGATGTATTCAATGAATTCAACGACATACTGAATACAACATTACTTGGTTCTAATTAGTTATAAATTGAGGTTAGTTATATGAATTCTTGTTGTCTAATTAAACAATTTATTGAATAAAAAGAGCTTCTACTTGATGATTTTTTTTTTTGGTGTCATGGTAGAGTTACAAATTTTCATCTGCAGAAATAATAATCATAATCGCAGAGCAGAAGACCCCAAAATAAAGCAAAAAATATGTAAACCTAGAAAAGTAATTAAAGAAAGTAATTATCCGGGCAACAATTTTAGATGTTTCGGATGGGCACTTAAAAACTGTTGGATTTGGTGACGGAACCAGAATTTTCATTAATAGAGGTCAAGATATAAAAAGTAAACATATGAATACTTACGGCTCCGCAGAAGCATTTCATCATACTCTACCATATTCTCCATCTCCCCCAACCCACCCCTACTCACCCCACCCCAAACAACCCCTACCCCCACCCCAACTCCACCCACCCCAACCTCGCCCGCCACCCACCCCTAAATAAAAATATTATTAAGAGTACTTTCTTTTGGTGTTGAAAATATAGTACTTTTTTTTATTTCAACAAATTGAGTATATTCTTTTTATGATGTAGAAAAAGTATTTTCTTTCATTTCGACAAAATGAGTACTTTTTTTTTCATGATATAGAAAAAGTATGTTTTTTCATTTCAACAAAACGAGTACTTTCTTTACATGATATAGAAAAAGTATTTTTTTCATTTCAACAAAACGAATACTTTCTTTTCATGATCTAGAAAAAATATCTTCTATCATTTCAACAAACTGAGTATTTTCTTTACATGATTTATAAAAAGTATTTCCTTTCATTCAACAAAATGAGTAATTTTTTTTCATGTTGTAAAAATGATACCTTCTTTTTCAACAAAAAAAAGTATTTTCTTTTTAGTTATCGAGCTCAAATTTCAACGTTGTTCTTGTGTGAAAAAGTAAAGTAATGTATTAGTTCCTTTGGGTTTGTGTGAATTTTAAAAAGAATAATTAAATTCTTGAAGAAAATAGAGTCCCGGAGAGGGGGAGGGGGGGGGGGGAGGAGAACATGAAAATGAGGATTTAGGTAAGGTGAGGTGAGGAGAGTAGCATAAAAAATTATTTTACTAAAAATATTTTATACTCTTTAACTGAACACTAAAAATATTTTCCGAAAAAGATTTTTTATTCACCAACCAAACAAGAAAAAATAAGTGATAAAACTCCTCATTTTCCATAAAAACATATTTTAGGAAAACACACCCATAGATTTTAGAACAATTGCATTGTTGAGGAATAGTTAATATATCCACACATATTTTTCTCTTCCTCTTGATTAATTTTGGACAACTAAAAATTACATATTCTCATATGGTTGTTTACCCGTAAATCGGTATAGTTGAATTTATACGTGGTTTATAGACAAGTGAATTAATTTGATCATAAAATAACATATGAATTAGATAGGAATATGAGACCTAGCCTTAAGATTGAAATGAAACGGCAAATATCTCGATCTTGGGCACAGAGCTGCCGGAGGCAGTAAGAACAGTATAAATAAGCAAGAAAAGTAAAATGTTATTGAGCTTTTGATAGAGTATAATGTATGCTTGTCGAAAAATTCGTCCACTTACAATGATGGTAGAGCTCACTATTTATAGATACATCTAGGAACAAGGTCCTAGGATCAAACCCCTCTTAAATGACAATTATGAGGGCTATTGAAGAATGTGTAATGGAATGCCATATTTTCTAACGGATCATGCACTTAATGTTGTAGAATATTTTTCATTGAATGCTACCAGATGACAAACATCGCCTTTATGAATACCATTCTTTTCTGATGACAAGTGCGATCATTGCCTTCAGGTTCGACTGCCTTTTGTCTTCGCCTCCACGTGTCGCTTTCTCAGACGATCATTAAGTATGAATATATTTTACCCCATACAGATAGTCCCCCTACTTTTCGGTAGCATAACTTTGTGTCACTGGAAAATTGGTAGAGATACCTTTCTTGGCGGAAAATTCTCTAACCCCCTCCGAAAAGTTTCTGACGGTTGATTAGACGCACGTCTCTCCGTATTTAATGCTTTGAACATGCGTCATCCCTTGATTTAGCATCACTTTTGCTGGTTATCGAGATAATTATCGCCACGATTTTAGCCGCCTATTTGTTTACTTATATGCATCAAACTTCTTCATTTACATTTCATAATTCTCCAAACTTTCTCAAACTCTCTTTACTCAACTCGTACTTTGTCTTTAACCTTTTTCTCTAGAGAAAACCTTTCCTTATTTTCTGATAAAAATGGCTTTCTTTTCCAGAAACCCTAATTCCTCAAAAAACAAAGGTAAAGCCGATGATGTTGCTCCCCTTACGGTGAGCACCATCATCCCAAAAAGTCTCGTCACAACTAAGGATTTCGAAAAGAAATATCCTTCCGCTCACCCTCGTACGTGGTCCATTAGTCTATACCCTTCTTCCATCAGTCCTTCAAGCATTCCTACTGTGAAGGAAGATTGTCATTGCCAAGATTTAGATATTATCGCTCCTGGCCTGGCGGAGCAGATAACCTTACCCAAAAAGGTTTTTACGTATTTTTATGCTTATCCTTTCACCTTGAGGCCGTTCTCTTTGATTGGAGAGCTTGACTTCGTCATCATGGAGTTCTGCATCCGCTACTAGGTATGCCTCGCGCAAGTAAGTCTTTCTGTGTGGAGGACAATCGCTTGTCTTCGACGTCTATGCCAGGAGACATGAGAGGAGCTAACCCTAACTCGGTTGATGAACCTTTATTCCCCCAAGATCTTCCGTGGGGGAATGATAAATCTTAGTAAGCATGGCCACTATGCTATGCTATCTAGCATAGATGATGACGAGGACTGTGGTTGGATGGAATAGTTCATTGCAGTTACCACCGGTGACATCATTCCGGCACGACTTCATCCTTTCTGGAATTATGGAACCGTACTCGTAAGTTCATTATTTGTATTTTCTTCCATCAAAGATTGTCTCATATTGTTATTGAACCTTCTTCTTTTGCTTATTTCAACGACTCGGTCAGTACCACCTAGGGTTGAAGGCTTGATCTAGTGGGTCCAAAATATTTTGGACGTTACTACGCCCGAAACCCGCACATGGAAAGGACTAGCCCTCAAATACAGGTGGAAATCTAAAAATCATGATTGGTTAAACTCACCTTGCTTTTTCCCTTTCGCATAAGGAAGCCGATTAACCCTTTTTCCTTTGTTGAGTTCAAGTCTACCCAGGGCTCAGTTGTTGTCCTCGAGGATGATATTTTGGCTAATCCTGCTGATGCGGCTAGACTTTTACCCGAACAAGTGTCTTCAAGCCTGCTTTTGGTGCAAGTGCTTCTTCGCGGAGGCCCCGACCGGAGAACAAGCAACAAAAAAAGAGACGTTCATCCGCAAATTGGGGAACAAATAAAAAAGCAAAGAGCGCCGCTCGAGCCATCTTTGGGTGTTGTGGTGATGAGTGTTGTGCCCTAGCTGGTCCCAGAAACAATGGTGATTCACGATGATGGAGAAGTTAGTGATGAGGGGGATTTTCTACACAGAGGACGACAACCTTCATCAATTCAACATAATGCTTAATTTGTTGAATTAGCTACACCAACCGAGGGCGATTCCTAGGCACTTTGGGGGGAGTTTGATATGGTGGAAGATGTCAATTCACGCTTCCGAGTCCCAACTGCCGCACTCGGTACTGTAGGGCTAAGTACCAAGCCTTTTTGTCATTAGTTGAAGAGCAAACATCAACTAGCACTGCACCTGCAGCAACTGTTTCTCTCCCTTTGACGCCATCAACTTCATCTCCTTCTTCACCAACTTCGTTTCTGCCACCACCAACGGCTGCATCATCTCCATCGGCCGTAGTTTCCCGAGAGGGAGACGTCCCTCTTCCCTAGTCCCCAGTTCATAGGTACCTGGGGCATATTTATGCTGCCCCCCCTCAGAAGATCCTCAAAGAAGGAGGAGCGTTGCTCTCTCGGTTTTCACCAGATGCCATCTGTAGTCCCGACCAGTGGAACTTTCAAATTTGGCTTCAGAAAAAGATAGGGAAAGTATACAAGCTCTCTCGGGAGAATGCTTGTTGAACAATGTCATGCATAACGCAACAACATTACATTCTTTTATTTTTTTCTATTATTCCTTCTATCTTTGTTATGGTAGGATTTTAAATTTGTATTTTTGTTTTGTAGGTCAACTTCTTTGCTTCCGAGGGCCTACGAAGGCTGATTCGTGATAAGGAGGAACTTAACTCCGAACAGGATCAAATTTTGGCCTAGTGAGACCACAATGTTGCTCGCCTCTTACAGCTAAAGCATGAGTTGCTGAGGACATTGAATTGGAGGCTCGGTTGCAGCACAACGAGCAAGAAGTAGTGACCCTTAGCCAATAGATTGCCCCGTTGATGGCTTAATTTGAAGAGGCTATGGCCAAATGGGTTGAAGCCCATAATGCCATTCTTGCTACATCCGATCGTGAGGCTGGATCCTCTGAAAGATTTAATAATTTGGAGGGGGCCTTAAAATCCAAAGTTGAAGAGTTTTCTATTGCCGGGCTGAAGTATGCTCAATTGGAGGAGAAATGTAAGAGGACCGTTAAGCATAATAGAATTTTCAGCTCTACTATCCATGAGCTTGATGTTAGCCTTCGGTCCACCAGATTCACGCGGGATAACCTTTCTGCTGAGGTCGATTAACTTAAAGAAGAACTTGAGCGTCGAGCGGCTTCCCTCATTGTTGAAAAAACATATGTTATGTATAGCATGAGGAGAAAAATCTTGGAAGAGGCCAAACCAGATGTCATTGACTTTGATACTGAAATTGCTAAGGCCCGTGAGCTGGAGTTAGCTACAAAAATGGGACTTCCGGCCTGGCCTGATTCTACCAATTCTTCTAGTTCCGATTCTGAGTTCTTGGGAATGGAAGAAGAACCGCAAGGTGAGGATGCTGAAGGCCAAAATGATGAGGGTCAATATATCGAACATGCGGTGGATCTACCCATTTGTCCTGGGGGCATATATGCTTCTCTTCCTCCGAGTTTCGAAGATGCAACAGCTTACTTTTTTGCTTTCCTTTTCAAACTTTTGTACTTGTGCTACTTGGCATATTTATTGTAAATAAGAACATTATTTCGTTCGAGTATCATATAAGTTTTCCTTTTTGCATCTTATTTTTAAGTATTTGCGCAGGTTTGTTCTTTGCGTATTTTTTAAGTGATTGCGCAAGTTTTATTGTTTGCTTCTAATTGTGCAAGGCTTTGGGTATATTTTCCCTTGAAAGCGTTTGGCTTTCGGACATAAGTTCTTCCGAAATCAACCCTTTAACGTGAGAATTTTTATAAGAGAGTGCCCTCTTATGTTTACGGTGCTCTTGAAGAGGACGTCTCCTATTCATTATGGCACTAACATTTGAAGTACTTGTTTAACTTTCAAATGGTAAAATAAATTCATCATTCAGACAACAAACAAGATAGAAAGAAAATGACTTTACTTTATTCCTTCCATTTTCCAAAGTACATAAGCATTCGTTGTGCTATAAAGAAGTTGTTATTTCTTGTGGCTAACTCATACAACTTATTTCTATGGGGCTGGCCGCGCAGTCCTCGGTCCCGATGATACAACCATATTTTCGGGTTTCATATTCCGGTTAAAGTGGTAGTCATTGTTGTTGTATCCTCATATCATTCCCCCTAATGTTCGAATGCGAAAAATACGAATTTGAACACTGGAAGTTTTACACCTTTGAGGATTTCACTTGTGAATTGCTAGATAATCTTCAGTTCGATAACAAACTTCACTTCCCCTTAGGAATTTATGCTATTGAGCCAAAGATTATCTAACAATCCCTTAGTGGCTTGCACTTATGAACGGTCGGGTATACTCTGTTGGATAGCAAACCTAACTTCCCGGTAGAAACTTTGCTATCGAGCAAAAGACTAACTAACCACTCCGCAATGGTTATTTGCTTGTGTGCCTTATCATTTAAAGGTCTTATCGTTATTGCTGAAGCTTCCTTCGTAGCATGCTTTATGTTGCTGCCTCGTTAAAAACTTTGCTAGAAAAACCTAATCGGGATAAAAACTGGACGAAGGGAAAAAGAGTGCAGCACCTACTTTCAGGTCATGTGATGTCCATCGGGAATAGTATCTCTTGAGATGTGCCACGTTTTAGTTGCTTGGCAACTTTTCTCTATCTTGATTTTCTAACTCGTATGATCATTTCCCGGTGATAGCTAAAACCTGGTAAGGGCCTTCTCATGTTGGACCTAGTTTCCCCTCATTGAACTCCCGGGTGTTCTGAGTTACTTTTCTTAAAACCAAATCTCCTACTTTGAAATAGCGTAGGTTGGCCCTTCGATTGTAATATCTCTATTTTCTCTGTTTTTGGGCTGCCATCCTTATATGCGCTAGGTCCCTGTGTTCGTCGAGCAACTCCATATTGACTTACATTGCTTCATTGTTTTTTTTTCATTTGCCCGGAAATACCTCAGGTTAGGTTCTGCTACTTCCACCGGGATTAGGGCTTCTGCCCCGTACACAATAGAAAAATGAGTTTCTCCCATGCTTGATTTGGCCGTTGTTCAGTACGCCCATGGTACACCTGGTAGCTCTTCAGGCCATTTTCCTTTAGCTGCTTCCAATCTCTTTTTGAGATTTTGTATAATCACCTTGTTCGTTGATTCTACTTGGCCATTTGCACTCGGATGATAGGGTGATGATGTGATCCTCTTGATTTTTAAGTCTTTGAGGAACTTTATGACCTTTTGTGCCTATAAACTGTGGCATGTTCTCACAGACTATCTCCTTTGATATTCCAAAAATGCAAATTATATTCTCCCACAAGAAATCTACCACTTACGCTCGCCGATCTTCTGATAAGGACTTGCTTCCACCCATTTAGAAAAATAGTCAGTTAAAATAAAAAACAATCTTACCTTATCGGGAGCCGGTGGTAGTGGTCCGACGATATCCATTCCCCACTTCATGAATGACCATGGTGACAAAACTGAGTGCAATGGATCTACTAGTTTATGTACCAACGTTGCGTACCGTTGTCATTTATCACATTCTTTAACATAAGATTTAGCGTCTTGTTCCATCCGAGGCTAATAGTATCCTGCCCTAATTAATTTTAACACTAAGGAATCTGCGCCTAAATAGTTTCTGTAGATCTTTTCGTGGACTTCTCGTATAACATAATTAGCTTCGGAGGCTCCCAAACATCGGGCCAGCGGGCCTTGGAAAGATTTTCTATACAATTGACCTCATTTGAAGCTATATCGCGTTGCCTTAGTGCGTAGAATCCGAGATGCCTTGGGATCTTCAGGCAACTTTCCGTGCTCGAGATAGTCAATGATCTCATTCCTCCATTCCCAAACCAAATTAGTCGCGTTTACCTCGTAATAGTTATCTGCGTCCAGTACCGAGTGCATAAGTTGTACGACCGTACCGGAGTTCAACTCTTTCATTTCTATAGATGAGCCAAGGTTAGCTAGCGCATCTGCTTCGACATTCTCTTCCCGCAGGATATGCGTAATTGACCATTCACGGAACTGAGCGAGCAAAGTTTGAACCTTCATTATGTACTGTTGCATACGTTCCTCTTTGGCTTCGAAGATCCCGTGAACCTGATTTACCACCAACTAGGAGTCACATTTGATTTCTATGACTTTGGAGTCCAGTCCCCCGGCCAATTCGAGCCTTGCAATCAAAGCTTCATACTTCGCTTCATTGTTAGTCAGGGGAACAGTTCTTATGGCCTGCCTTAGGGTTTCTCTCGAAGGCGTGGTTAATATTATGCCGAGCCTAGACCTCTTCACGTTGGAAGCTCCGTCCATGATTAGGGTCCAAACTCTTGATGCCGATTCTAATACGATCATTGCTTCTTTGGTAGCCAAAGGTAACAGTCCTGGACTGAAATCGACCATAACGTCGCCCAAAACTTGAGACTTAATCGTAGTCCCAGGCTTATATTCTAATTCAAATTCACTCATTTCAACGGCCCACTTGGCCACCCTACCCAAATGTTCGAGTTTATGAAGAATATTACGCAGAAGACAAGTGGCCAGCACAGTTATCGGGTGACATTGGAAATAAGGCCTTAGCTTTCGAGTGGCGACTACGAGGGCCAATGCCATGTTTTTCATAAGTGGGTAGCGAGTTTCTGCTTCCATTAAAGTTTTACTAATGTAGTAAATAGGATATTGCGTACCTCCATCCTCACAGACTAAAACAACACTTATCGCGACCTCCGAGACCGTTAAGTATATCAGTAGTTGTTCGCATTTCTCCGGTTTTGACAGTAACGAAGGACTTGACAAATACTTTTTCAAATCCATAAAAGCTTGATGACATTCTGGGGTCCATTCGAAGTTGTTCTTTGTTTTGCGCAGCGAGAAAATAATGACGGCATTTCTCTAAAAACCGAGAATTGAATCTGCTTAATGCGACAAATCTCCATGTTTGCCTTTGAACCTCTTTTACGCTTGACAGCTGGTCCGGGATTTCTTCGATGGCTTTAATTTTATCGGGGTTAACCTCGATCCCCCTCTGTGACACCAGAAATCCCAGGAACTTACCGGAGTTGACCCCGAACGCACACTTCTCGGGGTTAAGCTTCATGTTATGCTTCCTTAAGATGTCAAAAGGTTTTTGCAAGTGTCTAAGATGATCACCTGCGTTTAAAGATTTAAAAAGCATATCATTTATGTATACTTCCATAGTTTCCTCTATTTGTTTTTCAAACATTTTGTTCACGAGTCGTTGATAAGTGGCTCCGACGTTCTTTTGCCCGAAGGGCATCACATTGTAACAATATGTGGCAAAATTCGTGATAAATAAAGTTTTTTCCTGATCCTCTGGGTTCATCTTGATTTGGTTGTACCCTGAATAAGCATTGAGGAAACTCATTAACTCATGTCCGGCCGTTGCATCAATCATTTGATCAATGTTTGACAATTGGAATGAGTCTTTTGGGCATACTTTATTTAAGTCCTTAGAGTCTACGCACATGCAAAATTTATTACTCTTCTTTGGAACTACTAATACGTTAGCTAGCCAGTCAGGATGCTTTACCTCTCGGATTGAACCGATACCAAGCAAGCGATTTACCTCTTCTTTGACAAATTTATTTCTAACCTCGGCAATATGACATTTTTTCAGTCTTACCAGAGGGATGCTGGGATCCAAGATTAGCTTGTGTATGGCCACTTCTGGTGGGATACTTATCATATCCGCATGCGACCACACAAAATAATCGACATTAAATTTAAGGAATTCAATAAATCCAGACCTGAGTTCGGGGTGCAATCCTATCCCCCAAGTGAAATTTCCTCTCCATGAACTTTTCAAACAATGCGACTTGTTCAAGTTCTTCCGCTGTCGACTTTGTTGCATCCGTTTTTTCTGATACCTGAAAATATCACGGTACCTGATAAGATTCTGATGACTCCTTCCCCTGGTTGGCTTTGCTCGGATCGGGAGCAGGCGTCGGTTCCTGTATTTGCTACGTCGCACACTCCTTCCCTTTGCTATTGGAAACTGAGATTGCATTTTATTTCTCTCGCTACCGGTTGGTCGCCTCTTATTTGTTTAACGAAAAAGGGTCAGAAATGCCCTTAACGTATTAGAAATGGCTCAAAATGCCCTCCTTCCACTTATGGGTTCAAATTTACCCTTAATGTTATTTTTAGGCTTAAAAATGCCCCTCTTAACGGAAAGATGACATGACATTAATGGGCATTTTAATTAAACATGTAGAATTTATTTAGTCTGGAAAAAAATGATTTTTTTAAACTAAAAACTGAAAAAAATAAAAATATTTTTTCCAGTTTTTACAAAAAAACTGCTTTAAAAAAAGCTGAAAAATATTTTCTAAAATAATATTTTTGTAAAAATTGAAAAAAAAAAACTGAAAAGCAATAATTTTGTAAAAAGCTCAAAAATATATTTCCTCTTCTTCTTCCTTCCTTGTTTGTCCATATGCTTTCCGAGTTCATTTTTTATATATTTTAGTTCTTCTAATGAGTAAATATATCAAAACTGAAATATTTTCATTTTTTTCAGTTTTTAGTAAAAATAAATTCATTAGTCTCGAAAAATGTAGCATTTATTTAGTTAAACATGTAGCATTTATTTAGGAATAGATTGACTTTTTGAGTTCTGGAAAAATAATATTTTAATTAAACATATAACATTTATTTAGTCTGGAAAAAAGTGAATTTCTTTTACTAAAAACTGAAAACAAAATAAAAATATTTCAGTTTTAATGTACTAATTCATTAGAAGAACTAAAATATATATAAAAAAACGAACTCAGAAAGCATATGGACAAACAAGGAAGGAAGAAGAAGAGGAAATATTTTATTTTCCAGCTTTTATAAAAACATTGCTTTAGAAAAAAAAATCAGTTTTTTTTTCCAGTTTTTACAAAAATATTATTTAGAAAATATTTTTCAGCTTTTTTAAAGCAGTTTTTTTTGTAAAAAATGGAAAAAAAATATTTTTATTTTTTTCAGTTTTTAGTAAAAAAAAATTCACTCTTTTCCGGACTAAATAAATGCTACATGTTTAATTAAAACAGAAAAAGGGTCAGAAATGCCCTTAACGTATTAGAAATGGCTCAAAAATGCTCTCCTTCCACCTATGGGTTCAAATTTGCCCTTAATGTTAAAATGCCCATCAATGTCATGTCATCTTTCCGTTAAGAGGGGGGTATTTTTAAGCCTAAAAATAACATTAAGCGTAAATTTGAACTCATAGGGGGAAGGAGGGCATTTTTGAGCCATTTCTAATACGTTAAGGGCATTTCTGACCCTTTTTCGTTTGTTTAATCACCCCGGGGGTTGGGAATTTCAGCCAGTGATGATCTGTTGATGGTATCGCCTTCTTCTCGTGTAACCATGTTCTTCCTAGGATGATGTTGTAACCCATATCGCCGTCCACCACCTCGAAAAGGGTCGTCTTCGTCACCCCTTCGACATTTGTGGGCAGCAGAATCTCTCCTCGGGTTGTCAAACTTTTTAGGTTGAATCCGGCGAGGAGTTTTATGGATGGAATGATGCTTTTGGTGAGCTTGGCTTTCTCCAATACCCTCCATTTTATGATGTTGGCCGAACTCCTTGGGTTCACCAAAACACGTTTAATTTTAAAATCTAAAATATTTAAAGAAATTACCAACGCATCGTTGTGCGGTACCAACAACCCATCTGCGTCTTCCTCTGTGAAAGTAATGTCATCTTCAGCGACTTCCCTTAGTCTCTTGATGCGGGTTACTGACACCTTCGTCATTTTTTCCGCCCTGAATGTAACCACATTAATATCGTTTCACCCCCCTCCCTCCCCCCCCCCCCGAAAATCATGTTGATCGTGAGGCGCGGGGAATACTCCCCTACTTTCGAAGGTTTTGTATTACCACGATTGCGACTGTAGTTGTTCTTAGCCCGTTCACTTAAAAATTCCCTGAGATGGCCGTTTTCAGCAATGTTTCTACCTCTTCGTGCAGATGCCGGCAGTCCCCAGTCCGGTGACCGTTTGTCCCTTGGTATTCACACCACAAATTAGGATCCCTTTGGCTGGGATCCGATATTATTGGCCTCGAGAACCGCTTTTCTTTAATGCTCCTCACAGCTGACACCAACTCTACTACGCTTGCCTTGAAGTTGTATTCAGAAAGTCTAGGGTAAGAAGAATCTGATGTTTCCTTGTTCTGCAATGGCCTGTTATTTTGGCTGTGATCAGTTCTCCTATCGATTGCAAATCTATCCGCTGACCAAAAACCTCTACCGCATCCTTCATCCCGTTCATAGGGCAAAATCGACCTCTCAAAGATCGTTGATCTGTATCGAAACTATCTTTCGATTTCTCTTTACTCTTCTCCCTATCCCAACCCTTGGACGACACCGGGAACCTGAGATGATCATCCTCAATCCTTATCTTAGACTCGTAGCGGTTGTGAACATCCCCCCAAGTTGTCGCCTAGAACTTAAGCAAACTTTCTTTTAACTTCCGGGAAGCGTCAGAACTTCTCGGGTTCAGACATTTGGTAAATGCTTTAGCCGCCCATTTGTCTAGATGCCAGTATCAACATCCTTTCCTTCTGGAATCTAGTCACAACTCCCGCAGTGACTCAGACTCTCCTTATGCAATCCTAAATATGTAGGCCTTTCGAGCCTATACCTTTCTGGCCCCGGTATGGGTCTCGATGAAAGAGTCTGCGAGCACCTCGAAGGAGTCTATAGAGTGCTCGAGCAAGAGCGAATACCATGTCAGGGCTGCCTTCGTAAGGGTCTCCCGGTATTTTTTCAATAAGACCGACTCAATCTCGTAGGGAGCTAAATTGTTCCCCTTCACCGCTGTAGTATAAGTGGTGATGTGCTCCTGAGGATCTGAAGTCCCATCATACTTTGGCACGTCTGGCATTTTAAATCGCTTTGGGATCAATTCTGCTGCCACGCTTGGCTTGAAAGGAATTTGTGTGTACTTCTTTGAATCATTTCCTTTTAGTACTAGCGGTGCACCGTGAATTTGATCCATTTGAACGTCTATTTCCCTCGTAAACCGCATGAGTACAGTTGTAAGATGTCTTATAATGGCATCATGTTGCTCCTGCCAGATCCAAACTGCTACGACGACGTTCTCTTCTTCAACATCATGATGAGTCACCTCTTGAACATGTTGCGGATATCGGCCACCATGGACTAGCATGACCTCGTTCCCCTCGTTGCGGGTATCGTTGATAGAATCTTCATGGTGAGGCTGATTTCCTTGGGCCTCAGCGTGGTGTGTGTTGTTAACACCGTGATCTGCCATTTTTAATGATTTTGCTAAGAACAAATAGTGATCAATTAAATTACACTACTGTCTATGCTCCAAGGTGGGCGCCAAACTGTTTACCCGTAAAACGGTATAATTGAATTTACACGTGATTTATTGACAAGTGAATTAATTTGTGTCATGACCCAAAATTCTCACCCTCGGGATCCTGATGGCACCTAACATTTCACTTGCTAGGCAAACCAACGTTAGAATAGTCTTAAGCCATTTTTAAACAAATCGAATTAAACTGATGTCAATTACTGAAATAACTGTAATAAACTGGAATAAAGTGCGAAAAAGTCATAATAACTGAAATATCTAAATACATCCCCGAATCAGGTGTCACAAGTGCACGAATGAATAGATTTATACAAATAATGGTCTGAATGAAAATAAAACTCTCCAAAATGAAATAAACAACTAGCATAAAGCTAAAAAGGAGACTTTAGGGCTGCGAACGCCGTGCAACTGTACCTCAAGTCTCCGAACTTGCAATCAATTCGAGCAATCTACTGACCGCCGCTAAGACCTACTCAAAAATCTGCACAAGAAGTGCAGAGTATAGTATGAGTACAATCGATCCCATGTACTCTGCAAGTGTCGAGCCTAACCTCGATGAAGTAGTGACGAGGCTGTGACAGGACACCGACGTAAACAACATGTGCAAGTATGCACATATATGAAGCAGTAACGAACACAATGATTAACAATGTACAAATTGGGATGGAACATACAAAAGGGAAAAGATACGATAATTACGGCAAGAGAAATATCACGTAGCAGCCAAATAAATCATCAATAATGAAGACAGGTAGCTGATAATATAAAAATAGAATGGAACCACCCTTCGTGCTTTAACTGAATAAATGAATGAATAAATGATATAAATGGCACGACATCACCCTTCGTGCTTTAACTCTCCTCCGGACTATATAAATCAATAAACGATGATATAAAAATGGCAGGACATCACCCTTCATGCTTTTATACGCTTCCTTACCATGGAGTAAGGATAATATAAATTTGGAAAATAATTTAAATGAGGGGATTAGTATTTATCGTCCAATATGATACCAGGGTACCAACCTCACCTTCCAAAATATTCAACAATTATTAAATAAGCAATAAATACAAAAAGAATGATAAAATAAGTAATAGTCTAACCTAAGCATAGATATCGTAATTAAATAGGCAATAAATCATAAAGAAACAAGTTTCACCCGAATGATTGAACTCAATTACAACGCATAAGTACTCGTCACCTCACATATACGTTGTACCCTAACATTTGATCACGTAGCAAATAGGCAAACAAGTCATATTCCCTCAAGTCAAGGTTAACTACGATACTTACATTTCTTCACAACTCAAGCGATAACTCGACCACGACCTTTCCTTTCGAAAACACCTCCAAACCAACCAAATCTAGAAATTTATTGGCTAACAATTCAAATTAAATTTTAGAAACTACTCACAATTCAAAATAGGTGCAATTTAAATCATTTCCGAAAAAAGTCAATGAAAGTTAACTCAAGGCCAACATCTCGGAACCCAACAAAAATTCATAAATCCGAACACTCATTCCGATACGAGTCCAACCATACAAAAATTATTGAATTCTGATATCGAATCCCTTACAAATCCTCATTTTTCATTTTTGGGAAGATTTTACAAAAATCCAATTTTCTTCCATTCAATTCGCTAATTAATAATGTAAATAAGTATGAAATCAAGAAATATAACTAATTTCGGATAAAGAATACTTACCCAACACAAACGCGTGGAGAATCCCTCTGAAATCGCCATAACCCGAGCTCCAATCTAAAACATGAACAAATACACCAAACCCCCGAACTTAAGTATTCTGCCCAGGTCCTTTCGCATTTGCAGACTGGTTTGCGCGTCTACAAACTCACATTTGCGAAAAAAGGCTCGCATTTACGAAGCCAGCTTGCCAGGCCAGGATCCGCATCTGCGGTTATTTAAGTCGCATTTGCGACTGCACAGAAGCGCCCAGAGGAGCCGCAGAAGAGGGCATCACACATGCGCTCAAAGCTTCGCATAAGCGAAGTTTCCTCACTTGCCTCAACGTCACAGAAGTGACACAGTTCACACAGAAGCAAAGTCACACATGCGCTCCAAACTGTCGAAGGTGCGAAATACGAAAACCAGACTGATCCAAGGCATGGAATCGATCTAAAGCTCGTCCGAAACTCATCCGAGCCCCTTGGGACCTCGCTCGAATATTCCAACAAGTCTCGTAACATAACATGGACCTACTCGAGGTCTCAAATCACATCAAACAACATCAATACTACAAATCGCACCTCGAATCGAACTTATAATTTTTCAAATCTTCCAACTTCTAAAATTCGTGCCGAAACACATTAATTCAATTCGGAATAACCTCAAATTTTGCATGTTAGACCCAAACGACATAACGGAGCAATTCCGACTCTTGGAATCGCAATCCGAGCCCAATTCAATAAAGTCAATTTACGGTCAAACTTAGGATTTTTTTAAATCTTTAAATTTCTAATTTCCGACAAATAGCGTTAAATCAATCTAGAGCCTTCCGAATTCGATTTCGGACATACGCCCAAGTCCCAAATCACAATACGGACCCACCGGGACTGTCAAAACAATGATCCAAATCCGTTTGCTCAAAATATTGTTCGAAGTCAATCCAAATAAGTTTAAGGTAAAATTTCACCTTTTCATAATTTTTCTCGTAAAAACCTTCCGGAAAAAGGATACGGAATGTACATGCAAATTGAGGAAGGCTGAATGGAGCTATTCGATGTCTCATAACACAGAAATGAAGGTTAAAATTAAAGATGACCTATCAGGTCATTACATTCTCCCAAGTAGCTGCCTCGATCGACTGACCTCTCTATTTCACTAGAACTGAAGTATAACTCTTAGACCTCAAAGATCGGACCTACCGGGCTAGGATAGCTACCAGCTCCTCCTTGTAAGTCAAATCCTTGTCCAATTGGACTGAGCTGAAATCTAACACATGAGACGGATCACCGTGATACTTCCGGAGCATGGACACATGGAACACCAGATGAACTAGTGATAAACTAGGTGGTAGTGCAAGCTTGTAGGCCACCTCACCCACTCTCTCAAGAATCTCAAAGGGTCCGATATACCTAGGGTTCAACTAGCCTTTCTTTCCGAACTTCATCACACCCTTCATAGGTTAAAGCTAGAGCAATACCCTCTCTCCAACCATGAATGCAACATCACGAACTCTACGGTCGACATAACTCTTCTACCTAGACTGAGCTGTTTGAAGTCGATGCTGAATAATCTTGACCTTATCCAAGGCATCCTGTACCAAATTTGTACCCAATAACCGAGCCTCCCCCTGCTCGAATCATCCAACTAGCGAACGACACTGCCTCCCATATAATGCTTCATATGGAGCCATCTGAATGCTCGATTGATAGCTGTTGTTGTTGTAGGCAAACTCCTCAAGCAGCAAGAATTGATCCCAAGAACCTTCGAAGTCCATAACACAAGCGCGAAGTATATCCTCCAATATCTAAATAGTGCGCTCGGACTGTCCATCCGTCTCGGGATGAAATGCTATACTCAACTCAACCCGCGTGCCTAACTCACGTTGTACGGCCCTCCAAAAGTGCGAGGTAAACTCCGTACCTCAATCAGAAATGATAGACACGGGCACACTGTGAAGACGGATAATCTCACGGATATAGATCTCAGCTAACCTCTCTGAAGAATAGGTAACTGTCACTGGTATAAAATGTGCCGACTTGGTCAACCTATCCACGATGACCCATACTGCGTCGAACTTCCTTTGAGTCCAACAATAAAATCCATTGTGATACGCTCACATTTCCACTCAGGAATCTCTAGTTTCTGAAGCAAACCATCAGGCCTCTGATGCTCGTACTTTACCTGTTGACAATTTAGACACCGAGCTACATATGCAACTATATCCTTCTTCATTCTCCTCCACCATAATGTTGTCGCAAATCCTGATACATCTTGGCGGTACCCGGATGAATAGAATACCAAGAACTATGGGCCTCCTCAAGAATCAACTCACGACATCTATCCACATTAGGCACACAAATACGACCCTGCATTCGTAAAACTCCATCGTCTCCCACAGTAACCTGCTTGGCACCATCGTGCCGCACCGTGTCCTTAAGGACAATCAAATGTGGATCATCATACTGACGCTCTCTGATGCGCTCGTACAAAGAAGACCGAGTGACTATGCAAGCTAGAACACGACTGGGCTCCGAAATATCTAACCTCACGAATTGATTGGCCAAAGCCTTAACATCTACAGTTAGAGGCCTCTCATCAACTGGAATATACGTAAGGATGCCCATACTCATAGCCTTTCTACTCAAGGCATCGGCCACCATATTGGCCTTACCGGGATGGCACAAAATGGTGATATCATAGTCTTTCAACAACTCCAACTACCTCCTCCGCCTCAAATTGAGATCCTTTTGTTTGACCAAATATTGTAGATTCCGATGATCTGTACCTCGCATGACACGCCGTAAAGATAGTGCCTTCAAATCTTCAGCGCATGAATAATGGCTGCCAACTCTAAGTCATGAATAAGGTAATTCTTCTCATGAACCTTCAACTTCTGTGATGCATATGCAATCAGCCTAATATCCTGCATCAATACCGCACTGAGGCCAATACGAGATGCATGAAATTGATCCGAAGCTCGTCCGAAACTCACTCGAGCCCCTTGGGACCTCGTCTGAATATTCCAACAAGTCTCTTAACATAACACGGACCTACTAAAGGTCTCAAATCACATCTAACAACGTCGATACTACAAATCGTATCTTGAATCGAACTTATAAATTTTTAAATTTTCCAACTTCTAAAACTCATACCGAAACACATCAATTCAATTCGGAATAACCTCAAATTTTGCATGTAAGTCCCAAACGACATAACAAAGCAATTTCAACTCTCGAAATCACAATCCGATCCCGATATTAATAAAGTCAATTTACGGTCAAACTTAGGAATTCTTTAAACCTTAAAATTTCTAGTTTTCGATAAATAATGTTAAATCAAGCTAGGGACATCCGAATTTAATTTCGGACATACGCCCAAGTCCCAAATAACGATACGGACCCACCAGGACTATCAAAATATTGATCCGAATTCGTTTGCTTAAAACGTTGACCGAAATCAATCCAAATGAGTTTTAAGGCAAAATTTTATATTTACATAAATTTTCTCATAAAAATCTTTCGGAAAAAGGATACGGACTGTGCACGTAAACCGAGTAAGACTGAATGGAGCTATTCGAGGTCTCAGAATACAGAAATAAAGGTTAAAATTAAAGATGACCTATCGAGTCATCACAATTTGATCCTAAAATAATAGATGAATTAGACATAAATATAAGACTAGCCTTAAGATTGAAATAAAACAACAAATATTTCGATCTCAGGCACAGAGATGTCAGAGGCAGTAAGAACAATATAAATAAGCAAGAAAAGTAAAATGTTATTGAGTTGTTGATAGAGTATAATGTATGCTTGTAAGAAAATTCGTCCATTTACAATGATGATAGAGCTCACTATTTATAGATACACCTAGGGAACAAGGTACTAGGATCAAGCCTCTCTTAAATAACAATTATGAGGGCCATTGAAGAATGTGTAACGGCAGACAGTGAATGCCATATTATTTAACGGATCATGCACTAAATGTTGTAGAATATTTTTCATTGAATGCTATCGGATGACAATCATTTATTTCGCCTTTATGAATACTATTCTTTTCCGATGACAAGTGAGGTCATTGCCTTCGGGTTCGACTGCCTTATGTATTCGGCTCCACGTATTGCTTTCTCGTACGATCATTAAGTATGGATATATTTTACCCATACAATGGCATATGTCAGCATTATGTAAACTACTAAATACTAATATGAGTATATAAAAGGATAGACGGTAAATACCCGTGCAATTTTCCCTTTTATCCTTCATCTTTATTCAGTTAAATAATTAAATGTGAAATAATTAAATGTGAAGGTCAATTTCATACCTAGACTAAACTTTACCGATTACATCAGTAAAGTCATAAAATTATTTTTTATGTTAAACTATTTCTTGTGGACGTCCGGCTGCTGATGATTTAATTTGAATATCTCAGAAAGAAACTTAACTAGTAATTGCTAACTCAATTTCCAATACCGGAGAAGATAACAAAAGCATCGCTTTTAGAAATTTTGTTTTAGTTTCTCTATCTGTGGCCGACTAACCATATTTGAGCTGGAAAGTCGCACTTTCTAGGTAAAGCGTCCCTTAAAGAATTTATTCCTAGGGTTGATCTCCATATTTCTGACTAAGGAGTGATACTTATCACTATACCATAATTTATATGGGCTAATAATTTTTGGGATTTTTACAAAAGTAATCAGTCAGATTCATTGTTTATTGTTGGCCGATATAGGTCAATCCTGTCAAAGTGGCATGGCATGGCCAATTTTATGGGTGGTTATTAAAAAATAGCCGGTGTTTGCAAAGTTATTAAAAATTAGCGATTATTTAATGCATAGATAAAACCTGGACAAAAATATCCAGCTGAAATACAGAAAGTTCCATCATAATATGCTGAATTATGGAACTCCTATGTATACACTTCCAAGATGGAACTCTAGCACATTATGAATTCTTGCACATTATTGTGAAATCCCATATGTGAATTTTTTTTAACTTCAACACGTTATGCTAGAATTTTTTTAATTTTTAAGGGTGCTTTTGTTCAGATTTTATTTTCACATGAAAAAATGACAAAATTTCGATTAATTTTGAAACTATGACTAATTTTCAATGATGAGTTATAAATATGACTATTTCTGACTTTTTTCCCCGTCAATTCTTCACAAATTTTTATACAATATAACTTGTTATAGCAAGTGACCTTTATTTTTTAGTTCCTACCTCCAATTTTTATGGACGGTTTCTTGTAATTATGTTTTTAAGCTATCTAATATTTATACAAATTCTTTCACGACATCAGTGTGTGTATAGAATAGAAGTTAAATAAATATGTTAGATGGCTATAATTCCACCACGATTGCACCATGTATGCGCGAATAAATAACAATTCAACTGTCAGCCAGTGGACGGTTAAAGTTCTTGCCCTTTTATTAGTCAAGAAAACTTTGAACCAACAGCTGTGAATTGGGATTATACGAAAAAACGAAGAATAAATAATTAACAAAAATGAAAAAGAGATGGAAAGACAAGAGGGAGGAAAAATTAGAAAATTTCAAATAAATTGGACTAATATATGTTTCTTGACTTACCTAGTAAAGACAAGAAGCTAGCTAGCTAGCTCCAACCTAATTTACCGAGATATGAGAATCAAAAAGCAAAGTAAAAATTGATAAAAAACTACAAATAAAATATAATTTAAGTTTACACATTACAATAACAATAACAACAAGAAATTCCGTATAATTCCACAAGTTAGGTGTGATGAGTATATTGTGTATGAAGACCTTACCCCACCTTGAAGGTAGAGAGATTATTTACGATAGACGCTCGGCTCACGAAAAACAGTTAAATTTATTTTTTTTAAAATAATACCATAACACCAAGCAGTAACAACAACAAGATAGTAAGAAATCGATCGAAACAAAAAGAACAACATGTAAAAAAAGACTAACACTAATACTCTCAACTACCTACTAGCTGTGTACCTTGATTCTCGACCTCCACACTTTCCTATTAAGGGTTATGTTCTCGGTAAGCTAAAGTAACGTCATATTCTGCCTAATCATCTAACCCCAATACTTTTTTTGGCCTGCCTCTACCTCTTCTCAACCCCTCATAGCATCAACATCATATATTTTCAATAAGTTTATGCGTATAAAAATATTTACATAACTTATTTATAAAATAGTTAAAAATAAATTTATATAATAAAAATTAATTTAAACCTGATAAAGATGATATAACTATTTAATCTACTATCACAAGTTAAACCAAACTAATAACGTAAATTGTTTTACAATATATATATAACTTAATTCCAAATAAAATTAGTGGGGCAGCTCTTTCAAGAACTCTCCTTTTGTTTAGGGTTTAAGCTCTCAACACAAGGAGATAGACAAAATTAGTTTATGTGGGAAGAAATGCAATGGGAGACACGGGAACAGCGCCCACGTTCTCCTCATATATCACCCTTTTTCTCTATATTTTATTCTCTCTTTCTCTCTGTATATAAGTTCTGTATAATTTATATTGCAACTGAGCCTCTTGACAAAATGTTTTGTGTTATGTACCCGAGGAATAAATATATCCTTTCCTCTCTTGTGATTCTCCATAAATACACTAACATCCATACCCTATAGTCCCTCTCTTTCTTCTAATCAAATCCATTTTCTCATTGCTTAGCTTCCTCTTTAGTACTTTGTGAGTCAAGGTGTATTACTGTTTTATGTGATCATGGTACGCTATCTTTGCTTCTATTTCATTCTTCAGTTCCACTTTTATTTGCCCTATTTCTCCCTCACCCCGTCCTCCGCCCGCACCCTCTATAACGGATGTACGTAGAATCTTGAGTTGTTTACTTCCTCCTTTTGTCGTAGTAGTAGTTTCTCATCATTCTTCGTGATTGAATTTTGTTCCCGAATGACTTAAGCTATATAAACTGACAGTATTCGCGTAGTCTAATATATCATAGCAAGCTAATTCAAGTTATCAATTTATGTTTATCTACGTGTAATTATATCATAATTGAACTTGTGTATAATATTTTTCAAAACCGTCAATACATAGAACTTAAATATCTTTAGAAATATCAAATGCGCGAGAACATTGTATGTTAGTTCCTCAATTGTCTTATGGTATGTTGATTTTAGGGAATTCAGAAGCCAGCATGGTTGGAAGCAATGTGCACAGAAAAATTCTTTGCCCCATGCCCAATTCACGAGAGTGCAAAGAAGAACGAGAAGAATATTTGTTGTTTGGATTGCTGCATAAGTATTTGCCCTCATTGTGTGATGGCTCATCGTTTCCACAGATTAGTTCAAATTCGACGTTATGTTTATCATGATGTTGTTCGACTTGAAGACTTGGAGAAGCTCATAGATTGCTCAAATGTCCAGGTACTTAATTAATTAATTATTCAACAAGTAAAACAGGCAGCCTGAGCACGAACCATCTCACGTTCATGCAGGGCCTATAATATAGGCAGCCTATAACAAACATCAGTGGCTGAACCTACGGTTCGAACTTATGACCTATATATCACATGAAACAATTTTACCGTTGCTCCAAGGCTGCCCTTCAACAAGAAATTTGATAATCATTAATTATTTTAAGATAGTTTTGCTCAACAGTTTTCTTGATGGTTGAATATTTCTGATAATTTGTTTCATAATTCAAACTAGGCATACACAATAAACAGTGCTAAGGTGATTTTTATCAAGAAAAGACCTCAAAATAGGCAATTCAAAGGATCTGGAAATTATTGCACTTCTTGTGATAGAAGTCTTCAAGAACCCTTTCTCCATTGCTCTCTAGGGTGCAAGGTATTGTTTTGATTTTAAACCATAATTCTTATATTTTTCGCCTAAGTTAGCATAATTCAGTTCATATAAAATATGGTTCAAAAATGCTCTATTGATGCTTGAAAGTTAAGATTTCTTGAAATTGCTTAAGTAAGACCTAACATATATAGGGCCATGTAAATTTAATCAAAGAATTACATAATTTTGGTCAAGTGACAAGAATTCTCTAGTAGAGTGCCAATAATTTTGAATTTTATTTATGATCAGGTGGATTTTGTGCTAAAACAATACAAGGACATTTCTCCATTCCTAAGGAGATGCACAACTTTACAACTTAGTCCAGATTTCTTTATCCCTCAAGACATGGCCGACGACGACACGGCCCATTCGACGATTGTGGACAGCGACGAACCCTGGGGCTCGTCGATGTCCGACTCGTCGGGATCGGAGAACATGATGATGATGATGAGTACTACTACTTTCCCATGCACTGAGTTTGTGAGGAAGAAGAGAAGTGGATTATATGTATGTGGAAGAACAGTAGTTAATAGTAATTATAAGAACTTAAGTAGTGATGAGGATATGGCTACTAGTATGAGTAGAAGAAAAGGCATTCCTCATAGGTCTCCTTTGTGTTAGAATTTAATTTAGTAGCCACCAAAATTTCTCACATTTTAATTTCCTTAATTTGACTACTTCAACTAGGATTTTTTTATATATTCTTGGCTTACTGCTCATGACCACCCCCTCCTTTTTCACACACACACACACACAATTTTTGGGATTAATTAATTACTTGGTCGGGGTGTTTTGTCTTAATGGCATCACGTGATTCTAGGTTATGTGGTTTTCTACAAGGAAATTTCAAATTTCTAACATGACATAATAATAGCTGAGTTAGGAATTCGAAGGGATTCTTTTTATCTAGCTTGATCTCTATTCATGCAAGTTGTTGTACTAGTACCACATGAAGGTGTCATTTAAATAGTTGCTTGTTCAGTCAAAAATAAATTATCTTTTTTTTCAAGAAAATATTAGAGACTGCTTGATTTTGGTTACTCACATGATTTAATTTCTTATTTTTGTTGGACTATTTTCGGTTAGTTAAAATTACTATCATGATACTTGTAGAAACAATTTATTAATGAAACTGAAAAGATATTAGCTAAAAGAAATTTCTTTTAAACCATTTAAGAAAAAATATTTAATTTGATAAACACAACAGCTTACTTAATCATAATCAGATATGTTGTTAGCTTATAAAATGATCAATTGGTTTTTATTAAAAACCTAGCACAATTAGTATTTGGTATTAACAAAAGTTTAAACGTAGAAGAGCAATTAAAAAATTGTAAAACAGTCATGTCAAAGTATGATCTTTGTCACCCCCTCGTGCTAAAGCTTGAAAATTGGGGAACAATAATTTCAGTTGTAGTAGTATTTCTTTGACTTTGACTCTAACGAACAAACCATAATATAAGAGAAGAAAAAGAGAAAAAACCTGAAAAAAGTTAAAAATTAAGAGAAAGAGAATTAATATTTAAAGTAGAAATGAAAGAACAAGAAGGAAAGGAAAAAGTAAAAAAAAAAAAGAAAAAAAAACGAATGGAGGTGGAGCAGAGGTTGTTTAGTTGTTTACACTAGTGTTTATTATTGACCAGTCAACCATTTTTGTACTCCAATTATCTTATCGTGTTCAACTTTTATTGTAAGGGGTAATAGAAAACATCGATAAATTGCACAAATCGATCATTTTAGTCAAACGGAATAAAACAATTCGTTATGATTTAGTTTGGCATTGGAAAAAAAAATCCTACCAAAATTGATTTAATTTGGTCTTAACGAAAAATAATTAAGCCAAAATCAAACTAAATTGACATTATATTTAAATAATTTATAAGATATTTATTGTAATGTAATTTATAAATATTTTTTAATTTTTATAGTTTTATTTTAAGGTTGTACTTAATCTATTAACTCAAATAAAGTTCAGATCAATACTAATGCTAAGAAAAAAAATTCAATTTAATGCTAGAAATGACAATATATTGTATATCTATTTTTTTAGTTTTGCATTGGTTTGTAATGAAAATGCATAACTTAGTTCATTTTTTTCTTTAGTGTTTAGTCATGTAATTTAGCCTACTTATTTTAGCATGACTTGGTACATTTAGATTATGTTTATTTTTATTATGGCTTATTAATTAGTACTAATATTTATTAAATACAATTATATTATCTTTATTATTGAATACTTTACTATATTATTTTCTTAAAAAATATATTATATAGTTGTATCCTATTACGACTAAAGAAATATTGAAGTTTAAGTTACATATTTTGTGTATATAAATACTTTACCAAGAAAAACCCGCAAACCCAAAAAAAGTCGAGATTAAAAAATCTGAACCAACTAGACTTATATGCACCCCTAGTAAAAATATTTACACGATCAAGTCGCGCTAAATTTATTATATTTCAAAACTTTTATAATTAATATTAATTGATAGTTTGATAAAAAAAAATTAATTATTATTACCGATTAAATTATTTTGATAGTGTAAGAAAATTGTACGAAATTTTACCTCATATAGCAAAGGTATACATCCTATTTATTATAAACTAAAATTATTTTAAAATATTATTTTTATAGCTACCTTTTATATATTATAGCAAAATATCTATATATGGTATTTACTATCATTGAGGCATATACGCTATTTATGTTTTTCCTCTCTCTTTCATTCAATTAACATACGATTCTCTCTCACAATTTTTCTTCTTTCTTTCTCTCTCTCTTTCTTCTCTCTCTCTTCGAGCAATATAGGCTGAATCATAGATACACGAAACAGAAACAAATCATGAAAGAAGGCCTAAAAATCTCAAACATGAAAGTAAACCCATGATCAAAAAAAGAAAGCGAAGATATCTTGGGTGTCGGAGAGATTGAAGAGAAAGAGGGATTCTTAGTGCGGTAAGTAAGAGAGAAAAGAGGAAGAAACAATCGAATTGGAAGCGTTGTAAATTGTAATGGAAGATGTAGTGAAGCGATACAAGGAGTCTTGTCCGAAAAATGCCATCTCCGACGAACTTTCTTCTCTTCTTTGCTTTTTAGTCACATACAATGATACAAATACATTGAATTCTATATAAATTCACTCACACATTGTATTTTTATATATATATATATATATATATATATATATATATATATATATATATATATATATATATATATATATATATATATATATATTGCATGTGTTTATGTATTTTGAAGGTTTGTATTTTTTTAATACAACTGAATACACCTATATTCATGCATACTGTTCATACAGTATGCATGAATACATGATATAAACGTTGAAATACACTAAATACAAATATTAAAATAGAACAGAATATAAACAGTGGATACATTTAATTTTAAAATACGGTAAAATACAGTAAAATACCCTGAATATAAATAAAAATACAGTGAATACAACCAATGAAATATATTGAATATAACAGAAATAATATATATTAGGAATAACTAAAATATTGTTAATACAAATACATTTGAATACACTTAATATAAAATAGCGAATACAGTAAATACAAACATTGAATCTAATGAATGCAATAGTAAAAAAATATTGAAACACACTAAATATAAAGTTAAATACAACTGAAAAATCATTCTAATTAATTGGGTTGATAATGAGGCATGTTAGAATTGATTTTGCTGAGTTATATTAGGATTGTATCACGCTAATTGATATTATTTTCGTTATTAGACAGCTGGCCAAACTAATTTTTAAGGTGATTGCCGTTACTGTATTCATGAACGCATGACGCGAATAGATGTGAATACATGCGCGAATAGATATGTATAATTGCGTATATTTAATGTATAAATTATGTATATGACTAAACAAAGTAAACAATGAATATGACCGGCTATTTGTGTAAAAATGCGTGAGTTATTTCCTATGAATTCTTACATACGGAGAGTTCGTATTGTTAATAAGCAGCAACCTTATAACAGGAGAGGTAATCCACCAGCTTTTAAATGAAGATCTTTTTCATTCTCAACACAGATATTGGCTAATCGATCAGCAGAAGTGTTTCCTTCTTGGAAAATATGTTCCACTCTCGAATCATAGGATCTAGATAGGTGTCTATGGATATTCGAAAATTCACTAAACTGACCGAACCTTATCGCACCAAACCGATTTTTAGGTTTTTTATAGGTTTTTATATAAATCTATAACCGCATCGATAATTAGGGCATATTTTTTATTTTATAAAAATAAATCGAAAAAATACCGAACCCACCCGAATAAATTTTATACGTGAAATATATATTTATACAGTACGTTTAAAAATAATAAAGTATTAAATTTTTCTTTGGGCTTTGGAATTATGAAAATTGTTACAAGTCAATAAGTAATTAAACTCAAAATACTAATTCCTAAAACCTATTATGCTACTTCTACTTAAACTAAGTTATTTCAAGTATCTTCATTGGAGACACAAAGTATTCCACCGATTATGAGTAACAAACTATAATGTATTGAATATGTTTTTTTCCACATAATTTAGATTTATCTTTTTGAATATTTAATCTTCTATAAACTTTATTCTTGAGTCCCAACTTGGTTAATATCTTTCCACTCGTGTGATTTATATTTTCTTTGCCTTTGCTTGGTTTCTTTTACGTTACTGTAGAATAGTTGACGGATCTATACTCTAGCCATCTTTCATGTTTCTTAATTCATCACCCTTTAAACAGTAAAAATGTCTAGATAGTTTTGCTATGTCCTATAAAAGAACGTATGTCATTGCATTTTACTTTTACTGGTGAATTTTACATGATATTTAAACAAATATCGAAAATTAACCAAACCATACCGATAGTAAAGAGAAACCGACATGATCGGGACGGTTTCGAAAAATCTAATTTTGATTATACATAAGAGAATAACCGAAAAATTGGTATGGTACAAATTTTATAAAATAACTGGCCGAACCGAATAGAACCATGGACACCCCTAGATCTAGAGTCCGGTTTAAACTCCATTTGATTTTATTATATACATACATTTTATTTTATTTTGTCATATGTATGCATAATTTGAGTCCAAATTAAAGAAATGGATTAGTTAGTTGAACCTGCAAAACCAACACTAAGTCCTAGTTATATGTCCAACCTAACCTCAACCTAGCACAATAATGCAAAAAATCGCTTTACCAGCCCATATATGCTCCAGGGTACCCTCCATAATCTACATCGTACATTCTTTGCAAGCAATGAATAACTCTAACATAGCTAACATGATTTCTTTGATAATCTGTTACTAATCCGTCGTTATATTGTTTAGTGATGGAATTCGTGCGAGGCTAATTCCTTTTTTTCGTTAAGTAAGTCTCAACGATTGTACCCCGTCTCCATAAATTTTAAGAGATATCAATTGATATATTTATTAGATCAATCGAGATTGACGAGATAAGATGGTGTTGGGACCAATTGAACTAAAATCCTAGAGAAATAAGATATCTAATTGAAATTTATCATTATTTTTAATCTCTCAAACGATATTTATGAAGTACAAAGGGTATTATATCTTCTCATGGCGGTTTAATTCCTTTAAGATGCTCCATGAGTGATGCATGTCCACTATGTCCAGTTCTTAAAAGTGAACCTCTCAATATGTGGAAAATATTTGGCCAGCAATATAATGACATGATATTACCCATTATATCAACTATCATCTTGTTCATATCATCGGAAAAGGAAGCTCCATATTATAAATTTTAGTTTCTTCCTATGCTTCCACAACCACAAGTATGTTGACGGAGAAGAGGTTTCTGCTAATTTCACAGAACACTCCAGACACAAATATCGGGCTGGCTAAGTTTATCGGGCTGTTTCTATTATTTCTCAGAGATGTATATCTTTTGGGCCTCAGTTCTCTTTATTCACTTTGGGCCTGAATGATATTGTCACGACCCAAAATCCACTATAAGTCGTGATGACGCCTAACGCCGCCGTCAGGCAAGCCAACGTTGATTTATCAATTTATTTGCTCATTTTAGTACTTTCGAAATCAAAATCTCCATTGCTTAAATAGTATAAAATGGAATTTACAGTGTAAAATGATAATTACTACGTGAACTATAATAACAAACAACCAGTAGGAACCCCCAAAATTCAGTGTCACAAGTGCATGAGCATTTTCTAAGGAGTACAATAATAATACAATATCTGTCCCGGATGTAATAAGACAGAATAAAATAATTAGTATAATGGAGACGCGGTGGACTGCGATGCGTAGCCTGAAATGCAGCTCACATGAAGTCTGCTCAATAGGTGCGCCTACGCGCCAAGGTAATCATCAAATGAACGAGTCAAATCCCGCACATTTAGTCCAGAAGTACAACATGAGTACGTAAATCAACGCGTACCCAATAAGTATCTAGCCTAACTCCGGAGAAGTAGTGACGAGGGGTCGACATCGACACTTACTAAAGGTCCAATTAAAGCAATATAATAAAACATAAGCATATATGAAGAATACGACAACAATGGGGTAAATCTGCAAATTACATAATCTTCCAATTAGTTCTTTTAAGCATGAATTTCTAGATCTTGTATTCTACCTTAACAGCTCAGAAAATGTCAAGTGTCAATCTGAAATAAATAAGGAATACCATATAAAATGCTGGGCATCAGTGAAAGGTTTATCACGTGAATATTCGGACTAATAGCGTTATAACGCATGATTTCGCCGAGGTCATTCGGCCCGATCCAGAATAATGTGTATACTGCCAAGGGTCGTACGACACGAACCATAGATGCATCTATATACTGTCGAGGCGTTCGGCCCGCTCCACAATAAAGGAAGGAAGTTAACAAATTACGAGACACGTGTTTACAATACAATACATGGGCACAAAATGAATATAATTTTTACTGTTTCTCAAATAACTCGCCCACAACTCAAAGTGTTAAGGCTTGGCCTAGTGTACATATATTTATTTGCAAATCAATTTCAATTATAACTTCAATTAATTAAGCCAGCAAAATGAGTTCAAATAATTCAATTATTACATGATACATCCCTAAGTCTACCCGGACATAAATATACTTTAGCAACGTACGGATTCTCGTCACCTCGTGTGTACGTAGCACCCACAACTAGTTACACATAACAAGAAATATTACCTAGGTGTAGTTTCTCCCTCATAAGGTTAGACAGAAGACTTACGAGTTTCATTTCCAACACCACTCAAACACCTCAACCCGATGCCCGTCTCTTCAAAACTAGTCAAACAACGTGCAAACCGATCAAAATATACTCCAAATGCTCATAATTAATCAATTCCTAACAATCCCCAACTCCACTCTAAAAGCCAACAAAGACATCCCTCGGGCCCACGTGCTCGGATTTCGAAACTTTTCGAAGATAAACTTTACCCCTAACACCACGAACTAAAATATATAACTTATTCCAAATTTCATGTCCAATTTCGTGGTCCAAATTCAAAAATACCAATTTCTAGGATTTCTACCAAAACTCCCAAATTCCTACTAATTTTTATGTTTAAATCCATATACAAACCATATAGTTAACTTGTAATAGGTGGGAATCACTTACCTTGTGTTGCTTGATGAAAATCTCCCCTTGAAGCTCTCCAAAATCTCCCCAACCAAGTGAAAATGAAAGATAATGGGCCAAATCCCGCTTTTAAAAGAACACACTGCCCATCGACCTTTCATATTTGCGGTCCATTAGCCGCTTCTGAGGCTCCGCAAATGCGATGCTCCTCCTCGCTTCTGCTTCTTCTCTCGCTTCTATGGACAAAAGGTCCGCTATTGCGGACTCGTTTCTGCGGCGAACACTGCCGCTTTTGCGAAGCATCCCTCCCTCACATTTTCGCTTCTGCGATCGATTCACCGAAGGTGCGACATCGCTTCTGCGGTCCACCTGCCCACTTCTGCGACCCCCGCCTCATCCATGCCTGGCTGCTTCTACGAAGTCCATCTCACTTCTGCGAGGTCGATTCTGCGACCAGGCTTCTGCAGAAGCAATCACACCAGCAACAGAAATTTTCCAGTTTTCCCTTAAGTCCAAAAATCAATCCGTTAACCATTCAGAATCCAACCGAGGCCTTTGGGGCCTTAATCAAATATACCAACACATCCCAAAATACAATACAAACTTAGTTGAAGCCTTAAACCACGTCAAACGACATCAAAATCATGAATCGTGCCTCGAATCAAACTTATTATTTTTCCAAATTTCCAAATTCTTTATCTTGTGCCGAAACGTATCAAATCAATCCGGAATGACTTCAAATTTCGTTCACGAGTCATAAATAATATAATGAAGCTATTCCAAGGCTCAGAACCCCAAACGGACATCGATAACATCAAAATCCACTTCAAACCAAACTTATGAAATTCTTAAGCCTTTAAAATGCCAACCTTCCATAATAAGCGCGAAATGCTCCCGGGTGATCCGATACTCAACCCGAACAAACGCCCAAGTCCGAAATCCTCATACGAACCTATTGGATCCTTCAAATCCCGATTCCGAGATCGTTTATTCAAAAGTAAAACCTTAGTTAATTCTTCCAACTTAAAACTTCCGAAATTAGAATTCTCTTCCCAAATCAACTCCGAACTTCTCAAAATTTAATTCTGACCACATGTACGATTCATAATACATGAAGTGAAGCTACTCGGGGCCTCAAACCGCTGAACGACGCGCTAGAGCTCAAAATGATCGGTCGGGTCGTTACATTCTCCCTCGCTTAAACATACGTTCGTTCTCGAACGTGCTACGAACTGCTGTGGAGTTGTCCAAAATCGCTGTTTGACACCTCGATCACCTGCCCGTGCCACCACAACCCAGTGGAGAACATTAGCTTGAGCCAGACCGAAGATCCTCCCTATAACCTTAGCTAACAAGCTTTAGAACCAAATTACAACTTCCAAATTTCTTTACAAGACCAGATTCTAACACACGAACACCGTATCAATCAACACACACTGTACCAAAACACAATCATGCACCTATGTTGAAATCACGCCCCGCACCTCATAAGTCGGTTCCCCATAATAACATCCTCTGACCACACTAGCTAGAATTTCACGAATCTGGTGCCCGTAATACCTCTCATGATGCATATAAGTTCTGTTCCAACCTTCGAAATACTGCCACGATGTCAGAGATGTGTAGAAACTAATAATCGCCTACCGAATCAACAAATCACGGAGTCTCTCCTCCTGACAGGACCATTTCCTCATTCTAACTGAATAACAATATTTTCTCTTTAATGTACCTTATATAAATCTGATTGCACTGATCCTAGGTCCAATAACCTCATCTCACCCAGTACAAGCTGCTCAGGCAATAAGCCACCTCAAACACTAACCAAAATCTTATGCAGCACCATCAAAGCGCCAATAAGTCACCACTTAAATATAACTCATACGGAAGAACGAACTCTGACAGGGAATTACCCAGCATGCGTAACGAATAAAATGGCTGAATAGATGCTGTGGACCTACCTCAGGTAAAAAAAACAAGACAGACAAAAATGAGTGTAAGGAACTATGTTCGACATCTCACTGTTGCAGCGTGCAACACGATCCGACATGACACTATTGCGGCGTGCAACCCGATCCAAACAATATACCCGTGGCGGAGTGCTACCCCATCCACACATAACAATCAAGAAGAAAACACACACATCAAGGAGTAACGCTTATACTTATGAAATTGCCCGAATATCAACCACAAGCATGCCAAGTGCATAATACAAATCCCGGGGAGACGGATAGTGCCATACACTACGAAACCCGAGCACAACTAAGGTGTAATAAATGACCTACATCTCGAGAGCCATCCTGTTCATATACCACCACAAGCTTCACGGGACCCCAACACATGTGCGAATACTCAAGCCGTCTCACAACCCACATAGCATAATAGATATTTACATGGAATACTGACGACGAGAATAACATCCAATGTCCGAAGACTCCTCCATAAGCAACACTATGCTGAATGAACACACACGGCCTGATGTAGAGCACACATTCACATTAGACCCATCAACGGACCTCAAGCCGATTCTGATCCTACTATGCTGGGCTAATAACCTTTCAAGGATCCACAATGGCCCCATTCATGACACACACGAGGAGCCGCCAAATCCGGGACAAACTCCCACATTAACAATAGTACCAAAAATCTCCATACTTGGTTTCAATTTTTGACAATCAAGTGACTAACATGTCACACTTATACAAATCTCCCCGTGGTGTACACTCCCACAACCTTCCGCACCAGTTGGCAAAATCTGCACCTCTATACCACCAACCTTACTAATTTTATAAGGCGAACCACAATCCGCAATTCAATACACAATGCCTCTTCCACAGAACTCTATTCTCAGGTGACACTAAAGAAAATACCAGCTTACTCTTAACATCTGAATTCTCCCCTACCCATCCGAGCTCGTGACCTTTTTGACAATACCGAACTGCAACCTTGATCCTCAACTTTCAAATTTCCATGCCGCTCACTGCACCTATCATGCCGCTACACAGGAATACTAGAATTCATCATAACCCCTGAATTACCAGTAGAATAAACACTTCATTGGCGAGAAACTTTTCACTCAGCTCTTTTCAGAAGAACCAATGCAACACGCAGCTGAATTCCCCAAACCACAGAAAATACAAACCTCAAGTTATGGTCTAAACCACCATAACTCTTCCGAAATCCATCTACACATAACGATGCCATTAGAATCAAATACCTCCTAAATCAATCAAGTTGTGGTGGCTGTCGAGCCCACACGTACAACCACAAACCACATGTATAACTTCATATACCGAAGGAACTGATCATTGCCACAATCATGCCGATTCAACCACTACCAACCGACCCAACTTCTTCCAATTTACTCTTGACCTATCTTAGAAATAATAGTAGCTCCATTCACAACATAACGAACTCAATCCGCACTCATCCTGAGTGACCCGAATCGCGAGACCACATCGTCTCAATGCCCATGAACCATCTCACACCCTTCTCAAGTGCACAATAGCATCTCCAACTGGTACACACATTCTGCAAGGACTTCCGTGAATCCGAAGCTATTTCTCCCTTTCCTCTTATACTGCACCGCAGACCCTATGATAACATGGAACACTCCGAGCTCCTTTCATAATCCACTGCAACAACTCGATACTTAACCACACAACGGAACCGAAACCCTTAGGCATTGCACTTTAATTGTTGAACCCACTAAGACCTTTGTTGAGAGTCACCCACTCTGACCTCCCGAATATTATCCAACTCCAACGTGCTGCTAGCACATGAACACCCTTCTCAAAGAAGCAACCAGCTGAATTCATTTTCTTTTACATTACATCCACAAGAAGCATAAACTCTGAATCCTCCTAGACCTGCACCTCAATCGATAATGCGAAGTATAGCACACATTCATCAAGTTACTTTCTCAAATTACTCCTGATGTCTTCTTTTCTCAGTCATAAATAATCCACCAACGCATTGATAACCAGAAACCGCACAAGCAGACAACCACGCGATCCAATCATAGACGGTGGAGCTCCCCCACTTAGCTTTAAGCTACCATCACATAATGTAGAGCCCACAACGATTCCTCCTTCTAAATTACCATGATCTCACACCGTTAACCCGCCAAATTTCTCAAGACTTTTTGTTAAACATCTCATGAACATTCTGAATCATCAGCCACAATCCCATATCCGACCTCTTACCGGGTAGCAAATACAATTATTCGTAGAAGCTTCATCAACATCACATAACCGTTAACCTGTTCACAGGAGATAGCCCACCTGTGGAAATTTCATACCGACATCTCCCTAAATGATGTTGCACTGGATACAACTACCTCGAAATCAATAAAAACTCTCCTGAGCCCATGTTCATCCACCAGTTGTACAAGTCTGTTCCTTCCCCATTGATATCAACTGAAAGTCCGACAATACCTTCCAAACTCAAAGTCATGTTGCATCTGAAATGATAATCAAGTTTTCAAACCCCTCTTCATTTCAAGCAAACTCCTTTCTGCCATATTAAATCTTTCTCCATACAGTAACCACTATTCCAATTTTAATTTGTGGACCTAGTCACTTTCCACCATGCCTCCCAAATCACTCCAATCATTCTCAAGGTACGTGGCCATCCTACCACAGAAATCCATATGTTACTCTACCACTCTCACTTTGGTCAAACCATCTCCTTTTAGCAACTTCTCGACCTTCGCTTTTCATACTTGGCCTGCTAGTAATCCAATCACTACGAGATGCCTCCCGCCATGTCCTTCCTCATTCTTCACTGCCCAATTGCTGCCTCAAACCAAAATCCATACCTGTAGCCCCCGAACTAATAAATTGCTACCAATTCTAAGCCTCCTGGAAGATCATCTCTCTCGAGCTATCAACATTAGAATTACCAATTCGATTCAGAATCGCTACACACCACTATCTCTGATGACCGCGTCTTAGGCACCATTTCACAACACCCTGATTCGAAGGCATAAATCAAAGAAGACCATAACACAGGCGAATCCTTAATACGTTCAAACAGGGATGACAACACTGCATCATAATGAAAATTCTACCACACTCGAAGATACCAAGTCTCGTTACTCCATCAACCAAAACCTGAACATCCATAGTCCGATTGCCTTTCCTTTGCTAGAATTAAATGCTGAACCCCTAAATAAAGCACTGAGAAATCCTACATTCACTGCCGCGACCCATAAATAAGCACTCTACCATTATACCAACGCGGGGCGATAATAACTCATGAACGTCATAGCAATCTGTGCATATCCTCAAAACCATAGGAAGTACAAATACTAAACTGAAATGGTAGAACACCCTTCCACAAGGAGACGATAATAGCCTGCCAGAACACGTAGGGAAAAACATCCCGCACCATGTTTGTAGTTTCAATACAACTACTCGACGCCCAATTTGATAACAAGTGCCTCACGTTGCAGAAGATCGAGTAGGAAGGAAATAAAGACACAAGCCTCAATGGAATCAAACCGCACGATGAGGAAATCAAGAAGGGAAATGCTCCTCACAACCATGTAGCCTCTTGAAGGTAAGTACAGACATCTCCGTACCGATCCACAAGACTCTACTAGACTTGCTCATGACTCGTGAGACTCAAGTGAACTTAATGCTCTGATACCAAGCCGTCACGACCCAAAATCCATTATAGGTCGTGATGGCGCCTAACGCCACTGTCAGGCAAGTCAACGTTGATTTATTAATTTATTTTCTCATTTTATTACTTTCGAAATCATAATCTCTATTGCTTAAATAGTTTAAAATGGAATTTACAGTGTAAAATAATAATAACTACGTGAACTACAATAACGAACAACCAGTAGGAACCCCCAAAACCCGGTGTCACAAGTGCAAGAGCATTTTCTAAGGAGTACAATAATAATACAACATCTGTTCTGGATGTAATAAGATAGAATAAAATAATTAGTACAATGGAGACTCGGTGGAATGCGATGCGTTGTCTGAAGTGAAGCTCACATGAAGTCTCCTCAATATGTGCGCCTACGCGCCAAGGTGATCATCAAATAAACCTGTCAAATCCTACACATTTAGTGCAGAAATACAACATGAGTACGTAAATCAACGTGTACCCAGTAGGTATTTTTCACAAAAATTCTCGTTTGGTTTCACCATTTTCCCCCTAATTTTGGGAAAATGTCTCATCGAATAGACTTTCTGCAAATTGACCAGTGAACAAATCTCTCATTAATGTTTAGAGGTAGCGAATAATGGAGGGCGATTCAAACCCAACATATATTCCTAACCTTCTTTGGGGACCTATCTTGGTGCGATATGGTTGTGCTACAGGAACATATACTGCGCACCCAAATTTAATGAGATATATTAGGTTCATAACCCAAAACTAATTATGATAGGGAATATTTATGATAATTTGTCGGTCTGAGATGAACTAGCATTTCTGCATGCAAAATAGCATGACCCCAAAGAGAAGTAGGTAACCTCATTTTCATGAGTTACGGTCTTGCTATCTGTAAGGCCCCATAAAATTTTGCAAAGGAATTTAAGGTTTAATGATGCCGAGGTAGGCTTACGTGTATGAGGTGCGTTGGGGAGTTGAAAAAAATCTTCGAAAGTGTAGGGCATTTCTGCGGTTCATTCTGCGATCGCAGAATCACTCTGCGGGCTACATATCTGTCACAGAGTTAAGCAAAAACTTGAGCCAAAATTTAGGACCATTATGCGGTCCATTATGCGGCCGCATAACCATTTTGTAGGCCACAGATCCCATCGCAGAACCAGCATGAGAAAGGTTTGAAGAAGGTTCTGCGGTCTATTATGCGACCGCAGAACAAGTCTGCAGACCGTAGACCGGTCGCAGAGTGGGGCAGTGTTGCCCAGTTCCGGAAGGCCATTATGCGGCCCATTCCGCGGACCGCAGAAGCATTATGTGGTCGTATATGAGACCATAGATCTGTGACAGGGCTCCATTTTTTTGATTTTTATAACCCGATCCCATTTTTATAAAAAGTCTTTGGGGGTCATTTTTTAAGGGTTTCATCTTATATTTTTAGAGAGAGGTGAGAGTATCTTAGAGAGAGAAAGAGAAAACCTTGCCATTTTGTTCATCAATTCTTACTCAAGGCTTGGAGATTTCACAAGGACCTTGCTAGGACTTCTAAGAGGTAAGAATTTCTTTCCCCAATTCATCAATTTCGAGTTTGGGGTAAAAGATGGGTGATTGAGAGTATGATTCTAAGGTGTGAGAGTATTATGTATATATTCATGTACCAATAAGGTTTGTGGGAAGATTGTTGAGCTCAAATAAGTAAATATTGGGTTGTGGAATGAAGAAAAGCTTGTAGAAGAACCTTGTAGCCAAATTTGCACACTTAGTATTTGATAAAATGCTCAAATGAGCTGAAACCATGAATATCTTCCTAATTTGTGTTACAATTTTATTATGTCTCAAAATATATTAGAGTTGCTAGGATTTTCGGAACGTTGTAGTAATTTAAGGAAAGCTCAAATCAAGGTATTTTGGCTAAACTCCTCTCTTAGAATTGAATCCCACGGTATTCATATAATTTATGCAAGTCCCGAGTTGTTCATTATAAAATTGGCTATTCCGAATAAGCTTGTGTTGAAAGATTGTCACGACCCCAAAATCTAACATGTCGTGATGACGACTATCGGTGGTACTAGGCAAGCCGACCTTCCCAAAAATACTTCCAAACTAAATATAAAAGTAAAGTAAAGCTTTCCATATCAGGAAGTTTTCATAAAATCAAAGTTAAACTCAAATTTGGAACAAAGTGCGGAAAACGAGCCCCAAACATCGGGGTGTCACCAAGTCATGTGCGTCTAAGTATTTAAAACTATTACAGCCAATGTCTAAATATCAGTACAAAACGAAAAGAAATGTGAAGGAGTAACAAGTTCCTGCGGATGCTGGCAGCTACCTTGCAGTCTCCGAAACTCAAACAGGTCTGGACTCAACAATCTCCGTGCTCAGACACACCTGGATCTGCATATGTAGTAAAGGGTGTAGTATGAGTACAACCAACTCAGCAAGTAACAGAAATAAATAAGGAATTGAGAAGTAGTGACGAGCTATACAGAACAATTCAGTTGATAATTTTCACAGTTAAGAGTAAACATGAGTAAACGATCAGTTGCATAATTACCAATTCCAGCTCGAGAATTATTAGCTAAATGCAGCAACAAAGTGAAATAGATGAAACCTCACATACACTGTCACTCACACCCTCAATAACTCAACACCCAACTCTCAGCCCTCAATGCACACGCTCAATAGGTACCTGCGCTCACTAGGGGTGTTCAAACTCATGAGAGGCTCCTACAGCCCAAGCGCTATAATTCGCACGGACAACTCACATGCTGCACGGATAACTCACGTGCTATAATATCAGATCTGAATCCGCATGGACAACTCACGTGCCATAGAATAAACATAAGAATCCGCACAAACATCTCACGTGCCATAGAATAATACCTCACAACCAGGCCCTCGGTCTTACTCAGTCATGAACCTCTCTAGTCTCATAGCTCTCAATAAAGAAAGGAAAAACAACCCAAATAAAAGTGTTACAGTATATAATCAGGGAAAATAGCAGAGACTGAGGTAAACATGTACAAGAATCACTACGACTGAATATAACTACCAGGAGCAGGAATATAGCCTAAGCATGATTTCTAACATGAAAGGCAGTCAAGTTCTAGTATACAGGAATGCATATAAACACAAATAAAGGCTATTAGACTTCACAGTCTCCCGGGACGGACCAAGTCTCAATCCCTCACGGCGTACATCCACACGCCCGTCACCTAGCATGGGTGCCACCTCCAAACAGTCACATTATACCAAACTCCGAGTTCATACCCTCAAGACCAGATTTAAAACTGTTACTTACCTCAACAATGTAGAACTCCTACTTCGGAATGCTCTTTCCTCTCGAACTGGCCTCCAAATGACCCGAATCTATCAACGAGCAATAAAATACGATCAATATAATCTAAAGGAATGAATCCCACAAGGAAAATACCAATTTATAGGCCAAATCCTGAAACTCACTCAAAACCCGGCCCCCGGGCCCACATATCAAAATCCGACAAAAGTCGCATAACCTGAAAGCCCATTCACTCAGGAGTCTACCCATACTAAATTCATCAAAATCTGACCTCATTTGGTTCCTCAACTCCCCAAATTACTCTCTCCAAAATCCCAAGCCCTAACCCCTTATTTCACTCCAAAAATGCTACTAATTAGGTGAGAAATTAACGGGAAAATACCATAGCTAATGATAATAGAGCTCAAGAAACTTACCTCAGTGAATACCCTTGAATCCCCTTCAAATTATCGCTCTAAAAGCTCCAAGGTCCGACTTGAAAATGGTGGAAATGAACAAAAATTCGCGAAGTATTCTAACTATATGTTCTGTCCAGGTTTTTCGCAACTGCAACTAAAAATGCGCACCTGCGGAGCCGCTTTTGCAGACAAATTTTTGCATAAGTGAAAAATCACTTAAGTGCCCATCTCCGCACCTGCGCTCCCTATCCGCTTCTGCGTTCTCGCAGGTTCGGAAAAGACCTCGCACATGCGGCCACTGCCAGTCCTCCTCACTTTCGCATCTACGACTCAGCCTCGCATCTGCGGGCTCGCAGATGCGACCAATCTTATGCACTTGCGGTTCCAGCCCAAGTCCTTTATGTCTGCATCTGCAGCTCACCAAGCGCACCAGCGACCTCGCACCTGTGGCTCCCCCTCCGCAGGTGCGGAAAAACACCACCAGCAGCAGCTGTTCAGCTATATTTCCATATTCCAAACCTCCCATTAGCCATCCGAAATCACCTCGAGCCCCTCAGGACCTCAACCAAACCTACCAATAAGTCATATATCAACATACTAACTTAGTCGAGCCTTCAAATCACTCAATACAACATCAAAACACCAAATTACCCTCGGATTCAAGCTTAAGAACTTCTAAACTTTTAAATTTCGCAAATGACGCTGAAACCTACCAAACCTCGTTCGAATGACCTCAAATTTTATAAATACATCACAAATGACACCACGAACCTACTCCAACTTCCGAAAATCCATTCCTTCCCCGATATCAAATTTTCCACTGTCGACCGAAATCTCCATGTTTCCAACTTTCGCCAATTCAAGTCTAATTCCACTATGGACCTCCAAATCACATTCCGGACGCGTTCCTTAGTCCAAAATCACCTAACAAAGCTAATGGAACCATCAGAATTCAAACCCGAGACCGTTTACACATAAGTCAACATCCGGTTGACTTTTCCAAACTTAAGGTTCTAAATAAGAGACTAAGCGTCTCAATTCACTCTGAAATCACTCCGGACCCGAACCAACTAACCCGATACATCATAATATAGCTGAAAAGCATAAAAGGAAGAAGAAATGGAAAAATCGAGGCTATAACTCTCGAAACAACCGGACGAGTCGTTACAAAGATATATGTTCAATATGTATCCCAAATACTTTTATCATGTTATGTTATCATTTGAGAATGTGTTCAAAGTATGGGCTGTGCATTAAAAATGTTTTGACTTCAAGTCAAGTTCAAACGAAGGCTATTATGCTAAATTTTGTGAAAAATCTCTATGTGCCTAAGACTCTTTGTTCACATGTGTACTAAAACCTTGATTTGAAATTCCTTGTTGTTGATAATGATGATGATGTTTGAAAGTAAAAAAGGTGAGTATGAAATACTAAATACGGTCGACGTGCCAAGAATGATTTTATAGTTGTGACCATTAGTGCCAATAAAATGAAAAGATGTGAAAGAAGTATGAAACGAGATGATTGGTAGAAAAGGATGATGTCGATTCCCATATCATTATGGTTAGACGGCCTAGCCGATCAGGTCATGATCGGACGCCATGCCGCATACATGGTGGTGATTGTGCTGGAAATTATAATTGAAATTGTGATTGTGGTTGATGTGTCAGATGAGACGGCCTAGCCGATCGGGTCGTGATCAGACTCCGTGCTAAAAGTACGGTGATATTAGTATTGTGAATGGTAGAATATTGGTACTAAAGATCTCCCAACTTAAGAAATGGAAAATTATTTGAACACTATCCTTGTCCTAACTTGAGGTTTGATGTTGTTTGAGGCTTCCACTGATAATATGATTGTTCTTGCTTGTAATATTAATCATTCTATTGAGAGGGTGTTTTGTCATTCATACTAGTAATGTACTAACGTCCCTTTTGCCGGGGGCACTGCATCTTCAATGGATGCAGGTGGTTCCACAGCAGGAGACATTGATCAGTGAGCGGTACACCCTCTTCCAAGCTGACTTGGTAGCACCACTTTATTTCGGGGTCATGTATCTTTTGTTCCTTGTGTATTGTATTTGAGGTATAGTTAGGGCCTTGTTACCGGCAATATTAGAGACTTCGTAGACATAGTTTGTGTTGTATATTAGTGCTGGGGAAGTCAAACAAGTTATGTTGTATTTGAATTACTTGTTCCACTTCAGACCATGAAAATTTGTTTAATTTGAGACTTTAAAATAAAGTAACTAATGGTAATGAATTGGTATTGTATACATGATCTCCTTATTGTCTAATTAATGAAAATATGTATTCTCTTTATTCATAAGTGTGTTTGGGTAGAAAGTATCTGACATGCTTACTTGACCGGGTTCACTCGGTTGAGCGCAATCGCGCTCCCCGAGTTCGGGACGTGTCACTATCAATTGCAAACGTTTAATTAAAGACTCTGTAAGGACATTTTGAATGTGAAAATGAGCTACAAGATATTTTACTTTTATCCCAATTGATAAGCAATAATCATTAAATGCCTGGGATGAAAACTTAGCAGCATTATCAAGTCGAATAAACTTAATTGGGTTATTGGGAAATTGTGCCCGTAATCGGTTTATTTATGCCATTAATTTTGCAAACGCCAGATTGTGAGATGACAATAGGCACACATGAGACCATCTAGAAGATGTATCTATTAAGACCATAAAGTATCTAAATGACCCACTAGATGGGTGAATAGGTCCACAAATATCCCCTTGTATACGTTCCAAAAACGTAGGGGACTCAATCCCAACCTTTGTTGGTGATGGTCTAATAATTAACTTGCCTTGATAACAAGAAGTGCAAGAAAATTCATTATGTAAAAGAATCTTTAAATTCTTTAATGGATGCCCATTTGAGTTTTCTATAATCCGTCTCATCATAATTGATCAAGTATATCCCAAACGATCATGCCAAGGTACAAAAGTATTGGAATCAGTAACCTTTTGGTTTACGATAGAATGTGCCTCAATTGCACTCATTCTTGCCAAATATAGGCCATAAGACAAAGATGTGAACTTCTCAATAACCTTTTTATGACCAGAGATATTCTTGGTAACGATGAGATATTCAAGGTTATTCTCATCTATTGTCTCAATATAATATTCATTTCGGCGGATATCTTTAAAACTCAACAAGTTCCTCTTGGACTTGGAGAAGAATATTGTATTATCTATAATGAGTATTGTTCCCCTAGGCAGAGTTATAGTAGCCCTAACAGAGCCTTCGATTAGATTACTACTACTAGAAATTGTAGTAACATCTGCCTTACACATACTTAAATGAGAGAAATATTTCTTCTCTTTGAATATCGTATGCGTCGTACATGAATCACTTAAACAAATATTTTTACAATTGAACTTTGATCCAAAATTTCTTTGTGGGATATTCATATTTGCTTAATCTTCTCTAAGAGTTTCTTGAGATGGTAGAGCTGATAACGTATAATGAAACAATAAAGAAGAATATTGCAAAGAAAGAGAGAGAATTCTAATTGATTTTGGGATTAATTACAATGAAATAGAACCCCTCTATTTATAGGGAAAAAGTGATTTAGTCACAAAGTAACAAATCCTAGAATCTCTCTAAAATATAGACATTCACCTTAAATACAATTTTCTTTATAACAATTTATCGATTTTGTCATTTTTTGACTTATTCCCTAATTTTTTTCATTAAACTTACTGAATGTGAAAGTTCAAAAGTCACGACTATGTAGAGAGAAACGTTGCTGTCGTCCCTCAAATTGGACAACCGAAAAGCATCATTAACTTGTCTGCAGACGCATCATAATTCAAAGCGGAAATCCAGGGAGGAGAAGAAATCAATCGTTTTTAGGGGATGAAACTTTAGGTTTTATTGGTATCTTCTCTTTTTCTTTTCTCATTGCGAGGCTTATGTTGGTTTGCCGCCAATTTGCGTCAGTTGTTGGAGCAGGTTACAGCGTAAGAAACAATGAGTCCAAGCAGATATTCCAGTGAAGCTTCTCACCTCCCCATTTTCATCTTATTATTGTACAATTGCTTTTGAGACTAATTAGGGTTATTTAGTCAATGATGTATATTGGTTGAAAGTCGTGCACAATAGTTTGCTTTTTATTACATCTTGTGTTGCTAAAGTTTGGAAACATTTTAAATTAATCGTTGACTATGAAATTCTTGTGTATGATAAATAAAAGGAGCTAGGTTATTCACAAATTCTTTAAGTGTATATGGAGTTTAATTAAGACATGTGAATACATTCATATGTACTATATGGTTCTCCAATTGATTTTTAGATAATAATGAGTTTTTTCTCACAATTTTCTGTATATTCTATAGGATATCTGCTCATGTTTTTTTTTTGGGTAACTCTACCTGCTTATTGTTTGAGAACAACGAATCCCCTCATCTTGAGTAACTACTCAATTACTTCCTCGAATACACCCTCGTTCCTTTCCCCATTATATTCCATCACTTCATTGATTTATTTTCCTATTTTTATTACTGTAAGTCTAACGAAAATATAATTGATGGAAAAGGAATTGTTGCAGAGAAATAACTGGTTCCCTCAACTCAGAAGAGAAGTAGACCCTCCAAAGATTACAAGCATACTTACAATAACTCGCTTGTGTCAAAATTTTAAAGAAATAGTGCCGACGAGTGAGTTTCGGTTCTCACAACGATTCATTTCTCTAATGTTCTTTTGTTTCCTAATGATGTTGGCTGCAATATGAATGTGTTTTATAAGTACCTCTTTGGTTTAGAAGAATGAACAACACTCTAAATTCCATATTTGGGTATGATTTTGTATATTCTTGATTTCCTCTGCTGTGTCTACTTGGTTTTAATAGAATGAATAATAAAATATTTTGTATATTTTGAAGTGTACCTCTTTGGTTTTAATAGAATGAACAATACTTTAAATTCCATATTTGGGTATGATTTTGTATATTCTTGATTTTCTTTGGTGTGCATATATGGTGGCACTCCACTATTTTCTTTTTCTCTTTGGTTTATGTGAGGAGGAGCTAATCAAGGATAAGGTATTTTTGGGGATTTATTTGTCAAACTTAAGAGGAGAAGTATGATAATTTTGCAGAACTAATTAGAGGAGTAAGAATGGAGTTTTGACCGGCATGCAAAAGGGTTGTAATTTAAAAGGAGAGTAATTTTCTATAATATCCTTTTTATATTTGCTGAAGAAACTGATGTGCTGAATATGGGGAAAATAGAAAGGAAAACATCAGAGTAGAAAACTAAGAAAAACATAGATGAAAAAAAAAGGAAAAAGAAGATGGATGTGTGCATTGTCACGACCCAAATCTCCCTGCGTAAGATGTCGTGACGACACCTAGTCTCTAAGACTAGGTAAACCTAACAGTTGCGGAATAACTGAAATAATAACAGAAATAACGGCTAAACCTTAACAATATCAGTATATATATAGATAAAGCTGAAAAACTGCCGCTCGACATATACAAGTAAAACCAACAACTCTGAGTATAACATCTCCCAAAGACCCGGTAGTCACAAGCTCTAAGGAATTGTTCTAAATGTCTCTATACATCAGTATCTAGGAAAAATAAAGAAGAACAACATAAAAGGATAGATGGGGACTCCGAGGTCTGCGGACACTAGCAGATATACCTTGAAGTCTCCGTAGCAGAAGTACGACTCTCTACTAATAACGGAGCTGGTAGGAGGTACCTGGGTGTGCACACAAACATGTGCAGAAGATATAGTAATATAATGAAAGACTGAGTATTTAACAACGAGAAATACAGAAGAGGAAACTACACAACAAATAGGGGTAAACAACAGGGGCGCTCCCGAGATACCGCCTCGTAGTCCCAAAAGTAAATACTCAACAGAGTATCTTTCGAGGTACCGACTCGTAGTCCCAAAAGTAAATATGCAACGGGGTTCTCCCGAGGTACCGCCTCGTAGTCCCAAAAGTAAATATACAACAAGGGATCTCCCGAGGTACCGCCTCATGGTCCCAAAAGTAAAGACACAGCTCAAAACCGACGGAAACAACAATTAATAACAAAAAATCCTACAATTTAAGACTAAATACAAATCAAGGAAAAACAAAAATTCAACTAAGCATGCTGTACAGATTTCAAATAAGCATTTAAGACATGTAGACATGCGATATTAGGCGAAACAGGATAACTACACATGCTGGGACGACTCATTTAAGATATAACAGGTTACTATTCACTAAAAACCGGATTTCAACTATTAGCCCGTGTACACACTAGTCACCTCACGTACACGACACTCACATATCACAGAATTGTCACAATAGTACCAAATCCTAAGGGAATTTTCCCCACACAAGGTTAGGCAAACCACTTAATTCAAGCCAAGCTCAATCAGTCAATAAGAATGCCTTTTCCTCGACTTTCCGACTTCGAATGGCCCAAATCTATCCAAAAGCAATTACATACCATAATTATAGCTATAAGAAACTAATTTAATCAATGAAATCAAGACATTGGCAAGAAATTAGAAATTCGCCCAAAAAGGTCGATCCGGGCCCACGTCTCGGAATCAGGTAAAAGTCATAAAATACGAACACCCATTCGATATCGAGTTCACCCATATCAAAGTTATTAAAATCCGACACCAAATCGCCACTCAAAAACTAAATTTACAAAAAGTTGCCCTAGACCGAGTTTGCATAGTCCAAAATGACAAAAATCACGAAGCCCTTCGATTTTAAACACTGCCCAGGCTTTCGCACCTGCGGCCAATTATCCGCACCTGCAGAACCGCTTTTACGGTAAATTTCTCCGCTTCTGCAGAAATCACTTAAGTCCCTCAGGGCCCGCACCTGCGCTCTAGGTTCCGCACCTGCGGACGCGCTTCTGCTCCCCATGATCAGGTTTTGTGAAAACAACTCTTGGCACCCATTATGCTTCTGCGGTCCAAATCCCTCTTCTACGGGTGTGCGTATGCGCAAATATGTTCGCTTATGCGGACATGCCTTCCCACACTCGTCCGCTTTTGCGACCGATCTTCCACATAAGCGACTCCGCTTCTGCGGCCTTCACACCACACCTGCGACCGCTGGCCATCCTCATCGCCTCCGCATCTGTGACTTCCAACTCGCTTATGCGAGACCGGACCTGCAGCCAAACCCATTGCAGGTGCAATGACACCAGAACCAGCCCAGCACCTGAAAATCTTCTAAGTCCAAAAATGACCTGTTGACCATCCGAAACTCACTCGAGGCCCCCGGGACCTCAACCAAATATTCCAACCAGTCTTAAAAATTCATACAAACTTAGTGTAGCCTTTAAATCACATCAAACAACGCCAAAAATATGAATCGCGCTCGATTCAAGCCTAATGAACTTTAAAACTTCAAACTTCTACATCCGATGCTGATACCTATCAAATCAAGTCCGATTGACCTCATATTTTGCACACAAGTCATAAATGACATTACGCGCCTACTACAACTTCCTGAATCAGAATCCGACCCTCATATCAAAAAGTCCACTCCCGTTCAAACTTCCCAAAATTTATCAAATTTTCAAAATTTTGCCAATTGACGCTAAAATGACCTACGGACCTCCAATTCGACATCCGAACACGCTCCTAAGATTAAAATTGCCTTATGGAGCTATAGGAACCGTCAAAACTCCATTATGGAGCCGTCTTCAGATAATTCCAACTACGGTTAAATTCCTAGAACTTAAAGCTTACATTTTAGGGAGTATGTGTCCCATAACACTACAAAACCAAAAAAAAAATCCTCTCGACGACTTACATAACCACAAAATGAAGTAGAGGGAGAAATAATTAAGGGTTTGGAGCTACTACTCTCGAAATGACCGTCCGGGTCGTTACAGCCCCCCTCTTAAAACAATCGTTCATCCTCGAACGAGTATAGAGACATACCTGAAGTGGTGAAAAGATGAGTAAAACGGTTGCGCATATCATGCTCGGTCTCCCAAGTCGCCTCCTCGACCGGATGACTCCTCCATTGAACCTTCACTGAAGCGATGTTCTTTGACCTCAACTTCCGAACCTGCCTGTCCAAAATGGCTGCCGGCTTATCAACATAAGATAGATCCTTGTCCAACTAGACTGAGCTGAAGTCTAACATATAAGATGGATCGCCGTGATACTTCTGGAGCATGGAAATTTAGAACACTGGTGCAGAGAGACTAGGTGGTAGTGCAAGTCTGTAAGCCACCTCTCCAACCCTCTCTAGAATCTCAAAAGGCCCGATATACCTAAGGCTCAACTTGCCCTTCTTCTCGAACCTCATAACACCCTTCATGGGCGAGATCAGGAGCAAGACCCGCTCCCCAACCATGAATGCACCATCGCGAACCCTCCGATCTGCATAACTCTTCTGTCTAGACTGGGTTGTACGAAGTCGATCCTGAATCACCTTAACCTTCTCCAAAGCATCCTGAACCATGTCTTTACCCAATAGCCTAGCCTCTCCCGGCTTGAACCAACCCACTGGAGACCGACACTGCCTACCATACAAAGCCTCATACGGTGCCATCTAAATGTTCGACTGATAACTGTTGTTGTAGGAAAACTCCGCAAGTGGCAAGAACTGATCCCAAGAACCCCCAAACTCCATCACACGTGCATGGAGCATATCCTCCAGTATCTGAATAGTGCGCTCTGACTGTCCGTCCGTATGAGGGTGAAATATTATGCTCGACTCAACCCGAGTACCCAACTCAAGCTGTACGGCCCTCCAGAACCGCGATATAAACTGCGTACCCCGGTTAGAAATGATAGATACCGGCACACCATGAAGCTTGACAATCTCGCGGATATAAACTTGAGCTAGCTGCTCGGAAGAATAATTAGTCATCACTGGAATGAAATGAGCCGACTTGGTCAACTTATCCATAATCACCCAAACTGCTTCGAACTTCCTCTGAGTCCGTGGGAGCCCAACAACGAAATCCATAGTGATACACTCCCATTTTCACTCTGGAATCTCTAGCTTCTGAAGTAATCCACCTAGCCGTTGATGCTCATACTACACCTGCTGGCATTTTAGGCATCGAGCAACATACTATACTATGTCCTTCATTCTCCTCCACCAGTAATGCTGTCTCAAGTCCATATACATCTTTGCGGCACCTGGATGAATGGAGTACCATGAATTGTGAGCCTCCTAGAGAATCAAATCACGCAACCCATCTTTATTGGGCACACATTGCCTGCCTGCATCCTTAATGCACCATCCTCCCTAAAAGTGACCTCCTTAGCATCACCATGCTGAACTGTGTCCTTAAGGACAAGCAAATGGGGGTCATCATACTGACGCTCCCTAATACGATCATAAAGAGAAGACTGAGAGACCAAACAATCCAAAACTCAGCTCGATTAAGAAATATCCAGTCTAACAAGCTGGTTGGACAAAGCCTGAACATCCAATGCCAATGGCCTCTCTACTGCTGGCAGATATGCTAAGCTGCCCAAATTCTCTGCCCGACGACTCAGGGCATCAGCCACCACATTGGCCTTCCCGGGATGGTATAGAATAGTGATATCATAATACTTAAGCAACTCCAACCACCTCCGCTGACGCAAGTTAAGATCCTTCTATTTTAACAGATGCTGCAAACTCCGGTGATTGGTGTAGATCTCACAAGGGACACCGTACAAATAGTGCCGCCAAATCTTTAAGGCATAAACAATAGCTGCTAATTCAAGGTCGTGGACATGATAGTTCTTTTCATGCACCTTAAGCTGTCTAGACGCGTAGGCAATCACCCTACTGTCCTGTATCAACACCGCACCGAGGCCAATCCGCTACACATCACAATATACAGTATAAGACCATGAATATGTAGGCAATACCAATACTGGGGCCGTAGTCAAAGTTGTCTTGAGCTTTTGAAAGCTCTGCTCACACTCCTTAGTCCATATGAGCGGAGCACCCTTCTGGGTCAGCCTGGTCATAGGTGATGCAATAGATGAGAAACCCTCTACAAATTGACAGTAGTACCCCGCCAAACCAAGAAAACTCCGGATCTCCGTAGCTGAGGACAGTCTAGGCAACTCAGCACTGCTTCAATCTTCTTTGGATCTACCTTGATCCCCTCGCTCGATACTACATGACCCAAAAATGCCACTAAGTCTATCTAGAACTCACACTTCGAAATTTTTGCGTATAACTTCTTCTCTCTCAAGGTCTGAGCACAGTCCTCAGGTGTTGCGCATGATCCTCCCAACTCAGGGAGTACACTAGAATGCCGTCAATAAACACAATGACAAAAAAGTCAAGATAGGGCTAAAATACACCGTTCATTAAATGCATGAATGCTGCTGGGGTGTTGGTCAGCCCAAAAGACATCACATGGAACTCGTAATGACCAGACCGAGTCCTGAAAGTGGTCTTCGGGATATCTAGCTCCCGAATCTTCAACTGATGATAGCCTGAATGTAAGTCAATCTTGGAAAATACTCTGGCACCCTATAACTGATCAAATAGGTCATCAATACGAGGCAACATATACCTATTCTTCACTGTAACTTTGTTAAACTGGTGATAATTAATGCACATACGCATAAAACCATCCTTCTTCTTCACAAACATGACCGGAGCACCCCAAGGTGACACACTGGGCCGAATGAAGCCGTTATTAAGCAACTCATGCAACTACTCCTTCAACTCTTTCTACTAAGGAAGAGCCATACAATATGTAGGAATAGAGATGGGCTGAGTGCCCAGCAACAAATCAATACCGAAGTCAATATCTCTATCGGGTGGCATGCCCGAAAGATCTGCTAGAAATACATTTGGGTAATCCCTCACTACCGGAACTGACTCAACGGTAGGAGTATCAATATTGACATCTCTCAATAAGCTAGATATGCATCACACCCCTTCTCTACCATTTGTTGAGCCTTAAGGAATGAAATAACTCTGCTGGGAGTGTAATCTAAGGTACCTCTACACTCAAGCCGTGGTAGACCTGGCATAGCCAACGTCACCGTCTTGGAATGACAATCAAGGATAGTGTGATAGGGCGACAACTAGTCCATTCCCAAAATAACATTGAAATCCACCATACTGAGCAATAATAAATTGGCTCTGGTCTCGAAACCACTAAGAACAATCAAACACGACCGATACACAAGGTCAAAAATAATAGAATCACCCACAAGTGTAGATACATAAACATTTGAACTTAGAGAATCGCGGGATACACCCAAATACGGGGCAAAATAAGATGACACATAGTAATAAGTGGAGCCTAGATCAAATAAGACTGATGCATCTCTATGACAGACCGGGACAATACCTGTGATACCAGAATCTGATGCAACTGCCTCTGTCCTAGCAGGAAGGGCTTAATATCTGGCCTGGCCTCCCCCTCTAGGGTGACCTCTACCTGTCCAACCTCCACCCCTAGCTGGCAGTGCAGATGGAGTGGTAGCTAGTGCTGTAATCATAGCCTGAGGGCCTGGGGGAGCACGTAGTGCTTGAGATATCTGTGGAGGTGCACCCCTCATATGTTTGGGGCAATCCCTCACTATATGGAAAGTTTCGCCATACTCAAAACAAGCTCTCGGAGGGCATGGTTGTTGTGGCTAGCTCGAGCCAGTTCAGCTGGACTGACCGCTGAAAGCATCCCGTGCAGGAGGTACACTAAACAATGGTGGTGCATAATAAGGTTCTTGGGGCCTATGAGAGGCTGAAATACCACTGGCGGCTGGAAGTGCTGAATGAACAGGGTGACTCACAAAGCCCGTACCATGACAAGCTTCCGCTGGGGAACAAGTACCACTATGAGTGTCAGACTCTCGAGACCTCTTGGCCTCATTTTTCTCTCTCTCCCGAGTCAGCATACCCTCTAATCTCCTAGCAATCCCCACAACTTGCTGGTATGCAATATCTATCTCCAACTCTCGGGCCATGCTTAGTTTGATACTGGGGTTGAGCCCCTCAATAAATCAACAGACCCTCTCTTGAATTGTAGCAACCAAGGCTGGTGCATGCTTAGCGAAATCACTAAACCGAACTGCATACTCTGACATAGTCATAAAACCCTGACGCAACCGCTAAAACTTTATGCTCCATGCATCTCTGAGACTCTAGGGGACATACTCCCTCAAGAACATATCCGAGAACTGAGTCCAAGTGAGTGAAGCTGCCTCTGCCGGACTATCTAACTCGTATGCGCGCCACCACCGATAGGCCGCTCCTCTAAGCTGGAACGTAGTGAAAGAAACCCCACTAGTCTCTGCAACACCCATAGTACGGAGGATACAATGGTACTCCTCAAGAAAACCCTGGGAATCCTATGACACTAAGCCAGTGAAAGTAGGAGGGTGGTACTTCTTCTACCTCTTAAGCCTGAGCTCCCCCTCCTCAGAAATTGCTGCCCTACCGTCGGGCCGAACTGGGGCTATCGGCTGTACTGGTATGACTTCTGGAACCTGGTCGACCTGAACCCGCTACTCTGGGGTGCGGGCGACGAGAGTCAGTGCTCCTCCCCCGACCTGAGATGTCGCAGGAGCAAGTGGGATCAACCCTGCCTGAGCTAAAGTACCGAACATGCTCAGAAACTATGCAAGGGTCTCCTGAAGAGCTAGTGCAATATAAGCGTCTCAGGTGCCTGCGCTCCGACTAGAGCTGCTGGTGGATCATCTGTAGTATCTCGTGCGGGTGCTCTTGCTGCACCATGTGGACGTCCTAGGCCTCTACCCAGGCCTCGGCCTCTCGCGGCTCCAGCAGGGGGCGCGGGATGTTTGATCATCTGATCCAGCTATACGTGTCCTTACCATCTGTGAGAAAATAGAAAGACAGATTTTTAGATTACAAAACCCAAAATCTTGCACGATAAGGAATCAAAGAAGTGAAGCTTTTCCTAACAGTTCCGTAGCCTCCCAAAGATAAGTACAAACGTCTCTGTACTGATCAGCGAGACTCTACTAAACCTACTTGTGACTCATAACACCTATGAACCTAGACCTCTGATACCAACTTGTCACGACCCAAATCTCCCTCCATAAGATGTCATGAGGACACCTAGTCTCTAAGACTAGGTAAGCCTAAGATTTGCAGAATAACTCAAATAATAACAAAAATAACGGCTAAACCTTAACGACATCAGTATATATATCGATAAAGCTGAAAAACTGCCGCTCGGCATATACAAGTAAAACCAACAACTCTGAGTATAACATCTTCTAAAGACCCGGTAGTCACAAGTCACAAGCTCTAACGAATTGTTCTAACTGTCTCTAAATATCAGTATCTAGGAAAAATAAAGAAGAATAACATAAAAGGATAGAGGGGGACTCCGAGGTCTGCGGACGCTAGTAGGTATACCTTAAAGTCTCTGTAGCAGCAACATGACTCTCTACTAATAGCAGAGCTGGTAGGAGGTACCTTGGTTTGAACACAAATATGTGTAGAAGTGTAGCATGAGTACCCCATAATGGTACCCAGTAAGTGCCAAGCCTAACCTCGGTAGAGTAGTGAGGAGATCAGGTCAGGCCCCCACTGGAATATAATAATTAAGGCAGAAGATATAGTAATATAATGAAAGATTGAGAATTTAACAACGAGAAATACGGAAGAGGAAATTACACGGCAAATAGGGGTAAACAACAGGGGCGCTCCCAAAGTACCGCTTCGTTGTCCCAAAAGTAAATACTCAACAGGGGATCTTCAGAGGTACTGCCTCGTTGTCCCAAAAGTAAATATGCAATGGGGATCTCCCAAGGTACCGCCTTATAGTTCCAAAAGTAAATATGCAACAGGGGATCTCCCGAGGTACCACCTCGTAGTCCCAAAGTAAATATGCAACGGGGATATCCCGAGATACCGCCTCGTAGTCCCAAAAGTAAACACACAGCTCGAAACTGATGGAAACAACAATTAACAGCAAGAAATCCTACAGTTTAAGACTAAATACAAATCAAGGAAAAACAAGAATTCAACTAAGCATGTTGCACATATTTCAAATAAGCCTTTAAGACACGTAGACATACGATATTAGTCTAAACAGGATAACTACACATGCTGGTTTAAGATATAACAAGTTACTATTCAGTAAAAACCAAATTTTCTACAATTAGCCCGTGTACGCATTCGTCACCTCGTGTACAAGGCACTCACATATAACATAATTGTCACAATAGTACCAAATCCTAAGGGAATTTCTCTCACACAAGGTTAGACAAGCCTCTTAACTCAAGCCAAGCTCAATCAATCAATAAAAATGCCTTTTCCTCGACTTTTCAACTACGAATGGCCCAAATCTAGCCAAAAGCAATTACATACCATAATTAGAGATATAAGAAACTAATCTAATTAATGAAATCAAGACTTTAGCAAGAAATTAGAAATTCGCCCCAAAAACTCAACCCGGGCCCACGTCTCGGAATCGGGTAAAAGTCACAAAATATGAACACCCATTTGATATCGAGTTCACCTATACCAAAGTTACCAAAATCCGACCCCAAATCGCCACTCAAAACCTCATTTACACTCTCCAAATCCCTAGCCTCAAACTCCCAAATTCCACCTTAAATACACACTAACTAGGTGGAAAAATCAATGGGTAAACAAGATTATCGATAAAAAAATAAGCACAAGGGACTTACCTCAATAAATCCCTCAAAAATGTTCTCAAAATTCGCCCTACACCGAGTTTGCAAAGTCCAAAATGACAAAAATCACGAAGCCCTTTGGTTTTAAACACTGCCTAGGCTTTTCGCACCTGCAACCAATTATCCGCACCTGCGGAATCGCTTTTGCGGTAAATTTCTCTGGTTCTACAGAAATCACTTAAGTCCCTCAGGGCCCGCACCTGCGGACGCTCTTCTGCGGCCTGTGATCCGCTTCTGCGGAAACAACTCTTGGCACCCATTCCAGTACTGCGGTCCAAATCCCGCTTCTGCAGGTTTTCTATCTATGCAAACATGTCCGCTTTTGCGGACATGCCTTCCCACACTTGTCTGCTTATACGACCAATCATCCGCAGAGGCGACTCCGCTTCTTCGGCCTTCACACCGCACCTGCGACCGCTGGTAATCCTCCTCGCCTCTGAATCTGTGACTTCCAACTCGCTTATGTGAGACCCCACCTGCGGCCAAACCCACTGCAGGTGCGATGACACCAGAACCAGCCCAGCCCCAGAAAATTTTCTAAGTCCAAAGATGACCCATTGACAATCTGAAACTCACCTGAAGCCCCCGGATCCTCAACCAAATATACCAACCAGTTCTAAAATATCATACAAACTTAGTTGAGCCTTTAAATCACATCAAACAATGCTAAAAACATGAATCGCGCATAGATTCAAGTCTAATGAATTTTAAAACTTCAAACTTCTACATCCGATGCCGAAACCTATCAAATCAAGTCTGATTGACCTCAAATTTTGCACACAAGTCATAATTGACATTACGACCCTACTCTAACTTCCGAAATTGGAATCCGATCCCGATATAAAAAAGTCCACTCCCGGTCAAACTTTTTAAAATTCATCAAATTTTCCATTCGAACATGACATGGGAACCTCCAATTCGACAATAAAATGACCTAAGAACCTCCAATTCGACATCCGAACACGTTCCTAAGACCAAAATCACCCTACAGAGCTATAGGAATCATTAAAACTCTATTACGGAGCCATCTTCATGCAATTCCAATTATGGTCAAATTTCTAGAACTTAAGCTTCCATTTTAAGGACTATGTGTCCCATAACACTCCGAAACCAAAAACAAATCCTCCAGGCGACTTACATAACCACAAAATAAAGTAGAGGGAGCAATAATTAGGGGTTTGGGGCTACTTTCGAAATGATCGGCCAGGTCGTTACATGGATGATTGTCCATTTTTTCTGCTTTCCTTTGTTTTAAAGTTATAAAAGTAGGAAAACCTTTATACTATCTTTTATGGAAAGAGGATCAAATATATAAAACTTAAATCAAACACCAATACTTGCTAATTAATTTGTGTTCAAGTCCAAGAGTAATTCTTTAGACTCTGAGACGACTTAGTTTTGAACTAGACCTAATATTTGATGTAATACCATATATATATATATATATATATATATATATATATATATATATATATATATATATATATGATATTATATGAAAGGAACAATTGCTAAAGGAGAGAAGCATATATGAAAAAAAAAGTTGATAAAATTATGTTTGGTGCATGATGTTTTCTTTTTTCATTCTAATTTCTTTTAACATATTCAAATTGTATGATCAATTTATTCAGCCAAGATTAAAGGAGAGATAATTTTAAGTTTACTTGGATTTATCAGAAACAAGTCACAAGAGACACACAAGACCTGTTCTATAGCAGCCTACTTCCAGTTTCAGGTAATTGCACCAAAAGAATCTGATAGAATAGAATGCAAGGAAAACCAATTCAACCTTGCACTTGATGTGCATATACCCATTGTGTTTGATTCTGTACATATTTTATATTTTGATGAAGTCTTTCATGAATTGGATATGTTCAGAACTCTTTCCTATTACCTCTTCTTGGCCTTATTAATCTTGATGAATGTTTTGCATTTGGTATTGAAGTATAGAAGATCTTTTTGCGTTCTGGTTGTTATTTGATAAAGACAGACGTAGAGCATATTTATATTGCAGTCTTGGGTGTCTGATACTGTTGATTTATTCTCTTATTCCGCAAGGGGTTGCTTGTTAAGTTGAGTTTAACATCAAAGACGATGAAACTCTGAAAGATTTTTTGAGGACTCCGGATGAAGACCGTGAACTTCTTGTGATAAAAATGCTGGAAATGTACGTCAAGTCTGAAGACGTTTGCAATATTGAGGTACCATAAAATAGGGATAATCTTCAATCATCGGGTGGTGTTTTCAAAGCAGATTTATCCGAACAGGTTCAGTTTGAAAGAGTTTGGCCAGATCTAAACTTATCTCCATGGGCGAATGAAGAGTGAGGACATAATTTCTCCCCAAGTTTACATAATTCACACGCCGAGTGGTAAATTTAATTTTTCCTTTGTCTTAGTATGTTTTTTATGTATCATATTCATACTAACAGTCATATATTCAAAAGGGGGGGGTACTAGCTATATGTGAATTTTACAAGTTATGAACCAACCAACAGTTGGAATATGTCCAATTTTGGTATTTTGGCTTATGGTGGTCCATCCGGGAGTCATCAGCAACTCGATAATGTGCATCATGGGATATCATAGGATTATGAATTGTAAGTTAAGAGATAAAGTTAATATATAATGTTGGGATAAATTAGAGAAACTCATTACATTATTGGTTGTGCAGTGAAACAAGCAACTTGAAGGTCCTGTCTTTACTCAGTTACCCGAAGACGATATATTTAATCAGGATTTGGCAGATGCAAAGAGTTAGAAAAATGATAGTGATTATGATAACAATGCTGATGAGAGATGATACACCCTTCCTTTATAAGGGCGACGATGATGAGGAAACGCGCTTTGTTGATGAGAATGGGAATGAGCAACCTGATTTGCCGAGGGAGCATGATGCCACCAATGAGCATGCTCCTTATATGCAAACTCCACCTCCCGTTAGACCCAGAGTGTACGAGTCCCATGTGTTCTTTCATTAAAGGGCGATTCCCTACCTTGATCAGTTGCTCAATATATCCGATGTAGATGCCATCACAAGGGATCTTGATGACATTCCGACAGTAATGTGGGATGAATCTAGACCAACAGTGCTATTAAAGAATATTATTTTACAACATAAAAGAGTGTCGTGAGATCGAGGTTCATGAGTCATCTCCGAAAGTATATAAGGTTATTTTTCGTATATGGTTTTAAGGTTGTAGATGGATGCTGCTTGTGAGATAGCTGAAAACAAATATGTGGATTGTAAGGAAATACATTGGCATCCACACTTGTGATATGGACACATTCGGTGGGAATAATTTTAACTTGAATGTTGAATTGATTTCTCTTGTCTTGATTCAACACATTAAATCATCCATAAGATACAAGATTAAAGAGTGTATAACATCGGTCCACCAGGTATATGGATGTACCATTAACAAAAGAAAGGCATTTCTCGGGCGTAAACATGCGTTTGAGATTATTTATGGTAACTGGGATAAGTCATTTGTCGTTCTACCAAGGTACGTGGCTGCTTTGGTACACTTTAACTCCGGGACTATTGTTGTATGGAAGGTTGAGAGGAGTCTGGAAATACCAGAATTCATATTCAGATATGTGTTTTGGGCATTTAAACTAGCCATTGATGGTATTGAGCATTGTCGGCCGGTACTCTCCATAGACGACACTCATGTGTATGGAAAGTATGATATTAAGATGTTGATCGCCATTGCAGTAGATGCTAATGGAAGCATATTTCCCCTCACATTTGCTATTAGTGACAATGAGAGTCAAGAAACTTGGACATTCTTTTTGAACCACTTGAAGGAGCACGTTGTAAGACAACGTTCATGTATTTGTCTAATATCTGATCGACATGGTGGTATTTTATGTTCTGTACAGACTTTAGATGCATGGCAGGAACCTTATTCCTACCACCATCAATATGTTAGTATCATGCCTCGAACTTGGGGGGCGAGACCGGCACCCGGTGCCTCACCTATCCTTGCGTACCAACTTGTGACTAAGGGACTCTAAACATATAATGACATACTTTGGCCATGGGCCACATTGCAAGACAATTGCGAATACTGACTAAACATCAATATAAAGCTGGGCCGACAAGGCCGTTATAACTACTACGGCTGGCAAACCAGCAAAATATACATAAAAGTCCTACAAGCCCAACATAGTGCACTAACTGACAGGATATGTCTACAAGCCTCTACTGATGGATATACTGTGATCGGAACAGGGTCCCGACCTACTCATGACATATACATATATACATAAGATGTACATAAAGCTCTAGACCTGGCAACTCCGAAGGGCATGGAGCTTACCGATCAAGCTGAACTCGGGCAACACCTAATGGGGAGGTCTACCTGTCTGTCTTTCTGAACCTGCACGCATGAAATGCAACGCCCCTAAAAAAGGGACGTCAGTACGAAATAATGTACCGAGTATGTAAGAAAATATACTGAAAGCTGAAACAGAACTGATAATATAATAACTGAAAGTAACTGGGAGTCAAAGATAATCTGAAGATATGCTTACCTGCTGATACTGACTCAACTCTCTCAATATAGCAAGTAAATTAGTTGTACGGCCCTATAAGGCTCGGTATATATACAACTGCTCTGCCGTAGTAGGCTCGCTCATAGGTGCTCGGCCATACTAGGTTCTGTATCTCGGCCAACAAGGCTCGCTCATAGGCGCTCGGCCACAGTAGGCTCGGTATATAACTTACCATCTGATCAGAGGTTGCCCAATAGGGGCCTGCTCATCAATTATAGCTCGATGGTAATGAAAATACTATAATACTGTATATATAGGCTCTCTGCTCTCTTGACTAGAAGAAGACAATACTCAATTAAATATGAAGTCCCGATAAGGAGAATGCTGTAATTTATGAGACTATGATAATGTATATAAATTCAGGAGTATGAACTTCTCTTTATGCCTCGTTATCAAACACATGTAATTATGAGATCATGCCAAGATGAAGGAAGTGCTTTGCCTTAACATACATGAGCCGACTCTCTTGACAATTCCTCTAACACACGTCAATTGCGACAATACGTAATGACAGATCGATGTAGGGGAAAATTCGTACAATATTGTTGAGAAGGATTGCACCGTACTCCTTTATGCAAAATCCCATTGCTACATTTTCATACGAATATTTTGAGCATTCATCTGTTAGTTTTTAGTGTAGTATGAATTTGATGAAGTAATTCACATTACTATTGAAAAATCTGATCATTGTAATTGTGACCCTTCTTTATTTGGTGATTTTAGAGAAGATTTTGTATTAGTGGGTTTGGGCCCCACTTCTGGCTTAGTTGGCTAAAGACACCTCTAAGTTTTGCCACCTTTTATTTGAATTCAAGAGTCATGTTTATGTAAGGTATTTGGCTGCCACGTTAATCTCCATTAGGCTTATCCAAAACATTTTAATTAATTACCAATCCCTTAATTAACTTGGTAATTCCCCTCTAATCAAATAATTAATCAATTAATCATATAATTAAGAATTATCTCAAATTACTTAAAATACTACTCACTTTTAATACACTTTGTACACCTTACTATTATGGTCATGTGGTACCTTGTATCGCACTAGTCCATAGATATCGGGTATTATAGCTTGGACCATATTTTATCTCAAAATGACAAACTTCGACGAAACTCATTTTCTTCGATCCGCTTATCCTCTCACCTTCACGAATTTACTCATCACTTGTTTGAAATAGCATAATGCTTATAATCTCACAATAATCCTATTCCTGAACTTATGTCGATTTACGACGAAACTTTAACATACGAACATGCGGGATGTAACATCTCATTTTCGAGCTTCCATCAATTTACTTATGGCGTACTTTCACGTACGAAAATATGGGGTGTAACATTATTCCCCCCTTTGGAAGATTCATCCTCGAATGTTGATTGATGCACTTATCATTATCATAACCTATAGCTCTTGCGAATATTTTAATACTCTCCTTGCCATCTAGGCAATTGTTCTGTGAATAAATCCAAAGTCCAGGGTATTCCCACCTGTAGGCCTCTTTCTCACACCACGGCCTGTGGTCGGAATTCTTCCAATTTCGTAACTCTTGCTACTTCGGTCATGCAGCCTGTACGACTTTTTCCTTATATGTGCACTTATGTGACTCTCTCCTCCAGCTTTTAGCCAATCTCTAGGCCTCACTTTGTAAACATATACAGAGCTTGACAAGATGTCCCTCCGTGCATCTATAGGTTTACTGAAGTTCTTCGCTCGGTACTTTGTCGAACTTACGAATATTGCCATATCTTATTTCATAGGCCAGGTTATCTATCTGCATGACTTTACTACATCTAAGTAGGTCATAATATACCATAACTCTTACCTCGATTTATCGTTACTCAGGTTGTTGATACCCAATTTTCCCTCATATTTTCCAAATATATATATATATACACCTTCAAAATAGCACATATGCATCATCATTTGATTTACAAGCATACACAAGTATTTTTCATAATTTTTTATTATTTTTAAAGACTTTAAATCAATTTATTTCTGCCTTTTTATTATATAAATATCCAAAATTACCCTATAAATTATTTTTATGATGATTTAATCATCTAAAATTATCATTTATACAATATGAGGTTTTAAATATTTTCAATGCATTTATCATAATTACATTTGCATTGTTTAGGGCCAAATTGCACATTTTGCAATAATAGTCCATATGCATATATAATTATATTATTCATACAAAAAATAACTTTTTATATTTTTATAATGTTAAGTAATTATTTTTAATCATTTTCATGCACAAATGATATTTTTGTTATTTATTAATTATTTTATAAATTATTTATTTGTTCGATAGTGGGTATTTAAAATCTAGCCCTAAAATCCCCTATTTTCGGATTTAACCCAACACCCTTACACCAGCCCAATACCCTGAGCCCAAACCAAATAACCCCCAGCCCAACCAATTAAACTAACCCGACCCAGAACCCCCAACTAATCGTGGCCGTTGATCTCTGAGATCAACGACCCAAATTACTCCTACCTTTTTAATTAACCAAACTCCCCTAAACCCTAAATTATTCTCCACCATCCGCCGCCTTTGGATTCTCTCATCTCTCTACTTAAACCCTAGCCGTCTCTCCCAATTTTCTCTCCTAATCCCACCGGACATGGGATTACATAGTTGTTTCTTGCCATATTTTACTTCCCCCTGGTAGTGGAACCTTCTATATACCGCTTGCCTAAATATGGCAAGCGGATCTCATCAACTTCGAACCAAAGCTGGTTCAGTTCCTTGACCTTTTCCGTCTATGTTCGTGCTTGTTCTTTTATGGTATGAATCTCTATGAACCTCTGTGATTCTTACTTACCCTAGAATTAGGGTTTCAGATCTCTTTTAGATCGAACCAAATCTGGTTCGATTCTTTGATTTTCCGTCTATGTTCATTCTTGTTCTTTTATGGTATGAATCTCTGTGTATTTCTGTGATTCCTACTCACCCTAAAATTAGGGTTTCAGATTCTTTTAAATCGAACCAAATCTGGTTCGATTCTTTGATTTTAAAAGGTATTTTGTCTATGTTCATCTTATTCTATGCAACATGTGATTTTTATCTTTTATTTATTTTAGATTTCTGCCGATTTGTGTACTTTACCTAAAATTAGGGTTCTGAATTTTTTTTTTCCTTACTAATTTCGATTGCTTTCCTTTCTAAGTGTTTGACTGATGTTTTTTCATGTTTATGTGTTCGATTTCTCCACTATATAAACCCCTCCCCACTCGCCTTTGAAAAAGTTCTCGAATCATTAAGAAAATTACTAAAAATTAAAGCTATGTGCTCTTTGGTCTTTAACAATCTTGTTCTGCACTTTGATTCCTGGCCAGTTGAAAGACAAGGCCAGAAATTCTGGGTTCTTGCTCTTTCATTGATATTCATAACACTGCGGGCTTTCTTTCTTTCTTGTTTCATTTAACTGGTGAGTTACCAAACCTTTGTCATTTCATTCTGATTTACCTGTCATTGACATGAGTTTTCACTTATGAAGATTTTTATTCCATGGGTTACTTCAATTTTAGGCTTTGCTAATCTAAATGCCATTACATTTGTAGTTTGAGACATGTTTAGACCTGAGTTGATTAATTTCTTTTAATTCTGCCTAGCCTATGTGTTATTGATAGCCACCCTCTACTGTTTAAAATTGCTACTGGAACATGCTCTCCTATCTCCTTCTATGGATTAGTTGATTAAGTATGAGTGTATTTATTACGTAAATAACAAGTCTGTTTCTGAATTGCTGCAATGTAGCCTGTTTTCATCATGTCTTGACTTCTCCAGTAATTGCCCTAATTAGTTCTCAACATGTTAGGTTCTATGGCTAATTGATATGATTCCTTCTTGTGACACTAGCCTTCTGCACTTAGCATAATCTGAAATCTCTTTTTCTTCTTACTATAAGATGTCTTGCAACTTGTCTTGTTAATATGTGCATTATGTGATTGAACTCGTTTTCTGAAACATGGTTAAGTTTCTTAAATCTAAGCATGTTCTGTTACCTATTTTTTTACGTGCTCAATTTGATTCTGTCCTTCAGTGTTGTCCCTTAACCTCATTCTGTTCCTTTACTACTTGGTCTCTTTGAGTTATTATTCCTTAGCCAGCTGAAAGCCAAGGCTACTTAGGTTTTGCCCTTTGACCTCCTTATGTGAGCACTGCTTAGGGCCCTTTGACCTCCCTATGCGTTCTCCCCTTTATTTTTCAGTTATGTTCACTTGCTCCGAATCATTTTTTTAAATTTTGCTATATCATGTCTTTCCCCATCCCTATCCTTTTGTTTGCTTTATTGCCATTCTTTCACATTGTGCGAACTAACTTCTTCCTTATTTTCCTTTCTTTTTATGTCTTTACGCTCCATTTAATACTATGTTTATTGTCTTCATCATGCAAAATACTTGACAACGTGTTGTCTTATCTTTATATAAAGCATGCTCCACATCATATTCCACTAGTGTATAATTAATATCATAGCGGTGCTTGATGAGTGACCGCGCTCTTCTTGAATCACCCTTTTAAATTTGGAAAGGCATATTTGCGGTAAAACTAGTCGATCAGCGGTGCAATCGACGGTTCCATGCCTTCCCCTCTCAAGTTGTCCACTTGAGGGTACCTGTCTAGACTCTTCTAGAAACCCCCACTCTAATATTAACTGTGCATGCATCATGTCTAAACCTAGTATGGGTTAAAATGCTGTCCGCGTAATTACTCTCTAAGGAAAGCCTTGTCCAAAGCCCGCCGGGATTTCCTTAAATCCCAATGGGTACAATCATGATATGTGCATTATTTAGAGAAAACGTGCCAATATGCTAATCATTAATGTGTAAATAGTCAAATCCGGAGGGGGAAAAGGCTAACTTTATTTGTTTTGCAGAAATGAGGCACGAAGTCCCAAGGTTCGGCATGGTTCGAAGTATCCCACCTTTGTTGCTAGATTGATGGGAAAATCTCTCGCCGAGCGACAAAAACCATGTGAAAAGAGTTCTCGGGAATTTACCTTCGTTGTTAGATATTCAGCCGAAAAATATGTTAATTGAGGCTGCCACCATGTTCTGGGATGAGAAGAGGGCCGTCTTACGTTTTGGTGATATACAAATGACTCCCCTTCTGGAGTAAATATGAGGCTTCGCTGGGCTGCCATGGGATAGCCCTGGCTTGTTGGTACCGAAAAACCGTACTTCTCGAGGTTTCCTAAAAATGATTGGTTTCAGGAAAAATGATGAGTTAGTCTGTCTGAAGAAATCTTACATACTATTCGACTTCCTTTACGAGCGTTATGGTCATAACAAGTCATATCACCTTTACCATGATGAATTTGCCATCATTTCTTTGGGTTGGACTCACCCCCGGGTTTTTGTATTCATTGTTTGTTTTCTAGGGATGCTGATATTCCCGATACAAGGAGAAAAGATCCACACTCGCCTAGCTATGGTCACTAAGAACCTAATGGAAGGAATTGAGGGGCAAACTTACACTATTGTCCGAATGATCGTGGCTGAGATGTACTGAGCCTTAGACCGTTGCAAAAAGGGATATAGGCATTTCGAGGATTGCAATCTGTTGCTGCAAATGTGGTTGTTGGAACACCTTCAGAGAGGACAATACTATCAAGAATTTCCACGACGACCATGGAATGACCACATAGCTTATCACCATCCGAAGAGAATGACTTTTATCCCAGACATGTTTGCACAATCGGGAAATGCTGTGAGCTGGGTACATTTCTGTAGCAATTTGACTGATGACAAGATACATTGGATGTTGGAGTGGTTCCCTAGTAGTGAATTCATCATCAGGTCGAGAGATGTTCCTCATCTAGTGCTAATCGGATTAAGGGGAATCTATCATTATGCTCCTATCAGAGTCATGAGGCAAGCTGGGAGAAAACAGGTTATACCATAAGTTTCCAAGCTTGGAGAAGGCCAAGCTTGGAGAAGGTCCCTCTGGGACCAAGTAGATTAGGGAATGTTTTCTAGTTTCGTTTTTGAATTTGATTGTAGTAAGGTAAATGCCACTAGTGAATCTTTATAATTATTGTCGTTTTAGTAGAGATTTGGTCTATTTATCATATTAATAAAATGATGCAGTTATCGGCATTGAGTTTTCTCCAAAGCTATATATCGCTAGGCCTACCTCGGACACGATGAGGTCCCCAAATTAGGACGCGAATTCCGCAACGTGTGTTTAAATATCGTAAATATCCTTTTAATACTCTTTACTGACTTGTTTACCTTTTGTTTGTCTTCTTTTCTTTGTTTATTCCCTTCTCCTAAGGCTGGTTTGTGCATACTGGCATCATCGGCATATCATACCAGATCTAGAGGTCCTCCACCTTCTCCTCCTCCAAGTGATCCTAAGAACAAAGTAAAGGTTAAGATGGATGATCTGAGCGGTATTAGGAAAGACAACGTTACACATGCAGAGAATGTTGAGACTTCGGATGGTCGGAGTACTCCGGCACATAACGACTTGGTTTTGCGATTAGAGCAAAAGATACTGGAGTTACAAGGGGAACTTGAGCAGGTCCGTAATTTGGCAAACCTTTTTCTTACCCTGAATGTTCCCGACATCAACTAACAAAATGCCCAAAACTCAACACCTCCTCAAAACACAATAAACTAGCACCCGCAAAATCCTCCCGCACCTCATTAATATGCCACCCCAAAATCCTAATCCTTCACCAGCACCAACTCCTCCACAGCATCATCATTATCCGACCCAATACCTACAAACTAGCACATACCACACTCCTCAGAATGCACCACAGCCTACTCCAGACCCGCAAAACTCAACCAATGACCACCATTATGCCCAAATTCCCGGAGTCCACTAAAGCAATCCCATATATGTGGAAACCTTACCCCACACCCCACAATAGACCCTATACATACCCGAATCTGCCGAGAAGGACCTGCTTATCAAGAACATGGCAGAGGAACTCAAGAAACTTACCGGCAGGGTTCAAAATGTCGAAGGGGGCAAAGGCGTTGGGGTTTGAATTATGAAGATTTGTGTATTTAACGAGAGGGTTACAAACCTCCTAGGTTCGAAATGTTCGACAGAACTGGTGATCTGAAGGTGCACTTGAGAACATATTATGACAAGCTTGTAGGAGTTGGCAGGGTTGAAAGAATCCGCATGAAGCTGTTCGTGAGAAGCCTCATTGGAGACGCCCTGTCTTGGTACATCAGTCAGAACCCAAAGAAATGGGTTAATTGGGTAAGCATGGCATCTGATTTCATGGATTGGTTCAGGTTTAACACAGAAAACACACTAGACGTTTTCTACATTCAAAATCTCAAGAAGAAGCCAACGAAAACTTTTCGCGAGTATGCTACTCGATGGAGGTCTGAAGCTGCTAAAGTAAGGCCAGCGCTTGAAGAAGAACAAATGAATAAGTTCTTTGTCAGAGCTTAGGATCAATACTACGAAAGATTGATGGTTATTGAAAACCATAAATTTTCTGATATCATCAAGTTAGGAGAGAGAATAAAAGAAGGGATCAAAAGCGGAATGGTGACAAATTGTGAAGCACTCCAAGCCACAAATAAGGCCCTGCAGTCAGGAGGTATCTCCAAGAAGAAAGAAGTAGGTGTAGTAATGGTAGCCCAAGGTCCGAAGTCTCCTCTCACATACCAAACACCTCTACCCACATATCAGCCTTCACCTCACAGATACCAGCAACCTGTCACCACTTACCATACCTATAACACCCAACCCGCATACTACCACTCACCACCAGCCCGCCAAAACTACCAAAATCCTAGACCAATTTTCGACCGCAGACCACCCAGACAATACACCCCAATTGCTGAACCTATAGACCAATTGTACGAGAGACTGAAGGTTGCCAGTTATATCACTCCCATTACTGCTGTCGCCATGGAAAATTCCTCTCAATGGGTCAATCCAAATAAGACATGTGCCTATCACTTAGGCATGAAAGGTAATACTATTGATGAGTGTCATACTTTGAAGGATAAGATTCAGAAACTAACTGACACCAAAGGCATACAGGCAAAAGAGGCTGCATCCAATGTCCGTAACAATCCTTTCCCGGATCACAGGGGCGGATGGGTAAACATGATAGAGACCGATGAAGAATGGGACTCAGAGGGGTCAATTGGACTCATTCGAGAAGGGGATAATCCTGGAACATCTCCAGTCACTCTCACACCTATCATGGTACAAACTCAGGCACCAATGGAAGTTGAGGTAACTGCACCAACTCTGTTTGAGGTTGAAGTAACAACACCCTTCACCGTGATGGTAACACCTACACCGTCTTATAAATCTAATGCTATACCATGGGATTATGTTGCGGAAGCAAGAAGGAAAGGAAAGGGGAAAATGGAAGAAACTGGTGGAACACAAGGTATGACTAGAACTGGTAGGGTTTACATGCCTGAGCATTTGGGGGGAACAAGTAAAGAAGCCGCTTCCAGGCAGCCCATCATTGAAACCAGCCCGGATAATCTATGGAGAAAGGTGCAAGCAAGGGAGTATTCTGTGGTTGATAATTTGAACAAAACCCCTGCTTATTTGCGGTACAACTAGTCGATCATCGGTGCAATCAATGGTTCCGTGCCTTCCCCTCTCAAGTTGTCCACTTGAGGGTAACAGTCTAGACTCTTCTAGAAACCCCCACTCTAATATTAACTGTGCATGTATCATGTCTAAACCTAGTATGGGTAAGAACGATGTCCGCGTAATAACTCTCTAAGGCAAGCCTTGTCCAAAGCCCTCCGGGATTTTCTTAAATCCCAATGGGTACAATCATGATATGTGCATTATTTGGAGAAAACATGCCGATATGCTAATCATTAATGTGTAAATAGTCGAATCTGGAGGGGGGAAAGGCTAACTTTATTTGTTTTGTAGAAATGAGGCACGAAGTCCCCAGGTTCGGCATGGTTCGAAGTATCCCACCTTTGTTGCTAGATTGGTGGGAAAATCTCTCGCCGAGCGACAAAAACCATGTGAAAAGAGTTCTCGAGAATTTACCTTCTTTGTTAGATATTCAGCCGAACAATGTGTTAATTGAGGCTGCCACCATGTTCTGGGATGAGAAGAGGGCCGTCTTCCGTTTTGGTGATATAGAAATGACTCCCCTTCTAGAGGAAATAGGAGGCTTCGCTGGGCTGCCATGGGATAACCCTGGCTTGTTGGAACCGGAAAACCGTACTTCTCGAGGTTTCCTAAAAATGATGGGTTTCAGGAAAAATGATGAGTTAGTCTGTCTGAAGAAATCTTATATACCATTCGACTTCCTTTACGAGCGTTATGGTCACAGCAAGTCATATCACATTTACCATGATGAATTTGCCATCACTTCTTTGGGTTGGACTCAACGCCGGTTTTTTATATTCATTGTTTGTTTTCTAGGGATGCTGATATTCCCGATACAAGGAGAAAGGATCCACACTTGCCTAGCTATGGTCACTAATACCCTAATGGAAGGAATTGAGGGGCAAACTTACACTCTTGTCCCAATGATCGTGGCTGAGATGTACCGAGCCTTAGACCGTTGCAAAAAGGGATATAGGCATTTCGAGGGTTGCAATCTGTTGCTGCAAATGTGGTTGTTGGAACACCTTCAGAGAGGACAATACCGTCAAGAATTTCCGCGACGACCATGGATTGACCACATAGCTTATCACCATCCGAAGAGAATGACTTTTATCCCAGACAGGTTTGCACAACCGGGAAACGCTGTGAGCTGGGTACATTTCTTTAGCAATTTCACTGATGACAAGATACATTCGATGTTTGAGTGGTTCCCTAGCAGTGAATTCATCATCAGGTCGAGAGATGTTCCTCATTTAGTGCTAATCGGATTAAGGGGAGTCTATACTTATGCTCCTATCAGAGTCATGAGGCAAGCTGGGAGAAAACAGGTTATACCATGAGTTTCCAAAATGGTTCATTCCATTCAAGTTCGAGGCATATCACATATGACATCAAAAGATTATTGTGGAGAAAGATACCATCGAGCCAGACAGGTATCATGCCGGCCATGTGTACTTCTACCCATCATGGTTGGTCGATGACATAGCAGGAGAGGTCAAGCCAGGGGTTAATTTGAGAAATAGGGTCATAGATGACGCTGCTGAAGCATAAGTCAAATACAAGAGGTTGCGCAAAAGGGTCTTTGAATCTGAGTACAGGCATTTGGAACAACATAAAGTGGACATGGAAGCAATCAATGAATGGAGGGGAATCCCTTCTAAATTAACAGAAAGGTTGGAGTATTTGGAGCAGGGTTTGATGGAACTTAAGGGAAAGATGAGGAAAAGGGTCTCGGATTGTCAAAACGCAGAGGGAAATGAAGGAGGACATTTGGCAAGGGTGTATTTGCTATTGGACATGCGCGACCTGGGGAATCTGATTGACGGGGCTAAGAAGGCCAAGCTTGGAGAAGGTCCCTCTGGGTCCAAGTAGATTAGTGGTGATGTTTTCTAGATTCGTTTTAGAATTTGATTGTAGTAAGGCAAATGCCACTAGTGATTCTTAATAATTATTATCATTTTAGTAGAGATTTGGTCTATTTATCATATTAATAAAATGATGCAGTTATCGGCATTGAGTTTTCTCCAAAGCTATATGTCGCTAGGACTACCTCGGGCATGATGAGGTCCCCAAATTAGGACGCGAATTCCGCAATACGTGTTTAAATATCGTAAATATCCTTTTAATACTCTTTACTAACTTGTTTACCTTTTGTTTTTCTTCTTTTCTTTGTTTATTCCCATTCCCTAAGGTTGGTTTGTGCATACTGGCATCATCGACATATCATACCAGATCTAGAGGTCCTCTACCTCCTCCTCCTCCAAGTGATCCTAAGAACAATGGAAAGGTTAAGATGGATGATCTGAGCGGTATCACGAAAGACAATGCTACACATGTAGAAAATGTTGAGACTTCGGATGGTCGGAGTACTCCGGCACAAAACGACTTGGTTTTGCGATTAGAGCAAAAGATACTGGAGTTACAAGGGGAACTTGAGCAGGTCCGTAATTTGGAAAACCTTTCCCTTATCCTGAATGTTCCCGACATCAACCAACAAAATGCCCAAAACTCAACACCTCCTCAAAACACACAAAACCAGCACCCGCAAAATCCTCCCGCACCTCATCAATACGCCACGCCTCCCCAAAATCCTAATCCTCCACCAGCACCAACTCCTCCACAACATCATCATCATTCGACCCAATACCCACAAACTACCATATACCACACTCCTCAGAATGCACCACATCCTACCCCTGACCTGCAAAATTCAACCAATGACCACTATTACGCCCAGATTCCCGGAGTCCACCAAAGCAATCCCATATATGTAGAAACCTTACCTCACACCCCACAATAGACCCTATACATACCCCGAATCTAAAGAGAAGGACTTGCTCATCAAGAACATGGCAGAGGAACTCAAGAAACTTACCGGCAGGGTTCAAAATGTTGAAGGGGGTAAAGGCATTGAGGGTTTGAATTATGAAGATTTGTGTATTTTGCCAAATGTAGAATTGCCAGAGGGTTACAAACCTCCTAAGTTCAAACTGTTCGACAAAACTGGTGATCCAAAGGTGCACTTGAGAACATATTGTGACAAGCTTATAGGAGTTGGCAGGGATGAAAGAATTCACATGAAACTGTTCATGAGAAATGCCACGACCCAACTGGAAGGTCATGACTAGAACCCGGGCCATACTTGCCGAGCACCAACGTACATTTTATCTAACCTTCCTTATTATCTTTAAGGGCCGACAAGATCAATATAAATGGTAGACATGGATCATGAACATCCAACAATGAAAGATAATGTCATAAACATACATAACATGGGACGACAAGACTATCAAGAAACTATATATAAGGTACGAGCTACCATGATGCCATGAAAGACTATACAACAAAAATCAGCCGACAAGGCATTCTAAACCATACATAAGTCGACACCTGTCTATGAGCCTCTAAAGGAACATAAGTGCTACAACATTGCCGGAACAGGGCCCCGACATACCCATAATGTCTATAACAAAAATGCATACCAAGACCACGGCAAGTCCGGAGAAGGGATCTCGCCAATAACCGCTGAACTGGACAACCTACTGTGGTGGGGGAGCTGCGTCTACCCATCTATCAGGACCTGCAGCACGACATGCAGCGTCCACAAATAAAAGGACGTCAGTACGAATAAAGTACTGAGTATGTAAGGCAGGAAAGCATAAGTGAGAACAGTAATGTAAACAGGGATAGAGAATATACAACCTGTGACATCTGGGTACCTCCGAGGGCTACTGACATGAAATACATGATACATACATATATATACATAAACTTTTAAAACATACGTCTTTGTGGGAATCACCATCATCATATCGTATTCGGCCGTAATAGGCTCGGTAAAACGTACCCGACCATCATACGGCTCAGTAGAATCGTACCCGGCCACATGGAGCTCGGTAAAACCCAACTGATCAGTGGTTGCACAATAGGTGCCATACCCGGCCGACTATAGCGCGGCTCGGTAGAGTAAAATAGATACATATATATGATGCATGCTGGACTCATTGGAATCACATTTTGAACCTTTCGGAGTGACGTAAGGTCGGTATCCTTCGTACATGTTATTAGGATTAACTCTTCATCAAGAATCTTATAAGAATCAGGAACTACCAACAACATTGATAATATAAGAATAAGAGAAGTAACATCAATATCAATCGTTTCATAAGAAGGGCAGCAATGTAAGTACTGCTAGCTTCTAAGAGTAGAGTATCTTTGGGAGCTCGTTCATTACATTATGTACAATTGGAGTCGTGCAAAAGAATGAAGGGGATAGCCTCACATACCTTGTATATACTGCCCAACCTCAAGCTATGCAAATGTCACGACTCCTTAGTCTACAATAAGAGAAATGACACTATCATTATCGTTTAAGCGTCGTAACTATTATGTATCGACCGCAACCTATTTTACGATGAAACGGACAGCACCTACCCTATTTATATGACTTCCCACAAGTCAATACAATCACCAAACAGCCCAAACAACATCATTAATAATCATATTGAGCCTCCAAAACAGTCCACCAACTAACAACATTACTACCAAGCCTTTCGATATATATTTCACATGTTCTAGCTTCAACGACCTAGCCACAACTTGGATAATCTTAAATATATATAGAGTAAGAGGTTCCTTACCTTTAAACAGAAAGAACAACTCCAATTTTACCTTAATTTTCCACGAAATATCCCTTCAATTCTGCCACAAGAACAAGGAAGCGAAACTAGCAATTAATTCGGGTTTTTCGGCACTAGAATTACTTTAGAAGACTTGAAATCCCCTAGGGTTGATATTAAAAACTTGAAAGTGTATTTACAGAACATAAAACACTTAAAACAACCTCCCACACGAGCTGGAACAACACAAAAATCAGCAACAACAAGAAGAACAAGAAACTTACAAGCGCCACGGGATTCCCGACATTTGATTTGTGTTGTTTGCCCTTTGTTTGGGTCTTGAATCATGAGAGAACCTTGAGAGACTGTTTTTAGGGTTATAAGGTCTGAATATACTGAAAAATAATGACTTAAAACGGGGTTGAGGTATCTTATATATGTCCATATGTCTTAAACCGCCTTTGTGGGCCCCATAGAGAGTAGCTTGGCGCGCTCTCGCAAAAATGCGAATATCTCTCTATTCCGAGATCGTATCGACGAACAGTTTAATGAGTTGGAAACTAGACTCATAGATCTTCAATTTGATAGGTAGATCACCCCATAATTCCAAGCACATTAGGAGAAAAATGCAGTAACATTTGACCTAAAGTTTAAGTAAAATTATAAACCTAAGTTGCGACAACTTTTATCGACTTTTGTTTCATAACTCGCTTGACTTCAAGACTCATGATACGGATATTATATGATTCAAATACATTAAAACAAGACCTCTTGGGACAGTTAATTACCTCTAGTGTTACCCGAAAATACGGGTTACAACATCCTTGATTCGTTTAACTTCTAATACTTGTTAACCACTCTTATACACCCTTGTATCGTTTAAGACCAATAGGATTAACTTCTTATTATCTCAAAGATAATCTCTTCTTGGATTTACGTCGACTAACTTACGGCATGATCTATGGTATGCGAATTTGGGTTGTAACACCCTCTCCCCCTTAGGAACATTCGTCCTTGAATGTAAGGGTTTATGGGGTGTCTAACTCATCGTGGATTCCGACGGAGATTTCCGGCTGAGTTTCCCCTATAAAATGGACACTAGCCAAACTTGCAAGCAGTTAAACCCAACCTATGGCCTTACAAGACTATACAAAGCATTATGGATATGTACATTATCTGCATATCACCATTTTGTATTAAAAAAAGAGTATTCACAAGCTATTGCTTACCTCATAGAGCCGTTTCACCTTATAATGCGTCCTTCTTTCCCCTGGCATCCTTGTTATCTTCACACTGGAATAGGTAAGGGTATTTAGACTTCATCTCCTCTTCTTCTTCCCATGTCATTTCTTCTATATTCTTGTTCCTCCATAATACTTTCACGGAAGCTACATCCTTTGTTCTCAGCTTGCGGACTTGTCGATCTAATATAGCCACTGACACTTCATCATATGATAGATCCTTTGTAACTTGTACATCTTTGATAGGGACGACCCGAGAAGGGTCTCCAATACATTTCCTTAACATAGATACATGGAATACCGGGTGGACAAATTCCAATTCAGATGGCAATTCTAACTCGTAAGCAACCTGTCCAAGTCGTCGAAGAATTTTGTACGGCCCAATATACCGCGGACTCAACTTACTCTTCTTCCCAAAACGCATAACACCCTTCATCGGCGAGATCTTCAGGAAAACCCAATCTCCAACCTCAAATTCCAGATCATGACGTCGGACATCGGAATAAGACTTTTGCCTGCTTTGTGCCGTCCTCGGTCGCTCTTGTATCACTTTCACCTTCTCAATGGCTTAGTGAATCAAATCTGGCCCATATAATTCTGTCTCACCGACTTCGAACCATCCAACTGGAGATCTAATTCTCCTCCCGTACAGTGCCTCATACGGGGCCATTTTAATACTGGAATGGTAGCTATTATTGTAGGCAAATTCTATAAGTGCAAGATGGTCATCCCAATTCCCCTTGAAATCTAGAACACATGCTCGTAGCATATCTTCAAGCGTCTGAATGGTACGTTCAGCCTGTCCGTCTGTCTGCGGATGGAATGCAGTGCTGAGATTTACTTGTGTGCCTAAACCCTTCTGAAAAGACCTCCAAAAGTTAGCCGTAAATTGAGATCCTCGGTCTGATATAATAGATACCGGCACACCATGAAACCTAACAATCTCCTTGATATACAACTTCGCATAATCTTCAGCCGTGTAAGTTGTCTTAACTGGTAGAAAATGGGCAGATTTTGTAAGTCAATCAACTATCACCCAGATGGAGTCAACCTTATGATAAGAGCGAGGTAATCCAATAATGAAGTCCATATTAATCACCTCCCATTTCCAGGTCGGAATCTCTATATTCTGAATCAATCCACTGGGTTTCTGATGCTCGATCTTTACTTGTTGACAATTAGGACACTGGCTACAAATTCTGCAATAGACTTTTTCATGTTATCCCACCAATACTGCTCCTTAACGTCATGATACATCTTTGTCGAGCCAGGATGGATAGAATATCGGGACTGATGAATCTCAATCATAATCTTCTCTCGCAACCCTGGCACACTAGGCACACATAATCGGCCGTGGTATCTCAGTGTCCCATCTCCTTCGATCATGAAAGCTGTAATCTTACACTGCTGAATTCCCTCTCTCAATCTTACTAAGGTAGGATCTTCATATTGCCGTGCTTTTACCTCGGCTACCAAAGATGATTCTGCTGTATTCTGTACAGTAACACCTCCGTCATCAGAGTCCAACAATCTGATTCTCATATTGGCCAGCTGGTGAAGCTCTTTGGTCAACCCTTGTCTACCTGCCTCAATATGTATTAAGCTTCCCATTGACTTACGGCTGAGAGCGTCTGCCACAACATTGGCTTTACCGGGATGGTACAATATCTCGACGTCATAGTCTTTCAGTAATTCAAGCCACCTACGCTGCCTCAAATTCAACTCCTTCTGCTTGAAGATGTATTGTAAACTCTTGTGATCTGTGTAGATGTCAACATGGACGCCGTATAAGTAGTGCCGCCATATCTTCAAAGCATATATTACTGCAGCCAATTCCAAATCATGAGTCGGGTAATTCTTTTCATGCTTCTTCAATTGTCTTGATGCATAAGCAATCACCTTCCCACGTTGCATCAATACGCACCCCAAACCTATACCTGAGGCATCACAATATACCACATAACCTTCTGTTCCTTCTGGGAGAGTGAGCACTGGCGCAGATGTCAATCGATTCTTTAGCTCCTGAAAACTATGTTCACAAGCATCAGACCACTGGAACTTGGTAGCTTTCTGTGTTAACTTAGTCAATGGTGCTGATATAGAGGAAAACCCTTCTACAAACCGCCTATAATATCCTGCTAGCCCCAGGAAGCTGCGGACTTCTGACGGTGTTGTAGGTCTCGGCCAATTCTTCACTGCATCGATCTTCTGAGTGTCGACACTAATACCCTCATCAGATATCACATGGCCAAGGAATGCTACTGAGTTCAGCCAGAATTCACATTTAGAGAGCTTAGCATATAACTTATGATCCTGAAGGGTCTGTAATACTATCTGCAAGTGGCCCGCATGTTCCGCCTCCGAACGAGAATACACCAGAATGTCATCAATGAATACGATCACGAACACATCAAGATAGGGCCTGAATACACTATTCATGAGATCCATAAAAGCTGCTGGGGCATTTGTTAGCCCGAACGACATCACCAAGAACTCAAAATGCCCATATCTTGTCCGGAAGGCCGTCTTTGGAATATCCTTCTCCTTAACCCTCACCTGATGATACCCTGAATGCAAGTCAATCTTGGAGAAATACTTGGCACCCTGGAGTTGGTCAAACAGGTCATCAATCCTTGGAAGTGGATACTTGTTCTTTATTGTAAACTTATTCAACTGTCGATAATCGATACACATCCTTAACGACCCATCTTTCTTCCGCACGAACAAGACTGGTGCACCCCAAGGTGAAGTGCTAGGCCTAATGAAACCCTTATCCAGCAAGTCCTTCAACTGCGCCTTCAACTCTCGCAACTCTGCCGGGGCCATCCTGTATGGAGGGATAGAGATCGGTTGAGTGTCAGGCAGTGCATCAATGCTAAACTCAATCTCCCTTTTAGGAGGAAGGCCTGGGAGTTCATCTGGGAAAACATCTGGAAATTCATTGACCACGGGGATTGATTGTAGAGTAGGCGGCTTCGCCTCCGCATCTCTAACGCGAACAAGATGATAAATGTAACCTTTTGAGATCATCTTCCTTGCCTTAAGATAGGAAATAAACCTACCTTTCGGCGTAGCAATGTTCCCCTTCCATTCAATGGCGGGTTCACAAGGAAACTGAAACCTAACCATCTTCGTACGACAGTCAACATTTGCATAGCATGAGGCCAACCAGTCCATTCCCATTATCACATCGAAATCAACCATTTCTAACTCAAATAAATTTGCCGAGGTTTGACGACTACAAATCATCACAGTGCAACCTTTATATACCCTTCTAGCAATCACAGAATCTCCTATCGGAGTGGATACCGCAAGTGGTTTACTTATCAATTCAGGTTCAATGCCAAACTTATTAGCCACAAAGGGTGTAACATATGATAAGGTAGATCCTGGATCAATTAGCGCATATACATCATAAGAAAACACAGACAATATACCTGTAACAACATCCGGAGACGACTCGAGATCTTGTCGACCTACTAGAGCATAGGTTCGATTTTGAGCACCACTCGAACTCGGCACTGAACCCCTACCTCTACCACGACCTGTCGACTGGTGAAAACCTTGTGCTGGAGGTCGAACTGATGAGGAAGAACCAGACACAGATCCAGTCGGCTGAGCCATACCACCACCTCCTCTGTTAGGACAATCCCGCATCATATGGCCAGGCTGTCCACAAGAATAGCATGCATCGGAACCTCAACGGCACAGTCCAAAGTGGGCCTTGCCGCACTGATCACAACGAGGTGTTGGGGGTCTCGTCTGACTAGTATCTCTATGAAATTGTGAGCCTGATGCCCTCGAACTCTGACCTGAACTAGAATAGGTAAATCGATCATACCGAGGCCTCTAAAACTGTGGAGGAGCACTAGCTATAGGTGGCGCCAAACTCCTCGAAGATTGGGGCCTGATACTGCCTCTGAACTCATCAGAATATCCTGCAAATCTCGCCCTCTTATGCTGGCCCCTATCCTGCTCCCTATCTGCCCTTTGCTGGCGCTTACGATCCTCTAGGGTCTGGGCATAATCCTGAATACGGGAAATATCCATGCCCTCTACCAAGGAAGCTGTTGTGCACTCATTTATCAGATGTGGTCCCAACCCGTTCACGAACAGATGCACCCTATCACTCATCTCGGACACCATATGGGGAGCATACCTTGCTAAAGAATCAAACTATATACTATACTCTCGTACACTCATAGAACCCTGTCGAAGGTTCAAGAACTTATCAGCTCTAGCTCGTCGTATCTCAACTGGCAAGTAGTGACAAAGAAAGGCCTCAGAAAATTCCTTCCACACGGCTGGAGGAGCGTTCAGACCACTAGATCTCTCCCAAATATCATACCAGAAAACTGCTAAATCCCGTAACCGATAAGAAGCCAACTCTACTGCCTCCGTATCACTAGCATGCATAACCCAATGTACGATGAACCTGATCAATAAATGTTTGTGGGTCCTCCTTGGGGTCTGATCCGGTAAACACTAGAGGGTCTAGATTAATAAAATCACGAACTCTCGCACTAACCGGTTTATCAGCAGCACCGGTATTCTGCCTCTGAGCCTGAGCAGCTACCAAGCTAGTCAACAACTGCACCGCACTGTGCATATCGTGGTCTGTAGTGCCAGACGGGGGAACTGGATGTACTGGGTGCCTCCTAATATACTCTGGAGGAGACGGAGAGGTATGAGACGACATCTCACTCTGAGCCTAACTTTGGCCTGCTCTGGCTGGAGGGACTTGAATGTTACCCTCTCCCACAGCTGTATCAAGCCGTTTACTAATCGCTTGCTTCCTAGTCGAAGGCATCGCTGAAAGAAAATAAGGTGAATATTAGATATGAACACTTACGACTCAACTCTACGCACGATCTAGATTCAGGAAGAAGGTAACAAACCTAGATGTCACGTAGCCTCCTGATTATAAATGTGGCGTGCTACACATCCATAATCAAAACTCTACTAGACACGGCTCATAGACATCCCCTAGGACAGACTTGCTCTGATACCAAGTTTGTCACGACCCAACTGGAAGGTCATGACTAGAACCCCGGCCATACTTGCCGAGCACCAACGTATATTTTATCTAACCTTCCTTATTATCTTTAAGGGCCGACAAGATCAATATAAATGGTAGAAATGGATCATGAACATCCAAAAATGAAAGATAATGTCATGAACATACATAACATGGGACGACAAGACTGTCAAGAAACTATATATAAGGTACGAGCTACCATGGTGCCATGAAAGACTATACAACAAAAATCAGTCGACAAGGCATTCTAAACCATACATAAGTCGACACCTGTCTATGAGCCTCTAAAGGAACATAAGTTCTACAACATTGCCGAAACAGGGCACCGACATACCCATAATGTCTATAACAAAAATGCATACCAAGACCACGGCAAGTCCGGAGAAGGGATCTCGCCAATAACCGCTGAACTGGACAACCTACTGTGGTGGGGGAGCTGCGTCTACCCGTCTATCAGGACCTGCAGCACGACATGCAGCGTCCACAAATAAAAAGGACGTCAGTACGAATAAAGTACTGAGTATGTAAGGCAGGAAAGCATAAGTGAGAACAGTAATGTAAACAGGGATAGAGAATATACAACCTGTGACATCTGGGTACCTCTGAGGGCTACTGACATGAAATACATGATACATACATATATATACATAAACTTTTAAAACATACGCCTTTGTGGGCATCACCATCATCATATCGTACCCGGCCATAATAGGCTCGGTAAAACGTACCCGGCCATCATAGGGCTCGGTAGAATCGTACCCGGCCACGTGGAGCTCGGTAAAACCCAACTGATCAGTGGTTGCACAATAGGTGCCATACCCGGCCGACTATAGCGCGGCTCGGTAGAGTAAAATAGATACATATATATGATGCATGCTGGACTCATTGGAATCACATTTTGAACCTTTCGGAGTGACGTAAGGTCGGTATCCTTCGTACACGTTATTAGGATTAACTCTTCATCAAGAATCTTATAAGAATCAGGAACTACCAACAACATTGATAATATAAGAATAAGAGAAGTAACATCAATATCAATCGTTTCATAAGGAGGGCAGCAATTGTAAGTACTGCTAGCTTCTAAGAGTAGAGTATCTTTGGGAGCTCGTTCATTACATTATGCACAATAGGAGTCGTGCAAAAGAATGAAGGGGATAGCCTCACATACCTTGTATATACTGCCCAACCTCATGCTATGCAAATGTCACGACTCCTTAGTCTACAATAAGAGAAATGACACTATCATTATCGTTTAAGCGTCGTAACTATTATGTATCGACCGCAACCTATTTTACGATGAAACGGACAGCACCTCCCCTATTAATATGACTTCCCACAAGTCAATGCAATCACCAAACAGCTCAAATAACATCATTAATAATCATATTGAGCCTCCAAAACAGTCCACCAACTAACAACATTACTACCAAGCCTTTCGATATATATTTCACAAGTTCTAGCTTCAACGACTTAGCCACAACTTGGATAATCTTAAATATATATAGAGTAAGAGGTTCCTTACCTTTAAACAGAAAGAACAACTCCAATTTGACCTTAATTTTCCACGAAATATCCCTTCAATTCTGCCACAAGAACAAGGAAGCGAAACTAGCAATTAATTCGGGTTTTTCGGCACTAGAATTACTTTAGAAGACTTGAAATCACCTAGGGTTGATATTAAAAACTTGAAGGTGTATTTACAGAACATAAAACACTTAAAACAAACCTCCCACACGAGCTGGAACAACACAAAAATCAGCAACAACAAGAAGAACAAGAAACTTACTAGCGCCACGGGATTCCCGACATTTGATTTGTGTTGTTTGCCCTTTGTTTGGGTCTTGGATCATGAGAGAACCTTGAGAGACTGTTTTTAGGGTTATAAGGTATGAATATACTGAAAAATAATGACTTAAAACGGGGTTGAGGTATCTTATATATGTCCATATATCTTAAACCGCCTTTGTGGGCTCCATAGGGAGCAGCTTGGCGCACTCTCGCAAAAACGCGAATATCTCTCTATTCCGAGATCGTATCGATGAACGGTTTAATGCGTTGGAAACGAGACTCATAGATCTTCAATTTGATAGCTAGATCATCCCATAATTCCAAGCACATTGGGAGAAAATGCAGTAACATTTGACCTAAAGTTTAAGTAAAATTATAAACCTAAGTTGCGACAATTTTTATCGACTTTTGTTTCATAACTCGCTTGACTACAAGACTCATGATACGGATATTATATGATTCAAATAAATTAAAACAAGACTTCTTGGGACAGTTTATCACCTCTAGTGTTACCCGAATATACGGGTTACAACATCCTTGATTCGTTTAACTTCTAATACTTGTTAATCACTCTTATACACCCTTGTATCGTTTAAGACCAATAGGATTAACTTCTTATCATCTCAAAGATAATCTCTTCTTGGATTTACGTCGACTAACTTACAGCGTGATCTATGGAATGCGAATTTGGGTTGTAACAAAAAACCTCACTGGAGACGCCATGTCTTGGTACATCTGTCAGAACCCAAAGAAATGGGTTAATTGGGTAAGCATGTTATCGGATTTAATGGATCGGTTCAGGTTTAACACAGAAAATGCACCAGACGTTTTCTACATTCAAAATCTCAAGAATAAGCCAACGAAAACTTTCCGCGAGTATGCTACTCGGTGGAGGTCTGAAGCTGCAAAACTAAGGCCAACGCTGGAAGAAGAACAGATGAATAAGTTCTTCGTCAGAGCTCAGGATCCGCAATACTACGAAAGATTGATGGTTATTGAAAACCATAAATTTTCTGATATCATCAAGTTGGGAGAGAGAATAGAAGAAGGAATCAAAAGTGGAATGGTGACAAATTTTGAAGCACTCTAAGCCAGAAATAAGGCCCTGCAGGCAGGAGGTATCTCCAAGAAGAAAGAAGTAGGTGCAGTAATGGTAGCCCAAGGTCCGAAGTCTCCTCACACATACCCAACACCTCCACCCACATATCAGCATTTACCTCCCAGATACCAGCAACCTGCCACCACTTACCATACCTATAACACCCAACCCGCCTACTACCACTCACCACCAGCCCGCCAAAACTACCAAAATCCTAGACCAAATTTCGACCGCTGACCACCTAGACAATACACTCCAATTGCTGAACCTATAGACCAATTGTACGAGAGACTGAAGGTTGCCGGTTATATCACTCCCATCCCCGCTGTCGCCATGGAAAATTCCTCTCAATGGGTCAATCCAAATAAGACATGTGCCTATCACTCACGCATGAAAGGTCATACTATTGATGAGTGTCGTACTTTGAAGGATAAGATTCAGAAACTAACTGACACCAAAGTCATACATGCAAAGGAGGCTGCACCCAATGTCCGTAACAATCCTCTCCCGGATCACAGGGGCGGAGGGGTAAACATGATAGAGACCGATGAAGAATGGGACTCAGAGGGGTCCATTGGACTCATTCGGGAAGGGGATAATCCTGAAACATCTCCAGTCACTCTCACACCTATCATGGTACAAACTCAGGCACCAATTGAAGTTGAAGTAGCTGCACCAACTCCGTTTGAGGTTGAAGTTACAACACCCTTCACCGTGATGGTAACACCTACACCGTCTTATAAATCTAATGCTATACCATGGGATTATGTTACGGAAGCAAGAAGGAAAGGAAATAGGGAAAATGGAAGAAACTGGTGCAACATAAGGTATGACCAGAACTGGTAGGGTTTACACACCCGAGCATTTGGGGGGAACAAGTAAAAAAGCCGCTTCCAGGTAGCCCATCATTAAAACCGGCCCAGATGATCTTTGGAGAAAGGTGCAAGCAAGGGAGTATTCTGTGGTTGATCATTTGAACAAAACCCCTGCTCAGATATCCATTCTATCACTACTGCAGAATTCTAAGGCACACAGGAATGCGTTGATGAAAGTGTTGAATGGGGCTTATGTACCCAACAACATTACCAGTGGAGAGATGGCCAATATCATAGGACAAGTGTTGGAAAGCCACAAGATCACTTTTCATGAAGACGAGCTACCACCAGAAGGATTAAGTCACAACAGGGCACTGTATATCACAATGTTGTTTGAGGATAAGTTCATTGCCAGAGTCCTAATAGATGGGGGTTCGAGTCTTAACATATGTCCACTAACTACTCTGAAAAGATTGGGTAAAGGCCTGCACGAGATACGAGCAGGAAGTATGAATGTGAAAGTATTTGATGGGTCTCAAAGGGTCACAATTGGGGAAACCAACCTCAGCCTACAGATGGGCCCAACCCGGTTTGATGTTGAGTTTCAAGTGTTGGACATATCTGCTTCCTACAACCTATTGTTGGGACGACCTTGGATACATGTTACTGGGGCCGTAGCTTCTACTCTACATCAGGTCATAAAGTTTGAGTGGAACCATCAGGAAGTGATCATCCATGGGGACGGAAGTAATCCCATTTACACCAGTCAAATTGTTCCGGTCATCGAGAATAAAAGGAAGTTGGGTGGAGAAACATACCATCACATCGAGCACGTCAATGTAATTGATAAGGACAAATGGTGGAGCAGTAAGATAGAAGGCATATTGGCATGGACAGGGTATGAGCCTGGCAAAGGTCTTGGTAAGAATCTCTAGGGGATCACCAAACCAATACAGCTAAAGCGTCACGGCACAACTTTTGGGCTTGGGTATGAATAAACCTGGCACGAGTATCAGAATTGGTCGCCACCATGGCGTAGTCCTTATTACCCTCTAGAGCAATCAGTACCATATTTGAGCCAGTTATTTCATCAAGCTGACATGATGTGGGAGTCCGAAGAAGATGAAGTTCTAGCCGGTATAAGGAATCTGTTTCTGGATGATGAAGACATGGATTGCAGTGTGTTAGTTAAGGAGGAGGAGGAGGAAGGCCTCATTATTCAGACTGTGGAAAAGGGAGCTGTTCTCAAGAAATGGACTGCTGCACCATCAAGGGCCCATCGAGTTCCTGGGTAGCCTGGCAATTAGCATCATTTATTTGAAAAGTAATTTTTATGAGCATTTAAGACATTTTTAGTATTTTGTTTTAAGCATGTTTTGTTTTGAAATAATTTCTCGGGTCATCGAGCCGTACCTGTTTGACGTTTTCAAGATTTATCTAAATGCATTGCTTTTTTTAGTATTTATTATTATTCTTTACATTTTTTCTATACAACATTATTATTACCTATCCCGATGAACCTACGACTGTGACATGTAATGAGACAATACAACATAAGGATAATGATTCAGAGGTTCTGGAAGAGGATATAATACCCGAGAAAATTGTCAGAGAAGTGGAAAACATTGAAAATAAGCCTAAGTCCCAATTTGGATGAGACTGAAATAGTTAATCTAGGAGACTCCGAAATAGTCAAAGAAACACGTGTAAGCATTCACCTGTCACTATCAGAGAAAGAAGAATACACTTGTTTCCTGAAGGAATATGAGGATATCTTTGCATGGTCCTATGATGATATGACCGGTTTGAGCACGTCTATAGTGGCTCATAAACTACCTACCAACCCAATGTGTCCGCCGGTAAAGCAGAACCTCAGAAAGTTCAAGCCGGATATGAGTTTGAAAATGAAAGAAGAAGTCACCAAGCAGATCAAAGCTAGAGTGGTTGAATATCCAACTTGGTTGGCTAACATCGTGCCAGTTCCGAAGAAGGATGGGAAAGTCAGAATATGCGTCGATTATCGGGACCTAAACAAAGCAAGTCCCAAAGATAATTTCTAGTTACCCAACATACACATACTGATCGACAACTACGCCAAGCATGAACTCCAATCCTTTGTGGATTGTTTCGCGGGATATCATCAGATCTGGATGGATGAAGAGGATGTCGAAAAGACAGCTTTTATCACACCATGGGGGGTGTACTGCTATAAAATGATGTTGTTTGGTCTGAAGAATGCTGGGGCCACTTATATGAGGGCCATGAAAACTATTTTCCACGACATGATACACAAGGAGATAGCGGTATATATGGGCGATGTCATAATCAAATCCAAGAAAAGTACAGATCACATAGCAGAGTTGAGGAAATTCTTTGATCGGCTTCGAAGGTACAATTTGAAATTGAATCCTGTATAATGTGCCTTCGAGGTACCCGCAGGAAAATTATTAGGATTCATCGTCAGCCGCCGAGGAATTGAGCTAGACCCATCAAAGGTCAAGGCTATCCAGAATTTGCCACCTCCAAAGAACAAGAAAGACGTGCTGAGCTTCTTGGGACGTCTTAATTACATCAGAAACTTTATAGCACAATAAACCATGATCTGTGAGCTGATTTTCAAAATGTTAAGGAAGGATGCCGCAACCAATTGGACTAAAGACTGCCAGAACGCTTTTGATAGAATCAAAGAATATTTGTCCACACCGCCAGTCCTGGTCCTGCCAGAACCTGGTAGACCACTGTTACTCTATCTCTCCATCTTAGATGGGGCTTTCAGTTGTGTCTTGGGATAACACGACGAGACGGGAAGGAAAGAACATGCCATATACTATCTGAGTAAGAAGTTCACACCCTACGAAGCACGGTATTCTTTGCTGGAACGCACCTTCTGTGCTTTGACCTGGATAGCCCAGAAAATGAGGCACTACTTTTGTGCCTATACCACATATTTCATATCAAGGATGGATCCTCTGAAGTACATCTTCCAGAAACCCATGCCTACAGGGAAGCTGGAAAAATGGCAGATATTGTTGAGTGAATTCGACATCGTCTGTGTGACTCAGAAGGGAGTTAAGGGACAGGCATTAGCGGATCATCTTGCGGAAAATCCTGTAGAAGGAGAATACGAACCACTAAAAACGTATTTTCCTGAAGAAGAAGTATCATTCGTAGGAGAAGATATCGCCGAAGCCTACAACGGGTGCAGAATGTTTTTCGATGGAGCTGCAAACTTCAAAGGAGTGGGTATTGTAGCGCCATTTTGGTGTAAGAAATAGGTCAACATTATTCGGTATCCACGGAACTCAGATTTTCGTGCCCCAATAATATGGCAGAATATGAGGCTTGCATATTGGGGATCAATTTGGCCGTTGACATGAATATCCATGAATTACTAGTAATCGGTGATTTAGATCTTCTGGTACATCAGGTGCAGGGAGAATGGGCTACAAAGAATACTAAGATATTACCATATCTATATCATGTTCAAGAGATGATGATCAAGTTCACGAAGATAGTGTTTAGAAATGTCCCGAGAATCCAGAATGAGTTCGCAGATGCATTGGCCACTTTGTCCTCCATGATACAACATCCAGACAAGAATTTCATCGACCCCATTCTGGTAAGGATTCATAATCAGCCAGCTTACTGAGCTCATGTTGAAGAAGTAGCAGACGGGAATCCATGGTTCCATGATATCAAGGAGTACTTAGCAAAAGGAGAGTACCCGAAGCATGCAAATCATACTAAAAAATGCACGCTCCGAAGATTGTCCAACCATTTCTTCCAAAGTGGAGGAATCATGTACATAAGGACCCCAGACTTAGGATTAGTACGATGTGTTAACGCCAAGGAAGCTTCCAAACTGCTCGAAGAGATACACTATAGAACATGCGGACCACACATGAATGGTTTCATTTTAGCCAAGAAGATACTGAGGGCAGGGTATTTTTAAATGACTATGGAAACAGACTGCATCAGGTATGTCCAAAAATGTCATCAGTGCCAAATACACGCAGATATGATACGGGTGCCTCCAAATGAACTCAATGCAACGAGTGCACCTTGGCCTTTTGCCGCTTGGGGAATGGACGTCATTGGACCAATCGAGCCCACCGCTTCAAATGGGCACAAGTTCGTTTTAGTGGCCATAGACTACTTCACAAAATGGGTTGAAACTGCATCCTACGAAGCTGTAACCAAGAAAGTCGTCACAGATTTTGTCAGAGATTGTATTGTTTGTCGATTCTGGGTTCCAGAGTCCATCATCACCGAAAATGCCTCCAATCTCAACAGTGACCTAATGAAAGCTATGTGCGAGACCTTCAAAATCAAGCACAAGAACTCCACATCATACAAGCCTCAAATGAATGGAGCAGTGGAGGTCGCAAATAAGAATATAAAGAAAATTCTGAGGAAGATGGTAGACAACCACAAGCAATGGCACGGGAGGTTACCATTTCCCTTATTGGGGTACCAGACCACAGTCCGCACATCAACTGAGGCAACTCCCTATTTGCTGGTCTACGGTACCGAAGCTGTCATTCCTACCGAGGTTGAAATTCCTTCTTTAAGAATTATACAAGAAGCTGAACTTAGTGATGTAGAATGGATAATAAGCCGCTATGAACAATTATCTCTCATTGACGGGAAAAAAATGAATGCAGTGTGTCATGGTCAACTCTATCATAATAGGATGTCCAGATCTTTCAACAAAAGGGTCAAACCTAAATAGTTCACATCGGGGCAGCTGGTACTGAAGTGGATCTTCCCGCAACAAGATGAAGCCAAAGGTAAATTTTCGCCCAATGGACGGAGAGGTTTGGCCAAAGCCTATCAATTCAGACACAGTCAAAAGATATTATGTTTAGAATATTCGCATTTCTTCATCTGATGTAATTGAACTACGCTTGACCTGATTCCCGTTTAAGAGGGGATACGTAGGCAGCCCTGTGGGTTCGGTCACAATTCAATGAGGAGGACCCTCAAAATTCTGGGGCAAGCTCAGCCAACGGCACCATGTGCGGAATATTCAGAAAATCGTTTGAATAACTGGGGCAGAATTTTGAGGAGGACCCTTAAAATTATATGGCAAGAAGGTCGCAATATCTCTAATAATGTCACAGTTACTGGTTCATCTAATTTATTTAATATTATTGTGTTTTAAATAACTATGCACACATATTTTTCGGAAAGCTTTATTTTTAGCCAGATGCTACCCATGGTAACTCGAGCCGGATTTCAATGTAGAGCAAAGCAAAGCAAGCAGGCGGAGGCAAAAACCGACCTCCCCGTAAAACTCACAATTTTCCTTTGGATACAGGAACAAGGAATAGACGCGAGAACGTGCGCACCTTAGAATCACTATCTTCATAACAACAAAGCTACCGAACGCAAACATATCTCCAGCTAAGAAATACTCTGCTACCACTTATTATCTATTCATTGCATGTGACTAAGCACTGTCTCCATTTTTCATGAGGCTAAGTTCTGCCTCCTTAATTGCACAAGGTTAAGCTCTGCCTTTCCAATTGCATGAGACTAAGCATTGTCTCCATTTTGTATGAGGCTAAGCTTTGCCTCCTTAATTGCACAAGGCTAAGCTCTGCTTTTTCTATTTCATGAGATTAAGCATTGTCTCCCATCTTGCATGAGGCCAAGCCCTACCTCCTCAATTGCACAAGGCTAAGCTCTGCCTTTCCCATTGCATGAGACTAAGCATTGTCTCCCATCTTGCATGAGGCCAAGCCCTGCCTCCTCAATTGCACAAGGCTAAGCTCTGCCTTTCCTATTGCATGGGACTAAACATTGTTTCCTATCTTGCATGAGGCTAAGCCCTGCCTCCTTAATTGCATAAGGCTAAGCTCTGCCTTTCCTATTGCATGAGACTAAGCATTGTCTCCTATCTTGCATGAGGCTAAACCCTGACTTCTTAATTGCATAAGGCTAAGCTCTGCCTTTCCTATTGCACAAGAAAAAACATTGTCTCCATCTTGTATGAGGCTAAGCCCTGCCTCCTTAATTGAATAAGGCTAAGCTCTGCCTTTCCTATTGCACGAGACTAAGCATTGTCTCCATTTTGCATGAGGCTAAGCCCTGCCTCCTCAATTGCATAAAGCTAAGCTCTACCTTCCCAATGCTCGAGACTAAGCATTGTCTCCAATCCTGCATGAGACTTAGCATTGTCTCCAACTTTTCACAAGACTAAGCATTGTCTCCAATCTTGCACAAGACTGAGCATTATCTCTCTTTGAATAACTACAAATGCTACGATATTAAAAACCTTGCATTATTCTCTTCTCTCGGGGCTAAGCTCTGCCCCCGGTTCTACACAAGACTAAGCTCTGTCTTGTTTCATCTCAATCATCATGTCTTTGCATCTCATGGGCTGAAGCATAGCCAAATTTTCCGAAGGCGTCATAGTTCGAAAGCATCATCCTCATAACCGGAAGACACCATGCCATGGCCTGAGGATCTCTCAATATTGCACATCATTATTCAAAGGAATCATAGTACAGAGGCACCATCTTCATAGCCCGAGAACATCATTTCATGGCCTGCGAATCCCCTATCTTACAATTCATGGCCCGGGACATCACGGTCTAAGGACATCATCCTCACCGTCCAAACACGATCTCCATAGTCCAGAGGGAATTTTCATTATGCTTAAATTTATGAAATAATCTATATGTATTTGTATGCATCGTATTTTGAGTTTTCAGGTGATCCAAGAAGTAACTGTTCTCTTAATTGGAGCAATCTTCGCTTCGGTTTCCATTCAACGTTCATGTCCAGCAATTATTTCAAACGTAACCAACCACCGTTTGTTACCCATTTCCATCTGATAACCATTAAAATATCCATAACCATTCCGAGATACATCCGTTTATAATCCCGATATCGTCCTATCTAGAATATCTTCTCCGTTCTTACAATAACTCCATCGGTTGACTCCACCGTTGGATCCAGAACTACACATGGCCTGATTCCTGTAAAACCAGGGATATGTAGGTAGCTTAGAAACTAGGGTCCGGCCTATATTTTTCAAAATCACCCTGTTCGGTCAAAATCGATCATCATTTCTTTACCCGACAACTCTTTCATCCTTCCCGGGTAAAGATGGACAGCTATTGATACCCAATTTTTCCCTCATATTTTCCAAATATATATATATACACCTTCAAAATAGCGCATATGCATCATCATTTGATTTACAAGCATACACAAGTATTTTTCATAATTTTCCATAATATTTAAAGACTTTAAATCAATTTATTTCTGCATTTTTATTATATAAATATCCAATAATTACCCTACAAATTATTTTTATGATGACTTAATAGTCTAAACTTATCATTTATACCAATATAAGGTTTTAAATATTTTCAGTGCATTTATCATAATTACATTTGCATTTTTAGGGCCAAATTGCATATTTTGCAATAATAGCCCATATGCATATATAATTACATTATTCATACAAAAAATTACTTTTTATATTTTTATAATGTTAAGTATTTAATTTTAATCATTTTCATGCACAAATGATATTTTTGTTATTTATTAATTATTTTATAAATTATTTATTTGTTAGATAGTGGGTATTTAAAATCTAGCCCTAAAATCCCCTATTTTCGGATTCTACCTAAACCCTAAACTATTCTCCACCATCCGCCGCCTTTGGATTCTCTAATCTCTCTGCCTAAACCCTAGCCGTCTCCCCTAATTTTCTCTCTTAATCCCACCGGACATGGGATTACATAGCTGTTTCTTGCCATATTCTACTTCCCCCTAGTACTGGAACCTTCTATATACCGCTTGCCTAAATATGGCAAGCGGATCTCATCAACTTCGAACCAAAGCTGGTTCAGTTCCTTGACCTTTTCCGTCTATGTTCGTGCTTGTTCTTTTATGGTATGAATCTCTATGAACCTTTGTGATTCTTACTTACCCTAGAATTAGGGTTTCAGATCTCTTTTAGATCGAACCAAATCTGGTTTGATTCTTTGATTTTAAGCGCTATTTCCATCTATGTTCATTCTTGTTCTTTTATGGTATGAATGTTTGTGTATTTCTGTGATTCCTACTCATCCTAAAATTAGGGTTTCAGATTCTTTTAAATCGAACCAATTCTGGTTCGATTCTTTGATTTTAAAAGGTATTTCTGTCTATGTTCATCTTATTCTATGGAGCATGTGATTTTTACCTTTTATTTATTTTAGATTTCTGCCGATTTGTGTACTTTACCTAAAATTAGGGTTCTGAAATTTTCTCTTTTCCTTACTGATTTCGATTGCTTTCCTTTCTAAGTGTTTGACTGATGTTTTTCCATGTTTATGTGTTCGATTTCTCCACTGTATAAACCCCTCCCCACTCCCCTTTGAAACAGTTCTCGAATCATTAAGAAAATTACTAAAAATTAAAGCTCTGTGTTCTTTGCTCTTTAACAATCTTGTTCTGCATTTTGATTCCTGGCCGGCTGAAAGCCAAGGCCAGAAATTCTGCGGGCTTCCTTTATTTCTTGTTTCTTTTAACTGGTGAGTTACCAAACCTGGTAATATTCTTTCGTGATTCTGCAGTTGATATTCATAACACTGTGGGCTTCCTTTCTTTCTTGTTTCATTTAACTGGTGAGTTACCAAACCTTTGTCATTACATTCCGATTTACCTATCATTGACATGAGTTTTCACTTATGAAGATTTTTATTCCATGTGTTACTTCAATTTTAGGCTTTGCTAATCTAAATGCCATTACGTTTGTAGTTTGAGACATGTTTAGACCTGAGTTGATTAATTTCTTTTAATTCTGCCTAGCCTATTTGTTATTGATAGCCACCACTCTACTGTTTAAAATTGCTACTGGAACATGCTATCATATCTCCTTGTATGGATTAGTTGATTAAATATGAGTATATTTATTAAGTAAATAACAAGTCTGTTTCTGAATTGCTGCAATGTAGACTATTTTGATCCTGTTTTCATCATGTCTTGACTTCTCCAGTAATTGTCCTAATTAGTTCTCAGTATATTAGGTTCTATTGCCAATTGATATGATTTCTTCTTGTGACACTAGCCTTCTGCACTTAGCATAATCTGAAATCTCTTTTTCTTCTTACTATAAGTGTGTCTTGCAACTTGTCTTGTTAATATGTGCATTATGTGATTGAACTCATTTTCTGAAACATGGTTAAGTCTATCTTAAATCTAAGCATGTTCTGTTACCTATTTTTTTACGTGCTCAATTTGATTCTGTCCTTCAGTGTTGTCCCTTAACCTCAATCTATTCCTTTACTACTTGGTCTCTTTGAGTTCATATTCCTTAGCCAGCTGAAAGCCAAGGCTACTTAGGTTTTGCCCTTTGACCTCCCTAGGGTGAGCACTGCTCACGGTCCAATTGAGATCCTTGTGAACTCTGACACACCAGGACTTGGTCCCAAGTTATCCTCTGAATCTCTCCCATTAACCTCCTTAGTGTGAGCACTGCCCTGGGTTCTTGAAGCCCTTGGGAACTCTGATACACTAAGGTCTTGGTTCTATATGTTTTATACCTAGTGGGTGAATCAATTGATTTCTGGCTGCCTTATGTCAATGAAAATGTCATTTCTGGGCTGTTGTGAACCATGGGAATGAAGGCATGGCCTGGCCGGGTGTATCTTTGGGCATGCTGTAGGCTCTCTATGGTCATTTGTTTCTGTAATTTATTCCATTCATTTTGGGTCTGTAATAATTGTTGTAATAACAATTGGGGTATTAGTAAAATTGGAAAAGGGATTTTATCTTACACTTGCATTGAAATGGGTAGAAATCCTGCCTATAGGTATTCTATTTTGCTCATAAATGTATCATTATGCTCAAACATATTCAGCTATTATGTGTTAGAAATCCTGCCTATAGGTATCCTATTTTGCTTAAATGTGTTATTATGCTCAAACATTTTCAATTATTATGTGTCAGTAATCCTGCCTATAGGTTCTCTATTTGGTTTAAATGTGCTCTATTTTTACCTGTTAGAAACAATGCCTATAGGATATTGAATGATTAATATCTCAATGTGCGCATAGGATTCTGTTTACACACTTTGTAATCTACAAATTTAGATGCCATGCCTATAGGATCGAAAATCAGTTCTAATTGTAACTATAGAAATCATGCCTATAGGATCTAAAATCAGTTTCAATTATAACTATAGAAATTCTGCCTATAGTGTCTAAAATTAGTCTTAATTATTGTCCTGCTCGTTTCTTTTAAGAGTTTTCAACACTGTGCTAATTATCATTATTAGGAACCATGCCTCTAGGACTCGATTAAGCAATTCTGAACATATTCCTATGATTACCATTGTTAGTTACTGCGTGAATCACCTAGACATGATGCCTATAGGTTTTAATCTCTTATACTTGTAATCAGTAGGCAACTACGTAGGCTTTAGAAATCGTATTAAGGGAAATGGCTTTTAACACACGAACTGCCTGCTTATTAAAATTTAGAATCACATAGAGGTCCTGCCTATAGGATTATGCAACCTTAACTTATTTAAAATATGCAACTGTCAGTGGCAATTAGTTTGCGTGCATTTGCTGTCTAAATACGGAGGTCAACTTGAGCCCTTATTTGCTTATACATGAAAGTCCAAATTATTTTGTAGGTCGCCTAGTTTTTCTCAATTTTGAGCAACCTAAGTTAAGTCTAGAACCACCTGAGATAGAGGTCCAAATGTCTCCTGGACCATAGGCACGAGACGGGTAGTGCACACATAGGATACGATTTAGAATTAACTAGTGCGCTTTAGGTAAACAACTTAAAGATAGTAATCGGGTAGCAGGAGGTGATAGTCTGTACCTGCTGAATAATACGAGTAACACCCCATTTCGAGGGAGTTATGAAGTATTATTTATGTTGCATGGGGTGATCCTTTAGGTTAAAAAACTTAGGACTTCCCTTTTGTTTTAAAATCAATCATTTTATTTATTTGCCCAACTTTGTCTTTTCTCTTTTGCTTAGACTAATTCATATAATTCGAGTTCGACCGGGACCCACTGTTGTGGACCTCGAGGAGTGCCTAACACCTTCTCCTTGAAGTAATTTGATCCCTTACCCGATCTTTGGTGACGCGAACTGGTTAAACTAGAGTTATCTGCAAATAGGTGCCCTAACACACCTTAAATCCGTTAGGTGGCGACTCTCTTTTTTAACACCCTTCTTTAAAAGAGTTGTCACGTGTTGAAACCTGATTTCATGAGAAAATGGGGCGTGACAGAGGTCTGCTACCAAACTCCAGCTTACGTTCGTTGTTCGTCCCAAATGTGCATGCTCATGACTGTTCATCATAAGAATGACGACATAATCTCACCTCATACTTTGTGACTTTTTTCCATCCAGTGTTGATTCACCTTAATGTTGATCTATCATCTACCATTGCTAACTTGATATCTTATGTAACACTGCCACTAGGGCTCACGTGATTGATCCACCTAGGGGCGATACTATACTTTCATAACGGTATTTTATAGCATCCCAATATGACTCACCTTACAGGGGTATTTTAATCCCGTACAATTCATGAAATCCTCTTCAAGTCATTACTCAATCGAAGGCCCAACGTCATCCTTTATATTTCACAATCACACCCTCACTTTACTACAAGGGCAGCCTTCCATTTCTTCTAGATGCTATTAGTCTTAGATTCTTTTTGAGTTCATTCAGGCTATACTGAACTTTCTATAACTTAGAGAAACCATTAGCTCTCTTGTTTTCATGGGTTTAATCCCGAGGACTTATCCATTCTCGTCCCCTTCTCACTCGCCCTTTCTCATCTTTACTCCTGTCATAAAACCTTATCGCTTTACTATACTTTAGCTTGTGACCTATACGTATCTATTTATACTATTCGCAACCTTCTTTCAACTTGCTTGCACCATAGATTTCCTTATGTTATTATGGAACATCAAGCGAGGCATCACATAATCTCTAATTCTTCTTTACTTTCTTGGCTAGATCTCTCGGTACCTAAAAACCATAGGCTGGAAGATATGCTACTGACGATGCCGCTATTATTCCTGGATACTGAATCCCCACGCTTCTAGCCTTTTATCCGAAGTATGGACTATTCACAACCTTCTACATCTGAGTATTTTGTACATTGTTCACCTTTACCTTACTACCTTAAAATCTTGCATCGTATCTTCTATTTCTTTCATGACCTCCCTTCCACATGAGTATAATTCACGTTCATAACTTGAAGCTCTATTATAATACTTGCACCTCTGGTACATACACAATCCGGTGGAAGCTTCATACTGACTTCTTATGAGGCTGGTACTTTTCTAACTGGCTTCATCATAGGGCCGTTATGGAATATAGTTGTTGTACTTTCTCTCTTGTACCTATGATATTAAGAGTGATCCTGCCATGTTCTCAATCACGATTTCCATAATTTTCAGGGTCCAATAATCAGACTCCTGATTTACTTGGTTGATGTAATTCTTTAGTTTCCTCTTCCTTCTGATCAACCTTTATGTAGGCTTAAGCTTCTTCCGATCTGCGACTCCTGGTATTACTTATTACTTTAGCCTTTCATGGGTGTTATGGAATATTCATGATACAATCTTCTAACAACTCAATCATTTATCTATGCCCTGGGCTCAATTCTTTCTTTTAACTTATACCGGAGTCTTCTATGTCTTTATAATTGTCAACATATATGCTGCATGTATAAAATTCCGAACTCTTAAGTGCGTTCATAATGTACTCTAGGTCATTAATCGAATAATTCTTTTTGTTCCTTCTCGGTTTTTTTTTAAGTAAGCAATTACTTTTTTTGGTCTTTCTGCCCCCTTGTTTCGTGCATACTTAACTTACCTTAGTGCCCACACATATTGGAATTCCATACAACTCATATGATCTTGAATATCACTTTTGATTTTACTTCTCGTTCATTAGCCACTGTATGTGCCATTTTCTTATGGAGTGCATACAATGTTGTTGTGAGACTATTGTTATAAGACCATTTTCTCTTTGGGGTACTGTGCTTAGGTTGAAGCCTTCTTCCTTATTTCCTCAGCTAGTCTTTCGTTGTAGTACTTAGGGAGATCTTCTGGCTCTTGTAAATTACAAGCTTGTTATATCGTTTACCCGACATAATTTTTTTATGTTCGTACTCACCTTAATCATCCTTAGTTACTTACCTCCACATTCATATGCTCGTATGGTTGCTTCTGAATTGAAGTTTTGACTATCTTCCCAGTGGGACTCTTTTTTATTCCCATAACACTCATATGGTATCTTTAACTACCCCAACTCCTATCCGAATATTTCTCAAGGATCACCATGTCATATCTGCGAGACTGAATTCCCCATATTGGGGTTCACTATGTTTATTTTGCACGATCTATTGATTTTTCTGTATCCTCTTATCTAGCCATAACTAGGCTCTTCTTGGATCAACTACTAACTACTCGTTGGCCCATTTTCATAGCAATATTCCGCGTAATCCTTCTTGGGTCATTTCCTTTGTCTTAACTTACGTCCCGTACTGGCTCTTTATCTATCAATAACATCTCGGGCAAGAACCCTTACTTCCTCTCCTTGACATCATGTTTGCATAATGTTCTGGAGTCGTAGCATATCCGTAGGATTTAAATAAGTGCAATATCATTCCTTTCTCATTTTTATCGCATTCTTCCTTTACCATTCCATAGTCACTAGAATCGCTTAATTCTGACTTAATGCCACATCACTCCATATTCCCCCCTTTAGGGGAGTACTAAGATTTAGAGCCACGACGATCTACCTATAGATGTTTTACCTCTTCCTCTTTGGCATCTTTTCATATCATCGATGACCTTTTCCTGCCTTGCGGTAATCCTTCTATACTAAGGATAACAAAATTATTTATCCACGAGGGTGACACTTAGTGTAACTGGCACACATAGTCCCTTAAGCTTAACTTTGCTCGCATTGCTTGCTTTAGGGAAGCGTCTTCCTGAATGACCTTTAAAGGTTATTCTTCTATCGTACATTCTATTATCGTCGGAAGTAACCTCTGAAATTTGCACGATGCTGACTATTATTAAATCACTCAGTCCCTAATTCATGCTTAGTTTATCTTATTCACCAGCCCATACTGATTTCTATTACTCTGGGGTCTCACGTTTCCTCCTGGTAATCACGTTAGAGTCACGAACCTATTTCTCAAAATAAGGATATGACATTATGGACTATACTCTTTTGTTGTCTTAAGGCCTGGCTCTTCTCGTCTTTTTCTTCACTTGACTATATATTCTGTAATACTGTCATTTTTGTTTTCTACCATTTTCATCCATGCATCACATCTTACTAATAATTCTTCATTAACTCTCTTCTCATTTCCTGCTAACATTTTTGTCTATCACTTTATTTTGAAAATTTCAACAGGACATTCTTTTGCTTTTAGCTCCCCTTGCTCCATCTACTGGCTCTTCGGGTTGCCTAACATTCTTTCTTTACTAGGGACGGGAGACACTAAGATAATATTTATCCCTTCCAGGCTTCCAGTGCCTATCTTTGTAATATCTTTCGGAAATGTCAACTAACACAAACAATCCCTCCACCATTTTGGGTTACTCTAACCCCAGCCGGATCCTGACATCCCGTCCTTTTCTTAAACTACACCTGTTAGCCCCCATAGGGCATAATTGAAATGGGTGTGGCTAATTATACATACCTCTGTTATTGTTGAAGGTAACTCACAATGCTTATGTTTTTTAGCCTGAGTTGTAAATACCGATAATCTTCATTAACTTGGTACCTCATACCCTTCTCATCTTGCTCCTTTTACTTGTTGAAGCTTGTATCTACCTTCTGAATCTCTCGTTGCTTTTTACCATATGGGTGGATAAATATTCATGCCTTAGGGCTCTTTTTCCAGAAGTTCACATGTCTTAGTACACACATGATCTGCTGCAGACCCTACCTTTACTCATCATAAACATGATGCAAATTCGAGTTCCTCTAACTCAACTCTTTCACAGCCGCATTCAATCCCTTACCAATGTGAATTCTTATAAGTGAGCTCTACCACACGATCTAGAACAAGAAGAAAGAGTGACAGTCCTAAATGCCCTGTAGCCTCCTGCTTATAAGTGTGGTGCACGACACTCCCATAAACAAGACTCTACTAGACACGGCTTGTAGACTCCCTAGGACAGAACTGCTCTGATACCACTTTTGTCACTCCCCGAATCTGGGGGGCGAGACCGGCACCCGGTGCCTCACCTATCCTTGCGTACCAACTTGTGACTAAGGGACTCTAAACATATAATGTCATACTTTGGCCATGGGCCACATTGCAAGACAATTGCGAATGCTGACTAAACATTGGCCGATAAGGCCGTCATAACTACTACGGCTGGCAAACCAACAAAATATACATAACAGGCCTACAAGCCCAACATACTGCACTAACTGACAGGATATGTCTACAAGCCTCTACTGATGGATATACTGTGATCGGAACAGGGCCCCAACCTACTCATAACATATATACATATATACACAAGATGTACATAAAGGTCTAGACCCGGCAACTCCGAAGGGAATGGAGCTTACCGATCAAGCTGAACTCGGGCAACACCTAATGGGGAGGTCTAACCGTCTGTCTATCTAAACCTGCACGTATGAAATGCAGCGCCCCCAGAAAAGGGACGTCAGCACGAAATAATGTAGTGAGTATGTAAGGAAATATAGTGAAAGCTGAAACTGAACTGATAATATAATAACTGAAAGTAACTGGGAGTCAAAGATAATCTGAAGATATGCTTACCTGCTGATACTGATTCAACTCTCTCAATATAGTAAGTAAAATAGTTGTCCGGCCCTATAAGGCTCAGTATATAAACAACTGCTCTGCCGTAGTAGGCTTGCTCATAGGCGCTTGTCCATACTAGGCTTTGTATCTCGGCCAACTGGGCTTGCTCATTAGCGCTCGGCCACAGTAGGCTCGGTATATAACTTACCATCTGATCAGAGGTTTCCCAATAGGGGCCTGCCCATCGATTATAGCTCGATGGTAATGAAAATACTGTAATACTATATATATAGGCTCTCTACTCTATTGACTGGAAGAAGACAATACTTAATTAAATATGAAGTCCCGATAAGGAGAATATTATAATTTATGAGACTATGATAATGTATATAAATTCGGGAATATGAACTTCTCTTTATGCCTCGTTATCAAACACATGTAATTACGAGATCATGCCAAGATGAAAGAAGTGCTTAGTCTTAACATACCTGAGCCGACTCTCTTGACAATCCCTCTAACACATGTCAATTGCGACAACACGTAATGACGGATTGAAGTAGGGAAAAATTCGTACGATATTCTTGAGAAGGATTGCACCGTACTCCCTTAGATTTGCAAAATCTTGTCGCTACATTTTCATACGAATTTGTTGAGCATTCATCCGTTACTTTGTAGTGTAGTATGAATTTGATGAAGTAATTCACATTACTATTGAAATATCTGATCATTGTAAGTGTGATACTTCTTTATTTGGTGATTTTAGAGAATATTTTGTATTAGTGGATGTGGGCCCCACTTGTGGCTTAGTTGGCCAAAGACATCTCCCAGTTTTGCCACCTTTTTATTTGAATTCAAGAGTCATGTTTATGTAAGGTATTTGGCTGCCACGTTTTAGGCTTATCCAAAATATTTTAATTAATTACCAATCCCTTAATTAACTTGGTAATTCTCCACTAATCTAATAATTAACCAATTACTCACATAATTAAGAATTATCTCAAATTACTTAAAATACTACTCACTTTTAATATACTTTGTATACCTTACTAGAATGGTCATGTGGTACCTTGTATCGCACTAGTCCATAAATACAGGGTATTATACCTTAGACCGTATTTTATCTCAAAATGACAAACTTTGACGAAACTCATTTTCATCGATCTGCTTACCCTCTCACCTTCACGAATTTACTCATCACTTGTTTGAAATAGCATAATTCTTATTATCTCACAATAATCCCAATCCCGAACATACATCGATTTATGATGAAACTTTAACATACGAACATGCGGGATGTAACATCTCATTTCTGAGCTTCCATCAATTTACTTATGGCATACTTTCACGTACGAAAACATGGGGTGTAATAGTTAGGCACTTGAAGCCAACTTTCAGTGGGCTCATCCGAACAAGAGCTTGCATGATTTAATGTGGATGGTTACAACAGATCATCAAGAGTGTAAATTCAGGAGGCGAATGGAATTGATTAGGCGGGAAGACCCAGAAGCTTATCGTTGGTTGATGTGACATGAGCTTGATAAGTGGACTTTGCATAAGGATGGTGGTATAAGATGGGGAATTTTGATTACAAATGTGTCTATCATGACCCAATATCCACTATAGGTCGCGATGGTGCCTAACGCCGCCGTCAGGCAAGCCAAAGTTGATTTATCAATTTATTTACTCATTTTATTACTTTCGAGATCATAATCTCCATTATGTTAATAGCATAAAATGGAATTTACAGGGGTAAAATGATAATAATTACGTGATCTACAATAACGAACAACCAATAGAAATTCCCAAAACCCGGTGTCACAAGTGTATGAGCAAATTTCTAAGGAGTACAATAATAATACATCATCTATCCCGATGACTCTTCCGGAGTACAATAAGTTACATAATCTTCCAATTCCTTCTTTCAAAGCATAAATTTCTAAATATTCTATTCTACCTTAATGGCTCAGAACATGCGAAGGATCGATATCAAATTAATAAGGAATACCAAATAAAATGCCGGGCATCAGTGGAAAGATTAACTCGTAAATATTCGGACTACTAGCGATATGACGCACGATTCTACCGAGGTAGTTCGGCCCGATCCAGAATAATATGTACATTGTCGAGGGTCGAGCGGCACAAACCATAGATGCATCTATATACTGCCGAGGCGTTCGGCCCGCTCCACAAGTAAAGGAAGAAAGTTACCGAATTACGAGACACGTGTTTACAATACATCACATGGGCATAAAATGAATATAATCTTTGTCATTTCACAAGTAACTCGCCCACAACTCAAACTGTTAAGGCTTGGTCTAGTGTACATATATTTATTTCTAATCAATTTCAATTATATCTTCAATTAATTAAGCCAACAGAATGATTTCAAAATATTATTGATAAGATCCTAAGTCTACCCGGACATAAACATGCTATAGCTATTGGAACCTTCCGTGGTAAGCGCTGAAATACTCCTGGGCCACCCGATACTCAACCCGAACATACGCCCAAGTCTAAAATCATCATGCGAACCTATTGGAACCTTTAAACCGCGATTCTAACGTCGTTTACTCAAAAGTTAAACCTTGGTCAACTCTTCCAACTTAAAGCTTTCGAAATTAAAATTTTCTTTCCAAATCAACTCCGAAATTCAATTCTGACCACGCGTACAAGTCATAATACCTGAAGTGAAGCTACTCAAGGCCTCAAACTTTCGAACGACATGCCAGAGCTCAAAATGACCGGTCGGGTCGTTACATTTTCTACCACTTAAACATACATTCATCCTTGAACGTGCTAGGAACTGCTCCGGAGTTATCCAAAATTATTGTTCAACACTATGTGCACCTACCCGTGCCACCACAACCTAGTTGGGCACATTAGCTCGAGCCAGACTGAAGGTCCTCCCTTTTACCTAGCCAATAAGCCTTGGAATCCAATTCCAACTTCCGAATTTCTTTACAAGGCCTGATTCTAATACACGAACACCGTACCAATCACCACACACTATACAAAAACATGATCATACATCTATGCTGAAATCACACCATGCACCACATAAGTCGGTTACACGTAATAACATCCAACGAGCACAATAGCTAAACTTTAAGGAATCCGATGCCCGCAATACATCTCATGACGTATATAAATCCCGTTCCAACTCTCGTAATACTGACACGACGAAAGAGATGTGTAGAAACTCATAACCTCCTGCCAAATCAATAATTCATGGAGTCTCTCCTCCTGACAAGAACCATTTCCTCATTATGAACTGAATAATGATACTTTCCCTTTAATGTACCTTGTATAAACCTAATTGCACAAATTGCAGGGTCCAATAATGTCGTCTCACCCAGTACAAGCTGCTCAGGCAATGAGCCACCTCAAACAATGACTCAGATTTCATGTGAAGCCATCAATACGCCGACAAGCTACAACTCGAATATGACGCATGAGGAGGAACAAACTCTGGAAAAGAATTACCCAGTCCGCATAACGAATAAAACGGTCGAACAGACGTTATGAACCCTTCTCCAAGGATGAGAAACCAAATATACAGGAATAGATATAGGGAACTGTACTCAACATAACACTGTTTCGGCATACAACCCGATCCAAACATGATACCATTGCGCCGTACAACCCGATCCAAATAACGTATCCGTGGCAGCGTGCCACCCGATTCACTCATAATAATAAATAAGGACATACCCATCAAGCCACAATGCTTATACCTACGAAATGCTCGAATATCAACCACAAGCACGCCAAGTGCCCAATATAAATCCCTGGGGAGATGGATAGCGCCATACGCTACAAAACCTAAACACAACTAAGGTACAATAAATGATTTGCATCTCGAGAGCCTTCCTGCTCACATAACACCACAAGCTACACGGGACCTCAACACGTGTGCGAATAATCAAGCCGTCTCAATCCAGAACAACTCCCACAGCTCACAACCAAGGAATAGAGCGCCTTTTATGCATAAACTCTCACATTAACGATAGTACCAAAATTCTCCGTACTCGGTTTTAATCTTTATCAATCAAGTGACTAATATACCACACTTATACAAATCCATCAGTGGGGTATGCTCCGACGACCTTCCGCTCAGGTAGCAAAGTCCGCACATCATACCACCAATCGTTCTAATTCTTTAAAGCAAATCAAGAATCCGCAACCCAATACACAATGTCTCTTCCACAGAACACTATTCTCAAGCGACACTAAAATAACGCCAACTTACTCTAAACATCTAAATTCTTCCCTACTCATCTGAGCTCATGACATTCTTATCAACAACGAACCACAACCTTGATCCTCAACTTTCAAATTGCCATGCCGCTCACTGCACCTATCATACCGCTACACGAATAAACACTTCATTGGCTAGAAGACTTTTCCCTTAGCTTGTTTCAGAAGGACCAACGCAACACGCAACTGAATTCCTAAACTGCAGAAAAATTAAATACCTCGAGTCGTGATCTAAACCGCCATGACTCTTCCGGAGTCCATTTACACAACAAGGACATTTAATCAAATACCTCCCAAATCAATCAAGTCGTGGTGGATGCCGAGACCGCACGTACAACCACAACCACATGTATAACTTTGCACGCTGAAGGAATTGATCATTAATACAATCATGTTGATTTAAACCATTACCAACCAACCTAACTCCCTTCAATTTACTCTTAGTGTTAGAAATAATAGTAGCTCCATTCAAGAATCATAACAAAACTCAACAACGCTTCTCCCGAGTGACCCCCTTCACGAGACCACATCGTCTCAATACCCATGAACCATCTCATATCTTCCTCGGGCGCACAATAGCATCTCCAACTAGTACACCCATTGTGAAAGACTTTCCGCAAATCCGAAACTGTTTCTCCCATTTATCCAATACTGCCCCGCATACCGAATGATAACATAGAAAGTTCCCCAAGTATTCTTCACACTCTACTGCAAAATTATGGTCTCCAGCCACATAACGAACCCATTAAAACCACTGTTGAGAGTCACCCACTCTGACTTGGTCCCGAATATAAGCCAAACTCTAGTGTGCTGCCAGCACATTATCACTCCCAAAGAAATAACCAAATGAATTATTTCTCCGTGTACATCACATTTACCAGTAGCATAAACTCTAAGTCTTCCCAAAACCTAAACATGAAACGATTAGGCCAAATATAGCACACATTCCTCAAATCCTTTGCTCGAGTTACCACTGATGTTTTCTTTCCTTAGTCATAATAACCAACCAATACACCGATAACCAGAAAACGCACAAGCAGACAACCACGCATTCCAATCGTAGACGGTGGGGCTCCCCCACTTATCTTGAAGCTACAATTATATAACCCTAGAACCCACCAAGATTCCTCCTTCCCAATTACCATGATATCGCATAATTAACCCGCCAAATTTCTTGTAGTTTCTTATTAACTTTTCATGAACATTTTGAATTATCAGCGATGATCGCCTGTTTGACCTCCTGCTGGATAGTATGTAGAACTCTTCGTATAAACTTTATCATAATCACGTAACCGCTAACCTACTCACAGGAGATAACCCACCTGTGGAATTCCATGTTGACATCTTCCAACGACACTACACTGGTAAACTACTATGAAATCAGTAGGCCCTCCTGAGTCGGTGCTCATCCACCAGCTGTACAAGTTTGTTCATTTCCCGTTGACATCAATTGAAAGTGTCAACAATACCTTCCGAACTCAAGTCATGCTGTATCTGAAACGATAATCAAATGTTCACACCCTTCCTTATTTCAAGCAAACTCCTTTCTGCCATATTCAATCTTTCTCCGTACAGTGACCACCATTCCAAATACAATCCGTAGCCCAAATCACCTTCCATCATGATTCCCTAACCGTTCTACATTTTCACAAGGCATGCGGCTATCCTACCAAGGAATCCATATGCTAATATGCCACTCTTACTTCGGTTAAACCATCTCCTTTAAGCAACTTCTCAATCTCTGTTCTTTATACTTGACCTGCTAGTACTTCAACCACCGTAAAACACTTCCCGCCATGTCTCCCCTCATACTTTGCTGCCCAAATGTTATGTCAAATCAAAATCTATCTTTGTAGCACCTGAACTAATAAATTGTTACCGACTCTAAGCCTCTTCGAAGATCATCTTTTTCGAGCCATCAACATTAGAAACACGCATTCGATTCCGAAATAGCTACACCCCGCTATCTCTGACAACCGCTTCTCAGGTACCATTTCACCACGCCCTGCCTTGAAGGCAAAGTTAAAGAAGACCATAACGTTAGCAAACCGTAATGCGTTTAAACAAAGACGACGACACCGCATCACAATGAAAATTCCACCATGCTCGAAAATCTTAAGTCTCGTTACTCCATCAACCAAAGCCTGAACATCCATAGTCCGATTGCCTTTCCTTTACGGGAATTAAATGCTAAACCTCTAAATCATGCACTGAGAAATGCTCCTTTCAAGTTATTCACCGCCTCGACACATAAACAAGCACCCTACCATTACACCAACACTGTACGATAACAACACATGAACATCATAGTAATCTGTGCATAGTCTCAAAGCCATCGTAAATGCAGCTACTGAGCTAAAATGACAGAACATCCTTCTGCAAGGCGACGATAATAATCTGCCCAAACACGTAGGGAGAAACATCTTGCACCACGTCCGCAATGCCACCACAACTTCTCGATGCCCATTGATAACAAGTGCTTCACTCATGACTCGTGAAACATGTAGCCTCAATGAAGGAAACAAAGGCACAAGCCTCAATGGAATCAAACCGCATTACGAGGAAATCAAGAAGGAAAGTGCTCCTAGCAGTCCTGTAGCCTCTCGTAGATAAGTACAGACGTCTCTGTACTGATCCGCAAGACTCTACTAGACTTGCTCATGACTTGTAAGACCTAAGTGAACCTAACACTCTGATACCAAGCTGTCACGATCCAAAATCCACTATAGGTCGTGATGGCATCTAACGCGACCGTCAGGTAAGCCAACGCTGATTTATCAATTTATTTGCTCATTTATTACTTTCGAGATCATAATCTCTATTACTTAAATAGCATAAAATGGATTTTATAGGGGTAAACTAATAATAATTACATGATCTACAATAACGAACAACCAGTAGAAATCTGCAAAACCCGATGTCACAAGTGCATGAGCAAATTTATAAGGAGTACAATAATAATACAACATCTGTTCCGAATGTAATAAGACAAAATAAAATAAATAGTACAATGGAGACTCAGTGGACTGCGATGCTTAGCCTGGAATACAACTCACGTAAAGTCTCCTCAACAGGTGCACCTACGCGCCAAGGTGATCATCAAATGAACCTGTCAGATCATGCACATTTAGTGTAGAAGTGAAGCATTAGTACGTAAATCAATACATACCCATTAAGTATCTAGCCTAACCCCAGAGAAGTAGTGACGAGGGGTCGACATCGACACTTACTAAAGGTCCAATAAAGAAATATAAAAAAACATAAACAAATATAAGGCATACGAAAATGATAGGGTATTTCTGTAAGTTACATAATCTTCCAATTCTTTCTTTCAAAGCATAAATTTCTAAATATTATACTCTACCTTAACGGCTCAGAACATGCCATGGGTCGATATCAAATAAATAAGGAATACCATATAAAATATCGGGCATAAGTGGAAAGATTAACTCGTAAATATTCGGACTACTAGCGATATGACACACGATTCTACCGAGGTCGTTCAGCCCGATCCAGAATAATGTGTACACTGCCAAGGGTCGGGCAGCACGAACCATAGATGCATCTATATACTATCGAGGCGTTCGGCCCGCTCCATAAGTAAAGGAAGGAAGTTACCGAATTACGAGACACATGTTTACAATACAACACATGGGCATAAAATGAATATAATCTTTATCATTTCTCAAATAACTCGCCCACAACTCAAACTGTTAAGGCTTGGCCAACGTACATATATTTATTTCTAATCAATTTCAACTATATCTTCAATTAATTAAGCCAATAGAACGAGTTAAAAAAATTATTGATAAGATCTTAAATCTACCCGGACATAAACATGCTATAGCTATGTACGAACTCTCATCACCTCATACGTATGTAGCACCCACAACTAGTTGCACATAACAATAATTTTCACTTAGGGGGTAGTTTCCCCCTCACAAGGTTAGACATGAGACTTACCTCGCTCCGAAGTTCCAAAACCGGCTCCAAGGCCTCTCTAACACCTCAAACCGATGCCCGCCGCTTCAAAACTAGTCAAACAATGTGCAAACCAATGAAAATACACTCTAATACTCATAATAAATCAATTCATAACAATTCCCAACTCCGCTCTAAAAGTCAATAAAGTCAACCCTCGGGCCCACGTATCCGGATTACGAAATATTTCGAAGATAAACTTTACCCATAACACCACGAAGTCAAATATATAATTTATTCCAAATTCCATGTCCAATTTCGTGGTCAAATTCCAAAAATACCAATTTCTAGGTTTTTCATCAAAATCACAAATTTCTACAGAATTTCATGTTTAAATCCACATGTAACTCATGTATTTAATTCACAACGAGTGGAAATAACTTACCCTATAATAGATGATGAAATCTCCTCTACAAAAGCTCCAAACATCGCCCAACTAAGTGAAAAATGAGACAGAATGAGCCAAATCCCGTATTAAATCCAATCTGCCCAGGACCGCTCTTCTTCGCGATGACAAAAAAAAACCATCGCGATCGCGAAGGCCAAAAATCATAGCCTCCAAATTAACTCTACGCGTTCGTGACCTCCATGCCATGTTCTCGATGCCCACTACCCCTCGACCTCCGCGTTCGTGATTCCCCAGTTTCGTTCGTAGGCCCCTATTCGTGTTCGCATAGGGAAAAATCCACCAGCCCAGAAATCCTTCTTCGCGAATGCTTCTCTTTCCCTGCGTTCGCGAAAGACAAAACTAGCACCAACAAACCTACAACAACTTTTCATCCAAATTTTGTCCGAAACCACTCTGAAACCCACCCAAGGCCCCTGGGACCTCGTCCAATCACACAAACCCGTCCCAATACATAACACGAACCTACTCAAGGCCTCAAATAGCATCAAACAATGCTAAAACCATGAATCACACCCCAATCCACGCTTAGTGAACTTTAGAACTTCAAACTTCTACATTCGACATTGGAACCTATCAAATCAAATCCGATTGACCTCAAATTTTGTACAAAAGTCATAATTGACATTACAGACCTACTTCTACTTCCGAAATTGGAATCCGACCCCGATATCAAAAATTCCACTCCCGGTCAAACTTTTCAAAATCTTCCATCTTCGCCAATTAACGCCGAAATGACCTGCGGACTTGCACCTCAATGCCCAGACACGCTCCTAAGACCAAAAATCACCATACGGACTATTCCCAGGCTCGAAATATCAAACAGAAATCGATAACACCAAAATTCACTTCAACCCAAACTTAGGGAATTCTTAAACCTTCAAAATGCCAACCTTCTGTAATAAGCGCCGAAATACTCCTGGGCCACTTGATCCTCGACCCGAATATATGACCAAGTCTGAAATCATCATGCGAACCTATTAGAACCTTCAAATCCCGATTGTGAGATTGTTTACTCAAAAGTCAAACCTTGGTCAGCTCTTCCAATTTAAAGCTTCCGAAATTAGAATTTTCTTTTCAAATCAACTCCGAACTTCCCGAAATTCAATTCCGACCATGCGTACAAGTCAGAATACCTGAAGTGAAGCTACTCAAGACTTCAAACCACCAAACAATGCGTTAGAGCTCAAAACAACCGGTCAGGTCGTTACAGTGTTAAAGTCTTTCAACGGGTTGTTGAAGTCCGTCCTATGGATTGCCTGTCACTGTCATGGTGCGGATGTAATTCAAGCAGATGGAAGAGAGGTTTGTTGAAAGATCCCTATGTGCATTGTCATTGTTACAAAGAGGTCTTCAATTTATGCCACAACCGATGAAACGATTTGAGAAATATAGGAAATGAGCATAGTGGCATATATTTTTGCAGTATTACAACGAGGGAAATATTTTTGATGTTCGCACTGGTCTACATCAAAACCGCGGTAATAATACCTACACCATCAATGAATCCAGAAGTTTATGTTTGTGTGGGGAATGATCGATCTATCACTACCCATCCTCACATGCCATGAAGTGCTTTTAACATTCAGGTTTTGCGGCGATGAGGTACGTTGATAAAGAATATAGTGTTACTGCATACATAAACACCTATAGTTGCCACTTCCATCCAGTGGATGCTTAGCATTATTGGCCACTGAAACCATTTAAAATAGTGTGTAACCAGGATTATGTGTGTCATCGACAAGTGCAAAAAAGATCGCGGATACATAATCAAATGGATGCTGGCTATATCATTTATGCGCGTAAATGTGGTATATGTTCCTAAACAGGACACGATCTCCATAAGTATCCTTTATTTGGTTTGGGAAGCGGTGGTTATTCAGATCCAGCTGGCAGTCATAAAATGTGCCCAATTTGCAAAAATAAACTTAATGTTTTGTTGCAATATTTGTTTGTACTAATATTTTGTAATGGTGTTGTTTGCAATATTAACGAAATAAAATTAAGTTTCCAATATGATTAAATCTAATTGAAATTTAGCATTGAAGATTCAATACAACAATTAAAATAACTTTAACAAATAAATAACGATTTCCATTCGCCATTATTGTCACTGTCTGGCACTATTTCATTGTCATTGTGTTCATCTTCTTCGTCAACATCTTGTACGCATCCGTCCGTATCGAGGGCATCATAATCTAGGCCCCAATTAACATACATTTCTCGTATTTCATCGCTATCATCAATAAAACCACTTGCTTGATTTCTACAACAATATAGGACTCCTACATCCAATGTCTGTGGTAGAAACTTAGGTAGTCCCTCCCACTCGATAACTATTGGAAATACAGGATAATCAATGTCTCTATGCAATTTTTCATTTTATAATAAATTCCAATACTTATCCTCCGTTCCTTGCAGGTAGTTAAGATCATCCAGTGCATGATGAACGGTTAGTACCTTTTCCTTCTCTAAAATCTCCTTCATCAAATGCCAAATCACTTCTAGTTCATCTTTATGTGTGTTTGTATGGAATGTCGCAGACAGTGTTCTTGTTAAAACTATCCCATGCCAATGGCATAGTACTTCATAACCGCACCTTTTTTTAGTAAAGGGGAACTCATTGTAGTTTTCACTCCAAAATTCGCATACCTTCAGGTTGTGTTATGCCGTGTTCCATGTGGATCTATTGAACTACTTTTACCTTATTGCCTCTTCTTAAACCACTTATTAAATGTTAGAAGCTTCTCTGAAATGGATGTTGTAATGGTTCTTGAAATGGTTTTTGAATACTAGAATGTTGGTTCAACTTAAAAAGAACTAAACTGCACGAATTTGTACATTAAACGTAGCGCATCAACAATATACGTTTTGTGTATTGTCATGTCGACCTGAAAAAGTTGTGGACCTCAAAAAGCTGCACCGTCTTGTACAGTAATAAATCGTTAGCACGTGAAACATAACACATCAATAATATGCGTTATGTAACCTAAAATCACTCATACCTGCCTATAAAAACTCCGCATATTTTGCATTATTATTTGCGGCGTAACCAAATGAAAAAAACAACTTGCCATATATTTTTCAAGTTCGAGCATTACAAAATGTATGGACGTAATGACGTACCAAGGTGTTATTGTAGCAAACGTGTAATTTTGAATCCATGTTGGTCAAATTGCAATCTAGGACGCAAACGTTGGATGTGTAAACAAGTTGTGAGATATTATTATTGAAAGTTATGTTGGTTAATAGATTATTTATAACATGTTAATTAATAGTCTTTTGTTGTCATCCCCACTTGTAGGATGAAAATTAATGTGGTTTTGAAGAATGGTATGATGAACCCATTAACCAGGAATACTACAAATCATGTTTGCTAAGCATTTGGAATCTGACTGGTGAGTACGAACTCCAGATCTTGAAACCCCAAGAACAACTTGCTGCGGTGAAGGAGAAATTGAAAGAGGCAGAAGAAGAAATAACCGGTTGGAAGAAATATTTCAATGGTTGAAGGATAGAATAATGGGCGAAAGTGACTAAACAAACACATTGATGCGTTATGTTTAGTTTTTTACTTTTATATTGTACGTGTCATGTATTATCTATAATTTTTAATGAATTTAAATTTATGTTAATCTCTCTTATTTTTTTGTGTTCTAGTTTTAAACTAATAAATAACCCGAAACCTAAAAACACATGCGCGAATATGTAAAACATCAATAATTTTACTATTAGATATTTAATGTCATATATACAACTCAAAATACATATCAATATGTCCCACAACCTGTATGCTTTAAAGCATTGGCTGGCCTGAGGCGCATACCATCCCGCCCGGCTACGCTATCAGGATCATCCTCATCACGTCGCCTCTTTATGAGAGGATGCGCAGCAACATGATCGTCAGTAATGCTAGCAAGCTCAGTAGAAGCGGTCGTTAGGCCATTAGTAACCTACAAAATAATAAGATCTTTTAGTATATGAAATATAGAATACTAACATACGTGTTAGCAAAAACTTTAATGGTCAAACCATGGTCTCAGCCAGCTCCTGAATAAGATCATCCGTCTCCGGCAAGCGAGTATCGCACAATGTGTCCTCCTTGACGGGTGATGATGAAATATTTAAAAAATATAAATAATTTAAATATTATTGACTAATATATAAGGTAAAAATAAATTGAAGTAATAGTAATACAAATAAACCAGCGCTTGAGTAGCCACGCAATTCTCTGTGGGAACTTCGAGGTGCACTGGAGTAGATGAAGGCTGTGACGTCTCGACCCGTTATGATGTCTCCCTATCTGTGCCTGAAAGATCCTCAACAGCCCTCGATGATGAGCCATAACTCAGTCATCTCCCACTATGCACCTCTCGTATCGGACGATCCTCAACAACCCTCGATGGCATTGGATGATCAGAAAAATACTGATCCCAATCATACTGTGTAATGGCGGTGCTCGCGATCAACACTAGAGCTGACGGGGTCAACCATGAAGTCCCTGGTGACAGCTGAAGGTTGAATGCCAGCATATCATGACGAGCATCGTGTGGCTCAGGGTAGTCACCTGGATGATCATCTCCAATATCCTCCACGGGTGCCTCAACGCCCCCTTGTTGGGGACCCCGTCCTCGCCGACCACCGAGACCACTTGGGCCACCCTTTCGTCTCTGGCCATGCCTGCCACATCTACCACGTGCTGGGGCTATGTGTGGCCCATGATGGTTCTCCTCAGGCAGCACATACGCAGCCTTGTAACCTAACCGTGCATCCTCTCGAGCACCTCTCCTTGGCACAACAGCAAGATCAGCAACCCGACGACCAAACCCATGCACAACTGATGCTCCGTCACCTGCATGTTGTAGCATCTCCATTCCCAACTGGTAGAACCAGTGTAAGCCAATAGACTTCATAGCATATAACATATTAATTAAGGAAGGATGTTAAAGTAATGTAACATGATAAGTAAGTATATCAAATAACATACTAGTGCCTCATGCCTCCCGACGTATGGAATATACCGACCAGGCCAAGTATGTCTGGTTAACCTTGCAGCGATCATCCCGCTCGAAGGAATCACTCGGTGGCATGCTGCTCTACTATATCGAGACATATAAGTGGGACTGGAGACATCCACATTGCTCGACTGCGGGAGCAATAATCTGGTAATCCAGCAATGAGCTCAGCGTTGTATGGCCTCCATATAATAAACACAATAATCATGAGTAAATGCAAGATAGATCAAGCATTATCAAACAAACATAGTCATATATGTACCTAAGAGTCTATAAGTACACTCCAACAGATACCTGTAATATAGGAGATAATATCGAGCCTCGTCCTCACGGGCACAACCTCGCCTATCTACCCACCTACTAGCAAGTGGTAGAAATGGTAGAGGTGGTGCATCTGGAGCTATCGGCGGGATCAGTGGATGGATCAGCAGGAACCGCTCCCAGACCCAAATCTAATATTGATTGAGGACGTAAAATTTAAGTCATTTTGTACTATCTATGTTATAATCATGCAAAGAATTGATAATGTTATCACCTGCAGTAGCAAAATAAAACCACCGACGTCTCATAGTGCCCATGGACAACTTACACAGCTGCCTATAAAGGTAGGCTAGAACAGCTCCACTCCAGCTGTAACTAGGTAACTCATCTAGACGCTTCAAATGAGGCAGAAATCACAAGCTAACTAAGTTTCACGAAGTGTTCGGGAACAGAATACCACCAAACATCATCATCAGCAACAACCTCGTCTCCATCTCGATAGCCTCTGCCAGTGAGTCATCAGTAATCTCCGCGTGCAGCCCTACTAGATGCTGCCTAACGGGCGACAGTTGCAATCGACTGGCACCACTCAAAGCAGTCAGCTCCGTAGGCTGGAAACCGGTGAGCCTCTGCAACATATGTGGATGGTCCTCTCTCGCATATTCCCTAAGAGCCTGCGGGTAGCTGACAACCATACCATCAACGAGCAACCCAAATTGAACCTCCATGCCCTCTAGCGTGATGGTAGCCTCGCCGATAGGTAGATGAAATGTGTGCATCTCCGGTGCCACTGATCTATCATAGCCATGAGCAGGGGCCATTCGAACTGCTACCGATCGATCTCTAAAATCCGGTAAAACCCCGTCCGCTCAAGGTGTCTAACGATACGAGGATGAAGTGGGTAGTCCCTAATGAATTCCCAAAGATTGTCTATACATCTGGGGTAGAAGGTCTAGGACAACAACTGTCCATCCCAGATGTGTGAAGACCTATGGCCACCCTCGAGCAATAGTAACTCTAGAACAACAGGTCCAGGATGCACAGGAGGAAGCTTCATGACGATGTCTGTAAATTGAACAATATTAATTAAAGTATTTTTTTTCTTTGATCTTTTAACATCTTTAAATATATTGCGATATTTTTATATTAATATTTATTTGATTAATTTTCTATATTATTACTTAGGTTGATAAATGTTTATATTAATATTTTATATGTTAGTTTCTTGCATTGTTTGACTAAAATTCGGAAGGGTTTTGTTTGAACTATAATCTTTTTTTAGTTATTTTACTAATCAAGATATATTTAATAATTATTCATATAAAAATACTTAGGTTGAAATTTTCTATATTAATATTTTATATGTTAATTTCTTACATTTTTTGACTAAAATTCGGTAGGGTTTTTTTGAACTGTCATTTTTTTCCAGATATTTTTGGCTTACTTCTATTAGAAAAATATTTAAAGATCATATCATCTTACAGACCCATATAAAGTACTAAGATATCATCTATGGTTATGCATGATATTTCAGTGCCTTCCTCAGTTGACCATGGTACCATAGTTTTCATGAAAACAATTAGTGTTATGTTCGGTGGTTTAAGACTTTGAGTAGCTTCATATGACTTGCGTGTATGGTTGATTTTAGTTTTTGAGTAGTTCGAGATTGATTTGCAAGAATAACTCTCGATTTGGAAGTTTTAAGTTAGAAAAGTTGACCAAGGTTTGAGTTTTGAGTAAACAGACTCGGAATCAAGTTTTTATGGTTCCTATAGGTCCGTATGATAATTTTGGACTTGTACATATGTTAGAATTCAATTTGGAAGTTCCTAGAAGGATTCGACACTATTTGTCTAAAGTTGGCAATTTCAAGAACTTAAGAGTTCATAAGTTTCACCAAGAGTTGACTTTGATGCTATTGGACTCCAATTGGTGTTCTGAGACAATGGATAGGTCTATATAGTTGAATTGAACTTGTGCGCAAAGTTTGTAAGTAATACGAAGTGTTTAAGTGTGATTCCGACGCTCTTTTGAAAGAATGAAGATTTAACAACTTAAGAAAAATTCTATTCGGTTTGAGCCTCAATTCTTTATTGTGATGTTTCCATGGGTGTTTTGAGGTTCGGATAAGTTTGAATAATGTATTTGTACTTATTGGTATGATTAGATGGAGTCCAGAGGGGCTCAAGTGTATTTTGGGTCATTGATTGAGAAACTAGTTAAGGATTTGGAGTTTGACTATGGTCAATATCGGGTGAAGATGACCTCTTTTCACTGTTATGAGTGCGCGAGCAGGTTTGTGGTGTATTTAATGATTAAAATGCATATATGGTTTGTGTGCGGGAGGTTCCGAATGAGTTTTGGGGTGCTAAAACGAAGATTTTTTTATTATTGGTTTTTTTCTGGTGTAAATAATTACGAATATACCATTTATGTCCTTGAAATTTTTAGACTTTCTTTAAAATTTCAAAATATCATATCTCCCTCATTTTAAGGCCAAAATTGGGTGAAAGACTATCTTTGGTGTAATCTCGTAGAGATAATGACAGGCTTATCAAATGTGAGTTTCGGGGTCATTTAGGATCTGATTCGAAATGGAAGAGTTGTTGCGTTTGTTTTACTTGTTCCGAAATTTAGTCACTTTTTCTCACAAGATTTTGGAGCTCGGATTTGGGTAATGTTTTAGTGGATTTTCACTATTTGGATTGGGTTCAGTATTTTTTTACTTGGATTAAATTATAGTTTATGATTCCAACCTTAAATTTAGCGATTGTTTGATGAATCAAATTGAAAAAATTGTGAGTTTTAGTAAAAACTTTTCTAACATATAAATTTATGATTTGAGAGTCGATTTGAGGTCAGATTTTTATGAAGCACATATATTTGGACTCGTATCGGAATGAGTGTTCGGATTTTGCGAGTTTTGTCGGGTTCCTGGATGCGTGCCCGTGGTTGATGTTTTGGGTTGACCTTTTAATTTTAGTTAAATATCAGAGCTTTATTATTCAAAATCGTTTCCTATGGCTTTTATTTATGATATGAAGTTATTTTGGCTAGATTCGAGCCGTCCGGAGGTTGATTTGCGCAGGAAGGGCTTTTTAGAGTGTTGACTTAGCTTTTTGAGGTAAGTGTCTTGCGTAGCTTTGCTGGGAGAATTTTTCCTACTGAATGATATTGTTTCTTACATGTAGGGATGATGCATGTACGAGGTGACGAGGGTCTAGGCACGAGTCAGGGTTTCCATGCTCTAGAGGGGAAATTATATGCTTCTTAGTGCTTCGCTGAACTTGGTGATCCCTTGACTTATGCTTTATTTAATTATACGACTAATAAACTCAATTAACTGTGTTAGAAATCATGTTAGAACATATGACATCTTAAAAAGGTTTAATGTGTTGTTTTCGGACTGTTTACATACCTAATTGACCATAGTATCATGAGCACCTATTTATACTTGTTATTGTCTTGCTACCTAAGCTTCTTTATCCATAATAAGAGATGAGGATTGGGGCCTTAGGGCTATGTTTTGCACGAGGGTTATTTCCATGCGCTTGATATGATGTTGGCACGATCAGTATTGCTGTGCGGTGTGAGATAAGATTGGTCGGTTGGTTGTTACTGTATGAGAAGAATTTGATTTTTCTATTATGATTACTTCATCGTTAAACATTGACATGCCCTCTACTTCGGTTCCTATTAATGTTCTTGTTTTGTATGTTACTTTCTTGTTTGTGCTCTTTATATAGTTATCTCCGTATTTTCTATGTGGCATGTTACTATGATATCTATGTTTTTACCTTGTCTGTACGGTTGCCCTGTTCTTTTACTTGATTTATTTCTTCAACATTCTATCTTCTAATTCATGCCTTTACTGTTATTTGCTCGTACATGTTATTTGCCTATATTTGTTACATGATTTATTTATTAGTTGCCTTGACCTGTTACATGTCATCACTTACTACTTGCTTGCACATGTTATATGTCTTTATTTGCTACGTGCCTCCACATGCGGTATGATTTCACTTCTTATACACCTTTACTTGATACTTATTTTATTTGATGTACATCGTTTCTCACTTCATGCTCTACACTTACTTGCTTAGCCGGATTGTGTGACTTTTGATTGGTTGTGTGTTTATATTTTATGGAAGATTTTATTTTAAAATGTGGGATATTTGCTCTGGGGTGCTATGTTACTCACCTTACTTTTTCGAGTTCGTATTCCTAGTTGAATTCCGCGTGTTAGTTTCCTTGGTATTACGTTGTGAATTTTCGAGGTTGTTGTTGTTGAATAGTCTCATATGAATCTATATTGATATATATATATATATATTGATATATATATATATCACAAATATATATATATATATATATATATATATCACAATAGTATTTGTATATATATATTTGTGGATTGGGTTGCGCACCGCAACAGAGAATACATGTTATGAGTGTTGATTGGGTTTTATATTTGTGTTACAATGTGAATTGAGCATAGGTAATATTCTAGGACCATCTATCATTTGTATTCTTGTTTCATTTATTACGTAATTATTCGCCTTTCATTCTCGTATTGCTCTTGCTGCTTATTGTCTGCATAGGTAAAATATTGAATGAGTATCTTTTGACTAAACATCTCGCCACTATTTCACCGAGGTTAGTCAAGATGCTTACTGAGTACATTAAGTCGGTTGTACTGATGCTACACTTCGACACCTTGTATTTAGATCTTGGAGTTGCGTAGCTGTGGAAGACGAAGCCTGGTGTTGAAGACGTTACAGATTCAAGCTACCCCTTGTTCATGGTAGTTTAGGACTTAAATTATGTTTATGTACATTTCAAACAAATATTGTATTACTTTCATGACTCATGTTAAGTCTTAGAGGCTCATGACTCATACTACCAATCATTGGGTTTTTGTACAGAGATTCAGTTATTTCACTTATTGACTTTATATTTATTTCAGTAGAATTGTGTTGATTCATAATTATCTTACCTAGCAGGTTAGGTTAGGTGCAATCAAGACTAGGCGGATTTTGTGTAGTGACAAGTTGGTATCAGAGCACTAGGTTCATAGGTTCTACGAGTCATGAGCAAGTTTCTAGTTGAGTCTTGCAGATCAGTATAAGAACGTCCATACATATATCCTAGAGGCTACAGGGCATTTAGGAAACTTCTCTTCTTTCATTCCTTATCTTGCGATCTTATTTCATCTTGAAGCCTGCAACTTCGATTCTTTCCATTCATTCATATGTGATATTGAGCACCAAGTACCCGCGTGCACCGACAACTTGGGATGATATGAGTGGGCTGCGAAGGATTGTGGATGCTTGATCACCGTTTTGATGCTTTTGGTTGCCTAGTTGTTGTGACCATGGTGGGGTCATGGGAAGGTGTGATTTGAGTCTAGCTGGTGGGTTATCTCCTGCATTAAGATTTGAGGTCGTGTGTTTCGTGTGAGGCTTCTATTTAGTTGAATGCATATCATGTCATTTCGGAGCATTTGATGAAGTTGGCTTGATTGTCACAAGGACGAGTATGCACTTGACAGACTCCTTAGAGTATTTTATGACTAGTGTTACATAAGCTTATGAAATATTCAGCCAACTAACAGTGCGGGATCGAGGCAGCTATGAAGGAAGGGTATTGTGGGTTACCAACGATGTGTTCTATGGCTTAGAGCCAAGTGGGGAGTCTGTTATCGTTGATCGGATTGTAGGATCATGTGTTATATTAGTTTCTGGACTAAGGGACGCTTGTGGATTAGCTATGACTTGAAAATGATGACTTCGGGAATGATTCGAGCTTGTTATTTGTTGTGGATGTAGTGTGCAAGGAAAAGGAATTGCTTGGCTGCTTCTTTGTATATTCATGTGCTGGTGAAGCGCAGGTTATTCGGTGCGTATTTGTTGTTTATTGGAGCTTAAAGCAAGGTGAATGGCTATCAAGGAGGTGCCAATGAGTTCAAGATTCACATGTGGTATTTAAGGATTTTCGGATTTGTGTATGGCTAGGGCTTGAGATTGGTAGTGGATGGTATCTGGATAGGCCATACTTCTATATTAATATTGAATCAACATGGCATAATTGGAGAGATGCAAGAAACATATTCGAGTTCACAGAAGTTCTCTTCAGAGGGAGTACTTCAAGTTGAGTTACTTTTGGGTTTGGCTGTCTGCGTGATTAAGTTGAGTTAGAGTAAAGCAGTCCTAACAATTTGATTATTTGTAAATGGTTTTGAATAATTCAAGATGATTATGGCCACGGTTCGGGGTTGATGTCTTCTACGGGTATAAGAGGTTTGCTGCATTGTGATATCTTTCGGATTAGGTTAAGTATAAAGTTTCTCGTCAATGGATGTTTATACTACTAGGTGTTTAGAGTTGATTATGAGATTTTCCTATTTTCACTAGTTGGCATTGATAGTTGCGCTGAGCTATGCAGGATTGAGATTTGCATGGGCAAGGTGGAGGTTTAGTTTCGAAGGGAAAGTCATTAGTTCTTAAAGGCATGGACGATTTCAGGTGTTTAAGAGAATGCTAGCACTATTTGATGTCTCTTGAGTAGAGTGTGCAATTTACGAGGCGCATTGTGTTTTGACTTGCGGATGATTGACTAGTGTTACGGTGTCACAACCCAAATTTTCCCTCCGTTTGGTATCGTGATGGCACCTAGTCTTAGGGACTAGGTAAGCCTAACAATAATTGAAACAACAACATTATTTAAATAGAATCTCTTCAATTTCCAAAACCGGTAGTACAAGTCATAAGCTCTATAGAGTGTTTGCTAGAAATTCTCTAAATACAATTGTCCAGAAATAGGAATAAACAATGCAAAATAAAAACTTGAAGGTGACTCCGAAGCCTGCGAACGCAGCAGCAGGTTTACCTTGAGTCTCCACAGCAACAGTCCACACAGCTAGCTAACGAACAAGTACCCGGATCTGCACAAAAATGTGTAGAAGTGTAGAATGAGTACACCAAAGCGGTGCCCAGTAAGTATCAAGACTAACCTCGGTGGAGTAGTGACGAGGAGCATTCAAGACACCCACTGGTCTAATAAACTGAACATGTATAAGTACATGAACAACAGAAGAATGATGTCTACATAAAGACTATGCAACATGGCTCACAGTACAGTAATGGCAATAAGGAAGGAAACAAAAAGTATTAGCGGAATATCATGAAAATGACACAGAAAAGTGAATGGAACACAACCTAAATCCGGAATCAAAAATACATCAAGGACAAGTAATAACTCAGCAACTACAACCGCTTTTACATCAGGTTTTAGTCAACAAATCCATGAGGTACGAACCTCGGACAAATCACAACTCACGGGTCTCAATACCTGAACCCTAACACTTGGCATCTTGTGCCTTCATAGCCTCTCATAAATGCACTGACGACTCATGTGCCAATAGAGCCATTCTCGCATAGAAGGCAAGTAAACAAGGGTGAGCATATATGCTCAACAATATCAAGAACACCTCTTATCCGATAAGGGTGCATAACTACGTGTATGCTTGTGCAGGTGTCCCAACATAGTCCATACTAGCAAATAAGCATAAGGAAAAAAATAATAGAACGGACAACACGTAGAATATTTTTCTCTCAACTTTCACAAGATGAAGCTCACATAGGTAAGTGTACCATAACACAAATATCAACAACAAAAAGGCCACCAGGCCATCACAAATCATCACAAATCAATCCCTAACACAACCCACCTTGTCTTGCCATGTATGCACTAGTAAAGTAAGTGCCCGCCTTGTCTCGCCACACGTGCATAACAATGCTCCCACCTTGTCTCGCCTTGTCACACCGCATTTGCAAATATCAATAGTAATAATAGCACGACAGAAACCTCGTGCATCACAATAACCACAACTGCACAGCAGAAACCTCGTGCATCACAATAACAACAACCGCACGGCAGAAACCTCGTGCATAACCACAACAAGTACAACAGCAACAAAGACAATAATGCAAAGTACGACAAGTAAATACATTCAAGAACTTTAATTCACAAAGAAATGGTAGAACCAATTCACAAGGAATAACCACAGTAAGGATGTTAGGCGTAAAGAGAACAGCTCAACAAGGAAAAAACTAATATGTAGCAACGATCCCACAATATACATTTCAACAACAGGGAAGCTAACACGAGTGAAATAATTCCAAATAAAACAAGTCGACTAAGATGTAGGATAAATAACTTCTTTTAAGGTTGAGAGATTACGAAGGATATTCAACGATTCAATAAGGATAAACAACGGAAAGATAATAATAACCTCAATTAGACTGAACAGTTATAGGATGAGATAATAATAATTCCAATTAAAAATAGGCAGTTATGAAAAGATAGCATGACAATAGAAGAGGTAAAATCTTCAGTTAAGTCAAATAAGAGTCAAATAGGCAATAAGAGTGAATCCTAAAGCAATTAATTCAAATTAAAGCATGTAGAGGTGAAACTAGCAAATAGGAACTTAATCATATCAAGAACAACTTCTTACCCGGTGAATATAAGGACCTAAGAACCCTAAAAGGCTAACTTACCACAAATAAGTCTGAGTACGCACTAGTCACCTCGCGTACATGGACTACAATCAACATAGAAGACTCAAATCCTAAGGGGAAATCCTCCACACAAGGTTAGGCAAGATACTTCCCTAAAAGAAGACAGACCTAATACTCAAAAATGAACTTCTCGGGTGAAATGACCTCCGGACGGCTCAAATCTAATCACAATAACTTCAAAGCATAAAACAAACTCATAAGAGACTATTCCGGATCATAGAGTCTCAATCTTTATCAAAATCTAAAAATCGTTTCAAAAGTCGACCCCCGGGCCCGCACCTCGGAACCCGACAAAATTTACAAAACCCAAAACCCATTCCGATATGAGTCCAACCATACAAAAATTATCAAATTCCGATACCATTTCGTTCCTCAAATCATGATTTTTCATTTTGGAAATTTCGTTCCAAAACTACCATTTTCCTCTGCTCAAAACATAAATTAAATGATAAAAACAAAGATAAAATCATGGAATATATAAAATTCTAGGTGAAGAACACTTACCCAATCGATTCTCTTGAAAAACCCACAAAGAATCGCTCAAAACCGAGATCTACAACTCAAAATATGATGAAAATGGTCTAACCCTTGATTTGAGAATATATTCTGCCTGCCCAGGTATTTGTACATCGCGATCGCGGAAGAAATGATGCGGTCTAGTAGAAGGAAAATGGCTACTGTCCAAAATGTGCTACGCGATCGCGGAAGATCTTATGTGATCGCGCAGTGAAGGAATTATCTGCTGCCCAAAGCCACACTTCGCGATCGCGAAGCAGAAGATGCGATCGCGTAGAAGAAGTAGACAGACTTCGGCGATCGCGAACAAGGTCATGCGAATGCGAAGAGTAACGAGTACCAGTGCTCAAGGCTAGGTATCTACTATACGAACGCGAAGGTGGAGCTGCGAACACGAAGAAGAAAATGGCAGACTTATGCGATCGTAGATAGAAGCTTGCGAACGCGAAGAATAAATATTCCCTCCTCTAAAATTACACTTTACGAACACGAAGGAAGGGATGCGAACGCGATTAAAGAAACTAGATGACAGAAAACAGCAATTCAAAAATAGAAGAAATTGGCTTGTAGCCCATCCGAAACACACCCGAGGCCCTCAGGACCCCGTCTAAACACACAAACAAGTTCTATAACCTAACACAGACTCGCTCGAGGTATGAAATCACATCAAACAATGTCAAAATTATGAATCGCACCACGAATCGAACTTATGAACTTTCAAAACTTCCAACTTCTAAAACTCACGCCGAAACCTATCAAACCAACCCGGAATGACGTCAAATTTTGCAGGCAACTCCTAAATAACATAACGGAGCTATTCCAACTCTCGGAATCGCATTCTGACCCTGATATAAAAAAGTCCACTTCCGGTCCAAATCTCCAAATATTCGACTTTCGCCATTTCAAGCCTAAATCAGCTACAGACCTCAGATTCACAGTCCGGACACGCTTTCAAGTCCAAAATCACCCAATAGAGCTAACGGAACTGACGGAACTCCATTCCGGAGTCATCTTCACATAGTTCCGACAACGGTCAAAATCCTAAGAATTAAGCTTCCGTTTTAGGGACTAAGTGTCCCAAATCACTCTGAATCACCCGAGTCGTTACATCCTTCCCCTCTTAAACAAACGTTCGTCCTCGAACGTGCTAAGAATTCCCTCAAAGTCTTGAAATCACTGAAAGTACAAACCCAACATACACCCGTGGGTGACCCCACGTCACCCCAATCCACATAAGCCTGACGACACCATCATCAACAGTAATTTATCCTTTCTGCCAATACCGATAAGCCTTAGAGTAAAAACTTCTCACCTTCCATTTATTTTTAAAAGACCCGATTCTAAATCCATAACCGGTATCAGTCTCAACCAGCTATAACAACTCATGCCTACACCCACAAAGTACGACCACACAAAACAAAACACCACACATAGGCCCATTATAACATTTCTGATCATAATAGCTTCCCGAAATCAAACCAGCATCAACAATTAGACTCATATCCGTTAGCAACCCGTTTCAAACCTCCACAACGTTGACAACGATGAAAGAAACACGAAGGCCTCATAACCATATACCCTGATCAACAAGTCACAACTGACACCACCGGGCACACACCCCGCAAGCTAAAACTCAAGAAGCACAAAACGAATATGACTGAATACGTAAAGAGAAAGACATACGAGAAATATCAAACAATGCGTGAGAGGCACAACTCTCCATGAGTACCATCCTACATATTAATTTAAAGGAAATTAAAGTATATGAACAAATCACAAGGATCTCAACCTAATATAACTTCCACCGCGGCACGCAGCCCGGCTCAAACATATCAAATCACATGGAATCGTGAGGGTCTCACCCTCAACTCTGAATCACAAGTCGAATACACATCATACCAATGGAAATATTCCACTAACTCAACTCCGCCAATAAAATCACAACACTTACTAAACTCTCACCCCGGTGGAGTATCAAATCACAAATCGTAACCAAATTACTCATGAATCACATCAAACCTGCTATAATGGACAACATGAATTCACTTCTAGTATCGCAACTTTAAAAAATGAATTAAACAACAATAGACATGGCTATCACTCATAGAATCTCCCAACAGGGGCAAACACATATACAAAATGCTAAGTCATGAACTCACCCATAGGTGGAACAACAAATAGGGGACTCACCCCGATAAGCAGAACTGAAACAAAATACGAATGGTGGCCCTCTGTAACAAATCAAGAGCATACATGTATGGCATCCTCTGGCGTAATGGCCTCAAGCCTACTATATGAAACACATCAACAGGCCGGGCCTTCCCCTTTTGGGCGCCCTTTACTCACCTGAATACTCTGTTGTGACACACCTGTCTGGAGTCTAGGACAATCTCTCACTCTGTGGTTGGTATCTCCACACTCGAAGCAACCTCTCCGCTGACGTGGCTGTGGGAACTGTGCGGTACGGGTACTCTGAGACCCATGAGCACCTGAAACACCGGGCGAAGCCTGAAGTGCAAACTGAACTGGCTGACCCACATAACCTCTACCATGTCGTACCCTGCCTCCAAAATAAGGACCAATAGATCTCTCCGGTCTACGAGGCCTCCTCGCCTCCCTGTCCTCTCTCTCTTGATCCCACATAACCTCTACACGGCGAGCGATCCCTACCACCTGCTGAAATGAAATATCTGACTCTAACTCCCGAGCCATGCTAAACTAAATATCATGTTTGAGTCCCTCAATGAATCTACGGACACACTCTCTAACTGTGGCGACCAACGCAGGTGCATGCCTGGCCAAATCACTGAATCTAATAGTATACTCTGATACTGACATAGTGCCCTAGCGCAGTCGCTCAAACTTCGCGTGCCGTGCATCTCGAATGGACTGAGGTACAAACTCTCTCAGGAACATCTCTGAAAACTAAACCCAAGTAAGTGAAGCTAACTCGGTTGGGCTACCCAACTCTTATGCCCGCCACCACTGATAAGCCGCTCCCCAGAGTTGGAACGTAGTAAAAGCAACCCCACTCATCTCAACAATACCCATAGTACAGAGAATGCGATGGAACTCCTCTAGAAAACCCTGTGCACCCTCCGAAGCCAAACCACTGAATGTAGGAGGGTCATATTTCTTGAACCTTGCAAGTCTAAGCTGCTCTTCCTCAGATGCTGCTGCCCTGACCACGGGCTGAACTGGAACCACAGGCTGTGTCGCCATGACACCTGGAACCTGACCAACATGAACTCGCTACTCTAGGGTACGGGTGGCGGGAGTCTAGGCTCCTCCCCCGGTCTATGAAATAGCTGGTGCAACCGGAATCCACCCCGCCTGAGCCAATGTACAAAACATTCTCAGGAACTGTGCTAAGATCTCCTGAAGTCCGTGAGTAATTGCAGGTGCCTCCGGTACCTGCCCCCCAATTGGAACTACTAGCGGCTCCTCAACTGTCGCTTTGGTAGGTGATCTGGATGCGGCACATACTCCTCGCCAGCCTCTACCTTTGTCTCTAGCGACATCTGCTCCAAGGTCAATGTCATTAGTAACTTCAGCTCGTATCCTTACTATTTGTAAGAGAATGAAATGATAAAAGTTCAAAATTCAAGATCAATGAACTCGCACGATAGGAATGAAGGAAGTGAAACTGTCCTAATATGATAGTTCTGTAGCCTCTCGAAGATAAGTACAAACTCCGTACCGATCTACAAGACTCTACTAAACTCACTTATGACTCGTAGCACCTATGAACCTAGAGCTCTGATACCAACTTGTCACGACCCATATTTTCCCTCCGTTTGGTATCGTGATGGTACCTAGTTTTAGGGACTAGGTAAGCCTAAACAGGTAGTACAAGTCTAAAGCGCTACAGAGTTTTTGCAAGAAAGCGTCTAAATACAACTGTCCAGAAATAGGAATAAACAGTGCAAAATAAAAACTTGAAGGTGACTCCGAAGCATGCGAACACTGCAGGAAGGAAACAACAAGTATTAGCGGAATATCATGAAAATGACACTGAAAAGTGAATGGAACATAACCTAAATCCGGAATCACAAATATAGCAAGGACAAGTAATAACTCACCAACTACAACTGCTTTTACATCAAATTTTAGTCAACAACTCCACGGGGTACCGAACCTCGGACAAATTACAACTCATGGGTCTCAATAACTGAACCCTAACACTTGGCATCCTATGCCCTTATAACCTCTCATAACCGCACTGACGACTCATGTGCCAATATAGCCATTCTCGCATAGAAGGCAAGTAAACAAGGGTGAGCATATATGCTCAACAATATCAAGAACACCTCTTATCCGATAAGAGTGCCTAACTACGTGTATACTTGTGCAAGTGTCCTAACATAGTCCATACGAGCAAAAAAGCATAAGGAAAAAAAAATAGAACGAACAGCACGTAGAATATTTTTCTCACAACTTTCACAAGATAAAGCTCACACAGCTAAGTGTACCACTACACAAATATCAATAACAAGAATGCCCCCAAGCCATCACAAATCATCACAAATCAATCCCTGACACAAGCCACCTTGTCTCACCACGTGTGCAATAGTAAAGTAAGTGCCTGCCTTGTCTCGCTACACGTGCATAACAATGTTCCCACCTTGTCTCACCACATGTGCAACCGATACATATACATATCCCTCCTTGTCACACCGCATGTGCAAATATAAATAGTAACAATAGCATGACAGAAGCCTCATGCAACCCCATAACAACAACCGTACGACAGAAACCTCGTGCATCTCAATAACCACAACCGCACGGAAGAAACCTCATGCATCACAATAACAACAACCGCACGGCAGAAACCTCATGCATAACCATAACAAGTACAACAACAACAAAGGCAATAATACAAAGTACCACAAGTAAATACACTCAAGAACTTTAATTCACAAAGAAATGGTAGAACCAATTCACAAGGAATAACCACAGTAAGGATGTTAGGCGTAAAGAGAACAACTCAACAAGGAAAAAACTAATATGTAGCAACAATCCCACAATATACATTTCAACAACAGGGAAGCTAACACGAGTTAAATAATTCCAAATAAAACAAGTCGACTAAGATGTAGGACATCTAAGTTCTTTTAAGGTTGAGAGGTTACGAAGGATATTCAACAATTCAATAAGGATAAACAGCGGAAAAATAATAATAACCTCAATTAAGACTGAATAATTATAGGATAAGATAATAATAATTCTAATTAAAGATAGGCAGTTATGAAAAGATAGCAAGACAATAGAAGAGGTAAAATTTTCAGTTAAGTCAAATAAGAGTCAAATAGTCAATAAGAGTGAATCCTGAAGCAATTAATTCAAATTAAAGCATGTAGAGGTGAAACTAGCAAATAGGATCTTAATCATATCAAGAACAACTTCATACTCGGTGAATATAAGGACCTAAGAACCCTAAAATGCTAACTTACCACAAATAAGTCCGAGTACGCACTCGTCACCTCGCGTACATGGACTACAATCAACATAGAAGACTCAAATCCTAAGGGGAAATCCTACACACAAGGTTAGGCAAGATACTTCCCTAAAAGAGACAGACCTAATACTCAAAAATGAACTTCTCAGGTGAAATGACCTCCGGACGGCTCAAATCTTATCACAATAACTTCAAAGCATAAAAAAAACTCATAAGAGACTATTCCGGATCATAGAGTCTCAATCTTTATCAAAATCTAAAAATCGGTTCAAAAGTCGACCCCCGGGCCCGCACCTCGGAAACCGACAAAATTTACAAAACCCGAAAACCCATTCCGATATGAGTCCAACCATACAAAAATTATCAAATTCCGATACCATTTCGTTCCTCAAATCATGATTTTTCATTTTGGAAATTTCGTTCCAAAACTACCATTTTCCTCAGCTCAAAACATAAATTAAATGATAAAAACAAAGATAAAATCATGGAATATATAAAATTCTAGGTGAAGAACACTTACCCAATCGATTCTCTTGAAAAACCCACAAAGAATCGCTCAAAACCGAGCTCTACAACTCAAAATATGAGGAAAATGGTCTAACCCTTGATTTGAGAATATATTCTGCCTGCCCAGGTATTTGTACATCGCAATCGCGGAAGAAATGATTCGGTCGCGTAGAAGGAAAATGGCTACTGTCTAAAATGTGCTACGCGATCGCGGAAGATCTTATGTGATCGCACAGTGAAGGAATTATCTGCTGCCCAAAGCCACACTTCGCGATCGCGAAGCAGAAGATGCGATCACATAGAAGGAGTAGACAGACTTCGACGATCGCGAACAAGGTCATGCGAACGCGAAGAGTAACGAGTACCAGTGCTCAAGGCTAGGTTTCTACTATGCGAACGCGAAGGTGAAGCTGCGAACACGAAGAAGAAAATGGCAGACTTATGCGATCGCAGATAGAAGCTCGCAAACGCGAAGAATAAATATTCCCTCCTCTAAAATTACACTTCGCGAACACGAAGGAAGGGACGCGAACGCGATTAAAGAAACCAGATGACAGAAAACAGCAATTCAAAAATAGAAGAAATTGGCTTGTAGCCCATCCGAAACACACCCGAGGCCCTCGGGACCCCGTCTAAACACACAAACATGTTCTATAACCTAACACGGACTCGCTTGAGGTATGAAATCACATCAAACAACGTCGAAACTATGAATCGCACCACGAATCAAACTTATGAACTTTCAAAACTTCCAACTTCTAAAACTCGCGCGGAAACCTATCAAACCAACCCGGAATGACGTCAAATTTTGCAGGCAACTCCGAAATAACATAACGGAGCTATTCCAACTCTCGGAATCGCATTCCGACCCCGATATAAAAAAGTCCACTTCCGGTCCAAATCTCTAAATATTCGACTTTCGCCATTTCAAGCCTAAATCAGCTACAGACCTCAGATTCATAGTCCGGACATGCTCCTAAGTCCAAAATCACCCAAGAGAGCTAACGGAACTAACGGAACTCCATTCCGGAGTCGTCTTCAAATAGTTCCGACTATGGTCAAAATCCTATGAATTAAGCTTCCGTTTGAGGGACTAAGTGTCCCAAATCACTCCGAATCACCCGGGTCGTTACATCCTTCCCCTCTTAAACAAATGTTCGTCCTTGAACGTGCTAAGAATCGCCTCGAAGTCTTGAAATCACTGAAAGTACATACCCAACATACACCCGTGGGTGACCCCACATCACCCCAATCCACATAAGCCTGACGACACCATCATCAACTGTAATTTATACTTTCTGCCAATACCGATAAGCCTTAGAGTAAAAAATTCTCACCTTCCATTTATTTTCAAAAGACCCTATTCTAAATCCATAACAGGTATCAGTCTCAACCAGCTGTAACAACTCATGCCTACACCCACAAAGTACGACCACACAAAAAAACACACCACATATAGGCCCATAATAACATTTCTGATCACAATAGCTTCCCGAAATCAAAACCAACATCGACAATTAGACTCATATCCGTTAGCAACCCGTTTCAAACCTCCACAACGCTGACAACGATGAAAGAAACACGAAGGCCTCATAACCATATACCCGGATCAACAAGTCACAACTGACACCACCGGGCACACACCCCGCAAGCTAAAACTCAAGAAGCACAAAACGAATATGACTGAATACGTAAAGAGAAAGACATAAGAGAAATATCAAACAATGCCCGACAGGCACAACTCTCCATGAGTACCATCCTACATATTAATTTTAAGGAAATTAAAGTATATGAACAAATCACAAGGATCTCATCCTGATATAACTTCCACCGCGGCACGCAGCCCGGTTCAAACATATCAAATCACATGGAATCGTGAGGGTCTCACCCTCAACTCTGAATCACAAGTTGAATACACATCATACCAATGGAAATATTACACTAACTCAACTCCGCCAATAAAATCACAACACTTACTAAACTCTCACCCCGGTGGAGTATCAAATCACAAATTATAACCAAATTACTCAGGAATCACATCAAACCTGTTATAATGGACAACATGAATTCACTTCTAGTATCGCAACTTTAAAAAATGAATTAAACAACAATAGACACGGCTATCACTCATAGAATCTCCCAACAGGGGCAAACACATATACAAAATGCTAAGTCATGAACTCACCCATAGGTGGAACAACAAATAGGGGACTCACCCCGATAAGCAGAACTGAAACAAAATACGAATGGTGCCCCTCTGTAACAAATCAAGAGCATACCTGTATGGCATCCTCTAGCGTAACGGCCTCAAGCCTACTATATGAAACACATTAACGGGCCGGGCCTTTCCCTCTTGAGCGCCCTCTACTCGCCTGAATACTCTGCTGTGACACACCTATATGGAGTCTAGGACAATCTCTCACTCTGTGGCTGGTATCTCCACACTCAAAGCATCCTCTCCGCTGACGTGGCTGTGGGAACTGTGTGGTACGGGTATTTAGAGACCCATGAGCACCTGAAACACTGGGCGAAGCCTCAAGGGCAAATTGAACTGGCTGACCCACATAACCTCTACCATGTCCTACCGTGCCTCCAAAATAAGGACCAGTAGATCTCTCCGGTCTACGAGGCCTCCTCGCCTCCCTGTCCTCTCTCTCTTGATCCCATATAACCTCTACACGGCGAGCGATCCCTACCACCTGCTAAAATGAAACATCTGACTCTAACCCCCGAGCCATGCTGAACTGAATATCATGTCTGAATCCCTCAATGAATCTACGGACACGCTCTCTAACTGTGGCGACCAACGCAGGTGCATGTCTGGCCAAATCACTGAATCTAACAGCATACTCTGATACTAACATAGTGCCCTGGCGCAGTCGCTCAAACTCCGCGTGCCGTGCATCTCGAATGGACTGAGGTACAAACTCTCTCAGGAACATCTCTGAAAACTGAACCCATGTAAGTGAAGCTAACTCGGTTGGGCTACCCAACTCATATGCCCGCCACCACTAATAAGCCGCTCCCCAGAGCTGGAACGTAGTAAAAGCAACCCCACTCGTCTCAACAACACCCATAGTACAGAGAATGCGATGGCACTCCTCTAGAAAACACTATGCACTCTCTGAAGCCAAACCACTGAATGTAGGAGGGTCATATTTCTTAAACCTTGCAAGTCTAAGCTTCTCTTCCTCAAATGCTGCTGCCCTGACCACGGGCTGAATTGGAACCACAGGCTGTGTCGCCATGACACCTAGATCCTGACCAATATGAACTCGCTACTCTAGGGTATGGGCGGCGGGAGTCTGGGCTCCTCCCCCGGTCTATGAAATAGCTGGTGCAACCAGAATCCAGCCCGCCAGAGCCAATGTACCAAACATTCTCAGGAACTGTGCTAAGGTCTCCTGAAGTCCGGGGGTAATAGCAGGTGCCTCCGGTACCTGCCCCCCAATTGGAACTATTGGCGGCTCCTCAACTGCTGCTCTGGTAGGTGATCTGGATGCGACATGTACTCCTCGTCGGCCTCTACCTCTGCCTCTAGCTACATCTGCTCCAAGGGCAATGTCATCAGTAACTGCAGCTCGTGTCCTCACCATTTGTAAGAGAATTAAATGATAAAAGTTCAAACATCAAGATCAATGAACTCGCACGATAGGAATGAAGGAAGTGAAACTATCCTAATATGGTAGTTTTGTAGCCTCTCGAAGATAAGTACAAACGTCTCCGTACCTATCCGCAAGACTGTACTAAACTCGCTTATGACTCGTAGCACCTATGAACCTAGAGCTCTGATACCAACTTGTCATGACCCATATTTTCCCTTTGTTTGGTATTGTGATGGCACCTAGTCTTAGGGACTAGGTAAGCCTAAACCGGTAGTACAAGTCATAAGCTCTACAGAGTGTTTGCAAGAAAGCCTCTAAATACAACTGTCCAGAAATAGGAATAAATAGTGCAAAAATGAAAACTTGAAGGTGACTCCGAAGCCTGCGAACGCTGCAGCAGGTTTACCTTGAGTCTCCACAGCAACAGTCTACACAGCTAGCTAACGAACAAGTACCCGGATCTGCACAAAAATGTGCTGAAGTGTAAAATGAGCACACCACAGCGGTGCCCAGTAAGTATCAATAATAACCTCGGTGGAGTAGTGACAAGGAACAGTCAAGACACCCACTGGTCTAATAAACTGAACATGTATAAGTACATGAACAACAGAAGAATGATGTCTACATAAAGACTATGCAATATGGCTCACAGTACAGTAATGGCAATAAGGAAGGAAACAACAAGTATTAGCGGAATATAATGAAAATGACACAGAAAAGTGAATGGAACATAACCTAAATCCGGAATCACAAATATAGCAAGGACAAGTAATAAATCACCAACTACAACCGCTTTTACATCAAGTTTTAGTCAATAACTCCACGGGGTACCGAACCTAGGACAAATCACAACTCACGGGTCTTAATACCTGAACCCTAACACTTGGCATCTTGTGCCCTCATAACTTCTCATAACCGCACTGACGACTCATGTGCCAATAGAGCCATTCTCGCATAGAAGGCAAGTAAACAAGGGTAAGCATATATGCTCAACAATATCAAGAACACCTCTTATCCGATAAGAGTGCCTAACTACATGTATGCTTGTGCAAGTGTCCTAACATAGTCCATACGAGCAAATAAGCATAAGGAAAAAAAAATAGAACGAACAGCACGTAGAATATTTTTCTCACAACTTTCACAAGATAAAGCTCGCACAGGTAAGTGTACCACTACACAAATATCAACAACAAGAATGCCCCCAGGCCATCACAAATCATCACAAATCAATCCCTGACACAACCCACCTTGTCTCGCCACGTGTGCAATAGTAAAGTAAGTGCCTGCCTTGTCTCGCCACACGTGCATAACAATGTTCCCACCTTTTCTCGCCACATGCGCAACACACACACACACACACACATACATATATATATATATATATATATATATATATATATATATATCCCGCCTTGTCACGCCGCATGTGCAAATATCAATAGTAACAATAGCATGACAGAAACCTCGTGCAACCCCATAACAACAACCGCACGGCAGAAACCTCGTGCATCACAATAACCACAACCGCACGGCAGAAACCTCGTGCATCACAATAACAATAACCGCACGGCAGAAATCTCGTGCATTACCACAACTAGTACAACAGCAACAAAGACAATAATACAAAGTACGACAAGTAAATACACTCAAGAACTTTAATTCACAAAGAAACGGTAGAGCCAATTCACAAGGAATAACCATAGTAAGGATGTTATGCGTAAAGAGAACAGCTCAACAAGGAAAAAACTAATATGTAGCAACGATCCCACAATATACATTTCAACAACAGGGAAGCTAACACGAGTGAAATAATTCCAAATAAAACAAGTCTACTAAGATGTAGGATATCTAACTTCTTTTAAGGTTGAGAGATTACGAAGGATATTCAACAATTCAATAAGGATAAACAGCAGAAAGATAATAATAACCTCAATTAAGACTGAAAAATTATAGGATGAGATAATAATAATTCCAATTAAAGATAGACAGTTATGAAAAGATAGCATGGCAATAGAAGAGGTAAAATCTTCAGTTAAGTCAAATAGGTAATAAGAGTGAATCCTGAAGCAATTAATTCAAATTAAAGCATGTAGAGGTGAAACTAGTAAATAGGAACTTAATCATATCAAGAAAAACTTCACACTCGGTGAATATAAGGACCTAAGAACCCTAAAAGGCCAACGTTCCACAAATAAGTCCGAGTGTGCACTCGTCACCTCGCGTACATGGACAACAATCAACATAGAAGACTCAAATCCTAAGGGAAATCCCCCACACAAGGTTAGGCAAGATACTTACCTCAAAGAAGATAGACAGATACTCAAAAATGAACTTCTCGGGTGAAATGACCTCCAGACGACTCAAATCTAATCACAATAACTTCAAAGCACAAATAAAACTCGTAAGAGACTATTCCGGATCTTAAAGTCCCAATCTTTATCAAAATCTAAAAATCGGTCCAAAAGTCAACCCCCGGGCCCATACCTCAGAACCCAATAAAATTTACAAAACCCGAACACCCATTCCGATATGAGTCCAACTATACAAAAATTATCAAATTCCGACACCATTTCTTCAAAAACTACCATTTTCCTCAACTCAAAACATAAATTAAATAATAAAAACAAAGATAAATTCATGGAATATATAAAATTCTAGGTGAAGAACATTTATCCAAACGATTTGCTTGAAAAACCCACAAAGAATCGCTCAAAAACGAGCTCTACAACTCAAAATATGATGGAAATGGTTTAACCCTCGATTTGAGAATATATTATGCCTGCCCAGGTATTTGTACATCGCGATCGGGGAAGAAATGATGCGGTCGTGTAGTAGGAAAATGGCTACTATCCAAAATGTGCTACGCGATCACGGAAGAGCTTATACGATCGCGTAGTGAAGGAATTATCTGTTGCCCAAAGCCACACTTCGCGATCGTGAAGTAGAAGATGCGATCGCATAAAATAAAGTAGACAGACTTCGGAGATCGCGAATAAGGTCATGCGAACGCGAAGAGTAACGAGTACCAGTGCTCAAGGCCAGGTTTCTACTATGCGAACGTGAAGGTAGAGCTGCGAACGCGAAGAAGAGAAGGGCAGACTTACGCGATGGCGGATAGAAGCTCGCGAACGCGAAGAAGAAATTTTTCCTCCTCTAAAATTACTCTTCGTGAATGCGAAGGAAGGGACGCGAACACGATTAAGGAAACCGGATGACAGAAAACAGCAGCTCAAAAATTGAAGAAATTGGCTCATAGCCCATCCGAAATACACCCGAGGCCCCCGTGACCCCGTCTAAACACACAAACAAGTTCCATAACCTAACATGGACTCGCTCGAGGTCTCAAATCACATCAAACAATATCGAAACTACAAATCGCACCACGAATCGAACTTATGAACTTTCAAAACTTCCAACTTCTAAAACTCGTGCCGAAACCTATCAAACCAACCGGAAATGATGTCAAATTTTGCAGGCAAGTCCCAAATAACATAACAGAGCTGTTCCAACTCTCAGAATCACATTCCGACCCCGATATCAAAAAGTCTACTTTCGGTCTAAATCTCCAAAAATTCTTCTTTCGCTATTTCAAGCCTAAATCAGCAACATACCTCAAATTCACAGTCCAGATGCGCTCCTAAGTCCAAAATCACCCAACGGAGCTAACGGAACTGAAGAAACTCCATTCCAGAGTCGTCTTCACATAGTTTCGACTACGGTCAAAATCCTAAGACTTAAGCTTCCGTTTTAGGGACTAAGTGTTCCAAATCACTCTGAATTACCTGGTAACTAAATTCAACCATGAACGCAAGTCAATACATATAATACTAAGTAACTCAGGGCCTTAATCCGCTGGACAGGACGTAAATTCTCAAAATGATCGGTCGGGTCGTTACATACGGTGATCGCCTGGTTTTGGGCTGCTGAGGTTCAGGTTTTGCTATGTGGCGGAGAAGACCTATGTGAGTATTTTCTATAAGATGATTGTGTATGAGTGATGTATCAGTCATTTGAGTAGTGGAGTTGGAATTGGATATGGAGATTCCGGTATTCTTGAGGTATAAAGACTGAATGTTCACGTAGGCAGACTATTCCTTGATTGGCACTGTGAAAATATGATTAGAATTAGATAGGTGATGGTATGTGTTATGGATAGGTTGCAATAGACTTTTGGAAGGTTTCTTACCTGTTTGGGAATGATCGAAATTGGTTTGGGGGCTATTTGTAGGCCTAATAAGACTGGGTATTCTATATCAGATCAGGTTTGCATACTCTTACGTAACCATACTCTAGGTATATATCATCAGGCGGAATGGATGTTATTCGTACCCTGGTCTGTGTTATATGCTTTTCTCTTATACTATGACGGGTTGTGAGACTACTTGATTATTGCATGCATGTTGTAGTCCCGTTTAGGCCTTGTGGCGATATATAAGCGGGATGACTCGTATGAAGTTGATTTGCTCATTACACCCTAGTTGTGATCGCCCTTTTTCCGTATTGTATTATGCCTACTTACCTCCCCACAATTATACTTGTTCAATCTATCGTAATTGATGTTGACGCACATGTGCTAGTGAGCACGAGCATTATTGCTTGATGGGTATCCCTATGTGGTGTTTGGGATAGGGTTGCGAACTACAACAGATTTATGTGTGATACCTTTCCTTGTGTTTATTTTGTGTGTTTTGTTTTCCCTTTGTGGGATAAGTTCATGAAATTATGCTTTTGTTGTTATATTAGTTGTACTTGTTGGATAGTCCTCGTACCTTGTTTTCTTTCTATTTTAGACACATCTGAGCTATTGCTTATTTGGTGTATGAACCACGTTGTGTGAAGCTCCATGTGGCTTTTAGTATGACTTGTCGGTTGGACTGCTTGTACTGGGTGAGACGAGGTTTTTTGGACTTGGGATTTGCTCTATCATATTAGGGTAAGGCATGTTCGGAAGAATAATACCATATTTTCCCTCAGAATTTGGCAATTGTCCTTGTCGGACGGGAGAGCTCCAAGACTTGTTGATTGAGTGAGTGGGTATGAGTTTCTACATGTTTCTTTCATCATTGACAAAGTACGAAGGTTTAGAACAAGGTTTTATGTTGTATAAGGCTTGTTACCGGTACCGGGTTTGATTTTGGGCAACTAGTGTGGTAAGAGATATTGCTATGGGTATATACATTGTGTGGTTATATCTTGTGAATATATTTATGATTTGTTGCAGATGTTTGAGATCGATACAATATAATTTGTTGCAACTGGTTGAGATCGATATAGTATGATTTGCTGCAGCTGGTTTAATCCAAATACAGTGTGTGTATATGAGAATCGGATCTTAGAAGGAGTCCTGGATATTGAAATTTGGTTCTAAAGCTTATCGGTTAACGTTAGAGGAAGAATCATAACTCAAGATTGTGTCGATGGGATTTTATGGATTGAGGTGACGTGGGATCATCCATGAGTATGTGTATGGCGAGTTTATACAGTGATTTGATGGCTTTGAAATGACTCTTGACACGTTCGAGGACGAACGTATGGTTAAGTGGGGGATAATATAATGACTTGGTCGTCTGTTTTGAGATTTAGCATTCCGTTTGGTGGTTTGAGACTTTGAGTTGCTTCATATAATGTATTATAACTTGTGAGTATGGTCGATTTTAGTTTTCGAGTGGTTCAGGATTGATTTGGATAAATAACTCTCGATTTGGAAGCTTTATTTTGGAAGAGTTCACCTAGGTTTGCCTTTTGGGTAAACGAACTCGGAATCGAGTTTTTATAGTTATGATAGGTTCATATGATGATTTTGAACTTGTACGTATGTTCGGATTTGATTTTGGAAGTTCCTAGAAGGATTCAACACTATTTGTCGAAAGTTAGCAATTTGAAGAACTTAAGAGTTCATAAGTTTGACCAAGAGTTGAATTTGATATTATTGGACTCCAATTAGTGTTTTGAGACTTTGGATAGGTCTATATAGTTAAATTGAACTTATGTGCAAAGTTTGGATGTAATTCGGAGTGTTTTAGTGTGATTCTGACACTCTTTTGAAAGAATAAAGATTTAACAACTTACGAGAAATTCTATTCGGTTTGAGTCGCAATTCTTTGTTGTGATTTTCCCGTGGGTATTTTGAGGATTTGGATAAGTTTGAATAACATATTATACTTGTTGTTATGATTGGATGGGGTCCCGAGGAGCTCGGGTGTGTGTTAGATCATTTGTTAAGAAACTAGTTAAGTTAAAGATTTGGAGTTTGTCCATAGTCTATATCGGTCCAAGATGAACACTTTTCGGTGTTTTGAGTGCTCGAGCAGGTTCTTAGTGTATTTTTTGATTGAAATGCATATATGGTTTGTGCCCGGGAGGTTCCGAATGAGTTTTGGGGTGTTAAAACGAAGATTTGTTTGTTGCTGGTTTTTTTTTTCTGGTGTAAATAATTACGAAAATGCATTTATGTCGCTCAAAAATTTTATACTTCCTTTCAAAATTCAAAACATTATATCTCCCTCATTTTAAGGTCAAATTGGATGATTCAAAAAGCTATCTTGGGTGTAATATCGCAAGAATTATGTTGGGCTTATCAAATGTGAGTTTTGGGGTAATCTAGGATCTGATTTGAGCTGAAACAACTGTTGTATTATTTTCACTTGTTTCGAAATTTAGTCACTTTTTTTCACAAGGTTTTGGAGCTCGAACTTGGGCGAATTTGGAGGAGATTTTTACAATTTGGATTGGGGTATGTATTTTTTACTCGAATTTATTTATACTTTATGATTCCAACCTTGAATTTAGTGAATGTTTGAAAAATAAAATTGATGAAATTGGGAATTGTAGAAAAAACTTTTCTAAAATATAAATTGATGATTTGAGGGTCGATTTGAGGTCGGATTTGGATGAAACACATATATTTGGACTGGTATCGGAATAGGTGTTCGGGGTGTGGGCCTGGGGTTAACTTTTTAATTTTAGTTAAAGATCGAAACTTTATTATTCGAAATAGTTTTCTATGGTTTTTATTTATGATATTAATTTATTTTGACTAGATTTGAGCCGTCTAGAGGTTGATTTGCGAGGGAAGAGTTTTTAGAGTGTTGATTTAACTTATTTGAGGTAAGTGTCTTGTCTAGCTTTGTTGGGTCATTCTTTTCTACTAAACGATATTGTTTGCTACATGCGGGACTGACATATATGAGGTGACGAGTGTATAGGCATGTGGCAGGGTTTCCATACTTGAGAGGGGAAATTATATGCTTCTTTGTGCTTCGTTGAACATGGTGATCCCTTTACTTATGCTTTATTTAATTCTACGACTAGTAAACTCAATTATCTGTGTTGGAAATTATGTTAGAACATATGACATCTTAAAAAGATTAAATATGTTTTTTTTTTACTGTTTACATACCTAATTGACCGTAGTATCATGAACACCCATTTATACTTGTTATTGTCTTGTTATCTGAGCTTATTTATCCTTAATAAAAGATGTGGATTGGGCCCCTAGGGCTATGTTTGGCACGAGAGTTATTTCTGTGCACTTGATATCATGTTGGCACGGTGAGTATTGTCGTGCGGTGTGAGATAAGATTGGTCAGTTGGTTGTTACCGCATGAGAAGAATTGGATTTTTCTATTATGGTCACTCGATCATTAAACAATTACTTGTCCTCTACTTGGGTTCCTATTAATGTTGTTGTTTTGTATGTTACTTTCTTGTTTGTGCACTTTATATAATTATCTTCGTGTTTTCTATTCGGGTTGTTACTGTGATATCTATATTTCTACCTTGTCTGTATGGTTGCCCTATGTTTTTACTTGATTTATTTCTGCTACATGTTCTCTTCTAATTTATGCCTTTACTGTTATTTCCGTACATGGTATTTGCCTATATTTGTTACGTAATATACTTATTAGTTGCCTTGACCTGTTACATGCCATCACTTAGTACATGTGTAATGACCCGACTTGTCGTTTTAAGAATTTATGCCCCGTTTAGTGACTTAAGGTCTCGAGCAGCTTCGCAATATGTATTATGACCCGCGGGTGTAGTCGAGTTTGATTTACTAATGATTCGGAATTAAATTAAAAGAACAATCCTTAATTTGAAGCTTAAATGGAAAGAGTTGATCGGAGAATTGAATTCTGAGCAAAACGACTCCAGAATGAAATTTTGATGATGTCAATAGCTCCGTATGGTGATTTTGGACTTAGGAGCATGTCCGGAAAACTTTTTGGAGGTCCGTAGTGGAATTTAGCTTGAAATGCCGAAAATTGAATTTTTGGAAAGTTTGACCGAGGGGCTGACTTTTTGATATCGATGTCGGAATCCGATTCTGGAAATTTGAATAGATCTGTTATGTCATTTATGACTTGTGTGCAAATTTTGAAGTCATTACGGATTGATTTGATGTGTTTCGGCACAAGTTATAGAATTTGAAAGTTCAAAGTTCATGAATTTTTGATTTGAAGTGTGATTCGTCGTTTTGATGTTGTTAGATGTGATTTGGGACCTCGAGCAAGTTCGTAATGTGTTATGGGACTGGTTGGTATGATTGGTTGAGGTCCCGGGGGCCTCGGGTGTGTTTCGGGGTGGTTTCAGATCATTTGGAGCTGTTTTGGAACTGCTGATTCAGGTGCCTGGTTTCCTTCTTCGTGAACGCAAAGAAAGTCCCGCGTTCGCAAAGAAGAAATTTTGGGGGTGCTGGATTTGACCTTCGCGAACGCGAAGGAGTGGACGTGAACGCGAAGAAGGAAGGGGAGCCAGGACCTTGAGCCATTAACCCTTTGCGAACGCGAAGCATGGATTGCGAACACGAAGAAGGAGGGCAGTTGGTTACCGCGAACGCGAGAGCTCGAACGCGAATGCGATGCTGTGCATGGTCAGGCCTTCGCGAACGTGACACTGGTCACGTGAACGCGAAGAAGAAAAGCCTGGGCAGTGAGTTTAAGTTCAGAAAATGGGACTTCATCCCATTTTCCATTTTTGACGTATTGGAGCTCAGGATGAGGCGATATTTGGGAGATTTTCAGAGAAAACAACGGGGTAAGTGTTCTTGACTCAATATTGGTAAAATTACCCGAATCCATGGTTGTTTTTAACATTTAATCAGTGAATTAAGTTGGGAAAAATTATAAAAACCCTCTTGATTCAATTTAAGATTTAAAGGTCGAGTTGTTATCGGAATTGAATGAAATTGGTATGGTTGAACTCGTATCGGAATGGGCATTCATATTTTGTAACTTTTTTCAGGTTCCGAGAGGTTTTTGGGTTAAATTTTGGATTTTTGTAGAAAATTTGTATTTTCATATGGAATTTATTCCTACAATTTGTATTGATTGAATCTAATTAATTATGACTAGATTCGAGCCGATCGGAGTTGGACAATCGAGGAAAAGGGCATACTACTTGACTGATTGAGCGCAGTTTGAGGTAAGTATCTTGCCTAACCTTGTGTGGGGGATTTTCCCCTTAGGATTAAGTCATCTATGCTGATTGTAGTCTGTGTACGTGAGGTGGCGAGTGCGTGCTCAGACTTATTTGTGGAAAGTTGGCCTTTTAGGGTTCTTATGTTCTTACATTCACTGTGTATGATGTTGTTCTTGATACGCTTAAATTCCTATTTGCTAGTTTCACCTTTACATGCTTTGATTAGAGATAATTGCTTTAGGATTCACTCTTACTGCCTATTTGACCCTTATTCGACGTAACCAAAGATTTTACCTCTTCTATCGTCGTGCTATATTTTTCATAACTGCTTATCTTTAATTGAAATCATTATTTTCTCATCCTATAATTGTTTAGTCTTTATTGGAGTTGTGATTATCTTCCGTTGCTTATCCTTACTTGAATTGTTGAATATTCCTCATAATTGCTCAACCTCAAAAGGTGCTTAGATAACCTATATCTTAGTTGATTTGCCATTATTTGGAACTATTTGACTCGTGTTGGCTTCTTATCGTTGACTTGAATATTGTGGAATCGTTGCTATATTTTGTTTTGTTTTCCCTTGTTAAGTTGTTCTCCTTGTGCCTAGCATTCTTCACTGTGGTTATTCCTTGTGAATGAGTTCTACCGTTCTTGTGATTTAAGTTCTTGAGTTGATTTGCTCGCCGTACCTTGCATCTTTGTCATTGTTGCTTTTTGCACTTGTTGTGGTGATGTACGAGGTTTCTGTCGTGTTATAGTTGTTATCTCTGTTATTTGCACTGCATATTTAAATTGGGACTACGGACGTATTCCGGGAGATCCCCCAGCACTGCATATTTAAATTGGGACTACGGACGTATTCCGGGAGATCCTCATGTCTTGCATATTTACTTTGGGACTACGGACGTATTCCGGGAGATCCCCCAGCACTGCATATTTAAATTGGGACTACGGACGTATTCCGGGAGATCCTCATGTCTTGCATATTTACTTTGGGACTACGGACGTATTCCGGGAGATCCCCCAGCACTGCATATTTAAATTGGGACTACGGACATATTCTGGGAGATCCCCATGTCTTGCATATTTACTTTGGGACTACAGACATATTCCGAGAGATCCCCCAGCACCGCATATTTAAATTGGGACTACGGACATATTTCGGAAGATCCCCCCTGTCTTGCATATTTAATTCGGGACTACGGGACGGTATCCCGGTAGATTCCCCTGTGGTTATATCTGTGTTCGGAGCTGCTAATCTTCCATGCTTAAGTGTCACAGGGTGACTTATACTCAAAAGATATTACTCGAAAGGTTTATATTTGAAAGGTTTTTATCTTGAAAGAACTACATTTGAATGATATTTATTTGAAGGAAGAATATTTCAAAAAAAAAAAAAAATTCTTATTGGATAGGGTTATATTCTAAAGACCTCAATTTAAACATTTACGGGTGAAAGTTTACACTTGAAGGATTTGACTAATTTATAGGGGTTTGTTGGCTGAGTCCTGATGTGAAAACTATCGCAGTTAGTGAGTTACTACTTGCCTTTACTGTATTGTGATTTTCGGATTTGGGTTGTGCTTTCATTCATTCTTCTGTGTCTTATTCGGGTGTTCCGCTGTTACTTGCTGTCTTTCCTTCCTTATTGCAGTTGTTATGTCGTTAGCCATATCGTGGGGTTCTCAGATAGATGTCATGTTCTGTCATCCCTATACTTATACTTGTTCAGTTTATTAGACCAGTGGGTATCTTGACTAGTCCTCGTCACTACTTCACCGAGGTTAGTCTTGATACTTACTAGGCACCGTTGTGGGGTGCTCATGCTACTCTTCTGTACAATTTTGTGGAGATCCAAGTATCGATCGTTAGTAGCTGTGCAGATCCTTACTGAGGAGACTCAAGGTAAACCTGCCGCTGCGTTTGCAGGCTTCGGAGTCACCTTCCTATTTTGTATTTACACTGTTTTTACTTACTTTCGAACAGTTGTATTTAGAAGTGATAGCAAACTCTGTAGAGCTTATGACTTGTACTACCGATTTTGGGAATTGTAAGAGATTTCTATTTAACTCGTTAGATGTTATTTAAATAATGTTGTTTCAATTAATGTTAGGCTTACCTAGTCCTTAAGACTAGGTGCCATCACGACATCGAAGATAAGTACAGACGTCTCCGTACCGATCCGCAAGACTCTACTAAACCTGCTCATGACTCGTGAGACCTACGCAACCTAGGCTCTGATACCAACTTGTCACAACCCAAACTCCCAACCTGTCATGATAGCGTCTATCTTGATACTAGGCAAGCCGATAAGCTCAATAAACCAAAACTTCTCTTTAAGGTTGAAAATATAATATTTAAATACAATACAAACACTCCCCAAAACCTGGTGTCACTGAGTACATGAGCATCTAATATGAATACAAGTCTGAAAATATAGTCTATAATAGTCTGAGACCAAATACAGTAAACAAAGAGATAGAGAAGGAGAGACAAGATTTGCAGAATACGACAACTACCTCATAATATCCTGAAAATCAACCGCGAAAGGATCAACACCCGCTATGATCGAGAACACCTGGATCTGCATACGAAGTGCAGGGTGTAGTATGAGTACAACCAACTCAGCAAGTAACAATAATAAATAAGGAACTGAAGATAGTAACGAGCTACACAGTTATGGTTCATTTCTAGTAATTCCAGCAAAGAATAGACATTCTATCATATCTGGCAGTTTAATGTCAAATCAATTTTTATACAGTTCTGGTTCATGTAATCCGTATATCAACAATATTTGAGAGATTTCACAATAACCCCAGGTAGCAACTAAGTGCAATAACAAATGGAAATCAAGTACAACCTCTTAGGACAACAATCACTCACTGGGCTCCCAACCCTCATCACTCCCTGGGCTCCCAGCCCTCATCACTCACTCTCAATGGGTACCCACGCTCACTGGGGGTGTACAGACTCCGGAGGGGCTCCTACAACCCAAGCGCTATAATCTGCACGGACAACTCACGTGCCATAATATAAATATCTAGATCCGCACGGCCAACTCAAATGCTGCACGGCCAACTCATGTGCTATAGTATAATATAAGGATTCGTACGGCCAACTCACGTGCTATAGTATAATATACGGATCCGCACGGCCAAATCACGTGCTGCACGGCCAACTCGCGTGCTGCACAGCCAACTCACGTGCTATAGTATAATATAAGGATCTGCACGGCCAACTCACGTGCTGCACTAAAACTTACGTGCTATGATATCAATATCTCACAATCAGGCCCTCGGCCTCTCTCAGTCATAAATCTCTCCAGTCTCTCGGGCTCTCATTAATCATGAAATCAGCCCAAACAACAATGATATGATGTATCAATAATAATAACAGAGATTGAGATAAAATGTGCAAGTAAAAACTGAGACTGAGTACATATAGCATTTAGCAGGCAATTCAACAAGTACGCGACCTCTGCGGGTCCCAACAGTACTATCATATAGCCTAAGCATGATTTCTAACATGATTTATAGTCAAATCTTATCAACACATAGAGAGCATATAGCTAACAACAAATTATTCAACTTTACAGTTTTTCCGGGACTGACCAAATCACAATCCCCTCAGTGTACGCCCGTCACCTAGCATGTGCGTCACCTCCAAAATAATCACATGATACCAAAATCCGAGGTTTAATACCCTCATGACCAGATTTAAAACAGTTACTTACCTCAAAACGTGAAACTCTTTACTCTGCTATGCCTTTGCCTCGCAAATCGGCCTCCGAATGCCTCGAATCTAGTCACAAATAATTTGTTTCAGTCAATAAATTTTATTGGAATTAATTCCATAAGAAAACACTAATTTTTCATAAAAATCCAAAATTTAGCTCAAAAATCGCCCGTGGGGCCCATGTCTCGGAACCTGACAAAAGTTATAAAATCCGAACTCCCATTCAACCACGAGTCTACCCATACCAATTCCTTAAAAATATATCAAAAATCACCTCTCCTCAGGCTCTAATTTGTCAAAAATGGCGAATGGCTCGAAGTCCCTGTTTTTATAATTCTGCCAAGACAACCTCGGTTCTGCCTCGATCTTGGCCTTCGATCGAGGTCCTCGATCCTAGGCCTCGATCCTGGGCCTCGATCCTGGGTCTCGATCCTGGTCCTCGATCCTAGGCCTCGATCCTGGGCCTCGATCGTGGCTTCGATCCTGATCCTCGATCGTGGCCCTCAACCCTGGACTTCGATCATGTCTTCGACCCTGCCTTTGACTGTGGCCCTCGACCTTGGGGTTCGATTCTGAGAGATTTTTGGGCTCGAATCTGGCAGAAGAAATTTCCAATAGAAGGAAATTGCAGCAGCTGTTGTAGTTCAATTTTTGATTCGTTATCGATCTGAAACTCACCCGAGGCCCTCGGGACTTCAACCAAATATACCAACAAGTCCTAAAACATTATACAAACTTAGTCGAATCCTCAAATCACCTCAAACAACGTAAAAACCATGAATTACGCACCAATTTATGCCTATTGAACTTTGAAATTTCTAATTTCTACAAATAACGCCGAAACCTATCAAATCACATTCGATTGACCTCAAATTTTGCACACCATAAATTTTGCATAACTCTTCTGTCTAGACTGTGCCGTGCGAAGCCATCCCTGAATTACTTTGACCTTCTCTAAAGCATCCTGAACCAAGTCAGTACCCAATAGTCTAACCTCACCAGGCTCAAACTAACCCACCGGAGACCGACACCGTCTCCCATATAAAGCTTCATACGGAGCCATCTAAATGCTTGACTAGTAGCTATTATTGTAAGAAAACTCCTCGAGTGGCAGAAGTTGATCCCAAGAACCCCCAAAATCGATAACACAAGCACGTAGCATATCCTCCAATATCTGAATAGTGCGCTCGGACTGTCCGTCTGTCTGAGGGTGAAATGTTGTACTCAACTAAACCTGTGTGCCCAATTATCGCTGCACTGCCCTCCAAAACTGTGAGATAAACTACGTACCCTGATCTGAAATAATGGACGCCGGCACACCGTGTAGGCGAACAATCTCGCGAATATAAATCCCAGCCAACCGCTCCGAAGAATAATTAGTACCGACTGGAATAAAATGCGCAGATTTGGTCAACCGATCTACTATCACCCAAACAACATCAAACTTTGTCAAAGTCCGTGGGAGTCCAACTACGAAGTCCATGGTAATACGCTCCCACTTCTACTCCGGAATTTCAAGTCTCTGTAGCAATCCGCCCAGTCTCTGATGCTCGTACTTTACCTGTTGACAATTTAAACACCAAGATACAAACCCAACTATATCTTTCTTCATCCGCCTCCACCAATAGTGCTGTCTCAAATTCGTATACATCTTCGCGGTGCCTGGATGAATAGAGTACCGCGAACTGTGAGCTTCCTGGAGAATCAGCTCACGCAAACCATCTACATTAGTTACACATAGCATGCCCTGCATCCGTAATACACCGTCATCTCCAATAGTGACTTCCTTGGCATCACCGTGCTGAACCGTGTCCTTGAGGACAAACAGATATGGATCATCATACTGGTGCTCTCTGATGCGATCATATAAAGAAGACCAAAAAACCACACATGCCAAAACTCGATTCAGCTCGGAAACATCCAATCTAACAAACTGATCAGCCAAAGCATGAACCTCCAAGGATAAAGGCCTCTCTTCTACCTGTAAGTATGCTAAGCTGCCCAAACTCTCTGCCTTACGACTGAAGGCATCGGCCACCACATTGGCGTTTCTGAGATGATAGAGAATGGTGATATCACAATCCTTAAGCAACTCCAACCACCTTCGCTGCCGCAAGTTAAGATCCTTCTGTTTAAACAAATGTTGTAGACTCCGATGATCAGTATATACCTCACACAGGACACCGTACAAGTAATGCCGCCAAATTTTCAAGGCATGAACAATAGCTGCTAACTCAAGATCGTGGACTGGATAATTCTTCTCATGTACCTTTAACTGACTGGACGCATAGGCAATCACCCTACTGTCTTGCATAAGTACTGCGTCGAGACCATTCCGCGATGCGTCACAATACACAGTATAAGACTCTGAACCTGTAGGCAACACCAATACTGGAGCTGTAGTCAAAGCTATCTTGAGCTTCTGAAAGCTCTCTTCACATTCATCCGACCACCTGAACGGTGCACCTTTTTGGGTCAATTTAGTCATAGGCGATGCAATAGATGAGAAACCTTCCACGAAACGACAATAATAATCGGTCAAGCTGAGAAAACTCCGAATCTCAGTAACTGAGGATGGTCTGGGCCAATTCTGAACTGCCTTTATTTTCTTCGGATCCACCTTAATTCCTTCACTGGACACTATATGTCCCAAGAATTCCACTGAACTAAGCCAGAACTCACACTTAGAGAATTTGGCATAAAGTTTCTCCTCTCTCAGCCTCTATAATACAATACCCAAGTGTTGTTCATGCTCCTCCTAGCTACGTGAGTACACAAGAATATCATCAATGAATACCACGACAAATAAATCAAGATAGGGCTGAAATACACTATTCATCAAATGCATAAATGCTGCTGGAGCATTGGTTAGTCCAAAAGACATCACAAGAAATTCATAGTGGCCATAACGAGTCCTGAATGCCATCTTTAGAATATCCGAATCCCGAATTTTTAATTGGTGATACCTAGACCTCAAATCAATTTTGGAGAACACCCTCGCTCCCTGAAGCTGGTAAAATAAATCATCAATATGCGGCAATAGATATTTATTCTTGATTGTAAATTTGTTCAACTGCCTATAATAAATGCACATCTGCATAGTACCATCTTTCTTTTTCACAAACAGAACCGGTGCACACCAAGGCAATACACTAGGCTTAATAAACCCTTTTTCAAGGCGTTCCTGAAGTTGCTCTTTCAATTCTTTTAACTCAACTAGTGCCATACGATACAGAGGAATAGAAATGGGTTGAGTTCCCTGTACCAAGTCAATATCAAAATCAATATCCCTGTCGGGTGGCATACCCGGCAGGTGTGCAGGAAATACATCCAGAAAGTCTCGCACGACCGGTACTAAATCAATAATATGAGTATCTTCATCAACATCTCTCATAAAGGCCAAATATGACAAGCATCCCTTTCCAACCATACGTTGGGCCTTCAAATAAGAAATTACCTTGCTAGGAACAAGATCTAGAGAACCCTTCCATTCAACCTTTGGCAACCCCGGCATTGTCAACGTCACGATTTTTGCGTGACAGTCCAAAATAACATGACATGGAGATAATTAATCCATACCCAGGATTACATCAAAATCAACCATACCGAGTAAAAAGAGATCAACTCTAGTCTCCAGTTCCCCAATAGTTACTACACACGACCGATACACACGATCCACAGTAATAATATCGCCCACAGGTGTAGATACACAAACAGGTGAAACTAAGGACTCACAGGGCATATCCAGATAATGAGAAAAATAAGATGATACATATAAATAAGTGGAACAAGGGTCAAATAATATAGAAGCCTCCCTGTGGCACACTGAAACAGTATTTTTGATCACTGCGTCGGAGGCAACAACATTTTGCCTAGCAAGAAAAATATAGAATCGAGCCTGCCCGCCACCTGATCGGCCTCCCCCTCTTGGGCGACCCCTAGCTGCTGACCCCCACCTTGAGATGGCAGGGCGGGTGGTATAACTGATTGTGCGGGTGCCATCGGTCGAGAACTCTTCTGTGAAACCCCACTCAACAGCCTGCCACTCTCTCTTGAAATGACTAAATTCTCCGCACTCGAAACAACCCCTCATCTGACGGAATTGCTGCTCCTGATAACCCAAGGAATGACCTACAGAAGCCTGTGCGGACGAGGCATGATGAGAACTCTATGCTAGTAGTGCACTAAATAAAGGCAGGCCTGGGTGAGCACTGTAAGAACCATGGCTAGTTGATGCACCACGATGAGCTGGACGACCTGTCTGAGCGTGTCTGTAAGAACGACCCCTACCACAGTGAAACTGACCCCCTGAAGGAACATCGCTGTAATCACCTAGAACACGAGGCCTCTTATCCTCTCTCTCTCCACGTTCCTGGCCGCGAACCATCTCTATCTGCCGAGCAATGTCCACTACCTCATCAAAAGTAGCACCAGATACTCTCTCCCTAGTCATAAGTAACCGCAGCTGATATGTGAGGCCATCAATGAACCTCCTAATCCTCTCCCTATCAGTGGGAACCAACCAGACTACGTGACGAGCCAACTCAGAAAATCTTATTTTGTACCGCGTCACGGACATATCACCCTGGCAAAGCTGCTCAAATTGTTTGTGCAACTCTTCTCTGTGGGACTGAGGTACGAACTTCTCCAAAAGGAGCACGGAGAACTCATGCCAAGTAAGGGGTGCTGCGCCAACAGGCCTACGTCTCTCATAAGTCTCCCACTATCTCAGTGCAGACCCAAAAAACTGAAAAGTAGTGAATGAGACCCCACTGGTCTCCAAAATACCCACTGTCAAAAGCATCCGTTAACACCTATCCAGAAAATCCTGAGCATCCTCTGACTCAGTACCACTAAATGGTGGAGGCCAAAGCCTCTCAAATCACTCAAGTCTCCTCTGCTCATCGTCTGCCACAAAAGGAACTACCGGGGCCTAAGTAGGTGCAACCGACTGGGCTGGTAGTGCTCCCGGTACCTGATGTCCCTGTACTACCTGGTCTGGAGTATGGGCAACAGGGGTATGAGTACCTCCCCCAGCCTGAGAAGTGGCAGGTGCGGCCTGATCCGAAACCACCTGAGCAAGACCAGTGTAGGCTGCCAATATATATGCAAAAGTCTCCTGATTGCCTGCAATCTCAATGGGCACAGCTGGTGCCTGAGCTGATCCTGTCGGCTCAACTATATCTGAAATCTGCTCCTGAGTTGGAATAACTGGTATTACTACGGGTGTTGTTCCAACTGTGGTACGAGCTACACCTCGACCTCTACCTCGGCCCCGGCCTCTACCACAGCCCCGGCCTCTCGCGGCCTTAACTGGTGGCACTGGTGTCTAACTGTCCGATCCGGTAGTACGTGTCCTCACCATCTGTGAGAGAATAGAATGGCAGAAATTTAGTTTCCAGAATCAACAAATTCGCATGACAGAATACAAGAAAGTGAAATTTTCCTTAGGGTTCTGCAACCTCTCGAAGATAAGTACATACATCTCCGTACCGATTCGCAAGACTCTACTAAATCTGCTCATGACTCGTGAGACCTACGTAACCTAAGCTCTGATACCAACTTCTCACGACCCAAACTCCCAACCTGTCGTGATGGCGCCTATCTCGATACCAGGCAAGCCGATAATCTCAATAAACCAAAACTTCTCTTTAAGGTTAAAAATATAATATTTAAATACAATACAAACACTCCCCAAAACCTGGTGTCACTGAGTACATGAGCATCTAATATGAATACAAGTTTGGAAAATATAGTCTATAATAGTCTGAGACCAAATACAGTAAACAAAGAGATAGAGAAGAAGAGACAAGGGCTGCGGAACACGACAACTACCTCAAAATCTTCTGAAAATCAACCGCGCGAAAGGATCAACACCCTTTATGTCTAGGAATACCTGGATCTGCACACGAAGTGCAGGGTGTAGTATGAGTACAACCAACTCAGCAAGTAACAATAATAAATAAGGAACTGAAGATAGTAACGAGCTACACAATTATGGTTCATTTCCAGTAATTCCAGCAAAGAATAGACTTGCTATCAAATCTGGCAGTTTAATGTCAAATCAATTTTTATAAAGTTCATGTTCAGTTAATCCGTATATCAACAATCTTTTAGAGATTTCCCAACAATGACAGATAGCAACTAAGTGCAACAACAAATAGAAATCAAGTACAACCTCTTAGGACAACAATCACTCACTAGGATCCCAGCCCTCATCACTCACTCTTAATGGGTACTCGCGCTCATTGAGGGTGTACAGACTCCGGAGGGGCTCCTACAGCCCAACCGCTATAATCTACACGGACAACTCATGTGCCATAATATAAATATCTGGATCTGCACGGCCAACTCATGTGCTGCACGGCCAACTCACGTGCTATAGTATAATATAAGGATCTGCACGGCCAACTCACGTGCTGCATGGACAACTCACGTGCTATGATATCAATATCTCACAATCAGGCCCCCGGCCTCTCTCAGTCATAAATCTCTCCAGTCTCTCGGGCTCTCATTAATCATGAAATAAGCCCAAACAACAATGATATGATGTATCAATAATATTAACAGAGACTGAGATAAAATGTGTGAGTAAAAATTGAGACTGAGTACATATAGCATTTAGCAGGCAATTCAACAAGTACGCGACCTTTGTGGATCCCAACAGTACTATCACATAGCCTAAGCATGATTTCTAACATGATATACAGTCAAATCTTATCAACACATAGAGAGCATATAGCTAACAACAAATTATTCAACTTTATAGTTTTCCCGAGACGGACCAAGTCACAATCCCCTCAGTGCATGCCAGTCACCTAGCATGTGTGTTACCTCCAAAATAATCACATGATACCAAAATCCGGGGTTTAATACCCTCAGGACCAGATTTAAAACAGTTACTTACCTAAAAACGTGAAACTCTTTACTCTGCTATGCCTTTGCCTCACAAATCGGCCTCCGAATGCCTCGAATCTAGTCACAAATAATTCGTTTCAATCAATAAAATTTATTGGAATTAATTCCATAAGAAAATACTAATTTTTCATAAAAATCCAAAATTGGTCTCACGTCTCGAAACCCGACAAAAGTTCTAAAATTCGAAAGCCCATTCAACCACGAGTCTACTCATACCAATTTTACCAAATTCTGACCTCAACTCGACCCTCAAATCTACAAATCTTATTTTCAAATTTCTAAGTTCCAATCTCTGATTTACACCTCAAAATCATGTAATCTAGTCGGATAATTCGATGATAATTCAATATTATGGAGTAGAAATGATCACAAGGGACTTACCTCAAGTTTTTCTTGAAAATATATCAAAAATCGCCTCTCGTCAAGCTCTAATTTGTCAAAAATGGCGAATGGGACGAAGTCCCTATTTTTATAATTCTGCCCAGACAACCTCGGTTCTGCCTCAATTTTGGCCTTCGATCAAGGTCCTCGATCCTAGGCCTCAATCCTGGGCCTCAATCCTAGCCCTCCATTCTGGTCCTCGATCCTAGGCCTCGATCCTGGCCCTCGATCTTGGGCCTCGATCGTGGCTTCGATCCTGATCCTCGATCATGGCCCTCGACCCTGGCCTTCGATCATGTCTTCGACCTTGCCTTCGACCGTGGCCCTCGACCTTGGGGCTCGATTCTGGGAGATTTCTGGGCTCGAATCTGGCAGAAGAAATTTCCAACAGAAGAAAATTGCAGCAGTTGTTGTAGTTCAATCTTTGATCCGTTATCCATCCGAAACTCACCCGAGGCCCTCGGGACTACAACCAAATATACCAACAAGTCCAAAAATATCATACGAACTTAGTCGAATCCTCAAATCACCCCAAATAACGCTAAAACCATGAATTACGCCCAATTCAAGCCTATTGAACCTTGAAATTTCTAATTTCTACAAATAACGCCGAAACCTATCAAATCTCGTTCGATTGACCTCAAATTTTGCACACAAGTCATAAATGACATAACATACCTATTCAAAAATTTCAGAATCGGATTTCGACCCCGATATCAAAAAGTCAACCCCTCGGTCAAACTTCCCAAAAATGTAACTTTCGGCATTTATAGCCTAATTCTACTACGGACCTCCAAATAATTTTCGGACATGCTCCTAGGTCCAAAATTACTATACAGAGCTATTAGGATCATCAAAATTAAAATCCGAGGTCGTTTACACATAGGTCCATATCCGATCCACTTTTCTAACTTAAATTTTCAATTATGATACTAAGTGTCTCATTTCACTCCGAATTTCTTTCGGACCCGAACCCACTAACCCAGTAAGTTATAAAATAACTATAAAGTATAAATTGAGCAGTAAATGGAGGAACAGGGTTATAATACTCAAAACGACCGGTCGGGTCGTTACAACATGCCACATGATTTCACTTCTTATACACCTCTATTTGATACTTGTTTTATTTGACGTACATCCTTTCTCACTTCATGCTCTATAACTTTCTTGCTTAGCTGGATTGGGTAACTTTTTGATTGATTGTGTATTTATACTTTATGGAAGCTTTGGTTTTAAAATGTGGGAGATTTTCTCTGGGTGCTATGTTACAAACCTTACTTTGTTCGAGTTCGTATTCCTAGTTGAATTCCGCGTGTTAGTTCCCTTGGTATTACGTTATGAATTTCCGAGATTCTTGTTGAATAGTCTCATATGAATCTATATATATTCGGTTGCACGCCGCAATGGAGAAGATATTATTATGTGGGATCAGGTTTTACGCTGCAATGAATATTGATATTATTATGTTTGATCGGGTTGCGCACCGCAACGGAGAAGACATGTAATGATTGTTCTTGATTGTGATTCTATATCTATGTTACACTATGAATTGAGCATAGGTAATATTCAGGGCCCTCTGTCATTTGTATTTTTGTTTCATTTATTATGTAATTATTCACGTCTCTTTCTCGCATTGGTCTTGCTGCTTATTATCTATACAGGTAAAATATTGAGCGAATATCTTTAGACTAAAAATCTCACCACTACTTCTCTGAGTTTAGTCAAAATACTTACTAAGTACATGTGGTCCGTTGCACTCATGCTATATTTTTACACCTTGCGTGCAGATCTTGGAGCTGCGTAGCTGTTGAAGACGAAGCCCGGCATTGAAGACGTTTCGGATTCAAGCTACCTCTTGTTCATGGTAGTTTAGGACTTAAATTTTGCTTATCTACACTTCAAATAAATGTTGTTTTACTTTCATACTATCTTGGTAAATCTATGTTTTAGAGACTCATGACTTGTACTACCGATCATTGGGTTATTGTACAGAGATTCAATTATTTCACTTATTTACTTCATATTAATTTCAATAGAATTGTGTTGATTGTTAATTAGTTTACCTATCGGGTTGAGTTAGGTGTCATCACGACTAGGCGGATTTTGAGTCGTGACAATGATTAACTTAGCTCTCAATATCAGATTTTCTTTTCTTGTCTTTTTGTTGAATTTTTATTTCTCTTTCTCGACTTTACTTACAAAAAGATCATTTGTAAATTTAATGATGTTTTTACAATAGCGCGAAGCACAAGCAAATTAACTAGTCATAAATATATTAAGAAGTACGTAGAAAGTCAATTGGGATGGGAAGAAAATCAAGATCAACGAAAAGAAAGTGACCTCGGAAAATTGAACCTTATTATTGTTTACAAGCAAACGGAAAAAAGTACAACACACAATACAGGAATGTATGGAAGGACGATTAAATGGACAAGTAAAAGAATTAAAATCAAGATCCTCCTTTTGAAGGGTGAACTGCATAGATGGTCTGGACAATATCTGAACAAAGGAGGAAAATAGAACCAACCAAAGCAATTATAGACCAGGGACTGTTAAAATATGTATTTTTCAACTCAGACAACCAAGTCCTGGCTTTATTGTTATAGTGATCCTCGATATTCCTTTTCTCCTTGAAGAAAAAAGATTCATCTTCTGTGCCATAAGTATTCAATGATTTATAGACTTCTACCACTTGTTCATCACTCCCTAAGCTGTTCATTAAAATTTTCTTTTCTCGCAACTCTTTGACATCCTCTTGCGAAACAATAAGTGATTTCATGAAATTCACGTAAGCAGTGACAACTTTATCGGTAAAAACATTGGGACAGAACTCATAAGCAATCATGTTCATGAAAAATGTTCTGGTGTACGGAGAAACATACCAACATGGGAGTTTGAGCTTTGCAGAGTGACAGAATTCAGCGGGGCTAAACCTTACACCATTCAAAGACGCAATCTCGCTAGGCCTGAAATGAATGCCCTTTGATTTTAGATCCGTCACAGAATGAAACACATACCCCCCACGCCCACGAGTTGACGTTTCATCTTTTCTACAACACCAATATTCAAGACATAATCCCAACTTGTTGAAAATATCACGGAAAGGATCACAAGCACGTACACGTGGTTGTGGGATTTCCCCGCTGCCAGTGACGATTACTCTTCGAAATATTTCAAGAAGGTGAAGGGGCTGTTTATTATTGTCATTATCTTTCAATAATCTTGTGTCCTCATCGAAGAGTATGTGAAAACAAGAACTTTCCACCGTCTCTATAAATCCTTTTTCATTTACAGGATATCTCGAGCTAGCCAAGATCATGAGAATTCTGAACGGTACCTGATTTTCAAGCAAATATAAATCACGTTTACTTAGGGTATAAACTGCAGTACCAAGATGCTCAATTGTCTCGCTACGTTTAAATGCCTGATCCCATGGTCCTATAATATTTAGAATGAAGCATGCGTCAAGGAGCATCATTTCAGCAAAATAAATGTCATCATAGATAGACGTGAATTCTTCGAGGTAACAACTTTTAGCATATTCAATTTCCTTTCGAATTTCCTCCAGGAAGAAAGCTTTGTCTTGATTACTCCCTTCAATGAACATGTCTAGAGCCATGGACTTGAAATTCTGAACAAACTTGAGCTTCTCCTTTCCATGGTGGTAAGGCCCAAGTGAAACCACTTTAGGATCATAGTCACCGCTTTCCTTATTCTCATCACTCAGGAATGAAGGAACCTTTTGTATTTGATTCCTTCTAACTTCAGTTGAGTTATCCAGTTTCATTTCAGAACCTTCATGAACAGCATGAATAGGAAATATTAGATATAAGTAGTGAAATTAGACCAGTTATATTTCAATTAGAACTTCTGTTTGACAGGACATGCATATAGTTCAAGAAAGATTTTTTTTAAAAATCTTTTATGTTTGTACTCTTAATATGATGCCAAGACACTAAGAAATTTAAAGTTAAATTACTTCTAAATGTATAAATTTATGCATCGTTCTTTTTGGAGCAAAGAGTATATTCCTTCTTTTAGTTGTAGAAACCACAACAATCAATCAAATCATTAACGAAAAATTAAAATTGAGTTGAAGATGATGCCAATTAATGAACGCACAAAGTACTTAGATGTTGGCTAGGTGAACACGTAATAACTACATTTTGATTTATCTATGCATTTTGTAAGCATAAAAAATATCACACATTAAGTATTTTTAAGCGAAAATGAGTTAAATGCCATAATTTTGTTAACCCTAACTTATTGCTTGCTTATCACACTTTGATTTGACTAAACTCTTCACTATTTTATGTCTAAATTTATAATTAATCCCGGAAGACCCCTTGCCAAAACAAAACTCCTAATACCTCTCCATTATGTTTCAGTTATTCGTCTTTTTTTCAATACTAAAGGTACTTCTAAATTTATATTTTTTCTATAAATAGCTGTATATGTATTTTGGTCATTTTAACAAAAAAATAAGGTTATTAACACTTTTTTACTAAATATACCAATTGTTTATATTTTCATCACTTTTATATACGATGCCTGTTTATTTATAGTTTTAGTTAGGTACTGATCATCACTATATGGTCCAGAATTTAAGACGATAGAAAGTAAGGAAATAGAAAATCAAACGATGAATTAGTGCATACTATCACAGACATATAGCAGTTTGTGTAAAAAGCAGTTTGTGTAATACATTTTTCTCCCTTAAGTTGAAGTTTTACATTATTCTATATATCTTTGCATGCAAGATTATAGAATCACAAACAGAAAAGGATGCAAACTTTAGGCATTTTCTTTTTTAGCTTCAGGTATTAAAATACCTTCTAGTTGGGCGTAACTAATTTAATTGTTTTTTCTATTTAACTTAGAATCCATCATTTTGGCAAATCGACATTCGTGAACATTTTGTATAAAAGAAAGTGTTCCTATATTTAATTTTACTCGCTACGTGGAACAGTTGTTGGACTAGAAAATATAGCATCTACACAAATTCATTGGTATGGATTCAAAATCTCTCACGCGGGTGCAGGGAATTATGCTTGTGCTCTTTTTTATTTTGGGTCCGAATTTGCCTTTCGGTCTTGATTTGAGCACTTGTCTAACTATTAAGAAAGCTCGAAAAATTTTAAAACTTAAATAATGAAAAGAATTCTTGATGCATAAAGAGGCATACCAGGAAATTAAACTAAAAAAAATGCATTTCTAGAGTAGAACACATTACATACCACTGTACTAGCGTTTTGATTGCTCTTCCACTGAGATGTTTGATAATAGTTTAAGAATGTAGCCATATTTAAAGGCTTACTTACGGATGGAATATTTTAAACCTTGGTTCCATAGTAAGGAATAAACGTTAAAGTGATATTGGGGTGCTTCAAAATGAAATAAACACATACTACTTTAATTTAGAATCCGAATTTTCTTTTATAATTTGTATCCAATTGTAATTAGTAAAACAAACCGAGATATTTCTTTTTTCTTTTTTTCTTTTTCTCTACTTTCTTAATCTTTTTTCTTTTCATTTTTTGTTTTCTGTTTTGGTTTTGGTTTTTGTGTTTTTCCTTTTTGATGCTTTGCGTATGAACATTGTTTTCTGCCAATTCTGATCTCATACATTAAGATCAAATTAACATGCTTTCCTCTTTTCTTCTTGAGTAAAGAAAGATTCTTCCCAGCTCTATGAATCACGTGGGAATATGAAGCAATTCTTTATCTTTATCTTAACGTTAACCTGCTAACGAAAGCTAGCATTCCTTTACCCCGCAAATAGGAAAAAGCTAATTCCAGCTGTAAGTTTATCTAATGATTTTAAAACGCAATTAGGACAAACGCATCATATTAGGTTCCGACTTTTCTTTTTTCGTTAATTATGGTGAAAAATGCAACATGTTTCTTTAAGTACGTACTTACAAAAATTGAGGTACAAAAATAACCTATACGTTAACTTTCAAATTCATCGCATTGAAAGCACGTAATTGACTACCGTGGAATTTGGTTGAATGTTTGAGATTTATTCACCTTTAACTAGAGATTTCAGGTTTGAGCCGTGATAATTATATGCGGTAAATTGGTTATTGACAATTGGACGAATGAAGAGATAAAACGTGGAGCTGAAGACAGGTAAGCTGTGATTCAGCAAGTAGTTGATATCGGTTACAAGCATGTGACCGGTACTGGGTAAATTTCGAAGGCAGGATAATCGATAACAAAGATTTGAATAATTGATATCGGATAGCATTCAATGAACAATCGTTATAGAGAATATATGCATTTATAGCAAACTGTTTGGCACGCCCCAAACCTGGGGAGGCATGGCCGGCACCCGATGCCATGCTCGGCCCAAGCATACCACTCTGTAACTGTAAACTGTGGAGGAGTATCCCCCAACTTAGGCCGACGAGGCCTACCTGAAAGCTGACAATACCAATCAAGGCCGATGAGGCCATATTCTGAATCATCTGAAAATAATGTATCTCTCATCTTAATTAGGGTAAACATGCCCCAAAAGCTCATATACATAACATTGCAGGCCGACGAGGCCGGTATGAATGTCTACAACCAGCAATACCAAACTGAACATGTACAAAGGGCTGGCAAGGCCACAATACTAATATGCAAAATACACAGGACTCATCTCCAAGCCTCTAGAGATAACTGAACTGTATCATGGTCGGGACAGGGCCTCGACCGACCCATCAAATCTGTATATATAAAGTAGACTCCAAGGTCAAGACCGGATAAATTCGAGGAAGTGAAGCTTACCGACCAAGCTGATGTATGACTCTGTTTACTGGGAAGGTCTATCTAGCAGTCTATTAGGACATGCAGGAATGAAATGCAGCGTCCCCAGGCAAAAGGGACGTCGGTATAAATAAAGTACCGAGTATGTAAGGCATGAAAAGTAGTATATAAAAGACATGAAAGAAACATGGAGTAAAGGACTCATTCTGTAAGTCTTAATAGCTCTGTGAATCATGAAACATTTATAATGTCATGCATATCCGTATAAATATTATATCATGCATAGGTATATGCGTACATAGCATCATCAAGCCTCTGAGGGCATCCCATCATATCATCTCGGTCTCTGTGGGCGAAATCATCGATGTATACCAGATGATCAGGTGGTGGAGCATATATAACGCCATAACCTTTCCCCATACCCCATATACATATAATATACACGTATATAATGACATCTGGTCATGGGTCAATGTACATGTATAAATGAAAGTAATGCATAAGAAGTAAGTCAATAAGATCTCTCGGGATGTCATACGATCAATATTCCTTCAGTTAATATCATGAAATAAACTTTATCAACTTACGTATTTTTTGAGACCCATGAGCAGACGGTATAATAATAGGACACATGGAAAATCAAAAACATAGGCACCCCAGTACTTCTAAGAATAGAGTCATTTGTGAAAGTTCAGTGTTTGCTTGTTTCGTTTGTATCATATGGATCATGCCAAAAGAAAAGAAGGGATAGCTTTAACATACCTTAACTCCGTTGAGTCCTTAATACCTTCAAAGCAATTATTCAAACAACTCAACTCAATCTACCATAGCATAAGGAGATTCAAAATCAGTATTAAGTAAAGGCTATGTCCGCAACTTAAACTAGTAGCTCGTTTATGTAAATTCTGGCAGCATCTCCCCTGTAACCAGGGCCTCCTCCAATACCATGTACCAACAACAATAACTAGAGAAAAATACTAAGAACAATATCAACAATAGGGCATAAAATATTTCATTAACAAGTCATCAACATATCACGACGAGCGGCAAGATGTTTATTACTTGAAACGATATGGGGAATTCGACCGCCTCGATTTGCAAGGCCAAATAAATTTCTCTGATAACATCCTTTTGCGAACCGTTAAAGGCCCTCACCCTCACGTGGCTTTCCTTGACTTCCCTCAAATGAATTCATAACTCCCGTAGGGTGGAGAGCGGATAAATGTTGACTCCTAACCCTCAATCGACCAACACTCGCGACACCATTTTGTCCCCACATTTGACAGTGATATGTAGAGCTTTGTTGTGACTTGTGCCATCGACAGGAAGTTCGTCTCTTCTGAAAGTGATCATATTTGCTTCGACCATTTTCCCAATTGTCGCGGCCAATGCCTCACTAGTGGTGTTACCTGGTACACTTACCCCACTTAGTACTTTCAATAGGGCGTCCTTATGACTGTCAGAGCTCATTAACAAATCCATGATTGATATTTGTGCTGGATATTTCTTCAGCTGCTCCTCCTCGGAATACTCTTTGGTCAACATTCTCTTCCAGAACTCGGTGACTTCTGGGTCTGTTATGTTCCTTTTCTGAATCTGCTCTCTTCCCAAGTTCCCCTGATTAACATCTTCATGAGTGTAGCATCTCCTAGACCTAGTCATACCATGGGCTGCGACAAAGTCTGTCATTTGGGCCTTCCCCTTTTGTTGGTATGTCTATGAGACTATTTTGCATTCCCGACTTTCTTCGTCTCATGGTGGTACGTATATAACACCCTAACCTTTCCCCATACCCCATACCCCATATACATATAATATACACGTGTATAATACCATCTGGTCATGGGTCAATGTACATGTATAAATGAAAGCAATGCATAAGAAGTAAGTCAATAAGATCTCTCGGGATGTAATACGATCAATATTACTTCAGTTAATATCATGACATAAACTTTATCAACTTACGTATTTTTTGAGACCCATGAACAAATGATATAATAATAGGATACATTGGAAATCAAGAACATAAGCACCCTGATTAATTCTAAGAATAGAGTCATTTGTGAAAGTTCTGCGTTTGCTCATGTTGTTATTATCATATGGATCATGCCAAAAGGAAAGAAGGGATAGCCTTAACAAACTTAAACTCCGTTGAGTCCTTAATACCTTCCAAGCAATTTTTCAAACAATTCAACCCAATCTACCATAGCATAAGGAGATTCAAAATCAGTGCTGAGTAAAGGCTAAGTCCGCAACATAAACTAGTAGCTCGTTTATGTAAATTATGGCAGCATCTCCCCTGTAACCAGGGCCTCCTCCAATACCATGTACCAACAACAACAACTAGAGCAAAACAATAAGAACAACATCAACAATAGGGCACACAATATTTCATTAACAAGTCATCAACATATAACAACAAGCGGTAAGCTCAGATTAAATCCCTTTACCACCCTTCAACCCATCATCATTCATTCTTGAACTTAGTATTATATCCAGTATAATAACCAATACCTTTTAATAGATTTCCAACCTTCTACTCAATTTTAAAGTTACCCGAAATAGACAACACAAGATAATATCATTGTGGACAACTTCAAATTCCTTTATAGCCATTTCTTTTTCTAGTTACCAATTTCATTAATAAGATTGACATGTAAACTAACATAATCATACTAACAATATCATAGATAACTTATTTTGCATAATTTCCAGCCACTTAAAGTACATAAGAGCAACATTCGAATCAATCCATCAAGAACAACAACATCTCAAGCTAATTCAAGTATTATCTTGTAGTTTATCATCCTAACAACTTAACCAACATACAAGAAATCTTAAGCACAATTAGTAGGCTATTATACTCACCTTATCCAGTAGCAACAACTTAAAATTTTAGCCAAACCCAGCGCACAATTATCCTCAATGATAACACAACCTCAAAGAGGTGTTGTTCTTCACTAGAACTAACTTTTGATGTTGAAATATGGTGTAATCACTTTGGAATAACTTCAAACCCTTATGGTATCTGTTTAGGAGGGTTAGGAGGAGTAAGGGACGAGGATGGGTCGAAATATGAGAAATAAATGTCGTCCAAATAGATTTTAAAGTTAAGTAGGCCGACCACCGCCTAAGTGGGTCCCATTGGGAGCTGCTTGCGCAGTCTCGCGTAAATACGCATATCTCTCTACTCCAATGTCGTATCGATGAACGGTTCAATGCGTTAGAAACTAGACACATAGATATTCAATTTGATATGTGGATAATCCTCTAATTCCAAGTATATTAGGAGATAAGCTCTGCTACATTTGACCTAAGTTTCAGCACATTATGAATGTAACTTGTGATGACCTTTGCCAACTTTTGTTCCTCAACTCGCTTGACTTCAAAACGTAATACACGACTATCATACGACTAAAATAACTAATAACATAACCTCCTTATAATGTTAAGCACCCTAGTATCACCCCAAAAGTACATGTTATAACATTCCCAACTTGTCGACATTCGACGAAATTTATTTTCTTCAATTTGTTTAGTTTCTAAGCCTTTCAACCCTCTTGGTACTTGTTATCCATGATCTTAAAGATTTGTAACCTTCAAGGTAATATGATTAACTTAATTTTTGTACTTTCAAAAATGATCTCATTTTTGAGCTTACATCAATTGTCTTACGACGTACTCTTACGTACGAAAACATGGGGTGTAACACCGTTATGTATCCATCAATGGCGATTTTATTCTCCTACAAGAGGAGCTTGATTTGAAGATCTTGTCTCTAAAAATAAAGCTATGAATTGGATAATTAGTTTCCATTGTAACACACGAAATATTCTGGACACAAAAGCTTGAATCAACTCTCACCCTATAACATTATTCTTTTACCTTGTTCTTAATATTGTTCTTACGTTTGCTACCGGGGAAGCTAAAATTTATAGCCAGGCTTGTATTTCCTTTAAGTTCATTTTATAATCATATTTCTGTTCTTATTTATTTCATATTTCTTGGTCAAATTAATTCAAGTATCTACAAACAACATTCAACTGTACCGTTTTACGGATAAATAGTTTGGTGTCCACCATAGGGCATAGATAATTGTGTAATTGCTTTGATCCATTAACCTGTTACTAGAAAATTTTGATTCCTTTCTTAGCAAAAGAAAAATCAGATATGGAAGCTAACGATGTCAACAATTTCAATAATGTCGGAGCACACAACGAACGTGAACATGTGTTCCAACGTGATGATTCAACCAGCGAAACCCACAATGAAGGAGATGAAACCACCCTAGTTCACGAAGGTTAAAATCCTTGGCATGTACGGAGTCCAACTCCTGATGATGCGGATGATGAACATGTTGTTGAAATAGTCAAAATCTTGAGAGAGCAACAAATGGCAATTATGGATCACCTCTCAAGACAAGATCACGTAATGATAGAGTTGAATGGGGTGCTATTAATAATGCTAATGGAAGAGCTCTGGTTCCTCCTAGCGTTCTTGCAAATCAAATAGTTCAAAGAACCGGCAACAACACTCCAAGGGAGGAGTTCGATTTTAACGAGCAGGAGGTACCAGTAGTGGATCTAGGAATGACAATAACACAAATGACCATTTCAGAACCGCGCTCATGAGATTCATGAGAGAAATGAATGAACTAATAGACCAGAATACAAAAGATTTTTGTGCTCGGATGGATCAGATCCCGGGAGCAACGCGGTGTTAAAGGGACTAGATTCCAAAACATATACTCAGTTGCCATTTTGTAATGACCCGGCCGGTCGTTTTGTGTATTGTAGCCTCATACCCCTATTTATCGCTTCTTCTATGTTCATTTGTGGTTATGTAAATTTCCGGGATGGTTGGATTGATTTCAAGGATATTTTGGAGTGAATTGGGATACTTAGTTCCAAGGTTGGAAGCTTAAGTTGAAAGAGTTGATCAGAGTTTGATTTTAGTGCATACGACTCCGAAATAGAATTTTGATGATTTCAATAGCATCATATGATGATTTTGGACTTAGACATATGTCCGGATATTGGTTTGGAGGTCCATAGGTGTTACACCCCATATTTTCATACGCGAGAGTACGTCATAAGTCAATTGATGTAAGCTCAGAAAATGAGATCGTATTTCAAAGTACACAAAGTAAGTTAATCATGTTACCTTGGAGGTTATAAATCTTTAAGATCATGGATAACAAGTACCAAGAGAGTTGAAAGGATTAAAAGCTAAACAAATTGAAGAAAATAATTTTCGTCGAATGTCGACAAGTTGGGAATGTTATAACATGTACATTTGAGGTGATACTAGGGTTCTTAACATGATAAGGAGGATATATTAGTATTTATTTTAGTCGTATTATAGTCGTGTATTACGTTTTGAAGTCAAGCGAGTTGTGGAACAAAAGTTGGCAAATGTCATCACAAGTTACATTCATAAATATGCTGAAAATTAGGTCAAATGTAGCTGATATTTTCTTCCAATATACACGAATTTACGTGATGATCCACCTACAAAATTAAATATCTATGCTTCTAGTTTATAATACATTAATCCGTTTGTCGATACAACATCCGAGTAGAGAGATATTCACATTTTTTGAGACCCCACAAGCAGCTCCCAATGGGACCCACTTAGGCGGTGGACGACCCTTGAACATTTTAAAGGGGTTTGACGGCACAGTTTTGGTCATTTTCGACCAAGGAAAGTTCCCAAACTCTCTCAACACTTCCCTAACAGTTCTCCAACGTTCCAAGTCGAACCCAAGGTGGTTTTACCAAAACCTAGCCTCAAAGGTTAGCCTAAGTGAAGAAGAGAGTCTCTATTGTGTTGTGATATATTTAAGGGTGCTTGTAAGCTAAGAAAAATTTTGTTTCGAGTTTTTTTATGATTATTTATGGTATGTATAACACCCTATTTAGTGGGTTTAAGCTTATCTATGTGTTGGTTAAGTTATTTGGATGAAGAATTACAAGATAGAACTCGAAGTTGTATAAGAAGTTGTTGTCTCTTATTGGACTATTTTGGAGTTGTGTATATGACTTTATATGGCTGGAAATCGTGGTAAATATCTTGGTTATAATGTTCTTATTGTTGTTATGCTTTTCAATATTTTGAGTATGTTGATGATGTTGTAAATAGGAGAAGAGGCAACCACACAATACCTACAAGTTGTCCATGTTGTTGTTATATCTTGTTGGGTTGTTTGATGTTGCTTTTAATGTTGGAATGTCATGTCACTATATATGTTTGTATTCTGGACCTATTGATGGTGTTGTAAGAATAGGGGAGATGGGAAAAAGAGTTGGTGTTTGGTTCCAATCCAAGCTCGCCGCTCGTCGTGTTAAATAGTAGTTTCGTTGGTGACATTTATGCAGTTGTTGTTGTGTAGATTGGTTGGTGTTGTTGGGCTGTTGGGTGTGTTGTGGTGCTGAAGGTATATATTCAAAGGTTGTATGTGTTCTTGTTTTTTTATGGACTTGGGGAAAGCAAGGATAACGGGGAAGATGTTACCCGTTTTAATATAAAATAAAGCTTGTCATTCATTGTACGATAGTTGCATCATTCGTAGCTTAACGATGGTATTATTATCGTTGTTATAGATTAAAGTGCGATGAGACGAGTTCAACGCGGTCATTGGACAGACTAAGATAGAGTATGTTAAGGCTATCCCTTCTTTCCTTTTGGCATGGTCTTATGTTCTTGAGTCCCCACGTGTCCTATTATTATATCGTATGTTCATGAGTCTCGAAAAATATGTAAGTTGATAAAGTTTATTTCATTATATTAACCAAAGACATATTGATCTTATGACATTTCGATAGATATTATCGACTTACTTCCTTATGCATCGCATTCATTTATGCATGTATATTGACCCATGACCAGATGGTGTTATATACGCATATATTATATGTATATATGGTATGGGGAAAGGTAACAACATTGTATACGCACCACCACCTGATCAGCCAGTTTACATTGATGATTTCGCCCACTGAGGCCAATATGATATGATGGGATGCCCTCAGAGGTTTGAGGATGTTATGTACGTATATACCTATGCATGATATGACATTTATATGCATATACATGACATTATAAAGGTTTCATAATTCACTTAACTATTCAAATTTACAGGTTGAGTCCTTTACTCCATATTTCTTTCATATCTTTTATATACTGCTTTTCATACCATAGATACTTTGTACTTTATTTGTACTGACATTCCTTTTGTATAGGGACGCTGCGCTCCATGCCCGCATGTCCCAATAGACAGGTTGAAAGTCCTCACAGTAGGCTATCAGCTCAGTGGAAGGTATTGGTGCACTCCACTTGCTCCGGAGTTGCGTATTTAGTCAGTATGCTTTGGACATGTATTGATTGGTATGGTGGGGCTCTATTCTAGCCTTTATGACATTTATATACTCTTAGAGGCATATAGACAGATGTCATGTATATGGATGATTGTATGGCCTTGTCGGCCTATGTTTTGAGTGTACAAATTATCATTTCGGTCTTATAGGTTCGTATATGACATGTATTTGTTTGTATACCATGTTGGGTCATCTTATGTCGAGTATTCTCTTATATTTAATTCTGGTTATCTCATGATGGCCTTTCCTGCTCATTTACCCATGATAGTATGATAGGAAGGACACATTACGTTGGTACTCGATTGAGTTAGGCACCGGGTGCCTGTCGCGGCCCTTCAGTTTGGGTCGTGACCTAAGGCATGAATATCTATGCACCCATATAATAAAAAGCAATTAGAGAATCAGAAGGTAGATACAAGTTTCAAAAAGTAAAAGAAGGAAGGTGAAGAAGGGTACGAGGTACTCAGTTAGTGAAGATTATCAGTATTTACAATTCAGACAGAGAAATATAAGCATTCTGAGTTACTTTCAACAGTAACAGAGATATATACAATTGGACACACCCATCTCAGTTATGCTCTGTGGGAGTTAACAAAGATAGTTTAAGAGATGAATGAGATATCAGGATCTAGCTGGGTTTAGAGTAACCCAAAATGGTGGATGGATTGTTATCATTAGCTAACATTTTCAAAGGATATTGCAAACATGATAATAGATCTCCTTGTGAGACACCCAGATGGTGCACTCTAGGATAATACAGTCAGATATGAATATTAGAATGTTTAGAATTTTGAGAAGATAGGCAGTGGAATCCTAGAAGGAATAAATATTTACCTTAGTATGACTCCCGCCCCTAGGTAAAAAAAGAGAGCATGTTAGGTGTCCCGAAAAGCCAGTGAGATAAAGCAAGGGGAGCTAAAAGTGAAAGAATGTTTTGTTGAAGTTTTTAGAATAAAGTGATTGACAGAAATATTAGCCGGAGAATAAGAAGAGAGTAAATAAAGCATTATGAGTAAGATGTGATAAATGGGTGATAACAGTAAATCAAAATATGACATAATGATAGAGTCTATAGTCAAGTGAAGGAAAAGACAAGCGGTGACATGCCTTGAGACAATAAAGCCGTATAAGCCATAAAGTCATTCCCTCATTTCGAGAAATGAGTTGGTGACTTGAACGTGATTACTAGAAGACTAAGTTAGACCCCTGGAGTAACTGAAATTAGTATGGGTTAGTGAACAAGATAAACTAGAAATGAATTAGGGATCGGATGATAATAGTTGGCATCATGAGAATTTCAGAGATAGCGTTCTAGCAATAATAGAATGGACAACAAAAGAATTACCTTTAAAGTTCATTCAGGAAGACGCTTCCCTAAAGCAAGCGTTGTGACCAAAGTTAATCTCAAAGGACTATGTGTGCCAATTACACTAGTTGTCACCCTTGTGCATAAGGAATTCAGTTATCCCTGGTACAGAAGGGTTACCGTAAGGCGAGTGAGGGTCATTGATGATGTGAAAGACGCCAAAGATGATGAGGAAAACACCCTTGTGCATATAGGTAGATCATCGTAGCACTAAATTAGTACTCCCCTAAAGGGGGAAAGATGGTGTGATGTGGTATTAAGTCGAAGTTAAGTGGTTCAGGTAACTATGGAATGGTAAAGGAAGAATGTGGTAAAAACACAAAAGGTATGAGGTTGCATTTATTCAGATCCTACAGATATGTCGTGACTCTAGAACATTATGCAAGCATGATGCCGAGGAGAGGCAATAAGAGTTCCCAGTCGGGATGTTATTTATAAATAAGTGCGAATAGACACTTGATACGAATAGACACTTGATACATCAGGAGCCAGTGCGAGAGGTAAGTTAAGACAAAGGATATATCCCAAGAGATATTACGCAGAATATAAATTTGAGAATGGACCAACGAGTAGTAAGTAGTTGATTCAGGCCGAGCCTAGTTATGGCTAGGCAAGAGGATACAGACCAATCAGTAGATTATGCAAGATAAACATAGTAAACCCAACATAGTGAATTCAGTCTTGCAGATTTGACGTGGTAATCCTTGACAAATATTCAGATAGGAGTTAAGGTATTTAAAGGTACCGTATAAGCATTACAAAAATAAAAGTGAGTACCACTGGGAATACAGTCAAAAATTTCAGTTCAGAAGCAACCATATGAGCACAAAGGCGTGGATTTAAGTAATTGGGGATAATTATAGGTGAGAAAGAACATAAAAATTCTGTCAGGTATATGATGTAATAAGCTCGCAACTTTACAAGAGTTAGAGGATCTCACCTAAGTACTACAACGAAAGACTAGCTGAGGAAATAAGGAAGAAGGCTTCAACCTATGTATAGTAACTTGAAGAAGTAACGGTCTTGTAACAATAGTGTCACCACAATATTGTATACAGTCCATAAGAAAGTGACACCTATCTTGGCTAATTAACAGGAAACAAAATCAAAGATGATATTTGAGATCATATGAGTCACAGAAAATCCTAGTATTTGTGGGCAATAAGATAATCTAAGTATTCATGCAACAAGTGCAGAATGACCGGGAAAAGTAATTGTTTGCATTTAAAGACAACTAAGAATGCACAAAAGGAAATCTATGGTGCTAGCAAGTTAAAGGAAGGTTGCAAGTAGCATAAATAGATATATGTAGGTAGCAAGATAAAGTATCTTAGAGAGACAAGATTTTAGGTAGATAGGAGTAAGGATAAGAAAATGTGAGTGAGAAGGTGATGAGAATAGGTAAGTCATCGGGATTAAACCGATCAAAACAAGAGATTTGATAGTTTTCGCAAGTTATAGAAAGCTCTGTACAACCTGAATGAACCCAGAGGAGTCAAAGACTAATAGAATTAGAAGAGATGAAATGCTACCCCGGTAGTAGAATAAGGGTGTAATGGCGATAGATAAGAGGATGACATTTAGGCCTTTGATTGAGTAATGATTTTAAGGGATTTCATGAATTGCACGGGATTATAATACCCTCATAAGAAGAATCACGTTGGGATGCTATGAAATACGATTATTGAAGTATAGCATCATTACTAGGTGGATCAAGCAAATCACTTCAAAGGTTCCACGATGCAAAGTGAGCCCTAGTGACAATGTATTGCGTAAGGGGCTTCAAGTTCTCAGTGGTAGATTATGGATCAACATTAAAGTGAATCAGCAATCGATGGGTAAAAGTTACAAAGTATGAGATGAGATTAGGCCATCATTATTAAGATGAAAAGAAATCAGGAAGCATTAAAGGACTTAGATTTATACATATATGATAAGCAACAAGAGAGTAACATGGAGTTAGGTAGCAAACCTCGGTAATAATAAACTAAAGTAAGAGTTATTGTATAGTATGACCTACCTGGTTGTTGTAAAGCCATAACCATAGATAACCAAATCTATGAAAAAAGATATATCAATAGTCATAAGTTCGACAAAGTACAGAGCGAAGAATTTGAGTACACCTATAGATTCAAGAGGGATAGCTTGTCATAGTTCTGTATATGTTCACAAAGTGAGGCCTAGAGATTGGCTAAAAGCTGGAGGAAAAAGGAGAGAAGAGTCTCATAGGAGCACATACAGGGTCAGAGTCGTACATGCTGCATGAAATAAGGTAGCAACAATTACGAGATTGGAAGAATTTCTATTACAAGTCGTGGTGTGAGAAAGAGGACTAAAAGGGGGAATGCCCTAGCCTTTGGAATTTATTCACAGAGCAGTTGCCTAGATGGCAAGGACAATATTAAAGTATTCATAAGAGTTATAGGTTATGAGACTGATAAGAGAATCGGTCAACATTCGAGGACAAATGTTCCAGGAGGTGGGTGGTGGTGGTGGTGGGATGATGTTACACCCCATATTTTCGTAGGTGAGAGTACGTCGTAAGTCAATTAATGTAAGCTCAAAAATTTGATCGTCTTTGAAAGTACATAATGTAAGTTAATCAAGTTACCTTAGAGGTTATAAATCTCTAAGATCATGGATAACAAGTACCAAGAGGGTTGAAAGGCTTGGAAGCTAACCAAATTGAAGAAAAAAGGTTTCATCTAATGTAGACAAGTTGGGAATGTTATAACATGTACGTTTGGGGTGATGATAGGTTTATTAACATGATAAGGAGTTTATTTTATGAGTTATTTTTGTCATATCATAATCGTGTATTATGTTTTGAAGTCAAGCGAGCTGTGGAACAATGGTTGGCAAAGGTCATCACAAGTTGCATTCATAAATATGGAGAAGATTAGGTCAAATATAGCTAATAATTTCTCCTCATATACTAGGCATTACATGATGTTCCACCCAAAAAATTGAAAATCTATGAGTGTAGTTTCTAACGCATTAAACCGTTTATTAATACAATATCCGAGTAGAGAGATATTCACGTTTTCATGAGACCGCGCAAGCAGCTCCTAATGGGACCCACTTAGGTGGTGGACGACCCTTGAAAGTTTGAAAGGGGTTGGGCGGCTCATTTTTGGTCATTTTCGACCAAGGACAGATCCCAAACTCTCTCAACACTTCCCTAACAGTTATCCAAGGTTCCAAGTCGAATCCAAGGTGGTTTTACTTAAAGCTAGCCTCAAAAGTTAGCCTAAGTGAAGAAGAGAGTGTCTACGGTGTTGTGATGTATTTAAGGGTGCTTGTAAGTGAAGGGAAGCTTTGGTTCGAGTTTGTTATGATTTTATAAGGTATGTATAACACTCTACGTTTTGGGATTAAGCTTCTCTATGTGTTGGTTAAGTTATTTGGATGAAGAAATACACGATAAAACTTGAAGTTGTATAAGAAGTTGTTGTCTCTTATTGGACTATTTTGGAGTTGTGTATATGAGATCATATGGCTGAAAATCGTGGGTAATAGCTTGGTTATAATGTTCTTGTTGTTGTTATGCTTGTAAATATGTGGAGAATGTTGATGATGTTGTTGTAAATAGGAGAAGAAGCAACCACATAATACCTAGAAGTTGTCCATGTTGTTATTATATCTTGTTCGGTTGTTTGATGTTACTTTTATGATGGATATAAGGTTGGAATGTCATGTAAATATATATGTTTAGATGCTGTACCTGTTGATGGTGCTGTAAGTACAGGTTATATGGGAAAAAGAGTTGGGGTTTGGTTCCAATCCAATCTTGCCGCTCGTCGTGTTAAATAATAGTTTTGTTGGATTTGTGCACTTCTTGTTGTGTAGATTGACTGGTGTTGTTGGGCTGTTGTGTGTGTTATGGTTGTGAAGGTATATAATTGAAGGTTGTATGTGTTCTTGTTCTTTTGATAGACTTTGGGAAAGCAAGGAAAACATGGAAGATGTTGCCTATTTTAATATAAAATAAGCATGCCATTCGTTGTATGATAGTTTCTTCATTCGTAGCTTAACGATGGTATTATTATCATTATTGTAGATTAAAGTGCGACAATACGAGCTCAACGTGGTCATTGGATAGACTAAGCTAAGGTATTCTAAGGCTATCCCTTCTTTCTTTTTGGCATGGTCGTATGTTCTTGATTCCCCATGTGTCCTATTGTTATATCGTATGTTCCATGGTTCTAAGAAAATACGTAAGTTGATAAAGTTTATTTCATGATATTAACCGAAGGCATATTGATCTTATGACATTCCGAGAGATCTTATCAACTTACTTCCATATGCATTGCATTCATTTATACATGCACATTGACCCATGACCAGATGGCATTATATACACATATATTATATGTATATGGGGTATGGGGAAAGGTAACGGCGTTATATACGCACCAACACCTGATCAGCTGGTATACATTGATGATTTTGCCCATTGAGGCCGATATGATACGATGGGATGCCCTTAGAGGCTTGAGGATGTTATGTACGCATATACCTATGCATGATATGACATTTATACGCATATTTATGACACTGTAAAGGTTTCATGATTCACTAAGTTATTCAGACTTATAGGTTGAGTCCTGTACTCCATGTTTCTTTCATGTCTTTTATATACTGCTTTTTATACCATATATAATTGGTACTCTATTCGTACTGACGTCCTTTTTGCCTGGGGACATTGCGTTTCATGCCCGCAGGTTGATAAGTAGGGATTTTGACCGCTTATTTGCTCTCTTTTACTTGCGTTTTAGCTCAAAAAAGGTATTCCTGGGAACTAATAAAATGTGCTTTCGTGCAGAAATATTGGGAGACGAGCCAAAGAAGTCAAAATCAACTCATAAAGGAGTCAAAAATGGACAAGGACCAAAACAAGGCAAAAGGCCCACAGTGCGGACCGCACAATACTGTGTGCGGCCGTAGAACAATGAAACATGACTGTCAGATGTCCTTCAGAGTATGCGGACAGCACAATTATTGTGCGGCCGCAGAAGAGGAGATTCAGAGTGTTAGTTTTTGGGCAGGATGATGATATGCAGAATGCAACATAATTGTGCGGCCGCACTCAAAATTGTGCGGTCCACAGAAGAGAAGAATCCGAGAGCCATGTTCTAGTCCAAGTTCAAGTGTGCGGCCGCACTCAGAATTGTGCGATCCGCACAATCAAATGAAGTGCGGCACAATCAAGCTTAGAGTGTGGATCGCACACAGAATTGTGCGGCCGCACAACCTTAGCAGGGGCATTTTTGTCAGATATTTTCAGCTTAGTATAAATAAAACTTTTTGTCATTTTTAGGGTATTTTTTGTTTTGGGAGAGCACCTGAGCCGTTTTTCTTTATACTTTTGAATAATATTGTACTAGATCAGCTTCTAAATATTAGATTTTGTTTCCCTAATCAATTATTATGCATTCTATATTAAGTTCTTCTTGTATTTCTTCATTTTTTTGACGAGTAGCTAAATTTCTAGCTAGGGTTGTGGCCCAACCCTAGCGAGGGTACTTAATGGGTGTTTGATTTAGGACTTGTTTGTGATTGGGTTAGTGATATTTAGCCTAGTTCTTACTTGAATTCAAGAATTAATGGTTGCAAACATTGATTCATGCCTAATTGACTTAGTCTCTACTTGAGAAAGAGAGACTAAGTCTAGGAAAACTTGGCTAACAAGAAATTGGGGTGAACTCAAGAAATCGATAGCCCAAATTTAAAGGGTTGAATCTAGAGATAGTAAGACCCGACTTGAACTTTTATTACTTGTTTTGTGCAATACCCATTTGGACTTGAGAAAGCCAAATTGGGCAAAATCACTCAAATTACCGAGAGGTATAGAGTGAGAAATTAGGTGTGATTGCTATATTACAACCCCGACCAATCAAACTTGCCATAGAGTTTACAACCCATTAGGTAACCACCTAGGTGGAAGTCACGACCCTAGATCTTTTATCATTTGGAAAAAAACCAAAACCAAAAATATTGTCTTCTAGTTTTATAATCACAATCAATAGTTTAAATTAGAAGTAGAAATAACAAACAAGAGTGTGGAAGTGTAATCTAAGGCATATCGTACAATTACCCTAAATATATACCTAATCACAATTCTAACTCATTGAGGATTCGACCCCGACTTGCATTGGGTTTTATTATTGCTTCGACCGCCTCATTATCTATATTTGTGGTGTGAGTTTGGGTGACATCAATTTCTGGCACCGTTGCCGGGGAGTTAAACAGCTTTAGTTATATATCTAGGTTTTTGTGTAATTTGTCTTCTTTTCCTTCCGAGTCACTAATTTTGTTTTTGAATTGCTTATAGGTACGGGAATGGCTCTCAACAATGAGCCCATTGGTAATTTTCCATTGGGGGAGGAAGTGGACGATGATCAAGGAGATGAGGTTCTTCCAGAACCTCAAGCAAATAGGCGAGGCCGACCGCCTCATGCTAATGTTCCCGTCCCTCCCCCACCTCCATCAATAGCGGCAGCGCACCAGGTGTTGCAGAGCGATGGTTATGCAAGTGCTATACTCCCACCCCGCATTATGGCGGGCAACTTCCAAATCACCAACGTGATGCTTACACTACTTGAGCAACTGGGATTCTTCACCGGGGCTCCAAATCAAAATGCTTACAAGCATCTCAAGGGGTTCATCGATACTTGTTGGGGGAGCAAGAAAACCAATGTTTATGAGGACGCGCTGAGGTTGAGGCTATTTCCCTTTTCTTTACGGGGAAAAGCATTGGACTGGCTAGAGAGATTGCCCAATCATTCCATGCATACATGGGATGAGTTGGCCGAAAAATTCATTGCCAAATTCTTCTCTCCTGGGCACATGGCTATACTATGGGATGAAATTCTAGCGTTCAAGCAAGAGCCCGATGAGCCATTGCACGAGATTTGGGAAAGATATCGTACCATGGTTAAAGAGTGCCAGAATAATGATATGACCGAGGCCATGATCCAACAAACCTTCTACAGGGGGATCAACACAACAAATCAATGTGTGGTAAATCAACTCGCCAATGGGAACTTCATGAACAGACCTTATGTCGAAGCTTTTGAAATTTTGGATGAGATGGCGGATACCTCATCGTCATGGCAAAGTAGGGCCAATGTTTCGCAAGGTGACCCCAATGTCATTCACCTACACAAGGAACTATATGATCATGGGCAAGCTATCGCAAAGTTAACAACCACAATGAACTAATTGGCAAAAGTTCAGCTGCAACAAGTTCAAGGGCCGAAACAAGTGAATGCTATGAGAGGCATAAATATGATGATGAACAAGAGACGACAAAAAGGTCAACAACGGCAAAGCTATCCGGAACAATTCATTAAAGATGATAGTGGGTATGACCAAGGTGATTCATATAATGAGCAAGAAGAAGAAGTGCAATACGTCAACAATTATCTAGGTCAAAGAAACAATGCTCAAAATCAACAACAATGGAGATCACAAGGAAATCAAGAAAATTGGAACAACCAAAGCCACCAAGGCAATCAGAGTGGTGGCAACAACAATCAAGGCAATTTGGGAAATAACAATAATCAAGAAAATTGGAATAATCAAGGATATCAAGGCAATTGGTGTGGAAACAATCAAAGTAATTGGGGAGGTAATCAAGGAGGGTGGAACAACAACAACAACCGAGGGTCGGGTTTTCAAAGGCCACCGATGTTCCAACAACCCAGCAATCCACCTCCCTATCCTTCTCAAGGCCCGAGCTCTTCTAACAATGAGATGGGACGGATTGAAAATATGTTCAAACAAATGATGAGAAAAATTCTGACTTCGATGCTCAATTAGCCTCCCACAACACTTCAATCCGCAATTTGGAGGTTCAACTTGGCCAAATCTCACAAGCATTGAACACTCATCCTACGGGGGCACTACCAAGTGATACGGTGGTGAACCCAAAGGGTGGGAATAATATGGGACATGCTATGGACGTGACTTCGAGAAGTGGAAATGGTGGAGATGCAACCACCTCAAATCAAAGAAGAATTGTGGATGATGATGTTTTGGTTCAAGAAGATGAAATTGCAAGTAATGTGGTTCAAGCTAATGACGAAGTGAGAATTGATATTGATGAAAATGTGAAGGGGAAGCAAGAAGAGCTGAACCCATATAGGGAGCACGTGATTGACATACCGGAATCGGTAGTGCCAAAGGCTAAGGCACCAATGCCAAGGCCTTCTCCTCCATACCCTTAAAGGCTTGCAAAGCAAAATAGTGAGAACCATTTTAAAAAGTTTATTAACATGATGATGAGTTTGTCTATCAATGTACCATTGGTTGAGGCGTTGGAACAAATACCGGGTTATGTAAAGTTCATGAAGTACTCGATCACCAAGAAGAGGTCGATGAATTGTGAAACTATCAAGATGAGACATCGAGTGAGTGCTACTGTGCACTCAATGGCTTCGAAATTGGAAGATTCGGGTGCTTTCACAATCCCTTGCACTATTAGGAGCACCGACTTTGCCAAAGCTTTATGTGATTTGGGGGCAAGTATCAACATGATGCCCTACTCTGTGTTCAAAACATTGGTAATTGGGCAACCAAGACCCACATCTATGAGGTTGCAAATGGCGGATCAGACTATAAAGAGGCCATTGGGAATTATTGATGATGTGTTAGTCCGTGTTGATAAGTTCATCCTTCCAACGGACTGTGATCCTTGATTGTGAGGTTGACTACGAGGTGCCTATTATCTTAGGTAGACCTTTCCTTGCTACGGGGAAGGCTCTTGTTGATGTGGAAACCGGTGAGCTAACTTTCCGGGTAGGTGACGAAAAGGTGGTTTTCCATGTGTGCAAATCGACGAGGCAACCAAATAGCAATGAAGTTTGTTCGTTCGTGGTTTAGTAATCGAAGTAATTGTTGATGATTCTAGTGCCACAGTGAATGTTGAGTATAATTTTGAAGCCGTATTGCTAAACCTTGATGATGATGAGAAGAAAGAAGGCTATGTGGAGTGTGTGAATGCATTGCAAGGGATGAGGTCGTACACTTATGAGCCCCGCAAGCTATCTTTGGATCTTGAAAACCGGAAGACTTCTACAACAAATCCCTCAATCGAGGAGCCTCCCACTTTGGAGTTAAAGCCATTGCCTCCGCATCTCAGGTATGAATTACTTGGCCCTTCTTCTATTTTACCGGTTATCCTTTCTTCTTGTTTGACTAACATGCAGGTAGAGTCAACATTGGAGGTGCTATAAAGGAGGAAAATAGCAATTGGATGGACCTTGGCAGATATTCGGGGCATAAGCCCCAACTTTTGCATGCACAAGATTATATTGGAGGAGGGTGCCAAACCCTCCGTTGAACATCAAAGGAGGCTAAATGAAGCAATGCAAGAGGTGGTCAAGAAGGAGATCATAAAGTTGTTGGATGTCGGGGTAATTTACCCCATTTTTGATAGATCATGGACTTCTCCGGTGCAATGTGTCCCAAAGAAAAGGGGCATGACTTTGTTAACAAATGACAAGAATGAATTGATCCCCACAAGAACTGTCACTGGGTGAAGAGTTTGTATGGACTATAGGAAGCTCAACAAAGTCACTCGGAAAGGTCATTTTCCGCTTCCATTTCTTGATCAAATGTTGGATAGGTTGGCCGGACGTGCTTTTTATTGCTTCCTGGATGGATACTCCGGCTACAATTAGATTCTTAGTTCTCCTGAGGACCAAGAGAAGACCACTTTCACTTGTCCATATGGCAACTTTGCATTCTCGAGGATGCCATTTAGGTTATGTAATGCACCAAAGACGTTTCAACGGTGTATGATGGTTATTTGTTTTACCGATATGGTGGAAGATATTCTTGAGGTCTTCATGGATGATTTCTCTATCGTTGGGAATTCTTTTGATGATTGCTTGAACAACTTGGACAAGGTATTGGCAAGATGTGAGGAAACTAACTTGGTTTTAAATTGGGAGAAATGTCACTTCATGGTCGAGGAAGGCATTGTCCTCGGTCACAAGATTTCAAAGTATGGTATTGAGGTTCATAAAGCCGAAATTGAAGTGGTCTCCAAACTCCCTCCCCCTACATCCGTGAAGGGAGAGAGGACCTTCTTGGGTCATGCGGGGTTCTATCGGCGATTCATCAAATATTTTTCCAAAGTGGTGAACCATTTGTGTAAACTTTTGGAGAAGGATGCCAAGTTCCATTTCAATGAAGATTGCATGAAGGCATTCGAGTTGCATAAGTTCAAGTTGACTACTACTCCTATTATTACTGCACCAAATTGTAGCTTGCCTTTTGAACTCATATGTGATGCAAGTGATGTGACGGTTGGAGCAGTGTTGGGGAAATGTATCAACAAAATCTTCCATCCGGTCTATTATGCAATCAAGACCATCAACAATGCCCAAGTCAACTACACAGTGACCAAAAAAGAGCTCCTTGCTATTGTCTTTTCTACGGAGAAGTTCCACCCGTACTTGATGGGTAAAAAGGTGATTGTTCACACCGACCACGCGGTGCGTCGGTATTTGATGAGAAATAAAGAGTCTAAGGCAAGTTTGATGTGGTGGGTGCTTCTATTGCAAGAGTTTGATCTAGAGATTCAAGACCGCAAGGGTAGCGAGAATCAAGTGGCGGACCACTCGTCCCGATTGGAGGAGGAGGGGAGGCCACATGACGGCCTTGAGATCAATGATTCATTTCCCGAAGAGCAACTCTTAGCCGTTTTAATGATCGGGATGTCATGGTTCGCCGACTTAGCAAACTATCTTGTGAGTGACATTGTACCGAATGAGTTCTCTCTTCAAACCAAAGGAAGAAGCTCAAACGAGATTGCCTTGACTATTATTGGGATGAGCCGTATCTTTTTCGAATATGTATCGATGGTATGATCAAACGATGTGTGCCGGAGGACAAACAAATGGGTATTCTTGAGGCTTGCCACTCTTCACCAAATGGTGGTCACCATGGTGGAGCAAGAACGGTGGCAAAAGTTTTGAGTTGTGGATTCTATTGGCCTACTCTCTAAAAGGATGCTAGTGAGCTTGTCAAGTGGTGTGATGAATGCCAAAGGGCCGGTGGGATATCAAAGAAGAATGAAATGCCTTTCACCACTATTTTGGAGATAGATATCTTCGATGTGTGGGGTATTGATTTTATGGGTCCATTTGTTTGCTCTTGTGGGAACACCTACATTCTAGTTACGGTGGATTATGTATCTAAATGGGTTGAGGCCATTGCTTTACCCAACAATGAAGCAAGGAGTGTGGTGGCATTCTTGAAAAAAGACATCTTCACGAGGTTTGGTACCCAAGAGCCATTATTAGTGATGGTGGTTTGCATTTTTGCAACAAGACTTTTGATACCTTACTCACAAAGTGTGGTGTCACTCACAAAGTATCAAACCCCTACCATCCTCAAGCAAGCGAACAAGTTGAAGTCTCCAACCGGGAGATAAAGAATATTTTGTCAAAGACAGTCAATGCCAACCAGACGGATTGGTCAAGAAAACTTGATGATGCTCTTTGCGGTTATAGAACGGCCTATAAAACACCGATCGGGATGTCTCCATACCGGTTGATGTTCGGGAAGGCATGCCATCTTCCGGTAGAACTTGAGCATAAGTCCATGTGGGTTTGAAAAAGTTGAACCTTGAATGGGATGTCACGACAAATCTAAGGATGTCACAATTGAATGAGCTTGATGAATTCCGGTATCATGCCTACACAAGCTCGTTTATCTACAAGGAAAAGATGAAGTACCTCCATGACAAGTACATCCACTTTTGGTGCTCTAGATTTGAAAAATAAGAATGATGAGGTGTTTGGAGTCAATCGGCAACGAGTTAAACATTATTTTGGCAAGGTTGATGATGGCCACATTGTGGCGGTTCTTCATTTCAAATTATTGGTAATCTGCATCGTGCCGCGACGTTAAATCAGGCGCTTCTTGGGAGGCAACTCATGTATCTTTTTCTTTTTCTTATTTTTCTTCTTTGTTGGATAGCTTTGTTTTGTGCTAACTAGATTTGATGTGTATGCAGGAATGGGTGTGCATTTCAGGGACTGTGCAAGAAAAATTGTCTAAGTGTCACAAAAGTGCAGACCGCACAAAAATTATGCGGACTGCACAATCACTCTGCGGCCACATAATTCTATGTGTGGTCGCACAACTAGAAGATAAAAAATGCATGGACTCTGAAGTTTGGCCTGCCAAATTTCCTTAACAATTTGCAACCGCACACAAAATTGTGCGGTCCGCACAAATTTTGCGGCCGCACTAACTCTTGTACGGACCGCAAAAATTCTTCCAAGGAACAAGTAAGGAGTGCAGACTGCACTCAAAATTATGTGGCCGCACTCAGGTAAGTTCTAGGCCCGACGAGTCAACCTATAAATATGGCATTTCATAACTTTTCACACTTTACACTCTCTGAAATCTCAAGCCCTAAGAAAGCACAGTGCATACCCCATTAGCTCTAAATCTTCTCTTATTTCATCAAGTTAGATTCTCACCTGCATCATTCACTACTGGTATGTTTAATCCATGTTAGATTTTTGTTCTTTCTTCTTAATTTGTGTTCTTGTTTTCTTTAATTAGCTTAGTTATTTTTAGGCATATAAATGTCAAATATCCTTAATATGTACTTCAAAATCATGTGGGTAGCCTCGTATGTGTTAATTAGGGACTGGGTAGACAATTAATCTTGTCAATTTATGCAAACCATGTCTAAATTGTGAAATATTGCATGAACCCTAGTTTACTGCCCGTGAAATTCAAATTGTACGGCCGCACACATTTTTGTGCTATCCGCAGTCCTTTAACTTAGGGCTTCCGTGTTCTTGAATTTTGTGGACCGCACTCAAAAATATGCGGTCCGCAAAAAAATTGTGCGGTCTGTACTGATAAATGATCACAGAACCCAGTATTCTCAACCCGGGGCTGTGCGGCCGCATTCAAAATTGTGCGGTCCGCACTTTTGGTTGTGTGGTCGCACTCACCTTTATGCGGTCCGCACTTGGCAGTGCGGCCACACTCATTTTTATGCGGGCCGCACTGCCTCTTCTATTTTTCCACAACTGGCCTGCAACTGTCATGCATATATCTATGTCTTATGAACCTGAACTCTAACTGATTCTTATTGTTATGAATTACAGACGATGGTTAGATCACGTGGTAGAGGAGATACATCAAAAGGGAGGGCAGAACCCGCCCGAGGCCGAGGCAAGAGTAACCAACGACTTGCCATTCAGAGGACCATAGGCAAGATACCAACCGCCAACAGAGTTCCTGAACCCTCTGAGACCAGTGAGTATCTCCCATATGTGGCCGCAGAGATCGCTCACTCTTGAGCGACAATTCTTGATGAAGGATTTGGACAAGCATAACCCAAATGTCCTCAGACAGTTCCAGGAGAGAAAAGGATGGAAATGGTTCACCCAAAGCATCCTCGATGCAAATGAGCACTTGGTAAAAAATGTTATGCCAATGTGGCTCACATTAAGAAGGGTACCAAGGTGACAAAAGTGCGAAATTTGAAAATTCAATTCGACTCCTATGCTTTGAACTCTTATGTGGGATTTGAAGAAGTAGAGTGTAAGGCCCCGTAAAATTTTGCAAAATAAAATAAATAATAAATAATAATAATAATTATAATAATGTTTCATGGTGCCAAATTGGTTTTACGTGTTGTGTATTATAGAAATGCTTTTTGGGTTGAACAATGCACTGGAAAGTAAAGGAAAATATTTGGTAGTGTTATGCGTTTCTGCAGTCCATTATGCGACCGCAGAATCACTCTGTGGACCGCGTAATGGCCGCAGAGTGAGGCTGTTAATTGGGCTAGTTTGGATGAAATTTTGCAGTCAACTATGCGACCGCATAACTATTTTGTGGTTCATTATGCGACCACAGAACAGGTCTGCGGGACGCATAGTGACCGCCGACACGAATAAGTTTTTGGCTATTTTGGTCACTGATTTTGCGACCGATATGCGGTCCACATATCGATTATGCGATCGCATACCTTGTTCCGGAGTTTCATTTTTGGGGTTTTTAAACCCGACCCTATTTCGTTAAAACACATCCCTTGGACCATTTTGAGCATAATTTCTGATATTTTTAGAGTGAGAGAGAGGTTCCTAGACCGACGGGCAAGTAGAGGGGACTATTCAGACACTTGAGGACATGTTGCATGCTTGTGTTCTTGATTTCAAGGGTAGCAGAGATAATCATTTGCCACTCATAGAGTTTGCTTATAACAACAGATTTCATGCGAGTATCCAGATGGCACCATTTGAGGCATTATACGGTAGGAGATGTAGATCTCCCATTGGGTGGTGCGAGATTGGGGAAGCAGTGTTGATAGGGCCAGACCTTGTACATCAGGCTATGAAAAAAGTTAAGATCATAAAGGAGCAGTTGAAAACTTCTCAGAGTCATCCAAAATCCTATTTGGATGTTCGTCGCCGAGACTTAGAGTTCAAAGAAGATGATTGGGTATTCTTGAAGGTTTCCCCCATGAAGGGTATTATGCGGTTTGGGAAAAAGGGAAAATTTTGTCCGAGGTATGTCGGGCCATACAAGATCATCCAGAGGATCGGTCAGGTGGTGTACAAGCTTGAGCTACCACCCGAGATGGCATTATTGCACCTGGTATTCCATGTGTCTATGTTGAAAAAGGTAGTTGGAGATCCGTCAGCCATTGTGCCGGTTGAGACCATTGAGGTTAATGAATAATTGTCATATGAAGAAATTCCAGTTTCCATTCTTGATAGGCAAGTCCGAAAGTTGAGGAATAAAGAAATTGCCTCCCTGAAAGTGTTATGGCAAAACCAGCAGGTTGAAGTGGTCACATGGGAGGCCTAGGAAGAAGTGAAGAAGAAGTATCCTTACTTGTTTAAATAGCTGTGTAATCCTTTCTTTTTATGAACTTGTCGCCTATGAATTTAGTATCACTTGTTCAGTTAATGTAAAATTATTCATTTTGATTATTTGTTGTTTACATGAGGCCATGGTTGGTGTGGTTATGAGTTATATTATGTTATGGGGCTCTATATACGTTCGTAAGATGTGTTTCTGGGGCTCTCTTAAAATTGTTCTTCAATTCTCACTTAAAATCTTGAAGATTATCAAGAGAGGCACCTAGGTCTTCTTCCTAAGAGGTAAGATTCTATCACCCAAACTATTAATTTCAAAATATAACTAGAATGGGTCATTAGTAAGATAATTCACGGGGATGGGAGTGCTTACCTTGCATGCATGTATCTTTATAGTATATGGGAAGATTGTGATCTAATAATGGTAGAGAGTGGGTTGGGAAATGATGTAATCTTCCACAAAAGAGCCTTAAAACATTGATGCACACTTATGTTTGATAGCATGCTCAAATGAGCTAAAACCATGTTCATCTTCCTAATTTTGGTTCAATTTTGTTATGTTGCTAAAATAGATTGAAATGGCTAATATTTCGGAACATCTTAGAGATTTAAGAGGCTCAATTGAGGTATGTTGGCTAAACCCCCTTTTTCTTAGAATCGAATCCCATGATGTTCATGTAATTGGAGTAAGTCCTTGATCATTATTGAATTGGATTTTCCTAACGTGGTTGTGTTGAAGGATGTGTGTTCAATGATTATGCTAAATGCTTCATCATGTCATCTTGACATTTTGATAATATGTTCAAAATGTGGAGTATGTCTAGGAATTCTAAGACTTCATGCCAAGAGTGAAATAAAGGTTGTTTTGCCAAATTGTATGAAAGGCCTCTATGTGCCTGAGATTTCCCAAATTGCTCATATGTGAATTAATGTCTTGAATGGGAAGCCCTATTGATGAAGATAATGATAATGATATTTGAAGGTGGAAAAGGGAACTGGAACTATGAAACACGGCTAAGTGCCAAGAACGACTTTGTAATCGTAATCACTAGTGTCGATGAATTGAAAGTATATGAAAGAAGTTCGATGTGAGATGATTGACAGAAGAAGGCAATCTCTCAAATGAGATGGCCTAGCCGATCGGGCTGAGATCGGACTCCGTGTAAAAACACAGAGGTATTGTGAATGAAATTGTGGTAATGTCTCAAAGGAGATGGCCTAGCCGATCAGGCCGTGATCGGGCGCCGTGTAAGAATACAGGGGTATTGTGAATTATGGAATATTGGTGCTAAAGATCACCCAACCTAATAATATGGAAAATGTATTGAAATGCACATGATCCTTAACTTGTTGTTTTACTATTATTTAAAGCTCTTATTGAATTCTTGACTGTTCCTCTTGTATTATTATTCATTCCATTTAGTTGGTGCTTAGCTTTACATACTAGTGCTATTCGACGGTACTAACGTCCATTTTGCCGGGGGTGCTACATCTTTAAATGGATGCAGGTGGTTACATAGCAGACAATGCGGATCTCAGACAGTGCTGAATCTTCTTCTCAGTAGACTCGATGAGCCCCATTTCGTTTCGGGGTCATGTATAGTACCTTTTGTTTATATCATGGTAATATTTTGAGGTATAGTCGGGGCCTTGTTGCCGGCACCATATTTACTCTCTTTTGTATCTTTAGAGGCTCCGTAGACACTATATGGGTTGTATATGGGTGTTGGGAATGTTAAACAAGTTATGGTGTGTTTGATTACTTGCTCCACTTGAACTATAAGAAATGTGTATTTTGAGACCTAAAGGCGCAATGACTAATGAAATGATTAGGATTGTATGAATGAGATTCCTATTGTATAATTAATGAAATCACGTCTTTTCTTGATCATGGGTTATTGGGTAGAAAGTATCTAACATTCTTGCTCGGCCGGGTTCACTCAGTTGAGCGCCGGTCGCGCTTCCCGAGGATAGGGCGTGACATGGAGGCAGTCCAATACTTGAAAAAATTGTCTGTGGGTGATGCAGCTCGACCGTGGCTAGCTGAGATTTTGGCTATTCGAGGATGATCACCTCCGTGGCTTACAACAGGGGTTTCCATAGTTCGGGCCACCCTAAATTTTGAAGCAAAAGGGTGGCAAACATTTGTGTGCATCCGCATTGATCCCTTCCTAAATGAGAACAACCTCCCACTTCCCCGTGCAGTCTTGGTGGCTTCGATTATGGCTGGGTATCCGATTAATGTTGGTGCCATCATGTCCACCAACATCGCATTAGCTTTCCAGAAAGATGAGAGATCATACCCGTACCCGAACTTCCTCACAGAATATTTCAAAGATCAAAAGGTGGACCCGAGGCAATATGATACAGAAGTAAAAGCCAAGAAGCATTTCTTATGGTACCACCTACAGGGTGCTGACAACCCGAAGTTCAAGGGTAAGGCAACTACCTCCGCTGGCCAGTCTGAGGAGCCAATGGTAGTAGTAACTGATTCAACTGCTGAGCCTTCCACAGCAGCCGGTCCTTCCACCGGGACAACAGCCATGCCACCACTGTTGTCTTCTAGACCACCACCTTCATTATCAGTGCCAGCTTCATCCACTTATCTATAGACTACGCTATGAGTCTCCCAGACATTGGTGAGTCTCAACAATTGGATGCAAGCAGCTACTTCAAAGCTGTCTGAAGTGGAGGAAATATTGAAGAAGATTTTGGACCACTAGAAGACCATTATGGAGACTCTAGTGGTGCGTGGGGAGGTCATTGAGGAGTTGGGAAAGCAAACAAAGAAGATGCGAAAGTCTCAGGCATCGAAGAGGCCAGTGGACAAGTTGAGAAAAGTGGTTGCCAAAATCGCATCTACCGAAGATCTACCACTGGACTTACTTAAGGAGGGAGCACCTTCAGACCCAGCAGCACAGGCAGCACCAGCAATACCAGAGGCATCACATATAGCAGCCAGCCAGTCTGAGGAGTCGGTTGCGACTGCCCACACCGCTGAGGAGATGATCTAGATGCTCAGCAACCCTGTTGTCCCTCAGCCAGGTGATGATGAGATACAGCTAGAGGAGACAGAGGGTGCTGCAGACTGAGACCACATAGGGAGTTCTCTTAACTCTCTACCATTCAATGTTCTTATTTTTATTTAATCATTGGGGATGATGCTTATTTTTATTCGGGGGTTGGTCTATTTTGAATGATTGACATTGACATGTGGCATGTAATAACTCTTATACTATTTTTTTTCCTTTATCTTTGTTTTCTCTTTGGTATGTATATATTCTCTCCCTTCGTTTGATGTATATATTCAGTCTCCCTTATGTATATATTCATTTTACTTCGGTTTGTATATTCATTTATCTTGCTTTCTATAGTTTATTTCATAGCTTCTTTACTTTGTCTTTCTTAATAGTATAACTTCTTATTTACTTTAGTAGTTTCTTTTTGATTTGTTAGCTTCTTTTTACATTTGAGTGATCAATAAGCCTTGGATTTTCTTAATGCAACGGTTCTTTCCAAAGGTGGATTGTGTGTGAACCGGGTGGCTCTTCCCAACGATGGATGGCGTGATAACCTTCTTAAGGGATTGAGTCCGTTTTATTTTATGTTTAGGCAAATATAGTAGTAATGAATAAAAGGGTCTCAAGCATGCTTCACTTGGTACCAACATATTTACCCCCGGCCTTATGGTTAAAAACAAAGTTGTTGGCATAAAATAGCTCTAGTTGTGACCTTTTGACTCTTGTGTTAACTTAAACAGTCATCGAATAGTTTAGTCGAGCCATTTGTGATTCTCAATATTAACTAGAGTTGTTGTGGGCCCTCGACTCTATTCTCTTTAGCAATCCAGCAACGTGAAAGGGGAGGTATTTAATTGCAAGTCCAAGTTCTCGTGCTAATAGTCTAGAACTTGCCCCGCATATCTTTCTAGGCGAAATTCTAAGTATAGCTTGGCTTGAGAAATGAATATAGGCTCTCCTTGATTTGATTTGATGTTTGAAATCTTCCATAGCCTACCAATGTTATATCCTTAGTCAACCCATTTGAGCCTAAGCCTTTTCTTTTCTTTCAATAACCACGTCATAAGCCTTTATCCATTTTGTAATGACCCTCTCTTGGCACCCAATCTTTCCTTAGCATTCTTGAAAAACAATTGGCAAAAATATAAGTTCGGGAGAGAGACGAGGAGTTTGAAGTGATAAAAGGTACAAAGAAGAGAAAGAAAGGAAGAAAAGGGAAGGCAAAGAAACGAAAGAAAGAACATAAAGAAAAATGCCAAAAAGAAAGTTAACAAGGTAGAATGTTGAAGGGATTCAAAGAAAACAATGATGAAAGTCATGGAGTAAATAGAAAAGGAGAAAAATGAATGTCATGACCAAGAAAGAGTGACGTTACGTCTCTCTAGTTCCCCCGAGGAAAAAGGAATTGACTCAAAGAGTCGACAAAGTTCAAACCATTCTATTCCAACAAGTCCTACCTTAGTCCAAAAGCCTTCATTACATCCCGCAAAAGCCTTACATGATTTCAAGTTGAGTGAGCATACATTAGTGGTGATTTACATTAAGGGGAAGCTTGTGGTACTTAGAGCCGGACTTGTGACATTCTTTTGAGAGAGATGAGCGAACTTTTCACAATCCTTGCATCGAGTGTTACATTCTAAAGTGAGATATGCTAATGAAGAGTAGAGGAGGAGGATTTTGGGATCGACAATGACCGACATGAAAGAGCGAGTTTCCTTGATAAATAAAGTCAACTCTTGATGCTCTAGTGTCACATTAGAACTATTGTACTCAAAACGTCAAATCATTGTATTGTTGATAATTCATACGTGTTGTGGGTAATTATTGGTCCCAATTGATGTGTGATTGATTCACCTTAGGTCAGCTAAAATATCCCTTTTTCTAGTAGAGGTGGGAATCGCCTTAATTTCTTGAGGACAAGCAAAAGCTTAAGTTTGGGGGAGTTGATAAGTAGGGATTTTGACCGCTTATTTGCTCTCTTTTACTTGCGTTTTAGCTCAAAAATGCTTAAAGGTATTCCCGGGAACAAATAAAATGTGCTTTCGTGTATGAATATTGGGAGACGAGCCAAAGAAGTCAAAATCAACTCTTAAATGAGTCAAAAATGGACAAGGACCAAAACAAGACAAAAAAGGCCCACAGTGCGGACCGCAAAATACTGTGTGCTGCCACAGAACAATGAAACATCACTGTCAGATGTCCTTCAGAGTATGCTGACAGCATAATTATTATGCAGCCGCAAAAGAGGAGATTCAGAGAGTTAGTTTTTTGGAAGGCTGACGATATACAGACCAAACCATAATTGTGCGTCTGCAGGATGACAAGTGCGGCCGCACTCATAATTGTGCGGTCCGCAGAAGAGAAAAGTCAGAGACCCATGTTCCAGTTTAAGTTCAAGTGTGCGGCCGCACTCAGAATTGTGCGGTCCGAAAAATCAAATGAAGTGCGGCCACATCCTACTTTTATGCGACTGCAGAAGGCCCAGTTGACCAGTCAAGCTCAGAGTGTGGACCACACAACCTCCGCATGGGCATTTTTGTCAGATATTTTCAGCTTAGTATAAATAGAACGTTTTGTCATTTTTAGGGTAAGTTTTTATTTTGGGAGAGCACCTGAGCCGTTATTCTTTATTGTTTTGAGTAATATTATACTAGATTAACTTCTAAACATTAGATTTTATTTCCCTAATCAATTATTATGCATTCTATCTTAATTTCTGTTTGTATTTCTTTATTTTTTCATGAGTAGCTAAATTTCTAACTAGGGTTGTGGCCCAACCCTAGTGTAGGTACTTAATGGGTGTTTGATTTAGGACTTGTTTGTGATTGGGTTAGAGATATTTAGCCTAGTTCTTGCTTAAATTCAAGAATTAATGGTTGCAAACATTGATTCATGCCTAATTGACTTAGTCTCTACTTGAGAAAGAGAGACTAAGTCTAGGAAAACTTGGCTAACAAGAAATTAGGGTGAACTCAAGAAATTGATAGCCCCATTTTAAAGGGTTGAATCTAAAGATAGTAAGACCCGACTTGAGCATTTATCACTTGTTTTGTGCAATACCCATTTGGACTTGAGAAAGCCAAATTGGGCAAAATCACTCAAACTACCCAGAGGTATATAGTGGGAAATTGCGTGTGATTGCTATATTATAAACCCAACCAATCAAACTTGCCCTCGAGTTTACAACCCATTAGGTAACCACCTAGGTGGAAGTCACAACCCTAGATCTTTTATAATTTGGAAAACAACCAAATCCAAAAATATTGTCTTCTAGTTTTATAATTGCAATCATTAGTTTAAAGTAGAACTAGAAAGAACAAACAAGAATGTGGAAGTGTAATCTAAGGCATATCATACAATTAAATTAAATATATACCTAATGCCAATTCTAACTCCCTGAGGATTCGACCCCGACTTGGGAATAATCCTACTGGGAAGTAGGTCGTGGTTTTATCACCTTTTGAGCCGGGTGTTTTCCATGTAAAAATACTTCTGTTTTTTACTTTTTGTATTTATTATTCCATAACTTTAGTGTAAGGAACACGTAGACGAACTAGGTCCTTCTATAAGCTATACATGCAAACAATTGCACACCACACAAATCACCCTCCCTCTTGTGTGGTATCACCGTGAAATCATTCATTTGACATGCATATGTCACGACCCAAACCGATGTCCCATGATGAGTGCCCGAGTCCTAACTATCAAACACCCCTAATCATACGTCTAAGATATAAACATGAAATAAATGTAGGTCATGCATAACATCTGTCAATAAACTACTGAATCATGTGAATAATATACGTGACAAAACATGCCCAAAAGACATATATACACACATATATATATATATACGGAATACGGTAGGGCGAGACGACAAGGACACATGCTATTCAACTATACATGACTGTCTATAGACCTCTAATAGAATGTACAACTGTATAAAGGACAGGACTAGGCCCCGACATACACATATATGTATACAATATATTGTACCAAAACCCAATAGCAGCTCCGGATCAAATGGAGAAAACCAACTCTCGCTAAGCAAAGATCCTAAGAAGGGGGACCGTCAGTCTGTCTACCTGCACCTGCGGGCATGAAACGTAGGCCCCAGACAATATATATGGGCTTAGGTATGAATAATGTACTAGTATGTAAGGCATGAAAATCAATATATAAAAGACATGAAAGAAACATGGAATAAAGGACTAAACCTGTGAGTCTGAATAGCTCTGTGAATCACGAAACATTTATAATGTCATGCATGTGCATATAAATGTCATATCATGCACAGGTATATGCATACATAACAACATTAAACCTCTGAGGGTATCCCATCATATCATCTCGGCCTCTATGGGCGAAATCATCAACGTATACCAACTGATATGGTCATGGGTCGATGTACATGTATAAATGAATGCAATGCATAAAAAATAAGCCAATAAGATCTCTCGGGATGTCATAAATCAACATGCCTTCGGATAAACTTTAGCAACATATGTATTTTTCTGAGACCTATGAATAGGCGATATAATAATAGGACACATGAGGAACCGAGAACATAGGCACCCCTAGTACTTCTATGATCAGAAGCATTTATGAAAGTTGTGCGTTTGCCCGTTTCGTTTCTATCATATTGATCATGCTAAAAGGAAGGGAGGGATAGCCTTAACATGACTTTGTTGCTTGGCTACCGATAGCTCACGAGTTACAGCATGCTCTACGAATGATACTCTATATTGTATAAATGGTTTGAATCACAATCGAATCAATAAATCAAGAATTGGATTCACTACGACATTTTATCAAACACTTAGGGTGCATAAGCTTCATATCATCCTAAAATGGGAATTCGACACTACTATCTCGTCTCCTCTACTCACAACACAATCACCATCACAAACAACTATACTTCACAATTTTCAGCCATAGGATACCATAAGAAACCACTCAAACCTGTTCAATAACTACAACACTTCATCAATAACAAAACTATGATCCAAATGACCTCAAATACATGGAGAAGAGTATGATATCATCATGATCAACAAGGATAACAACACATTTACTAATTTATAACTATATTTACAGTCCTTCAACATAACCAAGTCCTCCTCAAATACACTACAACAACCTTTATTTCTACATCAATAAGAATTTAAAGTGGATTTCTCCAAGTTGAAGATGAACTTATCGAGAAGGATTGTTGAATTCGTGCCTTAATTATTTGAGGAAAAGGGATAGTATGAACTATAGATAAGCCTTCCCAACACCTTTACACACAAAACCTCCAAACCAAGTGGGAAATTGCAAAATAATTGCCTTAAAGAGAGTTGTCCGTATGGTGCAATTATAAAGAGCTTCGAATTGATTGAGATGATAATGATAGGAATTGTATACTTACAGTAACTCTTAAAATGATTTCCTTCCCTTTTAAGACTACATATATATCAATTTGTAATGGCTAAAGTGCCTTGGACGGTGGAAGAGGCAATGTTTGTCTTTACTTGCCAATAGATCTTTTACAAAGAATACATATATAAACATAAGCACCTCAACATTACTTTACCAAATATAGGACCTATATTATGCTAAATGTGTATTATGGATATTTACATGCTAGCATATGTTATTTTAACATCATAACCAATCCTCATTTTACTATGGGGTATAACATCAACGTAATACTATGGGGATGTAACATAGACGTAATACTACAGGGTGTAACATCATCCCCCCTCCCCCTAGAACATTCGTCCTCGAATATTGATGATACACTTATCAGTCTCATCACCTACAGCCCTTACCAGTACTTTAATATTGTCCTTGTTATTTAGGCAACTGTTCTGTGAATAAATCCAAAGGCCAGGGCATCCCCCCTTTTGCCTCTCGAATGTTAAACTCCTAAATATTAATAGAAATTTCAGTGGAGTCTCCTCAGTAACTGTACTACTTAATACCAATCTTTCACACAGCAAACCAACAAAAGAAAGCCACACATGGCTACAATCATCAAGAACAACAATGGCCTCAAATGAACAATGACATTAACTAACATAAGAATCCAGTAAGGATCTGTGATACACTTACAGAGTATAGACACATGCATTACTGGATGTATAGACTCCAAGTTAGAAGGCAAGTCTAACTCATATGCTACTTGGCCTACCTTGCGTACGATCTTATATGGTCCAATGTACCGATGGCTAAGTTTTCCGTTCTTACCGAATCTCATAATGTCTTTTATCGGTGATACCTTTATGAATACCAGTCGTCTTTCTGAAACTCTAACTCTCGTCGTCAATTATCTGCATAAGACTTCTGGCGGATCTGAGCTGCTAATAGCCTTTCTTGTATAAGCTTAATCTTCTTGACTGCTTGTTGTACCAACTCTGGTCCTACTAACTTAGTTTCCCCAACATCGAACCATCCGATAGGTGACCTATACTTCCGTCCATAAAGAGCTTCGTATGGAACCATCTAAATGCTGGAATGATATCTATTATTATACGTGAACTCAATAAGCTACAGAAGATCATAACAGCTTCCCCTGAAGTCTATCACACAATCCCGTAAACATATACTCAAGGGTATGAATAGTACACTCAGCCTAACCTTCTGTCTGGGGATGAAATGCAGTGCTAAGACTTATTTGAGTCCCCAATCCTTTATAAAGGACATCTAAAAATTAGTTGTAAACTGAGCACCTCTATCTGAGATAATAGATGTAGGTACACCATGAAGTCGTAGTATCTCCTTAATGTAAAGCCTTGCATAATCCTCTGCTGAATACATAGTCTTGATAGACAGAAATAGGCTGATTTTGTATGTCTATCAACAATCACCCATGTAGAATCGAACTTATGTTGGGTACGAGATAAGCCTACGATGAAATACATATTAATTACTTCCGACATCCAGAGTAGCTAGATCAAGGACTTCAAACATTAGGGGTGTTTCCCATTAAACCAGTTGCTGCTGCTTGGGCCAAGGTTTGCCCAACTATGAGTGATGAGGAGCAGAAGAGACTGGAGAGGTTTGGAAGGCTTAAGCCTCTAGAGTTTAGTGGAGTATATTTAGAGGATGCTCAAGATTTTATAGACCGGTTCTAGTGGATCCTTCTCACTGCTGGTATCTTGAAGACCAATTGGGTTGTATTCACTACATTTCAACTGACAGGGGCAGCCTACAGATGGTGGCAGTCCTATGAGTTGAGTAGGACAGCCGTCATAACACCACTTACATTGCATAAGTTCTCAGATCTCCGCTTAAAGAAGATTGTTCCCCAGGCTCGCCAAAAGGAGTTGCGTAGACAGTTTGAGCAGCTACACTAGGAGGGTATGATAGTGACTCAATATGAGATGAGGTTCATAGATCTGGCTCATCATATAGTGTGGTTGGTTTCTACTGAGAGAGAGCGGATTATAAGGTTCATTGAAGGCATCAACTATGGCCTATGCTTCAGTTTGGCTCTAGAGGCTGAGACAAATGTTAGGCTTGACTAGATGGTCAAGATTGCTAGGCACTAGGAATCAGTTCGCAGGCTTGAGCATGAGGAGAGGGAGGGCTAGAGGCCCCGTGTTTCAGGTGGTTTCACTGGTACCTCCTCTGTAGGTTAGTTACATCACAGCATAGGTTTTCCTTAGAGGCCCACTAAAATGGCTCGTCCGGTTCATTGCAGTGCATTAGCTAGTCACAGTTCATTTAGTAGTCGTCTAGGTCAATCATATTTCAGTGCACTCTCGGCTCAATGTTTATATCATGCTCCATTAGTTTAGGGTTCATCAATATCGAGTTCTTCTTGTGGCTATTCTAGTTCTCAGGGTCCAGTTCAGGACCTACCACCATCTTTAGATTGAGGTTGCTTCGAGTGTATAGAGTTGGGGCATGTGAGGGGTTATTTCCCCCATCTTATGGGAGGTTCCATTCAGCAGAGAGGTCAGGCTATGATTCCCACACCAATTGCTAAACCACCCGCTCATCTAGCTCAGGGTGGGACTTAGGAAGTTTGAGGTTGCCCTAGACGGGGAGGTCTATCAGGTGGTAGTCAGGCTCGATGCTATGCTTTTCCCGCCAGGCCAAAGGCAACTGATTTACATATAGTAATCATGGGTATTGTTTCAGCGTGCCATGGGGATGCTTCAGTATTATTTGACCCAGGTTTCACTTATTCACATGTATCATCGTATTTTGCTCATTATTTGGACATGCCCTATGATTCTTCAGTTATGACTGTTTATGTGTCTACGCCGATGGTGACTCTATTGTTGTAGACCCTGTATATCGGTCATGTGTGGTGTCTATTTATATTTACAACTCGGCATGGTTGATTTTGACGTGATATTAGGCATGGATTGGTTTTTGCCGTGTCACGCTATTCTAGATTTTCATGCCAAGACTGTGACGTTGGCGATGCCAGGGATTCCAAGGTTAGAATGGAGTGGCTCCCTGGATTATGTTCCTAGTATAGTTATTTTGTACTTGAAGGCTCAACGGATAGTTGAGAAGGGATGTTTGGCATATTTGGCCTTTGTGAGTGATGTTAGTGTTGATACTACTACCATTGAATTAGTTCCAATAGTTAGAGACTTTCTAGATATGTTTCCTGCAGACTTGTCGGGCATGACACCTTACATGGACATTGATTTTGGTATTGACCTGGTGCCGGGCACTTATCCCATCGTTATTCCTCCATATCGCATGGCACCAGCAGAGTTGAAGGAATTGAAAGAACAACTTCAGAAGCTACTTGATAGGGGTTCATCAGGCCCAGTGTGTCGCATTGGGTGCACCGGTTCTATTTGTGAAGAAAAGAATAGTACTATGCGGATGTGTATTGATTACAGATAGTTGAACAAAGTTACAATTAAAAACAAGTATCCACTACCGCATTGGTGACTTATTTGACCAACTTCAGGGAGCTACAGTGTTTTGAAGATTGATTTGAGGTTTGGGTATCATCAGCTGAAAATTTGGGATTATGATATTCTAAAGACAACATTCAGGACCCGATATGGTCACTATGAGTTTCTTGTGATATCTTTTTAGGCTGACCAATGCCCCAATCGCCTTTATGCATATGATGAATAGTGTATTCCAGCAGTATCTCGATTCATTTCTCATCATGTTCATTGATGACATCTTGGTGTATTCACGCAGTCTAGACGTTGAGGGAGAAGAAGCTATATGCTAAATTCTCCAAGTCTGAGTTTTGGCTTATTTATAGGACATTCTTGGGACACGTGGTGTCTAGTGAGGGGATCAAGGTATATTGGAAGAAGATAGAGGCATTTCAAAGTTGGCCTAGACCGTCTTCAGCTATAAAGATTCTGAGCTTCTTCGGTTTGGAAGGTTATAATCGCCGTTTTGTGGAGGATTTTTCATCCATTGCTGCACCTTTGACTAGATTGACCCAGAAAGGTGCCCCATTCAGGTGCTATGATGGGTGTAAGGAGAGATTTTAGAAGCTCAAGATTGCCTTGACCATATCGACAGTTCTAGGTTTTCCATCGGCATTGGGTTCATATACGGTTTATTGTGATGCTTTGCAAATTGGCATCGGATGTGTCTTGATGCAGGAGGATAAGGTATTTTCTTATGCTTCTCATCAGCTGAAGCCCCATGAGAAGAACTACCCCGTTCATGATTTAGAGTTAGCAGCCATTGTTCATGCATACAAGATTTGGAGGAACTATCTCTACATCGTGTGTTGTGAGGTATTCATAGATCATCAGAGTCTGCAACACTTATTTACGCAAAAGGAACTAAACTTGAGGCAGCGGAGGTGGTTATAGCTGTTAAACGATTATGATATCACCATTTTGTATCATCTCGGGAAGGCCAATATGGTGGCCGATGCGTTGAGTAGAAAGGCTATGAGTATGGGTAGCCTTGCATATATTCCAGTTGGTGAGAGAGCACTAGCATCAGATGTTCAAGCTTTGGCCAATCAGTTCGTGAGGTTAGATGTTTTAGAGCCAAGTCAGGTTCTTGCTTGTGTGTTTTATCAGTTTTCCTTGTATGAGCGCATCAGTATGACGACCCCTATTTGCTTGTCCTTATGGACATAGTGCTGCACAGTGATGACAAGGAGGTTTCTATTGGAGATGATAGGGTACTTTGGATAAAGGGTCAAATTTGTGTGCCTAATGGGGATGGGTTGCGTGAGTTTATTCTTGAGGAGGCCCACAGTTCGCGGTATTCCATTCATCCCGGTGCCGCTAAGATGTATCAGTATTTGAGGAAACCCTATTGGTGGAGAATAATAAAGAAAGATATAGTAGGGTTTGTTGCTCGGTGTTTGAACTTCCAGCAGGTGACGTACGAGCATCAGAGGTCGGGTTGTTTGCTTCAAAGACTTGACATTCCCGAGTGGAAGTGGGAGCATGTTACTATGGATTTCATTGTAAGGTCCTATGAAGTTTGAAGATACTCAACATAGTGTGGGTTATTGTCGATAAATTGACTAAGTATGCACACTTTATTGCGGCTATGACTACCTATTTTGCAACGTGGTTAGCTCAGATTTACATCCGAGAGAATATACGCTTGCATGGCGTTCCCATTTCCATCATTTCTAATCTAGGCATGTAGTTCACATTGCAGTTTTGGAGAGCAGTACAATGAGAGTTGGGCACACGGTTTGAGTTGGTACAACATTCCACCCCCAGGCAGATGGACAGTCCGAGCGCACCATTCAGATCTTGGAGCATATACTACGCGCCTGTGTTATGGATTGCAGGGGTTCATGGGATCAGTTCTTACCACTTGCAGAGTTTTCCTACAACAATAGCTACCAATCAATTATTCAAATGGCTCCTTTTGAGGCCTTATACGAAAGGCGGTGTCGTTCTCCAGTTGGTTGGTTTGAGATAGGAGAGGCTGGGTTATTGGGTACTGATTTAGTTTGGAATGCCTTGGAGAAAGTCAAGTTGATTCAGGATCGGTTTCGTACAACACAGTCCAAAAAGAAGAGTTATGTTTATAGGAAGGTTCGTGATGTTTCATATATGGTGGGTGAGAAGGTGTTACTCATATTTTCACCCATGAAAAGTGTGATGACGTTCGGAAAGAATGTCAAGTTGAGCCCTTAGTATATTGGTCCTTTTCAGGTGCTTGAGAGGATAGGAGAGGTGGCCTACAAGCTTGCATTGCCACCTAGTCTATCGGATGTTGCATGAATTGTTTCATGTTTCTATGTTCTGGAAGTATTATGGTGATCCGTCACATGTTTTGGATTTCAGCACAGCTCAGTTAGATGGGGATTTGACTTATGATGTAGAGCTGGTTGCCATTTTGGATCAACAAGTTTGAACGTTGAGATCAAAGAATATAGAGTCGGTGAAGGTTCAGTAGAGAGGCCATCTAGTCGAGGATGCTACTTGGGGGTCCGAGGGGGAGATGCAGAGAAAGTATCCACAACTATTTGACACCCTAGGTATGATTCTAGAATAATTCGAGGATGAATATTTGGTTAAGAGGTGGAGAATGTAACGACTCAGCAGGGCATTTCGTGTATTGTAGGATCGTTCTTCTATTTATTGTTTCTTCTATGTTCATTTGTGGTTATGCGACTTGTCGGGGTGGTTGGAATGGTTTCGGGGAAGTGTTTTAGTGAATTGGGACACTTAGTCCTAAGGTTGGAAGTTTAAGTTGAAAGAGTTGACATGAGTTTGTCGTGTAGACGACTCCGGAATGGAGTTTTGATGAATCCAATAGCATCATATATTTTGGACTTAGGTTTAAGTCCAGATATTGGTTTGGATGTCAGTAGGTTGGTTTGAGGGTTTTTGGCGAAAGTTGGAATGTTGAAGGTTTGGAAGGTTCAGAGGTTTGACCGAGAATTGAATTTGTTGATACCGGGTGCGGATTTTGGTTCCGAGAGTTGGAATAGGTCTGTGTATCATTTGGGACTAGTGTGAAAACTTTGAGGTAATTCAAAGTTGATTTGTTATAGTTCGGCATTGGTTTTAGAAGTTGGAAGTTCATTGTTTTCATCAGGCTTGAATTGGGGTGCGACTCATGATTTTGAAATTGATTTATGTGATTTGAGGCTTCGACTAAGTTTGTATCATGTTTTAGGACGTAATGGAATGTTTGGAAGGGGTTCTGGGGGCCTCGAGCGTTATTCCGGTCTGTTGTAACCGCATCTGCGAGGTTTTGGCCTCAGGCGCGGATCCACAGAAGCGACCATTCATGCGCAAGTGCGAGACGTGGGAAGGTTGTTTGGGACCGTAGATGCAAAGGATTTTCCGCATCTGCGAGCCCGCAGATGCGAGTGATTTTTTTCATAAGCGGAGTTGAGCTGGGGAAAGTCGTGGTCGCAGATGCGGCTGTGGAGCCACATTTTCTGAAATGCAGGTGTGATGTTTGTTTGCAGAAGCGGACGCGCAAATGTAGGATTTGTCCGTACATGCGGATTCGCAGATATGGTTAAGTTAGCCGCAGGTGCAGAATGAATGGCAGAACTTATAACCGAATGGTTTCATGTCTTTCTCTCATTATGGACTTGTGGAATTACTTTTGAGAGGGTTTTGGCTACTATTGGAGAGGTAAGTGAAGATTCATCATTTTTACTTATAAATATTGATTACCTATTTATTATTACACCTAGTTAATGTAATTTTGGAGTGAAATTTTGGGATTTTAGACTATGTTGTTGGAGGATGAAAATTGATGATTTGGAGGTCGATTTGGAGTTGAAATTGGATGATTTTGGTATGGTTGGACTCGTAATTGAATGAGTATTCAAAATTTTTTAATATTTTTGGGTTCCGAATTGTGGCAAGATTGGGTCATTCGAAGGCCGATTCGCGAGGCAAGGGTTTGCTGGAGTATTGAGTTGCGCGTTTTAAGATAAGTAATATTTCTAAAAATGGAATTGAAGGTATTGATTCATGGAAAACATGTTATTTGTGTTGTGTTGGGGTGACACACATGCTAGGTGACGGGCGTGTGAGCGTGCACCGTGATAATCATGATCCGGGTTGATTTTTGTACTGTGTTGCTATCAAGTCTTATTTTATATGTGAAACACCTACTTGTTATAGTAATTGAGTTGTGATTCATGTTAGAAATCATGTTCAGGCTATGTGCTTATTTGGTTGAGACCTTATAAGGTTATTTCTGTTGTTTTGGGTTATCTACTTTAACTGTAATTATATAGTCAGCCATGATTCTCATTTGCATATTACATCTCTGTCTCTATTCATCATTTATTGTTGCATTACATATTATTATTGATTGGGATGAGTGGTATGAGATTGTGAGACCTTAAGACTTGAGAGATTGATGACGGAGGTGGGCTTGAGAGCCGTGTTGTGAGTGTTATTGTGGATCGGGTTGCAAGTCGCAGCGGCCTTATAGGATTTGATTAAGGCTTGGGTAGGATCCTCCCCTCCAGAGTCCAACATACCAATAGTGATCGCACGCACAATGATATATATACACATGCTTTGGAGAAGCGCATTGATGCCAGACACCCGTACAGTGCTTAGTGATTGTGTGTGTGATGAGCGGGCATTTGGCAGATAGATTGAGTATTCTCAGAGTGAGAGTACTTGGCATGTAGTCATATAGATGTACCATTCCTCGTGCTAGCTGTAATTGACATGTTCCAATCAGTGTTGGGTATTAATTGTTGAACTTCAAAGCATGTCTAAATATTTGTTTAATCAACGATCTGATTATGAAAATCTCCCTAAAATATTTATTGTCAATGTCATGATTATACCTGTGTTGTCATTATATTGGATTCTGATTGTCTTCTTCTGAGCTCGTCACTGCTTTCAGCCGAAGGTTAGTTCTATTACTTATTGAGTACATGGGGTCAGTTGTACACATACTACACTCTGCAATTCGTGTGCAGATCCAGGTGCCTCTGGACGTGGTGATTGCTAGATCCATGCTAGTATCTGCTTGGAGACTTCGAGGTAGCTGCTATGATATCTGTAGACCTTGACTCTCTTTTCCTTTATTTTCTTCAGTATTGTTCTATTACTCGGACAATTGTACTAGAGATTTGGTTTATGTTTGATACACAGTAGTACTCATGTACTCGTTGACCCTAGATTTTAGGATGGTTGTAGTAGTATTTTAGTTAGTTTTTGTCACCCCCCCCCCAAATAAGGGGAGGCATAGCCGGCACCCGGTGCCATACTCGGTCCTAGCGTATCACTCTATAACTATGAACTTTGTAGTGATATCCCACAACATAGGCCGACGAGGCCTACCTGCAAGCTGAAAATACCAATCTAGGCCGACGAGGCCAAAATGAATGTCTACAAACAACAATATCAAACTGAATTGCACACAGGGCTGGCAAGTCCACAATACTGATATACAAAATATACAAGACTCGTCAACAAGCCTCTAGAGATAACTGAACTGTATCATGGTCGGGACAGGGCCTCGACCTATCCATCAAACCTGTATATATAAAATGGACTCCAAAGTCTAGACCTGGTAACTGCGGGGGAGTGAAGCTTACCAACCAAGCTGGTGTTTTGCACTTTCTACTTGGAAGGTCTATCCAGTTGTCTATCAGGACCTATAGGCATGAAATGCACTGTGCCCGACAAAAGGGACGTCAGTACGAAATACTGTACCGCGTACGTAAGGCAATAGAATAAATGAAAACTGAGACTGAACTGATAATATAATAACTGAAAGTAATTGGGAGTCAAAGATTATTTGAAGATATGCGTACCTTTTGATACTGACTCAACTCTCTTAATACAGTAAGTGAAATAGATGACCGGCCCTATAAGGATCGGTACTTATAACTGCTCTGCCATAGTAGGCTCGCTCATAGATGCTCGGCCATACTAGGCTCGGTATCTCGGCCATTCTAGGCTAGCTCATAGGCGCTCAACCATAGTAGGCTTGGTATATAACTTACCATCTGACCTGAGGTTGCCCAATAGGGGCAGGCCCACCGATTATAACTCGATGGTGGTAAACATATTGTAATACTGAAGCATAGGGGCTTGCCTACCGATTATAACTCGATGGTGGTGAAAATTTTGTAATACTGTATATATATATATATATATATATATATATATATATATATATATATATATATATATAGACACTCTGCTCTCTTGACTGGAAGAAGATAATACTTAACTGATTATAAAGTCCCGAAAAGGGAGAATACTGTAACTTACGAGACTAGGATAATGTACCTAAATTCAGGAATACGAACTTCTTTTTATATCTCATTATCAAACATATGTAGTTACGAGATCATGCCAAAATGAAGAAAGGTTTATCCTTAACATACCATAACACAATCTGTCTAACAAACACATTGAACTCGTCTCATTGCACCTTAATTACAACAATGTTAAGAATGCTATCGTTAATCTACAAAAGGTACAACTATCGCACAATGAACGGCAAACTTATTTTATACTTAAACGGGCAGCATCTCCCCTATAATCTTTACTTCCTCCCAATTAAATATAACACCACCAATAACAAGAACACAATAATAAAAACATGTATACATCATCTTCCAACCTTATATCCATCACAAAATACCACAAAACACCCCATACGCCCAATCACTTCATACACAAAACAACAATCATAGTAGTATCAAACAACCCGAAAATATAACGACGAATGATAAGCCAACCACCCCGCCATTATGTGGTGTTTCTCCGCACTCTTTCTCCTCCCAGACTCCACAAAACACTAGCAAAACTGACATCCCAATAACAACAAGAAACAGCCCACAAAACAGTCCACTACAAGTTGAATAACTCGAACTCACGGCTTCTGATCACCGTCCCGTGAGTTCTTACAATTATAGGATGAATTTTTCTACTTTTCCAGTTGAAACAATGGAAAGGTGAAATTGGGTCGTGACAATATGGTATCAGAGCACTAGGTTCACGTAGGTCTCACAAGTTATGAGCAGACCTAATAGAGTCTTGCGGATCGGTACGGAGACGTATGTACTTATCTTCGAGAGGCTATAGGGTGTTAGGAAACTACCTTTCTTCATATAGGTGAAGATCTCAGCTCCTAACTTGGTTCTTCAACCCTTTGGATTTCCTACAACTAGAACTTGAAAAGAAGAGAAAATCATTTAGGGCTTTGTGTTGGATTTTTGGGAGATGTTTGCAATGGTGTATCTCTGATTTTTTGCTCTATAATGAGTGTAGTATATGAAGGAAATCATCCCTTAAAAGGTCTCTTTGGCCGACCTCATGTAGCCCCTTTTTAGATATATTTTGTCCTTTCATTTAAGAAAGTAGGTGACACACCTACTTGTCACATATGCAGTCTATGTAGTCTCGCAAAAATGCAAATATCTCTCTAATCTGATGTTGTATTGACAAATGGTTGAATGCGTTGGAAACTAGACTTATAGATCTTACATTTTGTAGGTTGAAAATCTACTAATTTTAAGTATATTAGGAGAAAATCTCAGATACATTAGACCTAATTTTCAGCACATTAATGAACGTAACTTGTAATGGCATTTGCCAACTTTTGTTCCACAACTCGCTTGACTTCAAAACATAACAGATGACTATCATACGACTAAATAACTCATAACATAACCTTCTTATCATGTTGATCACCCTTGTTTCATCCCAAAAATATATGTTATAACATTCCCAACTTGTTGACTTTCGACGAAACTTATTTTCTTCAATTCGTTTACCTTCTAAGCCTTCCAACCATCTTGGTACTTGTTATTCATGATATTAAATATTTTTAACCTCCAAGGTAACATGATAAACTTATTTTTCTTACTTTCAAAGATGATGTCATTTTCGAGCTTACATCAATTGACTTACGATGTACACTCACGTAAAAAAACATGGGGTGTAACATCATTCCGACCTTTGGAGCATTCATCCTTTAATGTTGACTAATGCGCTTATCAGTCTTATAACCTATAGATCTTAAGAATAAATTAATACTTTCCTTGAAATCTAGGCAATTGTTCTATGAATAAATACAAAAGGCCAGAGCATTCTTCCCCTTTAGGACTCTTTCTCACACCACGACCATTGTGTCAAAATACTTCCAATCTCGTAACTATTGCTATCTTCTGTCATGCAGCATGTACGACTCTATCCTCGTATGCATGCCTATGAAAATATTCTCTCCATTTTACTCCTACTTTTAGTCAATATCTAGACCTCACTTTGTTAAAATATATAGAAATATAACAATGTGTCCCTCAAACTTATGACTATTTCTATATCTTGTTTCATAGCCTTGGTTATCTATGCTTATGGCTTTACTACATCTAGGTACATCATACTATACCATAACCCAACAACTCTGAAGGACGTGTAGCTTACCGATAAAGATGAACTCGGACAACACCTACTGAGGAGGTCTACCTGCCTGTCTGTCTGAACCTGCATGCATGAAATGTAGCGTACCCAGAAAGAGGGACGTCAGCATGAAATAACGTACTGAGTGTTCAAGGCAATAAAATAACTGAAAGCTGAAGCTGAACTGATATTATAATAACTGAAAGTAACTGGGAGTTAAAGATGATCTGGAGATATACTTACCTATTGATACCGACTCAACTCTCTCACATACGGAAACATGGGGTGTTACATCATTCCCCCTTTTGGAACATTCGTCCTCGAATGTTGACTGATGCACTTATCATTATCATAACCTATAGCTCTTACGAATACATTGTACTCTCCTTGCCATCTAGGCAACTATTATGAGAATAAATCCAAAGGCCAGGGCATTCCCCCCTCTAGGCTTCTTTCTCACACCATGACTTGTGGTCGGAATCCTTCCAATCTCGTAATTATTTCTACCTTCTGTCATGCGGCATGTACGACTCTAACCTTGTAAGTGCGCCTATGTGACTATTCTCTCCTTTTTCCTCTGGCTTTTATCCAATATCTATGCCTCACTTTGTAAATATATATAGAGCTTTCGATAACTTAGAGAAACCATTAGCTCTCTTGTTTTCCTAGTCTTAATCTTGAGGACTTATTCATTTTCGTCACCTTCTCACTCCCCCTTTCTTATCCTTACTCTTGTCTTCCTAAACCCTTATCTCTCCACTATACTTTAGCTTACCACCTACACATATCTATTTATACTACATGAAATCATTCTTCAACTTACTTGCACCATAGATTTCCTTATGTTACTCTAGGAAATCAAGCGAGACATCACATCGTCTCTAACTCTTCTTTACTCTCTTGAGTAGGCCTCTCGATACCTAGAAACCATAGGCTGGAAGATATTCCACTGATGACGTTGCTACCATTCCTGGATACTGAATCCCAGTGCTTCTAACCTTCTATCTGTAGTATGGATTATTCGCAACCTTCTGCATTTGAGTATCTCGTACGTTTTTCACCTTTGCCTTACTTACCTTCAAATCTCGCATCACATATTCTATCTATTTCATGACCTTCCTTTAACACAAGCATAATTCATATCCACAACTTGAAGCTCTACTATAATAATTGCCCCTCTAGTGCATACACAATCCGGTGGGAGTTTCATACTAACTTCCTATGAGGCTGGTACTCTTTCTAACTGGCTTTATTGTAGAACCGTTATAGAATATGGTTGTTGTACTATCTCTCTTGTAACTCTGATATTAAAAGTGATTTTGTTATGGTCTCAATCACGATTCCTGTAATTTTTCGGGTCCAATAATCAGACTCCTGATTTACTTAGTTGATTAAACTCTTTAGTTTCCTCTTCCTTTTGATCAACCTTCATGTAGGCTTAAGTTATCTTCCGGTATGTGGCTCCTGGTATTAGTTATTACTTTAGCCTTTCAGGGGCGCTATGGAATATCCATGATACAATCTTTTAAAAATATAATCCCTTATCTATGCCCTGGGCTCAATTCTTTCGTTTAACTTATACTGTAGTCTTATACAGCTGTATGAATGTCAATATATATGCTGCATGGATAATACTCTGAAATCTTAAGTGCGTTCATAACGTTAATTCCTTTCGTTCTATCTCAGCTTTCTTCAAACGTAAGCAATTACTTTTCCTGGTCTTCCTGTCCCCTTGTTGCGTACATACTTAGCTTATCTTAGTTCCCATGCATGTCGGAATTTTATGCAATTCATATGGTATCGAATATTACTTTTGGTTTCATTTCCCGCTTATTAGCCACGATAGGTTCCACTTTCTTATGGAGTGCATGTAATGTTGTTGTGAGACTGTTGTTACAAGACCACTTCCTCTTTGGGTCACTGTGCTTAGGTTGAAGCCTTCTTCCTTATTTCCTCAGCTAGTCTTTCGTTGTAGTACTAAGGGAGGATCCTCTGACTCTTGTAAAGCTGCGAGCTTATTACATCGTATACTCCAAAGAATTTTTGATGTCCTTCCTCACCTATAATTATCCATAGTTACTTACTTCCATGCCCTTGTACTTGTAGGGTTGCTCCTAAGCTAATATTTTGACTGTCTTCCCAGTGGCATTCTCTTTTATTTCCATAATACTCATAAGGTAACTTTAACTAACCCAACTCCAATCTGAATATTTCTCAGGTGATCGCGATATCATTATCTGCGAGACTGTATTCGCTATGTTGGGGTTTAATATGTTTATCTTGCAAGATCTGCTAATTTGTCTATATCCTCTTGTCTATCCATAACTAGGCTCTTCCTGAATCAACTTCTTACTATTCGTTGGCCCATTCTCATATCATTATTCCGCTTAATCTTTCTCGGGTTATTTCCTTTGTCTTAACTTACATCTCATACTCGCTCCTTATCTAATAATAACATCTCAGGCAGGAACCCTTACTTCCTCTCCTTGATGTCGTGTTTGCATAATGTTCTGGAATCATTGTATATCTGTAGGAATTGAATAAGTATAATCTCATTCCTTTCTCATGTTTAACACATTCTTCCTTTACCATTCCATAATTACCAAAACCACTTAATTATTACTTAATGCCACATTACTCCATATTCCCCCTTTAGGGGAGTACTAAGAGTTGGAGCTACCACGATCTACCTATAGATGTTTTACCTCTTCATAGTTGGCGTTGACCCTTACTCGCCTTGCGGTAATCCTTATGTACCAAGGATAACAAATTTCCTTATTTGAAAGGGTGACACTTAGTGTAACTGGCACACATAGTCCCTTAAGCTTAACTTTGCTCACATTGCTTACTTTAGGGAAGCGTTTTCCTGAATGAACTTTAAAGGGTATTCTTTTGTCGTCCATTCTATTATCGCCAGAACGAAATCTGAAATTCTCATGATGCCGACCATTATCAAATCACCTGGTCCCTAATTCATGTTTAGTTTATCTTGTTCACCAGCCCATACTGATTTCTATTATTCTGGGTCTAACGTTTCCTTCCAGTTTTCGCGTTGGAGTCACGAACTTATTTCTCGAAATGAGGTTATGACTTAAAGGCCTATACTCTTTTGTTGTCTCAAGGCTTGTCACCTCTCGGCTTTTCCTTCACTTGACTATAGACTCTGTAATACTGCCATTCATTCTTTTTTCTACCATTGTCATCCATGTATCACCTCTTACTCATAATGACTCATTATCTCTCTTCTTATTTCTCTACTAATATTTCTATTTATCACTTTATTCTGAAAACTCAAATAAGACATTCTTTTGCTTTTAGCTCCCCTTGCTCCCTCTACTGGCTCTTCGGGCTACCTAACATTCTTTCTCTACTAGGGACGGGAGCTACACTAAGTTAATATTTATCCCTTCCAGGCATCTAGTGCCTATCTTTGTGAAAAATATTTTGAACATTCTAGTATTCATATCTAGCTGTACTATTCAAGAGTGCACAATCTGGGTGTCTCACAAGGAGATCTATAAGCATATTTGCAATATCCTTCGGAAATGTCAGCTAACGCTAACAATCAATCCACCATTTTGGGTTGCCCTAACCCCAGCTAGATCCTGATATCCTACCTTCTCTTATACTACTTTTGTTAGCCCCCAAGGGCATAAATGAGATGGGTGTGGCCAATTGTACATACCTCTATTATTGTTGAAGGTAACTCAAAAGGCTTATATTCCTCTGCCTGAATTGTAAATATTGATAATCTTCATTAGCTGGGTACCTCGTACCCTTTTTCATCTTGCTTATTTTACTTGTTGAAACTTGTATTTACATTCTGATTCTCTCATTGCTTTTCACCATATGGGTGGATAGATAATCTTTCCTTAAGGATCCTTATCAAAAAGCATTACATATCTTAGTACATACATGATCTGCTGAAGACCTTACATTTACTCATCATAAGCATGATGCAACATTGAGTTCCTCTGACTCAACTCTTCCATAACCGCATTCAATCCCTTACCAATCAACTTTCTAGATGTAGGCATCGTCGTATTATGAATAAGATAGAGTTTAGGAAATTGAGTTCTTACAACTGAGCTCTACCACACGATCTAGAGTAAGAAGAAAGAGTGACCGTCCTAAATGCCATGTAGCCTTTTGCTTATAAGTGTGGTGCACAACACGGGTATAAACAAGACTCTACTAGACACAACTTGTAGACTCCCAAGGACAGAACTGCTCTGATACCCGGGTATAAACTGAATGGAAGCTAACGCTGACTAAACATCAATATAAAGCTGGGCCGACAAGGCCGTCATAACTACTATAGTTGACAACCCAACAAAATATACATACAAGGCCTATAAGCCCAACATACTGCACTAACTAACAGGATATGTCTACAAGCCTCTACTGATGGATGTACTGTGATTGGAATAGGGCTCCGACCTACCCATAAACTGTATACATATATACACAAGATGTACACAAAACTCTAGACCCGACAACTCCGAAGGACGTGTATCTTACCGATAAAGCTAAACTCGGGCAACACCTACTGAGGAGGTCTACCCATCTATCTGTATGAACATGAACGCATGAAATGCAGCATCCCCAGAAAAAGGGACGTCAATACGAAATAACGTACCGAGTATGCAAGGCAACAAAATAACTGAAAGCTGAAACTGAACTGATAATATAATAACTAAAAGTAACTAGGAGTCAAAGATGATCTGGAGATATACTTACCTGATGATACTGACTCAACTCTCTCAATATAGTAAATAAAATAGACGTCCGACCCTATAAGGCTCGGAACGTGCAACTGCTCCATTGTAATAGGCTCGCTCATAGGCGCTCGACCATACTACGCTATGTACCTCGGCCATGCTGGGCTCACTCATAGGCGCTCAGCCACATGAGGCTCAGTATATAACTTACCATCTGATCAGAGGATGCCCAATAGGGGCTTGCCCACCGATTATAGCTCGATGGTAGGGAAAATACTGTAATATATATAGACCATCAGCTCTCTTGACTGGAAGAAGACAATACTCAATTGAATATGAAGTCCCGATAAGGGAAAATACTGCAACTTATGAGACTAGGATAATGTATATAAATTCAGGAGTATGAACTTCTCTTTATGCCTTGTTATCAAATGCATGTAGATACGAGATCATGCCAAAATGAAGGAAGAGCTTAACCTTAACATACTTGAGTCGATTCTCTTGATAATCCCTATAACACACATCAATTGAGACAACACGTAATGGCTGATTAAAGTAGGAAACATTCGTATGATATTCTTGAGAAAGATTGTACTGTGCTCTCTCAAAATTGCGTCTTATACTGCTGTAGTGTTATGAAATTCATATGAATTCATTCTGAGAATTCCTCTATTACTAGCACATACACCTCCACAATATTGATGTAGGAAATAATGATGTAGGGACATGTCTTAAGACTTTTGGTTATGGTCCCCATTTGATAAGGCCTACTTTAGCCACCCAAATATCTCTTAAATGCCACCTAACAATGTAGGTAAAGAGTCACCATATATGGCTTTAAGTTGCTGCCACGTTGGGGTATCAAGCTTATCCAATAATTCCCTCATTTCCATAATTAGCTTATTAATCTCTCACTAATCCAATAATTAACCAATTACCCACATAATTAAGAATTATCTCAAACTACATAAAATACTACTCACTTTTAACACACTTTATACACCTTACTATCATGGTCATATGGTACCTTTTATGGTACTGGTCTATAAATACCGGGTATTATAGCTCGGACCATATTTTATCCCAAATTATCAGATTGTGACGAAACTCATTTTTTTTGATTTGTTTACCCTCTCACCATCACGAATTTACCTATCACTTGTTTGAAATAGTATAATGCTTATAATCTCAAAATACTCTCATTCCCAAACTTACGTCGATTAACTTACGACGAAACTTCACGTATGGAAATATAGGGTGTAAGACTTGCTTTGTGGATATCACTACCACTTGTCCTTGGTAGTTTTAGATTTGTAATGTACATTCCAAACTGATGTTGTATTTATTCCAAACTTAGATTTGTAATATGTTATGTACATTCCAAACTGATGTTGTATTTATTTCATACCAGCTTGGTAAATCTAAGTCTTAGTAGCCCATGACTTGTACTACAATTCCTTAGGATACTATTTGGAAATTCAGTTATTTTATTTGTTGACGACTTTTACTTTATTAGAATAATGTTGACTATTATTTAGCTTACCTAGCGGATTGGGTTAGGTGCCACCACAGCGAGGTGGATTTTGGGTCATGAAAAGTTGGTATCAGAGCTCTAGATTCATAGGTTCTACGAGTCATGAGTAAGTGTCGAGTAGAGTCTTGCGGATTGGTATGATGATGTCCATATCTATCTTTGAGAGGCTACAAGGCATGTAGGAAATTACCCATCTTTCTTTCCGTATCGTACGACATTGATCCAGCATAAAGTGTATCTCTTGAATTTCTTCCACTCACTCATATGTTATGTGAGCGTTTTATATCAGCTATACATCTATGTCTTGTGATGGCATGGATAAGGTGCAAGATGTGTTCTTCGTGTTAAGGAGGTAGGCCAGTTTGGAGGACCTGAGTCCAGGTTTAGACTGCAGCTTAGGCTTGGTAGTTTTAGTTGTGTGAGTATGTGCTTTTGGACATATAGGTCTGGTAGTGTCCCTAAGAGTGGTATTGATGGCTCAATAAGTGGTTGATAGCTATATGATGAGTATTTTGTGACTTAAGACTATGCTTAAATGATTTGGATGTGATGGGATGCGAAATGACTATGGATGCTCAATTTCTGTCTTGATGTGCTATACAATATCGAGTTATGGGTGTGTTAGGGATATTTCAGTTGCTCATTTGTGGAATCAAGTATAATATTGTGTCTTCCTAACTAGTTCAGACTTGGGAGAATTAAGTGATTGCATAGTGGTTGTGGCTATGAAAGGGATTAGAGAGATGCCAGTTTGAGGCTATGCAGGTGGATTATCTCCCGCGAGTTATTCTAAGGTTGTGTGATCGCTATGATATTTCTGTGAATAGTTTTATTTCTAACCAGTGGGATGTGTTTGTGTTGCAATTTGAGTTTGGATTGCTTGAAGAAGTTAGCACGATTGTCACGAGGATCGAGATATGCTTAACATAATATTTGAGATATTCTATGGCTGGTGCTAGTCGAGCTTATAAAGGATTTAGTTAAATTACAGTGCAGGATTATGGCCGTAATGGCGTAAGGTATTGTGGGTTATCGGATGTTGTGTTTTATGGTTTTGAGCCAAGTGGGGGAGTTTGCTATCGACGATTAAATTGCATGATCAATTGTTATATTGATTTCGGTCCGAGTCATATTTGAGGATCAGTTGTGACATGAATAAGTTGGCTTTGAGGATGACTTGAGAAAGGGAATTACTGGATTCATGGTGTTCTATGGTTTATGGAAATACTGGAAATCTTGTAATGATTCACGTTTGTTATTCGTGGTGGAGGTAGTGTGCATGGAGCAGGCATTCACTAGGTTGCTTAGAGATATAGAGTACTTCTTTAGGTGTTTGTGTGCTAATGGAGCACAAGTCATTCCACTCATTTTGGTGGTGCATTTGAGATTAGAGTAGGGTGAATGACTCTCGAGAAGGTTCTAATGGGTTCTAGATTCATATATGGTATTTGAGGAATTTTCGAATTTGTAAATGGCTAAGATCTGAGATTTGCCTTGGATGGTGTTGAGACTCACGGTATTTCTGTATCATTATGGATTCTACATTTTAATATCAAAAAGGTCAAGGAAACAACTTCAGATTCACATAAGGGTCTCTTCAAAGTGGATATCTCATATGCGGTGTTTTTGGGTGCTTAAGAGGGAATATAATGGCTTATGGGCTTTAGGATGACGTGGTTTCATGCTAGGATCTCTTGTGGTGAGTTTGGGGTTAAGGATCGTTGTGTAATAGCAAAGAGAAGTGTTAACTTGAAGACAATTCGGAAAGAATAGGACAACTTGGTAGTAGATTGGATCAGCATGGTAATAGAAATGATCAGTTCCTTTGGTTCTTTGGATATGGTGAGGATTTACCGGTGTTTTGTGGCAATACTCATGGGTTTGCTGATATGTGAGATTTGGTTGAGTTATCGGGATTCATTTCTGATGGCTTGGTTTTGTGATAATATGTGTCGAAGAGTTCTCGATGATTTCTACCACGACTTAGAACAGATATTTTTGATAGTCATGAAGAGTGTGTTGCGTGTTGTGATTTTCTCGCGGATGGGGTCAAGTGTAAGGTTTCTGGCTGATGAAATATGTGTATTGCTTGTAATTCGGGGTTGATAATGGGGTTCTTGTAGTTTTATATGACGACATGGGAGAAGCGGTGCGACGTGTGGGATTAAGGATTGCATGTACAGGGTTGCGGTTCCATTTAGGAAGAAGGTCAAGTGTTCTAGACAACATGGGCAGTTCAGATGTTTAGAAGAATGTTGGCACTATCGTTTATCACCTGGGAAGGGTGCGCATTTCAGAAGGCGCACTCTGTTTTAACTTGCGGATGCTTGACTGGTATTACAGTAATCGCGTGATTGATATACTATTAATGTTAATGTTTTTCTATGTGGCACGGAAGAATTATGGAAATCTTTAGCATGAAATTATAGTGTATGAAGAATGTGTCAGTCACTTGAGTCGATAAGTTGGGATCAGACATGGAGATTCTTGTATTCTTGGGATTTGATGACTAGTATGGCTCTCAGAGGTAGATTGTTCCTTGGTTGCGGACGGTGAAGGTATATTAAGAGGTTGACAGTTGATGGCTTGTTTTATGATTAGGTTATTGTCGATTTTTGGAAGGTTATTTACATATTTCAGGAGGATCAGAATTTATTTTGAGTCCACCAGTATGCCAAATGAGGATGTGTATTCTAATCCAGGTCAAATTTATCTACTCAACAAAACAATTGTTGAAGGTTGTGTCATTCGGGTTAAGTTGATTTTATTCGTATATGATATTTTTTGTGTGTTACTCCCTTTTCCTATAATGGGTTGTTAGACTGTTATATATTTACGCACTTGATGAGGTTCTGTTTTGGCCTTGTAGTGAAATACAAGTGAGATAGTTCTTGGGATGTTGAATAATGGATTGCGCCTTAGTTACAGTCTTCCTGTCTGTGGTATGTTGTACTAATCATTTCTCCATGGTTATGGTCATGCACTTCACGTATTTGTTGAGCATCATAGATCGAGGTATTCCATATGGGTCGGTGTTCGGATTGGGTCATGAATCGCAATGAAGTTTTAATTGGGATATGATCCTTGGTGCTTATTTTATGTGCTTGGATTCTTCTTTGCTCTATGTGGTAATAACGATTGAGCTTACGGAGCGGTTCTCTCATTTGATTCTCTTTCCATTATTGGGTACATTCGAGTAGTTGCTTGGTTGGTGCACGGAATGCATGCTATGTGACTCTAGGTAGCATTGGTGTGGCATATTGGTAGAGCAGCTTGTATTGGATGAGATGTGGTTATTGGACCTGGAATGAGTGCTACCAGATTTATTTAAGGTATGTTTGGGAGAGTAACGTCACTAGTCAACTTAGAATTTTTCTATGGTTCTTGTCCGGCTAGAGAGAGCTCCTTGATTTGTTGGTCTAATGAGTGGTTACACGTTTCTACATGTTTGTTGCATCGTTGGTAGTGTACGAAAGGTTAGAACAAGGTTTCATTTGATATGAGATTTGTTAACGGTATCAGATTTACTATTGGGCAGCTTTTATGGTCGGAAGATATTGCTATGAGTATCTGAGTTCTGTGGAATATCATATGATTATATTTGGAATATGGTTATGGATTGATACTGCTTGTTTAGACTTATACAATTTATAGATGCAAGAATCGAGTTTTATAATAGGTTTCGGATGTTGGAGTTTGGGTTTAACACTTATGGGCTAAGGTTCAAGTAAAGATCTTCATTTAGGTTGTGTTGTCAGGCTTAAATGGTTTGAGATGGCGTGGTATCACCCATGGGTATATGTATGGTGAGTTTATACAATGATTTGATAGCTTTGGGATGACTTTTGACACATTTGAGCACGAACGTATGTTTAAGCGGGGGGGGGGGGGAGGTTGAATGTAACGACCCGATCAGTTGCTTCGTATGGTGTATTATGACTTGCGTGAATTATCTGTTTTGTTTTTCAAGTGGTTCGGGATTAATTTGGAAGAATGATTCTCGTTTTACAAGCTTTAACTTTGAAGAGTTGACCAAGTTTGACTTTTGTAAATTTGACCTCAGATCGGTTCTTTTATTATCCTGTTAGGTGCCGATGATTATTTTGGACTTGGGTGTATGCCCGAATTTGCATTTGGATGTTTCTAGAAGGTTTTGGCACTATTTGGCAAATGTTTGCAATTTGAAGGTTTGGACAGTTCATAGGTTTGGCCAGGAGTTGACTTTGATGTTATCGGGTTTGGATGGTTATTCCGGAAGTTGGAATATGTTCGTTATGCCATTTGGAACTCTTGTTCAAAATTTGAGATGATTCCGAGTTATTTAGATGTGTTCGACGTAAGTTTGGAATTGGAAAATTTGAAATAGTTCATTAGGTTTTATTTGAGGTGTATTTCATAGTTCTGATGTTACTATGTCTGATTTGAGTCCTTGAGTAGGTCTGTGTCATGTTTTGAGACTTGTTGGTACGCTCAGATGGGATCCCCAGGGCCTCGGGTGTGTTTCAGGATGTTATCAGATCATTTTTCATTTATGTTGATTGTTGGTTTGCTCTAAATTACTAGTGCTGGTTTTCCTTCTTTGTGATCACGAAGGTATATTGCGATCGCAAAGTGTAATGTTGGAGCTGGGTACTTTTACTCTATGCATTCACGGCGGGAAGATCACATTCGCAGGTTTTGGGTGGTTTGGCCATCACGGTCGCAAGTGAGAGTTCACGATCGCGAGGCAACGTGGGTATTGGGAGAATTCTCTTCGCGTTCGTGTGGAGTGGGGCGCGTTCGCGTAGTTCTATTCCTATGGTCGTCGCATTCGCGAGGGCTGTGTCACGAACGCGATGTGTATTTTTCGGCTAGTGCTATTTTTACTGTACGCGATCGCAATGTATTTGTCGCGATCTCAACGGATAAAGCTCAGTAGTGTTTATAAGTACTCTATTTTTACACTTACGAGTTATTTTATCACATATTGAGTTGGGAAGCTCGGATTTGAGCGATTTTGGAGAGAATTTTTATCACATGAATTGGGGTAAGTATTTTTGACTCGATTTTGATTATTTTACATGATTTTATATTTGATTCTGGCATTTAGGTGATGGATCTAAAAGAGAAACTGGAAATTTTGTTTAAGCTTTTTCTAAAGTGAATAATAAAGTTTTGAACATCGATTCGGGGTCGGAATTGGATGAAATTTGTATGGCTGGACTCGTATCCGAATGGGTTATCAGAATTTGTGAGTTATGTTAGGTTCCGGGATGCGGCCCTGAGTTGACCTTTTGGTTAACTTTGAGCATTTGATTAAAGATTCGACCTTTATCGTTTGGGTTTGTTTCCTATGACATTATTTGTGGTTTTTGAGTGCTTCTGGCTAATATCAAGCCATTCGGAGGTTGGTTTGTGCGGGATGGTGCTTCTAGAGTATCGGTTTGGCTTGTTTGAGGTAAGTATCATACCTAAATTTTGTTAAGACACTAGTTTCCTGGATTATTTGTGATAGCTACGTGCTATGGGTGGCCCATATGTGTGGGGTTGATCCCATTGCATGCACCCGAGAACTTATTCATGCTTGGGGTAGTGTTTAGGCTTTGTTATGCCTTGAATTGATTACTAAGCTTCATGCTGCGATGGTTTTAATATTTGTACTTGTGAGATATTTGAGCCACTTTTGAGGTTACATAGATGTTAATCTTCTGATTGGACCTAATTATTGTTATTTGTGATGTATTTACCTGATTTGAGCTATGATATCACACTTGCACGTGCATACACCTTACCATGTCACTTATACCAGTCTAGGAGTATCAAATATGATATTCATTGATCGTATACATGTGTTCATGTATAATTGATTTCCACGTGATATGGTATGGACTGGTAGCCTGTGACCAAGTTGGGCGGATTGTTACATTATGTTTGTGACAACAACAGGAGGATTGTGACATTATGCCTATGTTCACGCCAGGCAGATAGTGATATAGGTTGTGACCCCGCCAGGCGGATTCATGATATTGAGCATTTGACCATGCCAGCCATATTATGATATTGAACATGTGACCATGATGGGTTCATAGCACGTGAGTTTTTCGTGCTGCGTATGGATATGGATCCATCCCCCTAGGGTCACCCTCTCATGTGCCTTCTTGATGGTGTACAGGCGGAGTGTGAGAACCCGATGGATTTCTAGTTGATGTGTGCTCTGGGAGAGCTAGGTATTAGTTTCATTTAGTCTCTGTGATTCTAATATGGATCTTAGAGACGTAACTTCTATTTGGATCGGGTTGCACGCTGTAATGGATTGATATGTGGTTATTGCATTTCATTTTTACTATAATTTCCTTGGTTGTTTACCTTATTTATTTGCATATTTTCCTTATATGATGGATTGTTGACTGAGCAGAGTACATTAAGAAAAATTGTGTGTACCAAGGTGGTTTTATATTTGATTTCATGATTTTATCATATTACTATTATGTACTTGTTGGAGTAATGAATTGTACAGGTGATTGGCGAGTATCGTTTATAATTGTTGCTTCTATTACTTACCTTGTCAAGGTTTGTTATGATACTTGTTGAGCACATGAGGTCGGTTGTACTAATGCTATACTTCTGCACCTTGTGTGCAGATCTTGGAGCTGAGATGCTATGTATGACGTGAGCTGGCACTGAAGATGTACTTGCTTTCTGAATATAGCTACCACATATACTTGGTAGATTTATATTTGTAATATGTTATGTTCATTCCAAATAGATGTTGTATTTATTTTATACTATCTTTGTAAATCTAAGTGTTAGTTGCACATGACTTGTACTGCCAGTTCTTGGGATATTGTATGGAAATTTAGTTATTTTATTTGTTGACCACTTTACTTAATTAGAATAGTGTTGATTGTATTTGGCTTACCTAGTGGGTTGGGTTAGGTGCCATCACGACTAGGTGGATTTTAGGTCTTGACAAATTAAATATAACTGTTAGTACTTTACCATAGTTAACGTGTTTCGCAAACAATCTATTAAAGAAGCATGTGTATGGGTGTATATATTTGTGTATGTTTAGGACTAGGAGATTTTTCCTTTTCAATATTTGGATATTTTTCTATATTGTTTAGGACTAGTTTTTCATATTTGTTAGGACAATGGTTTTCAATAGTTTTTCTATATTTGTTAGGACTACTTTCTCTTTCACACTTGGCCATTGTGTGCTTGCATATTTTGGCATGGTATCAAAGCCAAGGTCGAGCCACACCATAAGGAACTTTGAATGACGTACCAATGACATGGAAAAATGGTAAAGACCCCACGTCTACTGGCTGGAGTGGTTGTGGTTACGAAACAAACAAACGAAAGACAATCTCTCCGTATGATATAACATCTAATGACAATCTTGGAATTTTGATAACATAGGAGGCTCTAAACGAAGAAAACTATGATGAATAGGCAAGGTCCATGAGGACCGCCTTGAGGGCAATGAAGAAATTTGTATTTATTGATGGAACAATCAAGAGACCGGATGAGAAGTCTCCAGATTTTGAAGATTGGTGGACCATCAACTTGTAATTGGTTTCTTGGATTCGGAATGCTATTGATCCTACATTGCATTTGTCTATATCACACATGGAAGTAGTTGAAGACTTATGGAATAGTATTAAAGAAAGTTTATCGATCTCTAACAGTCCAAGAATACAACATTTGAAGATCGAACCTGTAGAGTGCAAACAAAACGGCATGACTATAGTTAATTAGTATAGAAAATTAACAAAACTTTGCGAAGAACTTGCTAATTTTAATCTAACACCGACTTGCACATGTTTTATGTGCACATGTGATCTTGGTGCAATCTTGGAAAGAAAAGGGAATATGAGAAGGTGCACCTTTTTCTTATGGGGTTAGATGAAACACTGTATGGAATAGTGAGGTCGAACTTGCTCACTCAAGATCTATTGCCAATTTTGAATCAAGCTTACTTGAAGTTGTTACAAGACGAACATGTGAAGACGATGTCTAGGGGGATAGGTGAACGTGGCAATGTTATGGACTTCTTGTACAAATGACATCCCCCTATAGAGCTCTCAATGAATTGAAGGACAAAATACGTGCTCCTACTATAAGAAAACTGGGCAAGATTCAGAAAGTTGCTTCCAACTTGTTGGATATCCGGAATTGTGGAGAGACATACCTCGTGGTGATGGTAAATCAAGTGTACGCGGTACAGGAAAACAATAATATTAGAGGGGTTAATGAATGGAGTTCTCGGATGTGGCGCTGCGTATCGGGCGAATGTTGCATAGGTCACAGGAGATGGCGTCTCTGCAGCTGTGACAGAGGTAGAAAAGGCAGGGCCTTCAGGGTTGAGTAATGAGCAGTGGCAAATGTTGATTACTATGTTGAATAACCGACAGATAAGTTCGAATTAAAAGATGACCGGTACGAAAAATTAAGTATCTTATATTATCGATACAGGAGCGACGAATCATATGACAAGATGTTAAAAATTATTGCATTATGTATGAAAAATTGTATGATGTCCAGTGAGTTTTCTTGATGGGAGTAATGTTGTAGCGACCAAGGAGGGTTCAACAAAACTTGAAAGAAATTTGGTCCTAAAAATGTTCATGATGTGCCCGGCTAAACATGCAACTTGATTTTTGTATCTCAATTAATCGACTACTTAGATTGTTTGGCCCTTTTAACTACACATTTATGTATTATACATGACCGCACCTTTAGGATGCTGATTGGAGCGGTGAACGAAAAGATGGGCTCTACAATATCTGAAAGAAATATAGGGTATGTGATTTAAAGGTTGGTGGTGTAGGCTTGCTAGATTTTTGGCACAGGTGTTTGGGTCATCCCTCTCTACAAGTGACCAAATTAATCATGTCGTAGATTTTAGAAACAATAATGATGTTTTGGATAAAAGTTGCAATGTATGTACTCGATCTAAACAAACAACACACAAATTTCCTTTGAGTAATAATAGAGCTTCTAGCATTTTTGAGTTGATTCATTGTGATTTGTGGGGACATTATCGAACAACTTCGTCTTGTGGTGCATCATATTTTCTGACAATTGAAGATGATTACTCGTGTGATGCGTGGATTTCTTTTCTTGGTTATTGTGGTACACAGACAACTCAATAAGCGAGTTAAAACCTTCATGAGCGATAATAAAACAGAGTTTACATGTATGAGAATTATTTTCATAAATGTGGGATTGGTTTTCAAACATCATGTACAGGAACCCCAACAGAATGGGAGAGTGAAAGGAAGCATCATCATATCTTGAATGTAGCGTGGTCCTTGCACTTTCAAGGTAACTTGCCAATTGATTTTTGGGGGAATGTGTTTTGACGGTTTATCACTTGATTAATCTAACTCCACCTTCAATCTTTCAAGGAAAGATACCTTATGAAATATTATATGGTCGAGTACCTAAGCGTGGACATCTTCGAGTATTTGGCTTGATATGTTATGCTCAAATCTTATTGAGGAAAGGTGATAAATATTCGAGTAGAAGTCGTAGATGTGTCTTTGTAGGGTATACCTATGGAATAAAAGTTTAGAAGGTGTATGATTAGGAGAAGAAAGAATATCTTTTTTCATAAGACGTTGACTTCTATGTAACTGAATTTCCTTTTGCTTCATGGACATATAACACTAGTAGGGACGAAAATAAAGAAATTCATATGGAGGAACTAGGAGAGGATGAGGATTTTTAAGCGGGGGGGGGGGGAGTGAATCGGTCCAAGCATGTGAAGACAAGTACGATGTGGAGGATCACCACAAAGCCGAGATAGAGAAAAATGTTTGCCAGGATGGGGGCCGAAACTAAGGAAGGTGAAATAATATAGGAGGAGCATTTGGGATGCGGACACCACCAAAAACACACACTGGTTCGATTGTGTGATTATGTTACTAATGTTGTGCATATTTTGAGTCCATCTTGTCCTCCATCCACTTCACATCATCACTTAGGTATGCCTTATCCTTTAACACAACATGTGAACTGCAATAAATTCTTCGTACAAAGGGCTTTTATTGAAGCAATCATTGTAGCTCATGAACCAGCTCATTTCTCTGAGGCCAGATGGCTTGTGGAGAGAAGTTATAAGATCAGAAACACATGCGCTAGAGAATAACAGAACATGGGTAATAGAGAATCTGCCTCCTAACAACAGGACTCTCAATTGCAAGTGGGATTACAAGATAAAGTACAACTTGTATGGAACAATTGAGCGACAGAAGTCCCGACTAACTGTTCTCTTGAATAATCAAGTAGAGGGGATCGACTATAATGAAAATTTTCCCCAATGGCAAAGACAGCGATTGTACGTACATATTTTATTGTAGCATCAGTAAAAATGGGAGTTACATCAAATGGATGTACAGAATGCCTTCATGCATGCGGATCTTCAGGAGAATGTGTACATAAAATTGCATCCTAGGTTTCGAGTTGGAAGTCCAGGAAAAGAGTAAAGACTTTGGAAGTCCCTTTATGGGTTAGAGCAAGCGTCGAGGTATTGGTTTGCTAAGTTGTTAGCTGCCTTGGAGGACTATGGGTTCAAGCATTCATACTCTGATTACTCTCTTTTCACACTGAAAAAGGGTGAAGTTTGATTAAATGTCCTTGTGTATGTTGATGATCTGATTATCTCGGGAAATGCGCCAGAGGATATCCTCGAGTTCAAAACATATCTTGTCAAATGCTTTCACATGAATGATTTAGGCAGATTGAAATATTTTCTAGTAGTGGAAGTCTCCAAAAATTCGGAAGGCATCTTGTTGAGCCAACAAAAATATGCCTTGGAGTGGATTGTTATTTTATAGTTGGGTTATTAGGTGCTAGGCCTCTGTGAATGTCCTTGCAACAGAATTACCAGCTCGCATTTTTGGGTGGACAGGCGCTTGATGGCCCTGAGCGCTATCGTCGTTTGATAGGTCGACTTATTTATTTGTTCTTAACTCGGTCGGAACTAGCCTACACTGTTCATATTTTATCTTAGTTCATGAAGAAACTAAAAGAGAAGCATTGGGATATAACTTTAGGGGTTTTTCGCTACTTGAAAGGGAATTGAGGACAACGTATTTTATTGTATAGCAAATGTGATCTATGTCTCTATACATCTCTATGAATGGTGTGACTCCTATTGAGTTGGTTGTCCCTTGACTCGATGCTCTCTCACGGGTTGGTTTATCTCATTGGGTGACTCATCCATATCTTGTTAGACTAAGAAGCAACATATCGTCTCTTGATCATCAGCAAAGGCTGAATATCGTTCTATTGCAATGAAAATTTGTGAAGTAAAATGCTTGAAGGAAGTTTTATCTAGTTTACGAGTGACTTGCACATCCTTTATTCATCTTTATTGTGATAGTCAAGCAGCATTGCATATAGCAAAGAATCCAGTCTTTCATGAAAGAACCAAACATATTGAAGTGGATTGTTATTTTATTCGTGACTAAACTGACACTGGGAATATTAGTACTAGCTTAATGCCTCCATGTGATAAATCGGCAGATATATTTACGAAGGAATTAGAAAAATCTCAGTATATTTCTCTCTTGTGCAAGTTGGGCATTTGTAATCCGCGTGCGCCAGTTTGAGGGGTGGGGGTATTAAAGAAGCGTGTGTATGGGTGTATATATTTGTGTATGGTTAGGACTAGGAGAGTTTTTTTTTCCATATTTGTTAGGGCTAGTTTTCCATATTTTTATGTAATGACCCGGACGGTGGCTTAAGGTCCCGAGCAGCTCCATATTATGTATTATGACTTGCGTATGTAGTCGAGTTCAGTTTTTGGATGATTCAGGATTGATTTGGAATAACAATTCTTGTTTAGAAGCTTAAGTGAAGAGTTGACCGGAGTTTGACATTTGTGAAGACAACTACGGAATGATTTTTTGATTATTCCATTAGATTATATGGTAATTTTAGACTTAAGTGTATGTCGGGATTTGGATTTGAAGGTCCGTAGATTGATTCGACACATTTTGGCGAAAAGTTGGAATGTTGAAGGTTTGGAAGGTTCAGAGGTGTGACCGAGAGTTGCCGTTATTGATATCGGCTTCGGATTTTGATTTCGGGAGTTTTTATAGCTCTGTTGCGTCATTCGGGGCTTGCATGCAAAATTTGACGTAATTCCGGGAGATTTGATATAATTCGGCGCGAGTTGTAAAGGTGGAAAGTTCATAAGTTCATTAAGTACGATTTGAGGTGCGATTCATAGTTTTGATGTTGTTCAATGTGATTTGAGGCTTCAATCGAGTTTGTATTTTGTTCTAAAATATTTTTGTATGTTCGGACGGGGTCTCAGGGGCCTCGGGTGTGTTTCGGATGGGCTACGGGCCATTTCTTCAAGCTTTAGAGTTGCTGGTCTCTTGTGTGGCTGTTGTTCTTCGTGATCGCGAAGTTGAAGCTGCGATCGCAAAGTGATTATGGGATATCAGCATTTTTGTTCATCGCAGACAGAACTGTATGTACGCGATCGCGAAGGTCCAGTTGGCATTGGTCCACATTCGCGATATGTCTTTTGCGTTTGCGTAAGGGAAAGCTAGATGGGGCATTAGATGCTTGTTCTCCGCGATCACATGACTTTCTACGCATTTGCGTAGTTGCTGCAGGTTGTGTGTCGCGTTCACAACTCATTGTCCGCATTCGCGAAAAATGTTTTGTCAGCTAAAAGTTTTTGCCTCCGCGATCGCGATGGTAATTCTGCGATCGTGATATGTAATACCTGGGCAGAAATATAAAGTACTCTATTACAAAATCTTTTGATATTTTAATACTTTTGGGGTTAAAGAGCTCACTTTTGGGCAATTTTGTAGGGGATTTTCATGCTTTGGATTGGGGTGAGTGTTCTTCACCCAGATTTGATTATATTTCATGATTTCATCTTTGCTTTACCATTAAAATAGTGATTTGAGTTGGAGAAAATTGGGGATTTTTATAAAAACATTCAAAAATATAAAATGATGATTTGAAGGACGATTTGATGTCAGAATTGGATAATTTTGGTATGGTTGGACTCGTATCGAAATGAGTGTTCGGGTTTTATGAATTTTGTCAAGTTTTGAGGTGCGGGCCTAGGGTTGACTTTTTAGTTTCCATTAAAGATCGAAGCTTTATTATCCGAAATTATTTTTTATGGTTTTTATTTCTGATATTACTTTATTTTGGCGAGATTTGAGCCGCCCGGAGGTTGTTTCATATGAGAAGGTCATTTTTGAGTATCGGTTTAGCTTCTTTGAGTTATGTATCTTGTCAAAAATTGTGTGGGGAAACTACCCCCTAGGATTTCAGTCATTTGTACTATTTTGTATCATGTGAAAGCCTTGTACGCGAGGTGACGAGTACGTACTCGGGCTTATATGTGAAAATTGGCTGGTTTAGACTCTTAGGCTTCTTTCATGCATTTATTTGGAATTGTTATCATATGTCATATCTTTAATTCGTCATGCTTACTATCACACGCTTTATTTGAAGTTGTGGTTATATGTCACAACTTTTACTTGTCATATTTACTCTTATAATAGACTTTATTCGAAGTTGTTTCCACTTTTATCACTATGTGACTTCTTTTATTGTTGACTTACCCTTAAATGAAATTGTTGTTACATGGTATCATTTTTGTTGTCGGGTTATTCTCATACATTTTGACGTAGTTTCTAGTTTGTGCCATCTCTTTCAATTTTAGCTGATTTCATATGCTAGAATCCGAAGTTTGCCAGTTTATGAAAATACCTTCATTATCGAGTTTATCATTAAGAAATTAATTGAAGTTGAAGTTATTAAAAATCATTAATCTATTTTAAGTGAAGTTGTATTTAAAAGGGGTGTTGTTCATAGTTGAGTTACTTTTTCGTCATTTTGTTGTTATGAGATTATATACACACTATGTTTGAGCCGTGGGCTATTTGTTGTGGAAATATTTATATTGTTGGTTCTTTCTGAAAGGTTGTGGCCTAAGGGCACTTGTGGTATGAATTGATATGTCGTGTTGTTGTGATGTTGTACATGTGTATTGTTGTGTTGATTGGTGGTTGTTGTGTAGAGTATAAGGGTGGTATTTCACTGTTGTTGTTATGTGAGGCATAAGAGTGGCATCTCACTATTGTTGATTGTATAGAGTAATACAACTAGCTATTATGTTTTAGTCCGGACGGAGTGATAAGGATGGCTATCAGAGTGATACGGGTGGCTATTGGAGTAATACATTTGGCTAATGATATTGTCAGGGTGGAGTGATACGGGTGGCTATCGGAGAGATAAGGGTTGCAAATGTCAGGGATGACGTGTGATGGCCGGGGCATTGTTTTGGTGATATTCGTGTGATGGTGTATTTTTCCTTATGTATGTCATACACATTAAGTGACATGATGTGTTGCTTTGATGAGTTACTCGATGTCTTTGATGTTACCTGTTGACTTGGGTTGTAATAGTACACTTGCACAAGCATACACCATAGCATTCCACTTATCCTAGTGCACGAGAATGAAACTTGACATTTATTGATCATGACCATGTATCCTTGTATTATCTCTCATTGTGATATTGAGCCTGAGACCATGCCGGGCGGATTGTGATATTGAGCCTGTGACCATGCCGGGCAGATTATGAGCCTATGATCATGCCAGGCGGATTAGGATATTGGCACGTGAGTTATCCATGCGATGTTGGGTTGGGACCCATGACTTGTGACTATGAGATGAGGTATCTAAAAGTAATTGCTTTGCGAAAATAGTGCTAGAACATCATGGCTTAATTGGTAGTCATTTTCTTCCTTATTGGGTTTCAATAGTACTTTCCCGGTGTTCGTATTACTTTACTATTTATATCATATGTTGATTCTTGTTGCCATTTACTGATTTGTGCTTTCATTATTAGCTTTATACTTCTATACTGCACAGGTTATTTTGACTAGTAGGTGTCGTGACATGTACCTCGTCACTACTCCACCGATGTTACTCTTGATATTTACTGGGTACCGGTTGCGGTGTACTCATACTACACTTATGCACATCTTTGTGCAGAGCCAGGTATTGGAGATATCAGACTCGGTCAGAGTTAGCTTATTGATCGCGAGGATTCAAGGTAATGATGCTTGGTCGTCGCAGTCCCTTGGAGTCCTTTCCTTTCATTGTAATGTCTGCTTATCATTTGAACAATATTGTATTTCCATCTTTGATATCTTTCCATGTATTCAGCTAGAGTTCGTGACTCTATATTACCTAGTCTTGGGAGGTTGTTAAGATTATTGCCACGTAGGCTTATTTTGCTCTTTTTGTTTCAGTATTCATATTAAACTCTTTTTCAAAAGTATCATTGTTAAAAACTGTCTTAATTGTTGTTAGTAATTAGCTTATCAAGTCTAAGAGACTAGGTGCCATCATGACGCCTGTGGTAGTATTTTAGGTCGTGACAAGTTGGTATTTAGAGCTCTAGGTTCAGAGGCTCTACGAGTCAAAAACAAGTTTAATAGAGTCTTGCGGATCAGTACGGAGACGTCTGTACTTATCTTCAAGAGGGTATGAGACTATTAGGAAAATTACTCTTTTTTCATACATGTCTTGAGGATTTGTTGATTTTGAAGTTTGAGCCTTTGTATCCCTATTCTCTAGAAGATGGTGAGAACATGCGCTACTGGATAAGCTAAGCAGACACCCGCGCACCCTGCTAGAGCTGCGAGAGGCCGGGGCCAAGGTGGTGGCCGAGGAGGGGCATGTGCCGCAACTAGAGTAGAAGTTGTGAAGTCGCCAGTATCTCCAGTTGGGGGAGAGGCACCGGAGGCGCCTGTTGTTACCCCTGAACTTTAGGAGTTTTTAGCGCAGTTCCTGAGCATGTTTGGTAAATTGGCTCAGGCGGGATTGATCTCCGTTGTAGTAGATACTTCACAGATTGAGGGAGGAGCTTAGACGCCCACCGCCCGTTCTCCAGAGCAGCGGACTCACATTGGTCAGGTTTTGGATGTGGTACCGGTAGAACCTGTTATTCCAGTTCAGCCTAAGGTCTTGCCAGGGGCATCAAAGGAGGAGCAGAAGAGGCTTGAGAGGTTCAAGAGGTATAGTCCACCTACTTTCAGTGGCATGGATACCGAGGATGTGTAGTGTTTTCTAGAGAAGTCCCATCGTATTCTCCGCACCATGGGTATTGTGGAGGTGAGTGGAGTTTCTTTTACTACATTTTAACTGTCGGGAGTAGCGCATCAGTGGTGGCAGGTTTATGAGGAGGGTAGGCCAGTTGATGCAGCATCAGTGACTTGGACTCAATTTTCAGAGATGTTGTTAGGGAGTTTGTTCCCCAGACCCTTTGGGATGCGTGACGTATAGAGTTTAAGCAACTGTGTCAGAGCACCATGATAGTGTAGGAGTATGCCATCAGGTTCAGTGAGTTATCCCGTCATGCACATAATTTGGCTCCTACAGTTAGAGAGTGAGTCTGAAGATTTATTGAGGGGCTCAGTTATGGTCTTAGATTTAGCATGGCTCTGGAGTTGGAGACGGATACTCCATTTCAGCAGGTTGTGGAGATTGCCAGGAGGTTAGAGTGTATCCGGGGTGAGGAGAGGGAGGATAAGGAGACCAAGCGGTCTCAGGGTTTTGGAGGATTCAGTGGATTATACTCTTCTGCTATGACCTATCACGATGGATGCTTGGACAGTCGTCCGGTCCAGTCTGCACTTCAGACTACTCGTGGTGCTTCAATTAGTCAGGGACATCAGGGTACTCATATGTAGAAGTCATCTTTTAGTGCACCACCTGCACGGGGTTCCTACAACGGTTATTCCAATTATCCAGTACAGACTTAGTACGAGCATCCACGCCCGTGGAGATGTTGTTACGAGTGTGGCGATAGTAGACATATCATGAGAGATTATCCTAGACTCAAGAGAGGTGGATTTCATCAGAGCACTCAGGGAATGGGCACCATTCCATTTTCTACTCCACCTACACAGCAAGCTAGGGGTGAAGGACAGCGGGGTAGATGGCGTCCTAGAGGGGGAGGCCCGACCCGTTTATATGCTTTCCATGGTAGGGTTGAGGCCGTTATACCAGATAGTGTCGTTAAAGGTATGGTTTCGATTTGTTATAGAGTAGCATCATTCTTATTTTGATTCAGTTCTTCTTATCGGGGTGAGTCTTCCTATCTTGCTTCATATATGGATAAGTTTCAAGATTCTTGTACCCTGCTTATGTGCTTACCCCTGTTGGGAGATTCTATAGTGGTAGTTGGTGTCAATCGTCTTGGTTTGTTCACTATTGAGGGATATAAGACTAGAATGAACTTTATGTTACTCATTACGGTAGGTTTTGATGTGATTTCTAGGTAGTTTGGTTAAACTTTGTGATTTAGGTGCTCTACTTGTATGGGAAGTCCGTTACAAGTTGTGATTTCATTTTGCGGAATTGAGTTAGTGGAAGTTTTCAGTTGGTGTGATGTGTATTCTACTTGTGATTTAGAGCTGAGGGTGAGACCCTCGCGTTTTTGTGACACCACATGTTTTTGTACGTAAGAGTATATCGTAAGTCAATTGATGTAAGCACTGAAATGAGAACATTTTTGAAAGTACATAAGGTAAGTTAATCATATTACCTTGGAGGTTACAAATCTTTACGATAATGGATAACAAGTACCAGGAGGGTTGAAATACTTAAGAGCTAAACAAACTGAAGAAAATAAGTTTAAAGTCAACAAGTTAGGTATATTATAACATGTACTCTTAGGATAAGAATAGGGTGCTTAACATGACTAGATGGTTACGTTATGAGGTATTTTAGTCGTATGATAGTCGTGTATTATGTTTTGAAGTCAAGAGATACGTGGAACAAAAGTTGGCGAAGGTCATCACAAGTTACATTCATAAATGTGATGAAAATTAGGTCAAATGTAGATGCGATTTTCTCCCAATATACTTGAAATTTGTTACACCCTTTGCATCCCAACGTTACGTATAATGAATATGAGACTTGTTAATCATGATTTAAAAGAGTTTAAAGTCATAATATGACTATATATGATGTTTAAATATAAAATATAAAGATTGGAAAATATCGGATTTAAGTTGCGGAAAAACCGACTATGGATTTGCCTTGTAACGAAGCTTTTTGAGCAATACATTTCGAGTGTTATAAGAGGTCCTTTTGGGATATATTATATACCAAATTAAAGTTCTTGGAATTTAGTTACCGAAACTCTTAACCATTCATTCATACGACGTCCAGATAAAAATATATGAGCGTCTAAAGAAGGTCCAATGCTAGGGTGCCAACCTAGCACCTCTTTGACTTTTCAAAAGTTGATATATATAGGTTTTAAGTTGTCTTTCTCTTCATTTTTCATATAAAACAAATATAGAACCCCCATAAACCTATCCTTAAGCTCTCTACAAGGGTTTCAAAGAAGATTAACATCCAGGGTACGAAATCAAGAAGTGATAACATTAGAACGATCCTTGCGACGTAAGTATCATCATACCGCCTCTTTTTCTTTGTAACTTGAGTTTTGGAAGGTACTTCATAGTTAATAAAATATCTAATTTCTGTATTTAAGCTTTTAAATATCAAGGAATGTTGATTAATTTGTTTCCTAATAGTTAGAACTCACGGGACGGTGATCGGAAGCCGTGAGTTCGATTTATTCCACTTTTAGCGGACTATTTTGTAGCCCACTCGTGTTGGCCTATTGTGATGCTGATTTATGGAGTTTGTTAAAGGAGAAATTTTATATGTGGTAGGGTACTAGTCTGGTCGCTCGTCGTTGCAGTTTAAGGCTACTTGATAACTTGTTGAATGGGTGTGTTACGGTGTATTTGGGGTTTTTGTTGTATTAAAGGTCCCGAATTGTAGTTAGGTTGTTCCGAGTTGATGATTGTATTGTGTTGTTGTCTTACCTATAGTAGGCTTGAGGGAGCAGTAAAATCAGGAGAAATGCTGCCCGTTTTTTTGTTACAGATTAAGTTACTTTCGTTATATAAAAGAGAGAGTCAATTGTAACTTAACAATAGTTTCACTGCCGTTGTTGTATATTAAGGTGGTTTAGCATTGTTATTGGACATATTTCCATAAGGTATGTCAAGGCTATCTCTTCTTTCCTTTTGGCGTGATCCATATGTTACAAACTAACGAGCAAACGCACAACTTTCATAAATGTCTCTATTCATAGAAGTGCTAGGGGTGCCTATGTTTTTGATTCCCCATGTGTCCTGTTATTATATCGTTTGTTCATGGCATCCGAAATCAACCCGAGGCCTCCGGGACCTCAACCAAACATACCAACAAGTCCTAAAATATGATACGAACTTAGTCGAGCCCTTAAATCACCTCAAACAACATCAAAAACACTAATCTCACCCCAATTCAAGCCTATTGAAACTAAGGAATTCCAACTTCTACAAACAACGTCGAAACCTATCAAATCATGTCCGATTGACCCGAAATTTTTGACACAAGTCACAAATGACACCACAAACCTACTCCAACTCTCAGAACTCCTATCTGAGCCTGGTAACCACAAAGTCCACTCTCGGTCAAACTTCAATATTTTTAATTTTTTTCATTTCAAGCCTAATTCAACTATAGACCTCCAAATCATAATACGGACACGCTTCTAAGTCCAAAATCACCCAACGAAGGTAACATAACTATCAAAACTCTATTCCGGAGTCGTTTACGTATAAGTCAACATCCGATCAACCTTTTTCAACTTAGGCTTCTAACCTTGAGATTAAGTGTCTTAACTCATTCCGAAACCTTTCCGGACCCAAACGAACTACCTCAGCAAGTCACATAATAGCTATAAAGCACAAAAGGAGCAGTAAATGGGGGAACGAGACTACAACTCCCAAAATGATCGGCCGGGTATTATTTGGCAGTAAGGGTAAGACAATTATTATTCTTAACCAATCTCCAATGGAACATAGCATCATAGACTAATGCAGTGTATTAGCAATAATATAAAAGCATAAATCATGAAATAGAAGAGTTCTGATCTGTTTGGTCTTAAAATATAAACAGGAGGACATCAAACTCATGGGCAAGAATTCTGCCTAGTAAGTTATAACTGTCACTGCTCTCTTTCCTCCATGTTAAACAAGTAAACTCCTAATTGTCACTTACGATGAGAATCTTCTTTTGTTTTTCTAAGTCAGAGGGGATATTTGGAGAAGTTAATATGGCCGGAATTGAGCACTACAATAAGCTTATTGATGCACTCCTATAGAAAGGTCAGTTCTGCTTCTCTTGCTAACAGTTTTATGCTTTAATTAGATAATCCAAAATGTAGAAATTAAAGAAGTAAAATTTTGAGCTCGTTATTTGCTATGACTTCAACAATCCAACCGTTTGTCATATTAATACATTATGACATACCACAACAACCATTAATTTACGTTACAATTCCAAATACACATACAAAAAAAATCTGAAAAATAGACCAAACAAACAAGAATAAACCAACCCAATATTGTCTTTCAACAAATTAATTGTTTCTAAGACGAAACAAATAAATACTTAGGTTTAATTAGACCATTTATGCACAAGATAACAACATTAATTTTTTAAACCTAGGGTTTGAAACAGTATAAAATCCCTAAATTTCGAAGTTTTTTGGGAGAAATCAAAAACGAAAAAGGAGAGGGTGAGAGAGAGAGAGAGAGAGAGAGAGAGAGGGGTCGACTTACCCAGCAATGGCGTGAAGTGAGAACTCGTCTGTAGAGTGAGAGAGACAGAGGGGGAAAACACAATGTGAATAAACTGAGAGAAAACGTAAACGTTATGTGAATAATAATAAACTTTCCCACTACTACCGTGGGAAAGCTCTGTGGGAAATGTTTTTCCGAATTTTAAGAAAACTTTAATAATTCAAAAACTTTCGTACACACTGAGTATGTGAGAATATTTAAAAATATTTTTTATTTATTGTTTAAGTTCCCACTGTCTTCTCTAGGAATATTTTTAAGTTTTATATAATTATTTTTAATGACTTTCCCACAGAATCAGAGGGAACTAAACTACGCACATTTTTATGCCAAAACGTTCCCACGGATAGTCAATGGGAAATGTTATTATTTTTTATCTGGAAAAGAAATTTTAATTTTCCCATTGAATTTCGGTGAGAATTAACACTGACAATTTATTCGTGGGAAATTTTGTGGGAAAATGATATCTTTCTAGTAGTGCCGGTAACCACAAAGTCCACTCTCAGTCAAACTTTCAAATTTCTAATTTTCGCCATTTCAAGCCTAATTCAACTATAGACATCCAAATCACAATACGGACATGCTCCTAAGTCCAAAATCACCCAACGGAGCTAACAGAACCATCAAAACTCTATTCCCGAGTCGTTTACACATAAGTCAACATCTGGTCAACCTTTTCAACTTATGCTTCCAACCTTGAGACTAACTGTCTCTACTCATTTCAAAACCTTTCTGGACCCAAACCAACTACCTCGGCAAGTACATAATAGCTATAAAGACCAAAAGGAGCAGTAAATGTGGGAATGAGTCTACAACTCTCAAAACGACTGGACGGGTCGTTACAGTATCACAGCGGAGCATGTTCGTGATGGAGACACGACGAGCAGTAGCAGATTTAGTGGTCTTGTTTGAGATCATGGCCAATGGTAACAATGAACTGCAGGAAAGACTAACAAAACTGGAGGTATTAATTGGTAATGTCCCTAAAGGTGATGAATTTCAGACCCTCGTGACAAGGCTTGCCTACCTTGAGGCAGAATTGGCAAGACTAAGTCAAGAGAATGCGTATCTGAAAAGCGAGACAGTGGTGCTGCGACGTGCTATGGGAGATGATGCTCCTCAACGTGGTGTTGATCGTCTCAAGGTAAAAATTCTTGTACCTAAGTCATTTAGTGGTGCAAAGAGTGCACGTGAATTTGAGAATGTTTTTTGGGATATGGAGCAGTACTTTCATGCTATTCATATGCAAGATGAGAAGGACAAAGTATCCTTGACTAGCATGTATTTGAGTGAAAATGCTAAGTTATGGTGGAGCACTCATGTGGCTGAAGATGAAATTTGGGCAGACCAAAGATTGAGTCATGGGAGCGCCTTAAAAAGGAGTTGAAGGATCAATTCCTTCCTAGCAATACAGCTTGGATTGCTAGGGACAAATTGAAAAAGTTGAAACAAACCAGATCAGTGAGAGCATATGTCAAAGAGTTCACTTCTTTGATGTTGAGTATAAGCAATATGCCGAAAGAAGACAAATTGCACAACTTCATGAGCGGGCTGCAATAATGGACACAATTGGAGTTGCATAGGCAGAATATTCAAAACCTTGCAAGTATTGTGGCTGCGACAGATGCATTAGCTGATTTTCACTTGGGTGAAGACACTTCTACTTCAAAGTCCAATGACGGAAAGAAGGACAAGGCAAATGAGTGGAATAAATGCGAAAATAACAATGCTAATGAAGACAAGGGGAAGGGAAAATAAGAGGGTGGAACTTCAAGGAGCAAGGAGAAGGGCAACAAATTCAGTGGCTGTTTCATTTGTGATGGGCCACATCAAGAAATGGACTGTCCAAAGAAGGCAGTGTTGAATACAAACACTACTGCGGATAAAAGGGCCGTATTGGAGGCAATGACCAGCGACAAACAAATGGCTGGGGTCGATGCAATTGTGGCTGATGAGAAGGGAGCCAAGGGACATTGCTTGTCAACCCATTAGGACTCATAAATTGAGCTAAATCGATGAGGACGTCGAGTTTCAAAGGATGCAGGTGGTTTGTTGGGGCTCTGCCTCTTTGAGATTGAATTGACAATGAGAGTGTTGTTATTTGGAAACAAGAGTGTTGCCAAGCTAAGGTGCACGAGATAGCACCAAGGAAAAAAGGGAAACGGGCAAGTGATGACCAAGGCTTTTAGAGAGGCAAGGCAGCTTGGTAAGGGCTTGATGATGAGATGCGGGCTGAGGGAGATACTTGAGCATGGCAAAGGCATCAAGGCATGAGGCAGTGATGCCAAGGCAAGGCAAAAACGAAGTGGGCAAAGGCAAGCAAAGTGCAATGAAGGCATGCGCGCAAGGCAGACTTATCATGACATTGGGGCGAGGCAAAGGGCTACGTGCGTGGGAAATGGTATGTGCTAAATGCGGCTGCAATGCACCTGAGAGCAAGGCATTGGTGTCTGATTCAAGCAAAGGCACGCACATCGGTAGCAAGCTTTAGATTGACCAAGTCAAGGGCAGCTACAAGGCACATATTGTGCACATAGGCAGGAGTTGGATTTTTTTTAAACCTAGCGGATTATACTAACACGTTTTTGGGGCCATATTTCCATTATATTAGCATGATCTACATGATCCTAGTAGTTGGGGGATGTCAACTACACTAGACTAAAATAGTGAGTTGTGTGGGACAAGTATCTAAGCCTATGTATGACAAGTGTAAGGCAAAGGGGCTGTCTCATGTTTTATAAATAGGCATCATCCTTATGCTTGTGGGTAGAGGAGAAAAATGTGTGGGAGCATATTTGAGAGTTAGGAAAGAGTTCCTAAATTTGTTTTCAAGAGTGAAAACACCTAAGACTAAGAGTAGTCTTGTGAGAAAATTTGAGGGTCAAGAGTGATGTTCTTTGTGCACGGTTGTCATTGGATATCATTTTGATACATTTTGAAAAATAAATCCACTCATAGATGTATAGTTACCAAATGGTACAATATTTATATCCATGGGAGCACAATAACAATGTATGTACTCGAATAACAATTTAAAATACAATATCTTCCATTATAATAACATACAATAGTATTAGAGGTAAATTAGGCATAAGCTTGCTCCGAGATTAGGCTTGACGATCTTGAGGATCTCGTAATTACACAAGTTTGATAACGAGGTATAAAGAAAAAATTCATGTCCCGGAATTTACGTATATTTTCCTAGCCTTGTAAGTTACAATATTTTCCTTATCGGGACTTCATATTCAATTGAGTATTTTCTTTTTCCAGTCAAGAGAGAAGAAAGTCTATATATACAGTATTACAGTATTTTCATTACCATCGAGCTATAATCGAATGGAAGGCCCCTATTGGGCAACCTCTGATCAGATGGTAAGTTATATACCGAGCGTACTATGGACGCGTGCCTATGAGCGAGCCTAGTTGGCCGAGATACTGAGCCTAGTATGGCCGAGCGCCTATGAGCGAGCCTGCTATAGAAGAGCAGTTATATATATATATATATATATATATATATATATATATATATATATATATATATATATATATACTGAGCCTTATAGGGCCGGATAAACATTTTACTTATTATATTAAGAGAATTGAGTCAGTATCAGCAGGTAAGCATATGTTTAGATTATCAGTTCAGTTTCAGCTTTCTGTATACTACCTTACATACTCGGTACATTATTTCGTACTGACGTCCCTTTCTGGGGGCACAGCATTTCATGCGTGCAGGTTCAGACAGACAGACGGGTAGACCTCCTCAGCAGGTGTTGCCCAAGTTCAGCTTTATCGGTAAGCTCCCCGTCCTTCGGAGTTGCCGGGTCTAGAAGTTTTGTATACATCTTGTGTATATATATAGATAGGTTATGGGAAGGTCGGGGCCCTGTTCCGATCACAGTATATCTATCAGTAGAGGCTTGTAGACATATCCTGTCAGTTAGTGCAGTATGTTGGGCTTGTAGGCCATGTACGTATATTTTGTTGGCTTGTCAGTTATAGTAGTTATGACGGCCTTGCCGGTCCAGATTTATGTTGACATTTAGTCAGCGTTAGTCTCTATTCATCTTTATATGTTTCTTCGCAAATTATCTTGTTATGTGGCCCCTGGCCAAAGTATGATTTATATGTCCAGAATTCCTGAGCCGCAAGTTGGTACGTAAGGATAGGTGAGGCACCGGGTGTCGGTCTCGCCCCAGGCTCGGGGCGTGACACTGCCTCAGCAAGACTGGTACACGCAGTCAAAATCTGAGCTAAGGCCTCCTAAAGGCCTAGAATCACGATAGGCACAGGTGGTGCATGAGCTGGTCCCATTCGCTCATCCACAATTGGAGCTTGCTCCTGGACTGGGCAACTGGTGGATATGTATGTGCTGTACTAGCTGCGGTGCGAGCTGCACCTCTACCCCTACCATGGCCTCTACCGTGACCTCGGCCTCTCGCAGCCCTAAGTGGTGTTGCTAGTTGTTGTCCATCCTGCCCCGTAGTACATGTCCTCACCATCTGTGAGAGAATTTGAACAATAGAAATTTAGTTACCAGAATCAAAATATTCATATGACAAGAATTCAAGAATGTGAAGTTTCCTAAGGGTTCGGCAGCCTTTCGAAGATAAGTACAGACATCTCCATACCAATCCGCAAGACTTTACTAAATCTGCTCATGACTCGTGAGACCTATGTAACCTAGGATCTGATACCAACTTGTCACGCCCCAAAACGTAACCCATTGTGATGGTGCCTATCTTGATATTAGGCAAGCCGACCTTTCCAAAACACTTTTAAAATTTAACAGAAATGAATTAAGACATTTAAAATAACCGGAGACATTAATAAAAACGGGGGTAAAACCCAAATAAAACATAAGTGCAGAAAAATAGCCCGACATCGGTCTGCAGATGCTGAGTATCAATACTGAAAAGAAAGAAAACATAGAAGGAGAGACAAGGTCTACAGATGCCGGCAGCTACCTCGTAGTCTCCGGTACTTGATCACGCACGAACTCAACGACCTCCATGATCAAACACACCTAGATCTGCACATGAAGTGCAGGGTGTAGCATGAGTACAACTAACTCAGCAAGTAACGGAAATAAATAAAGATCTGAGAAGAGTGACGAGCTATACAAATACAGCTCATTTTCAATAATTCCATCAAAGAATAGACATGATTTTAAATCCGGTAGTTCAAGTCAAATCAGTTTATACAGTTATAGTGCAAGTAATCCAGATATAGAATCTTTCAGAAATTTTACAACAATGACAGATAGCAACTAAGGGCATCAACAAATGGAAAACAAGTACAGCTTCTCAGGGCAACAAACACTGAACTCGTCATAGAGCTCAATCACTTGGCTCTCAGCCCTCAGTACTCGCACTCAATAGGTACATGCGCTCACTAGGGGTGTGCAGACTCTGGAGGGGCTGCTTTCATCCCAAGCGCTATATCTGCAAGGACAACTCACGTGCTATATTATCAATATGTGGAACCGCACTGACAACTCACATGCCATAGTATCAATACCTCAGAGACAGGCCCTCGGCCTCACTCAGTCATCAACCTCTCTAGTCTCTCGGGCTCTTGGAAATCACAAAGATCGGCCCAAAGAAAGATAACATAGTGTATCAACAAAAATCAAGAAGAGGCTGAGATATGATGCGCAAGTAAAACCATGACTGAGTACAAGACAACAATTAGCAAGTAATTCAACAAGTACGCGACCTATGTGGGTCCCAAAAGTACAATCACATAGCTTAATCATGATTTCTGCCATGATTTGCAGTTAAATTTGTATAACACAGGGAGAGCATATAGCTAGCAACAAGTTATTCAACTTTACAGTTTCACATAATGGACCAAGTCCTAATTTCTACGGTGCACACCCACACGCCCGTCACCTAGCATGTGCGTCACCTCCAAAATACTCACATAATCCAATAATCCGTAGTTTCATACCCTCAGGACCAGATTTAAAACTGTTACTTACCTCAAACCGCGCAAAATCCTATTCTTCAATGCCTTTGCCCCTCGAATTAGTCTCCAAATATCCCGAATCTAGCCACAAGTAGAACAATACAATCAATATAGGCTAAAGGGATCAATTCCACAAGAAAAGTACTAAATTATAGCTAAAACTCCGATAACAAAATCCCATTAAAAACCTCAAAATCCCAACTCAAGAGTGCTTCCTCTTTTTCCATAATTTCTCACCCCAAATCACAAATTAGATGACAAAGTTAAAGATGAAAGCATGGGATTTAACTAAAACCAAGTAAGAATGACTTACCCCAATCAACTCCACGAAAATCCCTTCAAGAATGGCCCAATTTCGTGTTCTCTAGCTCAAATTATGTAAAAATGGGTTCAAACCCTCGTTTTAGAAATTGATACTGCCTGCCCATATATCCTTCATCGTGATCGCGGAACATTCATTGTGATCGCGAAGCACAACTATGCTGCCCCACATTTTTATCTTACGCGAATGCGGAGTCACCCACACGATCGCAGATCACTGCATCCCATACCTACGCGATCGCATCTTGCCTCACGCGATCACATAGGGCATTGGCCACACCTCCTCTCCTGGTGAAATCCTTCTACGCGAATGCGACCTTAGCCACACATTCGCGAAGCACATCTTCGTACACATACGCGATCGCATTCCTAACTCTGCAATCACATAGAAGAAACTCACCTCTGCCCCAAATAAGCTTATGCGATCGCGAATGAATCCCTACGATCGCGTGCAAGGAAACCAGAACCTGTTGAAACCAGAACTTCAGCTATCAAGCCAAGTCCAAAAATGATCCGTTAAGCATCCGAAACTCACCCAAGGTGTCCAAGACCTCAACCAAACATACCAACACATCCCAAAATATCATACGAACTTAGTCGAGCCTTCGAATCACTCAAAACAACATCAAAATACCAATTATACCCAGATCCAAGCCTAAAGAGCTTCTAAACTTTCAAATTCCACAAATAATGCCGAAACCTACCAAACCACGTCTGAATGACCTCAAAGTTTTTACACAAGTCATATTAAACATTACGAACCTATTCCACCTTCTGGAACCGACCTCGATATCAAAAGTCAACTCCCCGGTCAAACTTTCCAAAATTAGACTTTCGCTATTTCAAGCCTAAATTAGCTACAGACCTCAAATTCACAGTCTGGACACGCTCCTAAGTCCAAAATCACCAACGGAGCTAACAGAACCGACGAAACTCCATTCCGAAGTCATTGTCACCCACTTCCGACTACGGTCAAAAGCTTGAGACTTAAGCTTCCGTTTTAGGGACTAAGTATCCCAAAACAATCCGAAATTAAAAACAAGACCTCCCGACAAGTCACATAAGCAGAAACATATACGGAAAAAATAATAAATAGGAAATCGGAGCTAGTACACTCAAAATGACCGACCGGGTCGTTACAGACAACTAATATATTACAATTAAAAATATTGTTGCAAATTCCATACTTTCTTATAGTAAAAGTATGAAACAAGGGATAGCAATAGCATATAAAAAGGAAGACTGAATACCCATAATTAAAGAGAATATAAACAAGTAATTCATCAGCACCAAAGTAATAACTGTCTATAATTCTTGTAAACTTTGATCTCAAAATTCAAGAGAAATCCAGACGTGTAGAACCACATTATGATGTGCAAAACGACTAATAGGTAGCCTCCACGAGTCCAATTTGATTAAATGACGATCATGCGGAACCCTACAATGCAAACGCTGATGGACAATAACAAAGTATAAAAACATTATACTAAAATAGGATACCATAATGGGGATTGGTCAATTGACCTACATATAAAAATTAGTATAAATATAAAATATTATTGAGAGAAAAATCTCCCCCCAAACAAGACTTTTTAATGGTTACATTGTGAATGCTATTGTTGTTGTTGTGAGAAGAAAAGATCTTTAATTTATATATGTCCAAGAATTTTTCTCCAATAAAAGGATAATGCATATGAAGGAAATTTAATCCTTTTAGGAGTCTTTTTTCCTTCCTTCAAGAAAGAGAATCCTAATAGATTATAAATTCAGGGCAAAAAAATAATAATAATTATCCCCTTGGCCTGAATGTTTTTGACAAAACATGATTCACCTTCTTTACATAATCTCCACCATTGTTGTTTGCCATGTTTAAAAATAGGTATAGGTTGAATAATCTTTGTATTGATTGAAAGAACCTCAAGAATGGGTTAAAAGGAACCCATGCATTAAGAATAAATATGGGTTAAAACTGATATGGTTAAAAGAAGCTCATGTGTTAAAAAGAAGCATGAGTTAAAATTGACATTGGAGCTCATGCGTTACAAGTAGGCATGGCTTAAAACTGGCATTGGAAAAAAGTGGCTCAAACATGGGTTAAAAAAAAGTTTTTATTTCTGTAAAAAATACAGCAGTAGGAGTTTTGAATATTTGTGATTGTAATTTATCTCCACATGTAACATCACATTCAAACTTTTTAGATAAATCTTCATTATCGTCAAATTTCTTTAGGCTTGATTTTAACCAGCCTGAATCTGTTTCGATCCCACTTTGAACCATTGCCTATGATACCACTCGTTGGTATCAAAATAATATGGTGCATGTGGAAGCTAACAATGCAAAGCTTGATGGTCGATAAATCAAAGTATAAAAGATTTATAATAGAATACTATAATGGGGATTGGTAAATTGACCTACATATAAAAATTAGTATAAAAATAAAAACCTATTGAGAAAAATCTCGCCCAAAATAAGATTTTTTAAAGACTACATTGTGAATGCCATTGTTGTTGTTGTGATAAGAAAGAATCTTCAATTTATAGGTGTCCAAGACTTTTTCTACAAGAAAATGATTAGGCATATGAAGAAAATTTAATACTTTTAGGAGTCTTTTTCCCTTCCTTCAAAAAAAAAATCCTAATAAATTAGAAATTAAGGGCAAAACCCAAACAATTCATATATCAAAATCTAAATTGGACATCCTATAATGTTGTTGTCCCTCATATACTTACCATCACATTTCCATTTTGTTATCTTATATTGTACGACAATAATGATCGGTAGGAATCAACAAATACTAATATGTACGCACTAGTTAAGTCAAGTGTATATAGAATATTCTATATTGATTTTGTCACGACCCCAAAATCTTATCTTAGGAAGTCGTGTGGCACATGGTCTCTAAAACTAGGTAAGTATAACATACATTGTAAATTTAGCAGAAATAACGATTGAGATAGTAATCTAAATTGATAAAAACCATAATAAACTAAAGCGGAACCAAAATTATACAATCCCAAAATCAGCGGTACAAAGTCATAAGTTCTAATGAAGTACACTAGAAATCTCTAAATACAATACTCTTTTGATATGAAGATCAACAGTAGGAAAAATAATATCAGAAGGTAACTCCGAGACCTGTGAGCGTCAATCAGGTGTACCTCGAAATCTCTGCAAAATCTAAGTGAACTCACTAGCATCACGACACGGGCAAAAGACCATGGATCTGGAAAAAAATGTGCAGAAGCGTAGCATGAGTACATCACAACGGTACCCAGTAAGTATCAAGCCTAATCTCGATATAGTTGTAATGAGACCAGGTCAAGACACCTACTAAATATAAAAATATGTGCAAAATATTAATGTAATCTAACAATGAAAAAGTAAAGGCAATAAATGACAATAAAGAAATTTATCACATCAAGGCTAACAACAGAAATAAAAGCAACAAATGACAACAAAGAATGCACATATGATAAAAATAATAAGTCACCAATTAAAATAAAATTACAAATGGAATGAGATAAGGAAATAAAACAATAACCGTTCGAATCAATAAGCCTTTCCAACATTGAATGTACGACAACAATCATACCGAGGTACCACACCTCATATTCACATTTTACAAGTCACAATCACAGTCTTTCTTATAATGCCGCGCGAGCCGTGCATTTATTTGAAAAGTATTTTTTTCTGAAATAACTTCATAGCCCCTTTATCTCGCCGCGTGGCTTCAAGTAATTCCCTTACTAGCAACACGCGCATAAATCCCACGTTATCTCGTCGCATGCGCATCAATACATCACTCTTATATCGCCGCATGCACATCAATATCACAACACAATAATCAACTCACACCACACGTGTCCATATGCCACAACTTTGCCAAAATCAATGACACTAGTATCACCAGAACACATAGCCCATGGCTGAACCACAATATATACAAGAAACTCAAAAATAACTAAATGAACGGAAAACAACTCAACAAGGAAAGATATTCCTATAGTAAACAATTACAACAACAAAACATTTTAATAGTTGTCAACAACTACAACCTTAATAGCTCAACAATGAATGTATTTCCATGAAATGACAACTTCAAATTCAAATGCATAACATATGCTCAACAACGAAAGAATTAGCATAAAATAGCAACTACGACTAAATGCATGAGAATAAGTTAACAATGAAACGGATAGCATGCAATAACAATTACTAATAAATGCATATAAAAGTAACCTCGACAATGAAAAATAAAACATGTAATGACATCTTCAGTTAAAGCATGTAAGAATAAACTTGACAACGAAAGATAGAACAAATAATAATGACTTCAATTAAATACATATAAGTAACCTAAGAGTCTAAACCGGAAAAGTTTTACATATAAGCTCGTGTACACACTTGTCACCTCATGTACACATCTTTCATATAATTTAAATAGTACAATCAAACCAAATCTTAAGGGGTAGTTCCCTCATACAAAGTTAGGCAAGATACTTACCTAAACTAGGCCAAATCAACAAAAAATGGCTTTTCCCTTAAAATTCGCCTCAGCACGCCTCAAATCTAACAAAAAATGACTTAATATTATCAAACAATTCAAGAGAAATAAAATTCGATTATAAAAGCTAAGATCGATACAAAATTCCTAAAAGACAACCCCGGGCCCATCCGGTCAAAACCCAAGTCCAAAAGTAGATTTTGACTACCCATATTCCCACGAGTCCGTATATGGATTTTGTTTTCAAATCCGAGTCCAATTCGACTCTCACATCTCAAATTTTTATTTTTCAAAACATAGGCAAAAGTTTTCAAAATTTCTCTTAGATTCTCATGAATTTAATGTTAAATCTCATACATAATCATGTAATATAATTGAAAATTGATCAAAATCACGTTCCCGATGGTTGTATATGAAAATACCTCCTCAAAGTAACCTCCTAACAAGTTTAGGGTTCAACAATATGAAAATAAGACTAAATCCTGTTTTTTCAGCCCTTATGTTCAGGTGCAGGAGTTGCAATTGCGACTCTGGGTTCGCAATTGCGAGTTCTCGCAAATTCAAACAATAGCTCGCAAATGCGGCGCCTGACAGCCTAGGGAAATGTCACGAATGCTACCTTACCTAGCGCAAGCCTTTCTTCACAATTGCGAGGAAGGCATCACAAATGTGACAATTGACCCCTTCTTGTCCACTTCTCAATGGCGATGTTGGTGCTCGCAATTGTGCAATTACAATAACCGGAGGTTCAACACACCAGCAACCTAAAGATGAGTTCAAACCAATCTAAAACACATCTGAAACTCACTCGAGTCCCCGGGAGTCCACACCAACTATCCACACAAGTCTAAACTTATCAGACGAACTCTCTCGTGAGAACAAAATGCCAAAATAACATTCAGAACCACGAATCAGACATCAAAATTCATGAAATTCAAACGGAAACTCAAGAATCTCTAGAATCACAACCAAGCATCCGATTCCTATCAAACCAAATTGGAATGATACCAAATTTTCCATACAAGTTCTAAATAACAAACAAGTATATATTCCAAGTCCCAAAATCAAAATCAGACACCAATAGCTATACAATCATCCTACGGTCAAACTCAAGGAGATATTTAAACCTCAAATTGCTAACTTTCGGTAAAACATGTAAAATCAACCCAGGGATCTCTGAAATCAATTTTGTTTATACGCCCAAGTCAAAAATCATGATACGAACTTATCAGAACCATCAAAGCTCCGTTCTGAAGTCATTTTCACAAAAGTCAAATATATGTCAACTTTTCCAACTTAAGCCTTTAAACTAAGAACCAAAGAGTCCAAATCATTCCAAAACTTTCCTGAAACGAAACCAAGGATTCTCGCAAGTCATAAAACTCCAAATACCCATATGAGAAGCTTCAAAAGGGGAAACGGGGCATTAATACACAAAATGACCGATCGGGTCGTTACATTATCCCACTCTTAAAACAAACACTCGCCATGGAACGTGCATAGAGACATACCTGAAGTACCAAATAGGTGAGGACAAATACTCGACATGTCGTGATCGGTCTCCCAGGTCACCTCCTCGACCGGATGACCCCTCGATTGAACCTTCAGTGAAGCAATGTTCTTTGACCTCAACTTTTGGACCTACCTGTCCAAGATAGCCACTAGATCATCAAAATAAGTCAAATCCTTATCTAATTGGACTGAGCTGAAATCTAACACATATGACAGATCACTATAATACCTACGGAGTATGGAAATATGGAACACCGGGGTGAATTCCCGATAAGCTGGGTGGCAATGCAAGCCTGTAGGCCACCTCACCAACTCTCTCAAGGATCTCAAAAGGACTAATATACCTAGGGCGCAACTTGCCCTTCTTTCCGGACCTCATCACGCCCTTCATGGGTACATCACGAGCCCTCCGATCACCATAACTCTTCTACCTAGACTATGTTGTACAAAGCCGATCCTAAATCAACTTGACTTTTTCCATGGAGTCCTGAACCAAATCAGTGACCAACAACCTATCCTCCCCGGCTCAAACCAACCAATTAGAGAACGATACTACCTGCCATATAAGGCTTTATAAGGAGCCATCTGAATACTTGATTGGTAGCTGTTGTTGTAGGCAAACTCTGTGAGCAGTAGGAAATGATCCCATGAACCCCAGAAATCAATAGCACAGGCATGTAGCATGTCCTCCAAGATCTGAATGGTGTGCTCAGTCTGCCTGTCCATTTGGGGATGAAATACCATGCTCAGCTCGACCTGTGTGCCTAACTCACGTTGCACAGCTCTGCAAAAACTTGATATGAACTGCGTACCTCGATCGGATATAATAGATATTGTTACACCACGAAGACGAACAACAATAACAACAACCCAATAAAACCCCACAAGTTGGGTCTGGGGATGGTAGTGTGTACGCAAACCTTACCTCTACCCTAAAGGTGTAGAGATGCTATTTTCGATAGACCCTCGGCTCAAGAAGACAAACAATCTCACAAATATAGATCTGAGCCAGCTGCTCTAAAGAGTAGGTAGTCATAACCAAGATGAAGTGTGCAGACTTGGTTAGTCAGTCCGCAATGGCCCACTTTGCATCGAATTTCCTCAATGTCCATGAAATCGCAACAACAAAATCCATGGTGATACCCTCCCACTTCCACTCTAGAATGTCAAGCCTCTAAAGTAAACCGCCCGGTCTCTAATGCTCGTACTTCACCTGCTGACAATTCATACACCGAGCCACATACTCCACTATATCTTTCATCATTCTTCTCCACCAGTAGTGTTGTCTCAAATCTTGGTACATCTTTGCGGCACCTAAATTATTGGAATATCGCGAACTGTGGGCCTCTTCAACAATCAACTCACACAGCTCATCCACATTAGGCACACAAATACAGCCCCGCATCTGTACCCATCATCGCCAATAGAAACCTCCTTGGCATCGTTGTGCTGCACCATGTCCTTAAGGAAAAAGTAAATGGGGATCATCACACTGATGCACCTTGATTAGCTCAAACAAAGAAGACCAAGAAACCACGTAAGCAAGAACCCCACTAGGCGCCGAAACATCCAATATCATGAACCGATTGGCCAAAGCTTGAACATCTAATGCTAACGACCTCTCTCGAACTAGAATATAAGCAAGACTACCCATTCTCTCAACCTTCCTACTCAAGGAAACGGCCACCACATTAGCCTTCGCGGGATGATAAAGAATGGTAATATCATAGTCCTTTAATAGCTCTAACGACCTAGGTTTCCTCAAGTTCAGATCCTTTTCCTTAAACCGGTATTGTAGGCTCATGTGATATGTGAATACTTTACATGACACACTGTAGAGATAGTGCCTCCAAATCATCAATGTGTGAACAATGGATGCCAACTCCAAATGATGTACTGAGTAGTTCTTCTCATGGGGCTTCAACTGACATGAAGGATAAGCAATGACTCTACCATTCGGTATCAGCACGCACTCAATACTAATCTGCAAAGCATCGCAATTTACTATATATGAAACTGATGCTGAGGGAAATACCAGAACTGGAGTATTGGTCAAGGCAGTCTTGAGATTTTTGAAAGCTCTCCTCATACTTATTGGACCACCTGAATGTGGTACCCTTCTGAGTTAATATGGTCAAAGGAGATGCGATGGATGAAAAACTCTCCACAAAATAATGATAATACCCAGCCAATCATAGAAAACTCTAGATCTCAGTAGAAGAAGACGGTTTGGGCCTACTCTGAACTGCCTCCACCTTCTTTGGATCCACGTTAATCCCCTCACTAGACACCACATTGCCTAAAAATGCCACAGAATCAAGCCAAAACTCACACTTGGAGAATTTTGCATATAAAATCTTCTCCCTCAAAGTCTGGAGCATGATCGTCACGTGCTGCTCATGATCCTCCCGGTTGTGAGAATACACCAATATGTCGTCAATGAACATGATGACGAAAGAATCAAGATATGATTGGAAAACACGGTTCATAAAGTGCATAAATATTGTTAGGGCACCGGCCAGGCCAAATGACATTACTAAAAACTCATAGTGACCATAACGAGTCCTGAAGGCCATCTTCAGAAGGTCTGAATCCCGAACTCTTCTAGTGATGATACCCCAACCTCAAGTCAATCTTCGAGAATACCCGAACACCCAAAAGCTGGTCGAACAAATCATCAATATGTAGTAGTGGGTACTTGATTTTGATTGTAACTTTGTTCAATTGTGTGTAATCAATACACATCCTCGTAGATCCATCTTTCTTCTTCACATATAGCACCTGAGCACCCCAAGGTGAGACACTTGTTTGGATGAAACCCTAATCAAGCAACTCTTGAAGTTGTTCCTTTAATTTCTTCAACTCCATTAGTGCCATACGATATGGTGTATTAGAAATGGGCTGAGTGCCTGGCACCAAGTCAATACCAAAATAGATATCCTTATTAGGCGGCATGCTCGAAATTCTGTTGGAAAAACATCTGGGAAATCTCTCACTACTGGAATTGACTCAACGGTAGGAGTATCAGCACTAACATCCCTCACAAAGGCTAGATATGCTTCATACCCCTTCTCGACCATTCACCGCGCCTTCAGAAATGACACCACCCTACTAGAAATATAACCCAATGCACCCATCCACTCCAACCGCTACAACCCTGGCAAAGCCAATGTTATGGTTTTGGCATGACAATCTATAATAGCATGATAGGGTGACAACCAATCCATGCCTATTATCACATCAAAGTTTACCATACTGAGTAGCAATATGTTAACTCTGGTCTTTTAACCCCTGATAGGTGACCAAACATGGTCTACTATAATAAAATCTTCCACACGTATAGACACATATATAGGGGTACTGAAAGAATCACGAGATATATCCAAATATGGGGTAAAATAAGATGACACGTACGATTAAGTGGAACCCGGATCAAATACAACTGAGGCATCCCTATGACAGACCACAACAATACCTGTGATGACATCATCTAAGATGACAGCCTCGGTCCTACCAAAAAAAGCATAGCAACGAGCCTGGCCTCCCCTCTAGGGTGACCTCTACTAGCCTGACCTCCACCCCTAGCTGACAGCGCAGGTGGAGCAGCATCTGGAGCAACAACCATAGCCTGTGAACCTAGGGACCCTGTGGAATTCGTGAAACCTATGGAGCCTGTGGAGATGCACCCCTCCTAAGTCTGGGACAATCTCTCACAATATTCTTGGTATCTCTACACTCAAAAAAAACTCTTGGCGGGCGTGGCTGCTGAATTGAATTTGACACGGTCAGCTAGACTGACCGCTGAAGGCACCTTGTACAGGAGGTGCACTAGAAAATGGCTGAGCATAATGGGCGATCTGAGACATCAGTATATCTAGAGAACGGCGAGTAGTTAGAAGTGCTGAATGAACTGGTCGACTCACATAACCTCTACCATGACGAGCCAAATTTATAGTGCAGGCATCACTAATTCCTCAAGAATCTCGGGGCCGCTTGGCCTCCCTACCCTCCATTCCCTAGACTCCTATACGTTCCATCCTCCGAGCGATCTCTAAAACCTGCTAAAATAGAGTATTTGTCTCTCGATAGCCATGCTTAATCTAAGACCATAGCTGAGCCCCTCGATACGTTTACGGACTCACACTTTGACTATAGAAACCAAAGCTTGTGCATGATTAAGCAACTCACTGAACTTAATGGAATTCTCCAACACCGTCATAGTCCCCCGATGTAGCAGCTGAAGATCTATGTGTCACGCATCCTGGAGGGTTTGGGGAACAAACTCCCTAAAAACTATATCTAAAAATCGAGCCTAAGAGAGTGGGTTTGCATCAAGTGCCTACCCTCCTCCTAAGCTTGCCACCACTTGTATGTTGCTCCTGCCAGCTGAAATGTAGTAAAGGCCACTCTACTCACCTCCACAATGTCCATGGTACAGAGAATACAATGGCACTTGTCTAGAAAACTCTGCATCCTCAGTAACTGCATCTTTGTAAATAGGAGGATCATACTTCTTGAACCTCTCAAGTCTCTTATGATCCTCCTCTGATGCCTCTAGCCTGACCTCTGGCTTAATCGGAATAACGAGTTGTGATGGTATAACACCCAAAACCTGATCAACATGGACGTGCTGCTTTGGAGTATGGGCCGCGGGAGTCTGAGCTCCTCCCCCTGCCAGAGATGTAGCTGGTGCAACTGAGCTCATTCCTACCTAAAGTACCGAACATACTCAGGAAATGTGCTATAGTTTTCTATAGTCTAGGGATAGCAACAGGCACCTCAGGTGCCTGTCCCCCAACCAGAGCAACTAGTGGCTCCTCAGTCGCTGCTCGGGAAATGCTCTAGCTGCATCACGTGCCCCTCCTCGGCTTCTACCTTGACCACGGCCTCTCACGAATATAACGGGGGCGTGGGTATCTGCTCAGCCAATCTTGTTGTGCGTGTTCTCGCCATCTGTGAGAGAATAGAAAGACAAAGTCTTAGATTTTGAAATCAACAAATTTGCACGATAGGGAATCAAAGGAGTGGAATTTCCTAATAGTTCCACAGCCTCTCGAAGATATATACAGACATCTCCATACCGATATGACTTTACTAAACTTTCTTATGACTCACAGCACCTATGAACCTAGAGAACTGATACCAACTTGTCATGACCCCAAAATCCCACATTAGGAAGTCGTGATGGCACCTACTATTTCAGACTAGGTAAGTTGAACACACATTGATAATTATGCAGAAATAACGACTAAGATAGTAATTTAAACTGATAAATACCATAATAAACCAAAGCGGAGCCAAAATCATTTAATCCCAAACCGGCGGTAAAGAGTCATAAGCTCTAATCAAGTACACTAGGAATCTCTAAATACAATATTGTTTTGATAGGAAGATAAATATAAGTAAAGACGGTACCAGCAGGTGACTCTGAGGCCTGCGAGCCTCTGGCAGGTGCACTTTGAAGTCTCCACAAAATCTGAGTCAACCCAGTAGTGTCAGGCACGGGCAAAAGACCCTGGATCTACACAAAAATATGCAGAAGCGTAGCATGGATACACCTCAATGGTAGTCTGTAAGTATCAAGTGTAACCTCGATAGAGTAGCAATGAGGTCAAGTCAAGACACATACTATACATAGAAACCTGCACAGAATATTAACGTAATCTACCAATGGGAAAGTAAAGGCAATAAATAATAATAAAATAATTTATCAATTCAAGGCTAACAACGGAAATAAAAGCAACAAATGACAACAAAGAATGCACATATGATAAAAACAATAAGTAACACGTTACAATCAAAATATGAATGGATTGAGATAAGGAATAAAACAATAACTGTTCGAATCAATAAGTGTTTCCAACATAGAATGTAAAACAAGAATTACGCCGAGGTCCCATGCCTCATATTCATATTTCACTAGTCACAATCACATTCTTCCTTATAATGACGCGTGAGCCTTGAATTTATTTTAAAAATATATTTTCCGAAATAGCTTCACACGCTTTAGCCCCCTTATCTCACCGTGTGGCTTCAAGTAATTGCCTTACTAGCAACACGTGCATAACCCACCTTATCTCGCCGCATGTGCATTAATACACCACCCTTATACCGCTGTATGCGTATCAAAATCACAATACAATAATCAACTTGCACCACACGTGCCCATATGCCATAGTATTGCCAAAATCAATGATACCAATGTCACCACAACACATAGCCCACAGCTCAACCACAATGTGTACAAGAATCCCAATAACACCAAAATGAACAATATATTAGCCTACCTTGGCACCACAAAACCTTAAATTACTTAGTGAAAATTTTCGAGGCCTTACATTCAGTTTGATATAGGTGGGGGTATTTAGACTTCATTTCTTCCTCCGCTTCCCACGTCATCTCTTCCACTTTCTTGATTCTCCATAAAACTTTCACGGAGGCTACTTGGAACTTCCTCGTAAGATAAGTCCTCCGTGAGCTGTACATCATCAATGGGCACCACTCGGGTAGGATCCCCAGTCCACTTCCGTAGCTTAGATACGTGAAAAATCGGATGGACAAACTCCAATTCTAAGGGCAAATCTAACTTATAAGCTACTCGGCCCACTCTCCAAATAATCATATAAGGACTAATGTACCATGGGCTAAGCTTGCCTTTCATACCAAACCCCATCACGCCTTTCATAGGTGACACTTTAAGAATAAACATTCATCAACCCCGAACTCTAAGTCTCATCGCCGCACGTCAGAATATGACTTTTGACGACTTTGGGCCGTCAACAGTTGTTGCTCGATAAGCTTTACTTTCTCTATGGAGTGCTGAACCAAGTTTGGCCCATGTAACCTAGATTCTCAAACATCAAACCACCCTATAGGAGATCTGTACTTATGCCCATACAAAGCCTCATACAGAGGCATCTGGATACTGGAGTGGTATATGTTATTATATGCAAACTCGATGAGAGGCAGATGTTCATCCCAACTTCTTTTAAAATCTAACTCACATGCTTGTAACATATCCTCGAGCATCTGAATTGTGTGCTCGACTTGTCATCAATCTATGGATGAAAAGTTGTGCTGAGATTCACCTGAGTCCCTAGACCGCTCATAAATAACCTCCAAAAATGTGCTGTAAACTGGGGCCCACAGTCAGTTATAATAGATACTGGTACTCCATGTAGCCTAACTATCTCCTTAATATATAACTTCGCATAATCTTCGACTGTATATATAGATCTGACTGGTAGGAAATGGGCTGACTTCGTGAGCCTATCGACTATCACCCATATAGAATCGAACTTATGATGAGAACGAGGCAAACTTGTGACAAAGTCCATGTTTATCGCCTCCATTTTCATGTCGGGATCTCTATAGTTTGCATTAGCCCTCTGTGCATCTAGTGCGCTACCTTCACATGCTGGCAACTAGGACAATAGGCGACAAACTCAGCAATGATCTTCTTCATATCGTTCCACCAGTATACATCCTTTATGTCATGACACTTCTTCGCTGACCCAGGATGAATGGAGTACCACGAATAATGTGCCTCTGACATAATCCCATCTCATAGCCCTGCTACATCTGGGACACACAGACCACCCATGTATCTAAGAACCCCATATTCCTTGAGCTCTAACAACGGCTTCTTCAGCTGCGGAACTCGCTCTCTCAACTCGGCCAACTCTGGGTCCTCGTACTACCTTTCCTTGACTTCAGCTATGATAGATAATTTTGCAGTATTTTGGAGTAAAACTCCACCACCATCAAAATCTACTAACCGATCCCCCAAACAAGCCAATTGATGAATCTCTCAAGCTAATTCTCTTTTCTTAGCCTCTACATGTGCTAAGCTACCCATTGATCGGCGACTTAAGGCATCTGCTACAACATTAGCTTTCCCTGGATGGTAGAGAATGCTAACATCATAATCTTTCAATAACTCTAGCCATCGCCTCTGTCGCACATTCAACTCTTTTTGCTTGAAGATATATTGCAGGCTTTTATGATCTGTAAATACATCAACATGAACACCATATAAATAATGCCGCCATATCTTAAGTTCATGGACAACCGTAGCTAACTCTAGGTCATGGGTTGAATAATTCATCTCGTGCTTCCTTAACTGTCTTGAAGCATACGCAATTACCTTCCCATGTTGCATTAGGATACATCCTAACCCGACACCTGAGGCATCGTAATAGACGGCATAACCCTCTGGACCCTTTGGAAGTGTTATAATTAGTGCTAATGTCAACTTGTTCTTAAGCTTTTGGAAACTCTTCTAGCTATCCTTTGTCCACTAAAACTTAGCTGTTTTTTGAGTCAGCTTCGTTAATGGTTTCGAAAGGGAAGAAAAAACCTCTACAAACGTCCGATAGTAGCCTGTTAAGCCTAGAAAGCTACGAACCTTTGTCGGAGTTATAGCTCTAGGCCAGTATTTCACGGCCTCAATCGTCTGAGTATCTACCTTTATACCTTCATCGGATACAATATGCCCAAATAATGCTACAGACTTCAACCAAAACTCACATTTACAAAACTTAGCATACAACTTACGATCACAGAGGGTTTAGAGTACCGCTCGCAGGTGGTCTGCATACTCCTCCTCTGAAGGTGAATAATCTAGAATATCATCAATAAATACTATCACGAATAGATCTAAAATGGTTAGAATATGCTATTCATCAAGTCCATAAATACGACGGGTGCGTTTGCCAACCTGAAGGATATGACAAGGAACCCGAAGTGGCCATATCAGGTCCTGAATGCTGTCTTCAAAATATCTTTCTCCCAAACTCTGACCTGGTGGTACCCTGACCTCAAGTCTATCTTGAAAAACATCTAGTCCCCCTGCAACTGATCAAACAAGTCATCGATCCTTGGAATTGGATACTTATTCTTAATAGGTACCTTGTTTAGCTTCTTAAAATCGATACATATCCTCAACGAGTCGTCTTTCTTCCACACAAATAATATCGGTGCACCCCAAGGTGAGGTACTGGGTCTGATGAAACCTTTCTCCAATAAATCTTTTAACTACTCCTTCAACTCCTAGAAACACATCTGGGTACTCCTTGACTACTGGAATAGACTGAAGTGTAGGTTTCCCAGCATCTGTATCTCTAACTCAAACAATAAGATAAATTCACCCTTTTGTGATCATTTTCCTGACCTTTAGATAGGAAATAAACCTACCTCTGGGTGTCGCTATATTACCTACCCATTCAATAACTAGCTAACCTTTAAAATGAAAGTTGTCTACCTTTGATCGGCAAGAAACTGTGGCATAGCAAGTTGCCAACCAGTCCATGCCCATGATAGCATCAAAATCCATCATCTATAGCTCAACTAGATCGACTGAGGTGTGACGACTACAAATTGTCACCTTACAACCTCGGTAAACCCATCTAGCAATATTTCGGGTACTATACAAAACTTCCCCGTGACAAATGGGGTAATATATGATAAAGTAGATCCTGGATCTATCAAGGCATAATCATCGTGAGAGCAAATGGTCAATATACCTATCAGAACGTCTGGTGAAGAATCCTGGTCATGTCGGCCCGCTAAAGTATAGATACAATTCTAAGTATCGCCTAAACTTGAACCTCTACCTCTGCCTCGACCTCTACCAGCCGATGACTAAGACTCACGCCCTGAAGGATGCACAGACATAGATGATCATGTTGCTGAACTCATTGGTTCTGCCATACCCCTGAATCTCTTTTTGGGCAATCTCGCATCATATGCCCCGGATGCCTATATGTATAACAAGCATCGGAATCTACTTGACATTGGCCCAAGTATCCTCTATGACAAATGTCACACAATGGTAGAAATGACCATGTCTTTCCTGAACCTCATTGTCGCTACAAACCCGATGCCCGTGAGCTCTCACCTTGTCCTAACTGAGCATAGAAGTCATACATGTAACCCTGTAACTGAGGTGGTAGTGGCCTAGGTGTCCGTCCGAAGTACCGGGGCCTATAACCACCCTAAGACTGCTCCTGAGACCTGGCACATCTCATCCTCTTATGATACCCTTGCTCACTCCTCTCTGTACCCTACTGCCGATGCCTGCCCCTTTCTATATTCTGGGCGAATGCCTGAATCTAGGAGATATCCATACTATCCTACAATGCAGTGGTGGAATATGCCTCGGTCAACTCTAGATCCAACCATGCTATAAACCTAGGGATTCTGTCGTACATAGTAGCAACTATGTATGGAGCATATCTGGCCAATGAGTCAAAACGGAGACTATACTCTCGAATGCTCATATTGCCCTGCTTGAGGGCTAGAAAATTATCGACTCGAGCCTGTCGGATCTCTCGTGGTAAGTATTGGTCAAGGAAGGCATCTGAAAAAGTTTGCCAAATAGATGGAGGTGCATCACATTCCCTGGACCTCTCCCGTGCCTCGTACCAAAGGATGGCTATATCTCAGAATCGAAAAGCTGCCAGCTCAACTGCCTCTTTCTCTGTGGCATGCATAACCCAAAACATCCTATGAAGCTAATCCATGAAATCCTACGGGTCCTCCCTCTGATCTGTCCCCGTGAACTCCGAGGGACTAAAAGCAATAAACTCTCGGACCCTTGAACTCCTAGACCCCTCAGAAGAACCTGCACTAGTTGATGACCTAGCATGTTACTAGGTAGCTACCAATTGTGTCAACAAATGCACCACACTCCTCATGTCTTGATCTGATTGAAGTGGAGGGGGAACTAGATCTGCGGTATCCCTAGGAATCTCCTTATGTGGCGGAGGAGCCGGTAATGGCTGAGTAGGGGTCTCGCCCTGGGCCTCATACTATGCCCTATCTACTGGGGGTACACTGCTAGTCCCCTCACCCACTGCTGTATCTCTCCTCTGACTGGTCGTAGTCTTCCTAGTCACCATCATCTATGTATCCAAACACTAAAACGTAAGTTTAACATAAATTTCCTATAACTCAATTCTATATATAATATGGTGCACAACACATCTATAAACAAGACCCTACTAGACACAGCTTGTAAAGTCCCTAGGACAAAACTGCTCTGATACCAAGTTTGTCATGCCCGAACCTGGGGGTGAAGACTGGCACCCGGTGCCTCACTTAACCTATTATATCAACTTGCGACTGAGGGACTCTGAACATACAATGTCATACTTTGACCATAGGGCCACATTTCAAGACAGTGTGCGAAACAAAATATGAAATCGAACGAAAATTAGCTCTGACTAAACATCAATATAAAGCTGGGCCGACAAGGCCGTCAAAACTACTACAACTGACAAACCAACAAAAATATACATACAAGGCATACAAGCCCAAAATACTGCACTAACTGACATGATATGTCTACAAGCCTCTACTGATGGATGTATTGTGGTCGGAACGGGGCCCCGACCTACCCATGATATAAATACATATATACATAATATGTATTCAAAACTGTAGACCCGACAACTCCGAAGGACACGGGGCTTACCGATCAAGATGAACACAGATATCACCTACGGAGGAGGTCTACCAGTCTGTCTATCCGAACCTTTATAAATGAAATGCAGCGTCCCAAGGAGACGTCAATATGAAATAATGTACCGAATATGTAAGACAATAGGATAACTGAAAGATGAAACTCAACTAATAATATAATAACTGAAAGTAACTGGGAGTCAAAGATGATCTGGAGATATACTTACATATTAATATTGACTCAACTCTCTCAATATAGTAAGTAAAATAATTGTCCGACCCTATAAGCCTCGGGATGTGTAACTACTCGATCGTAGTAGACTCGCTCATAGGCGCTCGACCATAATAGGCTCGGTATTTTGACCATTATGGTCTCGTTCATAGGCGCTCGACCACAGTAGGCTCGGTATATAACTTACCATCTGATCAGAGGTTGCCCAATAGGGGCCTAACCACCGATTATAGCTCGATAGTGGTGAAAATACTGTAATACTGTATATATATATATATAAACTCTCTGCTCTCTAAACTGTAATGAAACAATACTTAAGTGAATATAAAGTCACAATAAGGGAGAATAGTGTAACTTATGAGACTAGGATAATGTACATAAATTCAGGAGTACGAACTTCTCTTTATGTCTCGTTATCACACGCATGTAGTTAGGAGATCATGCCAAAATGAAGGAAGGGTTTAGCCTTAACATACCTTATCACAATCTTTCCAACAACCATGTTGAATGCATCTCTTTGCACCTTAATCTACAAAAACAATAATAATAATATTATCATTAAGTTACGAAAGGTACAACTATCGTCTAACGAACGATAGGCTTATTTTATATTAAAAAGGGCAACATCTCCCCTATAATCTTTACTTCCTCCAAATTCAAGATAACACCAACAAAACAAGAACACAACAATAACAACATATATACATTATTTTCCAACCTTATATACACCAAAAAATACTACAAAATAGCCCAACATACCGCAATCCCTTCATACACAAAACGACCATCGTTGTAGTGTCAAACAGCCCGAAAATGTTACGACGAATGACCATACCACCACCTAGCATTTATATGGTGTCTCTCCGCACCATTTCTCCTCCAAAACTCTCTAAAATAGTATCAAAACACGCAATCCAACAACAACACAAACCAGCCCAAAAAGCAGTCCACTACAAGTTGAATAACTCGAACTCACGGCTTCCAATCAGTGTCCCGTGAGTTCTTAAAATTATAGAACGACTTCCCATGCATTTCCAGCAGAAAAAATGGATGAAAGAGAGAAGTAAACTTAATTATTTATTGAATAACTCAGCTCCTATCTCGGGTCTTCAAACTCTAGGTTTTTCCTCCAACTAAAACTTGAAAAGGAGAGAACATCAATTAGGGTTTGTGTGCAATTTTTGGGAGGATTTTTGCAGGGGTTTATGTATGGTTATTGTGCTATATAATGAGTTTTATATTGATGGAGATAAGAACCTAAATAGGCTCTTTGTCCGACCCGAATTATCCCCTTATTGGGCATATTTAATCCTCTCATTTAAGCGAGTAGGTGATATACCAACTTGTCATCTAGCAGTCTGCACAGTCTCCCAAATATCACACATATCTCTCTACTCCAATGTCATATTGACAAACGGTTTAATTCATTAGAAAAAAGACTCATAGATATTCAATGTTATGGGTGGAACACCCCATAACTCTAAGTATATTGGGAGAATATCATAGTTACATTTGACCCAAATTTCAGTAGAACTTACAAACGTAACATGTGACGACTTTCATCGACTTTTGTTCCACAACTCGATTGACTTCAAAACTTAACACATGACTATCATAAAACTAAAATAAATCATAACATAACCCTCTTATCGGGTTTTTAAAAACCCTAGTCTTACCCAAAAGTATGGGTTATAACATTTCCAACTTGTCAACTTTCGACGAACCATTATTTTATTCAATTCCTTTAACTTATGAAACTTCCAACCCTCTTCATACTTGTTGTTCATGATCTTCAATACTTGTAACCTCTTAGGTAACATGATAACTTACTTTATATATTTTTAAATATTATCTCATTTTTGGTACTACATTAGTTTGCTTACGTTGCACTTTTACGTACGAAACTATAGAGTGTAACACTGTCACCTCTTGTCTTTTCCTTCACTTGATTATTAACTCTGTCATTCTGTCATATTTTGATTTACCGTTATGACCCATTAATCACATCTTACTCATAATCCTTCATTTACTCTCTTCTTATTCTCCTGCTAATATTTATGTCTATCACTTTATTCTAAAAACTTCAACAACATATTCTTTCACTTTTAGCTCCCCTTGCTTCATCTAACTAGCTCTTCGGGTCACCAAACATTATCCCTTTCCTAGGGGCGTGAGTAGTACTAAGGTAAATATTTATCCCTTCTAAGATTCCACAGCCTATCTTCTGAAATTTCTAAATATTCCAGTATTCATATCTGACTGTACTATTCTAGAGTGCACCATCGGGGTGTCACACAAGGAGATCTATTACCACGTTTGCACTATCCTTCGGAAATATTAGCTAGTGAAAACAATCCATCCACCATTTTTGGTTACTCTAACCCAGCTGGATCTTGATATCACATCCTTCTCTTAAACTATATATGTTATCTCCCGTATGGCATAATTGAGATGGGTGTGGTCAATTGTATATATCTCTGTTACTATTGAAAGTAACTCAAAATGTTTATATTTCTCTACCTGAATTGTAAATACTGATAATCTTCACTAACTGGGTACCACGTACCCTTCTTTACCTTGCTTCTTTTACTTGTTGCAACTTGTATCTACCTTCTGATTCTCTCGTTGCTTTAAACCATATGGGTGGATAAATATTCATGCCTTATGGCTCCTTATTAAGAGGCTTACACGTCTTAGTACACACATGATCTCCTAAAGACCTCACATTTACTCATTATAAACTTGATGCAAAATCAAGTTCCTCTGACTCAACTCTTCCACATCCTCATTCAATCTCTTACGACCATATTCTTTCTCGATATAGGTTTCATTGTATTACGATTAAAATAGAATTTAGGAGTTTGAATTCTTACAACTGATCTTTATCGCACGATCTAGAGTAAGAAGAAAGAGTAACAGTCCTAAATTCCCTATAGCCTCCTACTTATAAGTGTGGTACACAACACACTCATAAACAAGACTCTACTAAACACGGCTTGTAAACTCCCTAGGATGGAACTGCCCTGATACTACTTTTGTCATGACCCAAACGGAGGTCCACGACGGGAACCCGGTGACTTACTCAACCAATTACCAACGTAACATATCTTTCTTATCACACCATCAGGGGTAAATATGCTAGAAGGGTCATCGTGAGATAACCAGAATAAAACATAAGGGAATACTAGACATATGACGACCCAACATGATATAGAAACTTATACATGTGACACACGGGCCTATACGGCTGACATGATCATTTGTACACTCAAAACATAGGCCGACAAGGCCATACAAGTATACATATACATGACATCTTTCTACGAGCCTCTAAGAGTACAAAAATGTCATAAAGGTCGGGACAGGGCCCCGCCATACCAATCAATAGATGTCAAAATCATACTAACCAAATAGACAACTCAGGAGCAAGTGGAGTGCACCAACATCTTCTGTTAAGCTGATAGCCTACTAGAATGACTATCAATCTGTCTGTCAGGACTTGCGGGCATGAAACACAGTGTGCCCATGCAAAAATGACGTCAATACAAATAATGTAACAAGTATGTAAGGCATGAAAGAAGTATATAAAAGACATGAATGAAACATGGAGTAAAGAATTTAACCTGTAAGTCTGAATAGTTCTATGAATCATGAAACATTTATAATGTCATGCATATGCATATAAATGTCATATCATGCATAGGTATATGCATGCATCACATCATCAAGCCTCTGAGGGCATCCCATCATATCATCTCGGCCTCTGTGGGCGAAATCATCAATGTATACCAACTGATCAGGTGGTGGTGCGTATATAACGTCATAACCTTTCCCCATACCCCATATATATATAATATACGCGTATATAATGCCATCTGGTCGTGGGACAATGTACATGTATAAATGAATGCAATTCATAAGAAATAAGTCAATAAGATCTCTCTGGATGTCATAAGATCAATATGCCTTCGGTCAATATCATCAAAATAAACTTTATCAACTTACGTATTATCTGAGACCCATGAAAAGACAATATAATAATAGGACACGTGGGGAATCTAGAACATAGGCATCCCTAGTACTTCTATGAATAGAATCATTTGTAAATATTATGCATTTGCTCATTTAATTTGAATCATATGGATCATGCCAAAAGGAAAGTAGGGATAGCCTTAACATGCCTTGACCTCGTTGAGTCCTTTATACCTTCCAAGCAACTCTTCACACAACTCAACTCAATCTACCTTAGCATAAGGAGATTAAAAATCATTGCTGAGTAAAGGCTAAGTCAGTAACTTAAGCTAGTAACTTGTTTATGTTAATTCAACAACATCTCCCTTATAAAAAGGGACTCCTCCCATACCACATACCAACAGCAACAACCAAAGCAATCCATCAACATATAAGTATCAATAACAAGACACCATATAACTTCACGACGAGCAGCATGCTCTGATTGAAATCTATATACACTATATCACCCCTTATAGACTTCTTACTTTAACTTAACAGTATCATTAACATGATAATGAAGTTATTTCTCAATGATTCCAGCCTTATAACATATATTTATAACAAAGAAAATAATCCACAACTCTAACTATCCTCAGTTAGCAACTTTATTCACTAGTTCATGTATAGTCCATCCATTTAACTTAATCAACATCAAGATAACCTTAAGCACATCAAATAACACAATATTATTACCCCCAACAGTAGCTTCAAGTCAAAATCCACGTTATATTTAGCCTACAACAGCCCCCAATGGCAATACAACACCATAGAAGTGACTTAAGCTAATCTTCACTTCCAATCTCAAGTTTCATATGTTCCTTTCATCAATTCACTTGATAAATATATAGACATGCATAACAACAGAAACCACATCATAATAAATTTATTTTCTCCAATTTTCAGCGTGTATATATATATATATATATATATATATATATATATATATATAGCCTTAAAACAACACAACAAAAGATAACAGCATCTCTTCCCCTTTCTAGTGATATCTTGTAATCTTTCACTCCAACACCACAACCAACATGTAATTAAGCTTAAACACAATCAAAAGAAATCTAAACATACCTTAGGTAGTAGATACAATTACAATCCTAAGCTTAACTTAACTCATCATCATCCTTATTCATATCACAACACCATAGATGGGTTATTCCTCACCTTTGGCTAACTTTGATGTTAGATTATGACGTATTTTTTTAGTATTTGTTTGGAGCCTTGGGGGGGATTGTTTGGGAGGGTTTGGAGAGTATGATGATAGAAGGAGGTCGAAAAATCAACAAATCCCATCCCAAAAATGAGATAAGAATAGGTAAAGGTCGGCCACCGACCAAGTGGGTCCCATAGGGGCTGCCTGCGCAGTCACACAAAAATGTGAATATCTCTCTACTGAGATGTCGTATGGACAAACGGTTTAATATGTTGGAAACTAAACTCATCGAATTGGGAGAAAAGATCGGCTACATTTGACATGACTTTCAGCATATTTATGAATGTAACTTGTGATGACCTTTGCCAACTTTTGTTCCACAACTCGCTTGACTTCAAAACATAACACAAGACTATCATACGACTAAAATAACTCATAACATAACCTCCTTATAATGTTAGGCACCCTAGTCTCGCCCAAAAAGTACATGTTATAACATTCCAACTTGTCGGCATTCGACGAAACATATTTTCTTCAATTTTTTTAGCTTCTAAGCCTTTCAACCCTCTTAGTACTTGTTATCCATGATCTTAAAGATTTGTAACTTATAAGGTAACATAATTAACTTACTTTATGTACTTTCAAAGATGATCTCATTTATGAGCTTATATCAGTTGACTTACCACGTACTTTCACGTGCGAAAACATGTGGTGTAACACCCGCCATACACAGCAACATCGGCTCCAAGATATGTACGCAAGGTGCAGAGGAGTAGTTTGACTACTACCTACCCCATATAGTCAATTAAAATCCTAACTAACTTTGGCGAGGTAAAATAAGCAAGAACTATAAATGATACTCACTAACACTTGTATAGTTTATAATTTCAACAAGTATAGAACAAATATATGATCAAATCAGGAAAACTCAGGTAAAACCATCTTGATGCTCACAATTTCTTTTTTTTAAATGTCTGGCTCAGTCAACAATAATACATAAAAAGAAGATATGCAAATAAATCAGGTAAACAGTCAAGAAAATTTCAAGTAAAGATGAAATGAAATGACCAAATATCACCTCGTTGCGGCATATAACCCGATTTAAATAACAATAACCATTTCTCCTAGAGCTCACATCAACTAGTAACCCGTCGGTTTCTCACAATCCGCATGTACACCATCAAGTGAGAAACATGAGAGGGTGTGTCACGCCCCAAACCCGGGAAGCGCGACCACCACTCAATCGAGTGAACCCGTCCGAGCAAGCCTGTTAGATACTTTCTACCCCAAACTCACTCATGGAAATAGAGGTGACATATATTCATTAATTATACAAAAGGGAGATCATGAATAAAATACCAAAATCTTTATATTAGTTTCTTCACCTTTAATATTTCAAAATACACACCTTTTTTATAGGCTAAAGTGGAACTAGTGATTCATTCAAACGTAAACATGAATTGTTTGACTTCCCCCAACACCGACATACAACCTACACAATGTCTATGGAGAATCTAAATGATACAAAGGAGTATAATGATAGTGTCGGCAACAAGGCTCCGGCTATACCTCCAAACATAATAACAAAATGTACAAAAGATACATGACCCCGGAATGAGGTGGGGCTCACCAAGTAGCTAGGAGGAAGGTGTACTGCTAACGCTGGTGAATACTACCTGCTGTGGATCCACTTGCATCTATTAGACAGGCAACGCCCCTGGCAAAAGGTACGTTAGTACTGTCGAATAGTACTAGTATGTAAAACTAAACACCATCTCAATAGAATGAATAATAATACAAGGGGGAGCAGTCAATAATTCAATAAGAGCTTCAAATAATACTAAAACATCAAGTTAAGGTTCACATAAGTTTTCAAGTCAATTTCCATGTTATTAGGTTGGGCTATCTTTAGTGCCGATAAACCATAATTCATAATACCGCTGTATTCTTACACGGAGATATCATTTGAGACATCAATCATAACCACAATTTCAATTATCATTTTTAGCATAGTCACCACCATGTGTGCGGCATGGCGTCAGATCACGGGATGATCGGCTAGGCCGTCTCACCCAAGACATTACCTTTTTTAAGAAATCATCTCACATCACACTTTCGATTCATTGGCACTAATGGCCATAATTATAAAGTGATTCTTGGCACTTGGCCATATTTCATAATTCCAGTTCCCTTTTCCATATTCAAACATCATTATCATTATCAACAATAATAAGGCTTTCCATTCAAGACATTAAATTCACATAAGAGCAATTTGGGAATCTTAGGCACATAGAGGCTTTTCATAAAATTTAGTATAACAACCTTTATTTCGATCTTGACTTGAAGTCTTAACATTCATAACACATATTCCACATTTTTAAACACATCCTCAAATGGCAAGATGACATGATGAAGCATTTAGAGTAAATATTGAACATACATCCTTTGACACAAACACATTAGGAATAGCCAATTCAATAATGGTCAAGGACTTACACCAATTACATGAACACCGTGGGATTCGATTCTAAGAAGAAGAGGGTTTAGCTAACATACCTCAATTGAGCTTCCTTAAACTTTTAAAATGTTCCTGAATTCTTAGCAACTTCAATCTATTTTAGAAATATAACAAGTTAAACCAAAATTAGGAAGATGGTCATGATTCTAGCTCATTTGAGCATATTATCAAACACTAGGTGAGCATCAATATTTTAAGTCCCTTTGTGAAAGATTCCATCATTCCCCAACGCATTCTCTACCATTTTTAGCTCACAACCTTCCCACATACTTCAAGAATACAAGCATGCAAGACATCAACCCCCACACGCAATAATTGTCTCCCTAATTATCCCATTTTTTGTAAATTTTCGAAATTAAGAGCTAGGGCATAAATTCTTACCTTTAGGATGAATACTTTCTTTGTTAATCCTCTATGATTTAGAAAGAATTGATTGATAATAGGTTGAAGGTTACTCTCCCACACGAAGCACTCTTTCTCACACTAAAAGTGTTAGTTTTTGCTTAAAATATGATACTTTGCGTAGATATATCGAAGTAGGGTCGGGTTATAAAAACCCAAAATGAATCCCCGACATAGGATCTGCAAAATGGATATGCGGTCCGCATAATGGCCGCACAAACGGGGTGCCAAAATTGGGGTCGCATAATGCACCGCAGAACCTCCCTCTGCAAAACTCCAAGGCTGATTGTGCGACAAGAGTGCGACCCGCGAAATGATTATGCGGTTTTACAATAACATATATATATATAATACAATGTCAGAGAGCCCCAGAAACACATCCTCGAAACATATATATATATATATATATATATATATATATATATATATATTCCAATGACGTAATATAACACAATAACAACAGCTATTGTGGCCTCATGAGCAATATATAACCAGAAACAGAACACCCTTAACATCAACTGTACAAAAGATACATAATTCGTAGAAGGTAACCCTTAGAATTTTCATATATTACAACTTTATAAATACATGGCTATTCAAACAAATAAGGATACTTTTTCTTCATTTCTTCCTCGGCTTCCCAAGTAACCTTTTCAACCTATTGGTTTTGCCATTCCACTTTCAGGGATACAATTTTTGTATTTCTCAACTTTCGAACTTGCCCATCAAGAATGGCAACTGGAATTTTTTCATATGATAGTTCCTCGTTAACCTCAATGTTCTCAACCGGCACAATAGCTGACGGATCTCCAAATACCTTTTTTCAACATAGACACATGGAACACCGGGTGTACTAATGACATCTCAGGTGGTATCTCAAGCTTGTACGCTACCTCAACGATCCTCTAAATGATTTTGTACGGCCCAACATTCCTCAGAAACAATTTCCCTTTCCTTCCAAACCGCATTATACCCTTCATGGGGGGAAACTTTCAAGAATACACAATCATCTTCTTTGAATTCTAAGTCTCTGCAATGAACATCCGAATAGGATTTGTGATGACTCTGAGCAGTTTTAAACCACTCCTTAATGACCTTAACATTCTCCAAAGCCTGATGCACGAACCTCAGCTTCCCCAATTTCGAACCTCCCAATGGGAGATCTACATCTCCTACCATACAATGCCTCAAACGGTGCCATCTGAATACTAGCATGAAAGCTGTTATTATAAGCAAACTCTATGAGTGGTAGATGATCATCCCTGCTACTCTTGAAGTCAAGAACACAAGCACGCAACATATCCTCAAGTGTTTGAATAGTCCACTCTGCTTGCCCGTCGGTCTGCGGATGAAAGGTTGTACTAAGATTCACCTGAGTACCCAAACCTTGCTGAAATATCTTCCAAACATTTGCCGTGAACTGAGTCCCTCAATCGGAAATGATAGAAACTGGAGTGCCATGCAGCCTGACTATTTCCTTGATATACAACTGAGCATACTATTCCGATGTGTCGGTAGATTTAACTAGCAAGAAGTGTGCAGATTTCGTGAGTTGATCCACAATCACCCAAATTGAGTCGAACTTGCGTGGAGTGTGTGGTAATCCTACCAAAAAATCCATATTAATCATTTTCTACTTCCACATTAGAATTTCTATGTTCTGTGCCAACCCACCAGGCCGTTGGTGTTCGGCCTTCACTTGCTGACAATTCGTACCACCAATAGAATTCCTTAAGATCATGATACATTTTTGTAGAGCCATGGTGCACAGAATACCTAGAAGTGTGAGCCTCGGTCAGGATTCTTTCCCGGAGACCATCTACATTTGGAACACGTAGCCGCCCTGAGTACCTTAGTGTACCATCATCCATGCCAAGAGTAAAAGCCATAGTTGTATGTTTATGAATCCCCTCCTTCAACTGAACCAAAAATGGATCGTTGTATTGCTTCTCTTTGACTTCCACAATGAGCAATGATTCAGCCCTATTCTACACAATTACCCCTCTTCATTAGATTCCGCAAGACGAAATCCCAAACTAGCTAACTGGTGAAGCTCCCTGGCCAACGGCCTCTAACATACCTCCAAGTGAGCCAAACTACCCATAGATTTCCAGCTAAGAGCATCTGCCACCACATTGGCTTTCCCCCGGTGATATAGGATATTGAATTCGTAATCCTTGAGTAACTCAAGACATCTTCTCTACCTCAAATTCAGCTCCTTTTGTTTGAAAATATATCAAAGGCTCTTGTGGTCCATGAATACATCCACATAGACCCCATACAAACAATGACGCCAAATCTTGAAAGCAAAAACCACCGCCGCAAGTTCTAAGTCATGTGTTGGATAGTTCTTGTCATGATTCTTGAGTTGCCTAGAAGCATATGCTATAACCTTGCCGTGTTGCATTAATACACACCCAAGTCCGATTCTCAAATCATCACAATATACTACAAATGTATCTGTACACTCTAGCAGAGTCAACACTGGCGTCGTAGTCAATCTCGATTTCAACTCCTCGAAGCTCTTTTCACAGGCATCGGACCATTGGAACTTAACCGCTTTTTGAGTCAATTTAGTCAATGGATAGGCATGAGTAGAGAACCCCTCCACAAACTTCTTGGAATACCCTGCTAAGCCCGAGAAACTGCGAATCTCGGTTGGTGTTATAGGTCTAGGCCAATTCTTCACCGCTTCAATCTTTTGAGGATTGACCTTTATTCCTTCTACGGAAACAGCATGACCCAAAAATGTGACAGACTCGAGCCAAAATTCACATTTTGAAAATTTTGCGTACAATTGGTTCAATAGGTGGTACCCGTGCCGTAAATCAATTTTGGAGAAGTACCTAGCACCCTGTAACTGATCAAACAAATCATCTATTCTTGGTAATGGGTAATTATTTTTGATTGTGACTTTGTTGAGCTGCCGGTAGTCAATACACATCCTCAGTGATCCATCTTTCTTCCTCACAAAGAGAACAGGTGCGCCCCATGGTGACATACTCGGTCGGATGAAACCCTTCAATAACAAATCCTTCAATTGTTCCTTTAGCTCCTTCAATTCTGTTGGTGCCATCTTGTAGGGCGGAATAGATATAGGTTGCATGCCTGACATTACATCAATCCTAAAATCAATCTCCCTGTCTGGCGGAATCCCAGGGAGCTCATTAGGAAAGACCTCTGGAAATTCATTCACAACTAGCATAGACTCAAGTGTAGGCGCCTCAACCTCGGTGTCCGCAACCCGGACCAAATAATAGATACACCCCTTATTAATCATCTTCGTGGCCTTAAGGTAAGAAATAAACCTACCTTTTGGCATCACATTATCCCCCTTCAATTCAACAATTGGCTCATTTGGAAATTCAAACCTCACAGTCCTAGTTCAGCAATCGAGCTTGGCCAAACATGAATAAAGCCAATTCATTCCCATAATTATGTCAAAATTTATCATTCGCAATTTAATGAGATTGGCCACGGTGACCCGACCATACACCGTGACAACACAACCCCTATAAACCTATGCGGCCACAATATACTCGCCAACCGGAGTAGATACAAAGAACGGCTCAGGAAGTTGTTACGGTTCTATCCCAAAATCCATAGCAACATAAGGGGTAACATAGGACAAAGTGGAACCCGGATCAATAAGAGCATATACATCATGAGATTGGACAGATAATATACCTATGATAACATCTGGAGAAGCCTTTGTACTCTGGCGACCACTCATAGCATAGAAACGGCTGGATCCTCTTGAACTCTGCACACTACCCTAGCTGCACCACGCCTTGCTGGTGCTGGAGTACCTCGAGTTGGAGGGGGTGCTGAAGATGTAGCAACTGCAGAACTAGATGTTTGTGCTATGCCCCTGCCCGCACACTGGCGGGATGAACAACACTCCCACTGAATATGACCCCTTAATCCACACCCGTAACATATAGGTAGGTCCATGTAGAAGATCCCCAAGTGCATCTTTCCACACCTAGGGCATGGGGGCCTCCGCTGCTGCTAGAATATCCCTCCTGATCGGCCATGTTGGTGGGGTCCCCTGCTACCCTGATTGGGCCTGAAATGACTCCTCTGCTGTTGACTGGGCCCTGTTGGCGGTGCACTAGCTGAAGACTGAGCAAAAGATTGGGATGGCCTGATGACCCTCCCCTAAAAGCTGTTCTTCCCCCACCAAATGACTCCCCAAAGTTGCCCGCAGACCGGGCCTTGCTGGTACCCTCTCGCTCCATTCTGTTCTTCAACTTACGGTTCTCTGTAGCTTAAGCAAATGCTACCATCTTCCCATAGTTCATATATGAATTCAAGGAAGTTGTAGCGGCCTAATTAATAACCAAATGGTTAAGGCCCTGCAAAAATCGGCCACTCTAACCTCAATAGAAGGCAACTTGAGAATGGCATATTTAGAGAGATGGGCGAACTCCATGCGGTACTCCCACACACTCTTACTACCTTGTTTAAGGTTCTCAAACTCTGTGGCACGGGCTTCCCTAGTCTCAGTTGGCAAGAAATGGTCTATGAAGGCGTCAGCAAACTCACTCCACCTTGATAAAGGTTCCCCTCCTCCTGAGAGTCCTCCCACAGCTCAAACCAATAATAAGACACCCCTTTTAGGCGGTAGGCGGCAAACTTCACTCCTTCCGTCTCAGTAGGGCGCAGAACCCGGAGAGTCTTATTCATATCATCAATGAAGTCCTGTGGGTCCTCCTCGGGATTAGCACCCGTGAACATTGGAGGATCCAACTGAAGAAACTTGTTCACCCTAGAACCAATAGAATCCCCTTGTTGGCAAGAAGAAGTGGGTGCAACATTTGATCTGTGGGCCTGAGAAGCCACTATCTGTGTCAGCATCTGGATAGCTCCTCTAAGATCCCCGTCATAAATACCAAAACCGAAAGCTGGGGCTGGAGGTGGAATCGAAATATCAGTTGGAGGAACTGCAGCACCCTCAGTAGGTGCAGGAACGGGTGTGGCCTCGTCAGATGTGGGGGAATCAGGCAGTGTAGAAGTCAGAGGATTATTCTCACCCCTCGGGTATTCAACCGCCTCACCAAATAAAAGGTCAATTGCCACTCCTAAGGTGGCATTGTCTCCTTTGCCAGTTCTTTCTCTCTTCTTAGGTGCCATGTACTGAAAGTTAAAGGAATGCACGAATTAGAGGATGAACAGTTTCACAAACAGTTTCATCGCACGATCTAGAATATCAAAGAAGGGTATTATTCCTAAATGTCCAAGTAGCCTCCAAATTATAGATGTGATCGACAACACACCGATAAGGAGGACTCTACTAGAAACGGCTCCGAGAAATCCTAGGACACTTTAAAACCTTAGGCTCTGATACCAAGTTTGTCATGCCCCAACCCCAGGAAGCGCGACCGGCGCTCAACCGAGTGAACCCAGCCGAGCAAGCCTGCTTGATACTTTCTACCCCAAACTCACTCATGGAAAAAGAGGTGACATATATTCATTAATTAGACAATAGGGAGATCATGAATACAATACCAATATCATTCTATTAGTTTATTCATCTTTAATATCTCAAAATACACACCTTTTTATAGGCTAAAGAGGAACTAGTGATTCATTCAAACATAAAGATTAATTGTTTGACTTCCCCCAACACCGACATACAACCTACACAATCTCTACGGAGCCTCTAAACGATACAAAGGAGTATAATGATAGTGCCGGCAATAAGGCTCCGGCTATACCTCCAAACATAATAACAAAATGTTCAAAAGATACATGACCCCGGAATGAGGTGGGGCTCACCAAGTCTGCTAGGAGAAAGGTGTACTGCTAACGCTGGTGAATGCTACCTGTTGCGGAACCACTTGCATCCATTAGAGATGCAGCGCCCCCGACAAAAGGGACGTTAGTACTGTCGAATAGTACTAGTATGTAAAACTAAACACCATCTCAATAGAATGAATAATAATACAAGGGGGAGCAGTCAATAATTCAATAAGAGCTTCAAATAATACTAAAACATCAAGTTAAGGTTCACATAAGTTTTCAAGTCAATTTCCATGTTATTAGGTTAGGCGATCTTTAGTGCCAATATACCATAATTCAGAATACCACTGTATTCTTACACGGAGACATCATTTGAGACATCAACCATAACCAGATTTAAGACATCAACCATAACCACAATTTTAGTTATCATTTTCACCATAGTCACCACTATGTGTGCGGCATGGCATCCGATCACGGCCTGATTGGCTAGGCCATCTCACCTAAGACATTACCTTTTTCAAGAAATCATCTCACATCACACTTTTTTCATATCCTTTCGATTCATTGGCACTTGGCTGTATTTCATAATTCCAGATCCCTTTTCCATATTCAAACATCATTATCATTATCAACAACAATAAGGCTTTCCATTCAAGACATTAAATTCACATAAGAGAAATTTGGGAATCTTGGGCACAGAGAGGGTTTTCATACAATTTGGCATAACAACCTTGATATCGATCTTGACTTGAAGTCTTAACATTCCTAACACATATTCCACATTTTTGAACATATCCTCAAATGGAAATATGACATGATGAAGAATTTAGAGTAAATATTGAACATACATCCTTCAATACAAACACATTAGGAATAGCGAATTCAATAATAGTCAAGGACTTACACCAATTACATTAACATCGTGGGATTTGATTCTAAGAACAAGGGGGTTTAGCCAACATACCTCAATTGAGCTTCCTTAAATGTTTAAAATGTTCCGAAATTCTTATCAACTTCAATCTATTTTAGAAATGTAACAAGTTGAACCAAAATTAGGAATACAGTCATTATTCTAAGCTCATTTGAGCATATTATCAAACACTAGGTGAGCATCGATGTTTTAAGGCCCTTTGTGGAAGATTCCACCATTCCCCAACCAATTCTCTACCATTTTTAGCTCACAACCTTCCCACATACTTCAAGAATACAAGCATGCAAGACAACAACCCCCACACCCATTAATTGTCTCCCTAATTACCCTATTTTTATAAATTTTCAAAATTAAGAGCTAGGGCATAGATTCTTACCTTTAGGATGAAGACTTTCTTTGTTAATCCTCAATGATTGAATGATTGAGCAAGAATTGATGGATAAAATGTTGAAGTTTACTCCCCCACAGTAAGCACTCTGTCTCACTCTAAAAGTATCAAATTTTGCTCAAAATATGATCCTTTGCATAGATATATCGAAGTAGGGTCGGGTTATAAAAACCCAAAATGAAGCCCCGACACAGAATGGATATGCGGTCCACATATCGGCCGCACAAATTGGGTGCCAAAACTGGAAAGAAACTTATTGGGTTTGCAGTCACAATGTGGCCCGCAGACCTGTTCTGCAGTCGCATAATGTGCCGCAGAACCTCCATCCACAAAACTCCAAGGTTGATTGTGCGACAAGAGGGCGGCCCACGAAATGACTATGCAGTCGCATAATGGGCCGCGAAAATGACATCAAAATGACCCTGAAAAGTTGTCTCACTCTGCGACCATTATGCAGTCTGCATAGTGATTATGCTGCCGCATAATGGGCCACAGAAACGCCTATTTCTCCCAAATAGTTTCCTTCAACTCCCCAGCACACAATTCAATCCATAAAGTATGAACCGCGGTTTTTAGGAAAATTTTCACGGGGACTTACATCCTCCCCAAATTAAGATCATTTGTCCTCGAATGAGGGTCAAGGTTCACTATTAGCATCTTATGCAACTCAGTTTTCATACCACACACCAGCAGCCCCAAATTTGACTAACTCCCTATATTTCCAAAACTTTCGCCATAGTTTCCCGTGTAACTGGGCCTATCCACCTGTCAGAGAGCCCCATAAACACATCCTCAAAACATATATATAATCCAATGCCTCATGAGCAATATAATACCAGAAACAGAACACCCTTAACATCAACTGTACAAAAGATACATAATTCCTAGAAGGTAACCCATAGAATTTTCATAAATTACAACTTTATAAACACATGGCTATTCAAACAAATAAGGATACTTTTTATTCATTTCTTCCTCGGCTTACCAAGTAGCCTCTTCAACCTGTTGCTTTTTCCATAGCACTTTTACGGATGCAATTTCTTTATTTTTCAACTTTCAGACTTGCCTATCAAGAGTGGCAACTGGAATTTCTTCACAGTTCCTCAGTAACCTCAATGGTATCAACCGGCACAATAGCTGACGGATCTCCAACTACCTTCTTCAACATAGACACATGGAACACCAGGTGCACGAATGTCATCTTAGGTGGTAGCTCAAGCTTGTACGCTACCTCACCGATCCTCTGAATGATTTTGTACGGCCCGACATACCTCGGACTCAATTTTCCTTTCCTTCCAAACCGCATTAACCCATCATGGGGGAAACTTTCAAGAATACCCAATCATCTTCTTTGAATTCTAAGTCTCTGCGACGAACATCAAAATAGGATTTTCTACGTGGGCTTTGCTTACACCAATTAAATAAACACCATGGGATTCGATTCTAAGAAGAAGGGGGTTTAGCCAACATACCTCAATTGAGCTTCCTTACACTTTCAAAACGTTCCAGAATTCTTAGCAACTTCAATCTATTTTAGAAATATAACTAGTTGAACCAAAATGAGGAAGATGGTCGTGATTCTAGCTCATTTGAGCATATTATCAAACACTAGGTGAGCATCAATGTTTTAAGGCCCTTTGTGGAAGATTCCACCATTCCCCAACCCATTCTCTATCATTTTTAGCTCACAACCTTCCCACATACTTCAAGAATACAAGCATGCAAGACAATAACCCCCACACCCAATAATTGTCTCCCTAATTACCCCATTGTTGTAAATTTTCGAAATTAAGAGCTAGGGCATAGATTCTTACCTTTAGGATGAAGACTTTATTTGTTAATCCTCAATGATTGAATGATTGAGCAAGAATTGATGGATAAAATGTTGAAGTTTACTCCCCCACACTAAGCACTCTTTCTCACTCTAAAAGTATCAAATTTTGCTCAAAATATGATCCTTTGCATAGATATATCGAAGTAGGGTCGGGTTATAAAAACCCAAAATGAAGCCTCGACACAGGATCTACGGTCATATATACGATCGCAGAATGGATATGCACTCCGCATATCGGTCGCACAAATTGGGTGCCAAAACTGGAAAGAAACTTATTGGGTTTGCGGTCACTATGCAGCCCGCAGACCTGTTCTGCAGTCGCATAATGCACCATAGAACCTCCATCCACAAAACTCCAAGGTTGATTGTGCGACAAGAGTGCGACCCACGAAATGATTATGCGGTCGCATAATGAGCCGTGAAAATGACATCAAAATGACCTTGAAAAGTTGTCTCACTCTGCGACCATTATGCATTCTGCATAATGATTATGCAGCCGCATAATGGGCTACCAAAACACCTATTTCTCCGAAATAGTCTCCTTCATCTCCCCAGCGCACTATTCAATCCAAAAAGTCCGAACCGCGGTTTGTAGGAAAATTTTCACGGGGACTTACATCCTCCCCAAATTAAGATCATTTGTCCTCGAATGAGGGTCAAGGTTCACTATTAGCATCTTATGCAACTCAGTTTTCATACCACACACCAGTAGCCTCAAATTTGACTAACTCCCTATATTTCCAAAACTTTCGCCATAGTTTCCCGTGTAACTGGGCCTATCCACCTATCAGAGAGCCCCATAAACACAACCTCAAAACATATATATAATGCAATGCCTCATGAGTAATATAATACCCGAAATAGAACACCCTTAACATCAACTGTACACAAGATACATAATTCGTAGAAGGTAACCCTTAGAATGTTCATAAATTACAACTTTATAAACACATGGCTATTCAAACAAATAAGGATACTTTTTATTCATTTCTTCCTCGGCTTACCAAGTAGCCTCTTCAACCTGTTGGTTTTGCCATAGCACTTTCACGGATGCAATTTCTTTATTTTTCAACTTTCGGACTTGCCTATCAAGAGTGGCAACTGGAATTTCTTTAAATGACAGTTCCTCAGTAACCTCAATGGTCTCAACCGGCACAATAGCTAACGGATCTCTAACTACCTTCTTCAACATAGACACATGGAACACCAGGTGCACGAATGACATCTTAGGTGGCAGCTCAAGCTTGTACGCTACCTCACCGATCCTCTGAATGATTTTGTACGGCCCGATATACCTCGGACTCAATTTCCCTTTTCTTCCAAACCGCATTATACCCATCATGGGGGAAACTTTCAAGAATACCCAATCATCTTCTTTGAATTCTAAGTTTCTGCGACGAACATCCAAATAGGATTTTCTACGTGGGCTTTGCTTACACCAATTACATGAACACTGTGGGATTCGATTCTATGAAGAAGGGGGTTTAGCCAACATACCTCAATTGAGCTTCCTTACACTTTTAAAACATTCCAGAATTCTTAGCAACTTCAATCTATTTTAGAAATATAACTAGTTGAACCAAAATGAGGAAGATGGTCGTGATTCTAGCTCATTTGAGCATATTATCAAACACTAGGTGAGCATCAATGTTTTAAGGCCCTTTGTGGAAGATTCCACCATTCCCCAACCCATTCTCTACCATTTTTAGCTCACAACCTTCCCACATACTTCAAGAATACAAGCATTCAAGACAACAACCCCCACACCCAATAATTGTCTCCCTAATTACCCCATTTTTGTAAATTTTCAAAATTAAGAACTATGGAATAGATTCTTACCTTTAGGATGAAGACTTTTTTTGTTAATCCTCAATGATTGAGAAATAATTGATGGATAATAGTTTTAAGGTTAGTCCCCCACACTAAGCACTCTTTCCCACTCTAAAAGTATTAGATTTTGCTCAAAATTGGATCCTTTTGCGTAGATATATCGAAGTAGGGTCGGGTTATAAAAACCTAAAATGAAGCCCCGACATAGGATCTGCGGTTGTATATGCGACTGTAGAATTGATATGCGGTCCTCATAACGGCCGCACAAATTGGGTGCCAAAACCTGAAAGAAACTGACTGGGTTTGTGGTCACTATGCGACCCGCACACCTATTCTGCGGTCGCATAATGCACCACCAAACCTCTCTCCGGAAAACTCCAAGGCTGATTGTGTGACAAGAGTGCCGCCTGTGAAATGCTTATGCGGTCGTATAATGGGCCACGAAAATGACATCAAAATGACCCAGAAAAACTCTCTCACTCTGCGACCATTATGCAGTCCGCAGAGTGATTATGAGGCTGCAGAAATGCCTATTTCTGCCAAATTATTTCTTTCAACCGCGGCGAGCAAGCTCCCCGTAAAGAATTTCTACTATTATTAACCTCTACGCCTGTCCTGGAATCACCAAACCCCGGATTTTAGGAAAATTTTCACAGGGCCTTACAAGGTGACCCTAGGGGGATGGATGTGTATCCTCACGCTGCACGAACAACTCATGTGATGCACAGACAATTCACGTACTAATAAAATCAATGACACCGATAACTCACGTGCTGCAAAGACAACTCACATACTGCATAGACAACTCATGTGCTATAATATCAATATCTGGATCCGCACGAACAACTCACATGCTTCACGGACAACTCACGTGCAAATAATATCAATCTGCACGGACAACTCACGTGCTGCACGGACAATCACGTGTTACTATCACAATCTGCCTGCATAGTCACATGCACAATATCATAATCCACCCAGCATGGTCAAATACATAAGAACACAATCCGCCCAGCGAAGTCATAGAATAACAACAGAATCAGCCCGACGTTGTCAAAAGCATAATAACACAATCCGCTCGGCATAGTCACATGCATCCTATCCAAATCAGATCACAGAGAAGCAAGTATACAACAAAACATGTTTATGATGAATAAATATCATATTTCATGCTCCTGGGCTGGTATAATAACATGCTAAAGTGTAGGCATGTGCAAAGTGTGCTATCATAGCTCAGATCGGAAATTTCATCACAAAATTAGCAATTACCAAGTTTATTCAGGTAAGTAGCCTCTTCGTAACCTCAAACATGGCTCAAATAGTTTACAACAATGTTACAAATATGAGAACCATTATAGCTTACAACTTAACAGTCAATTCTAGGCATATCATAGCCTAAGAACTGCCCCGGGCATGGATAAATATCACGGTGCTCGCACATGAGCTCAAACCCTACACATAGGCCCACCCATATACCGTATCCATCATAACTAATTCAGGCAACTAGTGCCTCCACCATGTTTAGATAAGATACTTACCTCAAAATAGCCAAAACAAATACCGAGCAAGAGAAATAACACTCTAGAAATGCCATCCCACTCGTATCAACCTCTTAACGGTTCAAAACTAGTCAAAAGCAACTTAAAAATATCAAATAATTCCCAATGAAACAAACCCAATCGATAAAGGTCGAATCTTCAATCAAATACTGAACGTCAACTAAAACGTCGAACCTAGACACACACCTTGTAACCCGACAAAACTTACAAATTTTGATAAGCCGTTCAATTATGAGTCCAACCGTATTAATTTCACTCAACTTTGACTCCGAATTGATATTCAAAACTCAAATATTCATTTTAGGAAAGTTTAGACAACTCCCCCCTCCCCCCCTCCCCCCGTAATTTCTCTTTTGAAATCATTAATAAAATGCCAAAATCAAGGATGTTACCATGGAATATAATCAAAACCAAGTAAAAAGTACTTACCCAATCCATGTGGTAAAAATTGCTTCCAAAATCGCCCAAATCCGAGCTACATAACTCAATATATGATAGAATGACCAAAACCTTTGAAAAAGAGTACTTTATAAACACTGCGTAGGGGTACCCTTTGCGATCGCGGGAAACGCTTCGCGATCGCAAAGCACAATAAGTCACAACTCCAAAATTACCCTATACGTTCTCGACACCTGCCACGCAAACGCAATGCACTACTTAGATAACCCTACATGAACACGGCTTGGAACCTCGCGAACGCAAAGAGAAAAGTCACCCAGCTCCATCTTTGTCCTATGTGATCGCGGCTACATCTTCGCGATCGCGAAGTGTAACTGAAAAATCAAAAATCTGCAGAAACCAACAGCTCTTTCCACTTCTAAAGTGGCCTAAAATCAATCTGCAACATGCCTGATCCCCTCGGGGCCTCGTCCAAATATGCTAACAAGTTCCAAAATGTAACACGGACCTACTTGAAGATTCAAATAACACATAACAACATTAAAATCACGAATCGTATCAGCTGGGACATCGCATTTGCAATGCCAGAGGTCATAATTGCTACATTTCCTTGGTAGACAGGGTTCGCCTTTATGATCCCTAGGTCACATTTGAAGATGCGACATCTGCAACTTGTTGTATGTTGTGTATTTCGGGATTTAGTCTCGTTTTATCATATTTTGAGCCCTTAACTCGGTGGGAGCCGATTTTTAGAGGTTAATTTCACACATAGCTATTAGGTATGTGATTTTGACTCAATTTTGATATTATAACTTGATTACTTATGTATTTTAACATCAAAATCATGAAATTTGAAGGGATAGATTTGGGGATTTTTTACTATATATTTAAAAATGTATATTCGAGATTTGAGAGTCGATTTGGATTCGGTTTTGAAATTTAATCATATATGTGGACCCTTGACTCAAGTTTTGACTGGGCGAGCCCGGGGTTGAGTTTTGTTGACTTCATTGGACTCTGGTAAAGATTGCAACTTTTTTAATTGAAATTGATTTATTTTGCATTGTTTGAAATTACTAAGTCAATTTTTGGCTAGATTTTAGCTGGACGGAGGTGAATTGTATACGAAAAGGCTCTTTTGAGTATTGACTTGGTTTGTTTGAGGTAAGTGTCTTGCCTAGCTTTGGTTGAGGATTTTTTCCTTCTAATTAATATTGTTTTATACATGAGGTGTGATGTATAAATGAGGTAATGAGCGTATATACATGTGCCATGGATATTCATGCTCGGGGTAGATTCTAGCTTACTCTATGCCTTATTTGGTTGTGTGTTTTACTTGATTACATCGTTATTAAATTAATCGACTTTGTGGGTACTATAAATCGTGCTCGAGAAATGTTGAGGCGATTGGTACCTTACGTTGAACACAATGAGAAAATCTCGAGGCTTATGCTATATTTGCCTCGGAGATAGATGCACGTGGGTTATGAACACACATCCAGACTTGTTCTTGTAATGTGTCTTGATTGGGACGTGTACACTCTATGATAGATATGTGATCCTTTGGATGACTACTTGAACTTGGTTGCTATACTTGATTTAACCATAGTCATGCTTTATCAACACGTTTTATTGTTATCATGTCCTTGTACGCATTATCGATGAGTTATGAGAATGTGCCTTGATGACAAATTATTATTTTGCATTGTTGTGATAATTGTGGCACATGTAGACATGTTGTGCGGATTGATTGTAGATGTGCATGTGGCGACATAAGGGTGGAATTTCATTTGTGATGTGCATTTGGTGTGATAAGAGTGGCTAGATGCTCATGCGGCGACATAATGGAGGCATTTCATTTTTTATGTGCAAGCGATAAGATAAGGATGGCTAGATGCTCATGCGGTGAAATAAGGGAGGCCTTTCATTTTTGATTCTCATGCGGCGACATAAGGGAGGCATTTTATTTGTGATGTGTATGCCATGAAATAAGGGTGGCTTATGTGCATGTAGCGACAAAAGGGAAGCATTTCATTATAATGTGCATACGGCGACATAAGGGTGGCATTATGGGGATGTTATTTGATATTCTGGGGGTGATTTCTGTTGATTATGTCTGTGTGGAGGTACAGAAAAAGAGCATTCTTGTTGTGGTTATGACTTATTTATGTATGTCATGCATATTTACATGATTTGATGTGTTGTTTCTAACATGCTAATCAATGCCTTTGTTATTATTTGATTATTTGGTTGCCAAGAAGGATTTACCTACGTAGAGTTGATATCTCATATTTTGTTGAGTTGTTGTAGCATATTGGATTGATAAAACGAGGAAGTTTTCATCGTGCATTATTATATTTGATACTTGATAAATTTTCTTGAACGTGTTATTTGGTAATTGATACAAAATTGGATTATAATGTGGCACGAGGTCTTTGTCGTGCAACTGTGATTTATATTATGGCACGAGGTCTTTGTGATGCGGTTGTGACTTATGTTGTGGCACTAGGTCTTTGTCGTGTGAGGGTGATTAATAATATAGGCACGAGGTGCCATATGTGTGCGATTCTATTTAATGTCTTGTTGTTGAAGCTCAGCCTTTACTTGTATTAAATTGCTATCACTTCGTCTAATGTGATTAGAGTTATTGTTTTCTACTATACTTCTTGTGGCTAGACTTTGATATATGCACAGGTTATTTAACTAGTGAGTATATTTTGACCTAAAAGCCTCATCACTACTTCTCTGAGGTTAGCCAAGATACTTAATGGATACAGGGGTCGGTTGTATTCATAATAAACCTATGCACCTTGCGTGCATATTTTGGAGATGGGTAAATATGAAAGATGGAGGTTGCATTGGAGATATACCAATGTACCAGATTCATGCTACCTTTTTGTTCATGGTAACTTAGGATTTCATTTCTATTTATGTAATTTACAAACAGATGTTGTATTTATTCATTTAACCAGCTTTGTAAATCTAAATCATAGTGGCTCATGACTTGTACTACTAGTCCTTAGGGTGGTTATATTAAATTTTATTGTAGTTTTATTTATAATAGTGATGATTACTCATTTTAGTAGTTACTTATACAACTTGGCTTAGCTAGCGGGTTGAATTAGGTGCCATCACCATATTTGGTAGAAATTTGGGTCGTGACATGAAGCAGAATCATCCGATGCAGTTATCATAGGTATTATCTCAGTCTGTCATAGAGATGCTTACGCGTTATTGGATCCGGGTTCTACATCTTCTTATGTGTCTTCATATTTTGCTTCTCATTTGAGTATGCCATGTGATTATCTTGATGTTCCTATTTCTGCAACTTTTAGCACTCCATATGTCACTACGAGTTCTTAGTGATGTCATTTGGCTTGACTAATACCCTAGCAACCTTCATGGATTTGATGAACCGAGTGTTCAAGCCTTATTTGGATTCCTTCATTATTGTAGTCATTTATGATATTTTGGTTTACTCTCGTAGTAAAGAGGAGCATGAGCAACAGCTGCGGATTGTATTTTAAACTTTGAAGGATCGTCAGCTATATGACAAGTTTTAAAAGTGTGAGTTTTGGTTACGCTCAGTTGCCTTTTTGGGCCATGTTGTATCTTTAGAGGGTATCAAGGTGGATCCTAAGATAGAGGTAGTACAGAAATTGGCCTAGACCTACTTTAGCTACTGAGATTCGGAGATTCTTGGGTTTAGCGGGCTACTATCGCTAGTTCGTGGAGGGGGTTTCATCTATCTCAGACCCATTGACCGAGTTGACTTGGAAGGGCACTCTTTTTATATTGTCTAACAAGTGCGAGGAAAGCATTCAAAAGCTCAAAACTTCCTTGACAACAACCCCAATATTGGTGTTGCCCAAAGGTTCGAGGTCTTACACTATGTATTGTCATGTATTATGTATTAGACTTGGCGCGGTATTGATGCAGGATAGTAGAAAGATTGTCTACGCATCTCGTCAATTAAATTTCCATGCGAAGAATTACATTATGCATGATTTAGAGTTAGCATCCATTATTAACGCGCTCAAGATTTAGAGGCACTATCTATATGGCGTGCCATGTGAGGTCTACATGATAAGTGTGGATTTTAACCACTTATTAGTACCTTCTTGTTTTAGTTTTAGTCCGAAAGTGCTGATTCTTGTTCTCAAAACTAATGAAATTGTTCAAATTGTAGGCATGTTGGAGAATTGGGCCTTAACGAAGAATTCTAACTCAAAAAGGAGTGGTCCAGCTCAAGAAGGCTAGAAGGAGAGCAGCATGCCAATGTGCGGTCTGCAAAAGTAATTTTGCGGCCACAGAAGAAAGTGTGGTCGACATAAATACCTATACGGCCGCAGAAATAGCTCCTGAAGCTCAGACAATTTGTGGAACACTGATTTCTGCACACTAATTATGCGGCCGCAAAACATGATCGCAATGACAAGAATTCAAAAAGTTCATAGAATGTGCAGAAACGACCAAGTCTGAAGCCTTGCCAAAAGTGCAGCCACAGAAGGAAAAGTGAGGCCGCAGAAGCTAAAGTGCATCCACAGACAGAATTTTGTGGCTGCCAAATCTCTCCGCTTGCAGAAGCTAAGCAAATTGCAGATTTCTCGAATCGTCGAGGAGAGAGGAACAACTCGATGACATAACTCAAGTTCCATAACAGAATCGTCGAGCCCGGGGTAAACAAAACAACATGCATGTACCACCCCCATCTCTACCACCACAACCACAAGAGGGACAATACAGGATATTGCCCAATGAAGGTTATGCTAGTGAAATAGTCCCTCCTCGTATTAGGGTGGGCAGCTTTAAAATTACCAATGTGATGCTCACTTTGCTAGAGCAACGAGGCCTTTTCACCAGTTTGCCAAGTCAAAATGCCTATAAACATTTGAAGGGATTTGTGGATACATGTTGGGGGAGCAAACAAACTAATGTCTCTGATGATGCTTTGAGGTTAAGGATTTTTCCTTTGTCTTTATGGGATATTGGACAATGGTGAAGGAGTGTTCGATAAATGATATGACTGACAACGTGATCCAACAAACTTTCTACCGTTGTATCAATACTACGATCCAATATATGGTCAATCAATTGGCCGGTGGCAACTTTATGACAACACCTTATGGGGAGTCATGTGAGATTCTTGATGAGATGACGAAAATGTTGTCGGCTTAGCAATCCTGAGCTAATGTTCCACAAAGTGATCCCAACATGATACACCTCCATAAAGAGTTGCAAGGCCATGGGCAAGCCATTGCCGAATTGACAATAACCATGACTCAACTAGAAAAAGCTCAAGTTAATCAAGTGCAAGCTCCTGAGCAACTTCATGCTATGGAGGGAGTAAATATATTGGTGAACAAGAAGAGGACCAAGGGTCCAAAAATGCAAACCCGGGTGGAGAATTATGTGCAAGATGATGGTGGTTTTGATCAATATGATTCTTATCATGAGCAAGAAGAGGAAGTTCAATATGTGAATAATTTTGAAGGGCAAAGAAACAACTTCCAAGGCTCCAATAAACAACAATGGCGACCACAAAGTAACTAAGGCAATAAGAGCTCTAAGAATCAAGGAATTGGCATAACAACTACAATCAAGGAAATTAGAGTGGAAAACAGTTTAGGAAATTGGGGAGGCAACAATCAAGGTGGTTGGGGAAACAATCAAGGCAACCGGGGGTCGGGTTTTCAAAGGCCCCCAATGTATCAACAACTGAGCAACCACCTCCTTATCTTTCCTATGGTTCAAATTCTTCAAACAATAAGATGGGTCGTATTAAGAATATCTTTATGCAAATGATGGAAAAGAATGCCGATTCGGATGCCCAACTTGCCTTACACAACACATCAATCCGTAATCTTGAATTTCAAATGGGGAAAATTATCTCAAGATCTAAATTCTCATCCTAAGGGTGCACTACCAAGTGGCACGGTGGTGAACACAAAGGGTGGTAACAATACGGGGCATGCTATGGAGGTTATCACAAGAAGTGAAAGAGGCGGGAATGCACCAACCTCAAGTGAAAGGCGACTTGTAGATGATGACCAAGTGGTACAAGTGGAGGAAATCCTAAACAATGTTTTTCAAGTAAATGATGAGGTTGAGATTGACATTGATGAGTGTTGAAGAGACTCAAGAGGAGGTGAACTCGTCTAGAAAGTACATCATTGACATACCGGAACTGGTAGTGCAAAAGGCTAAGGCATCATTTCCTAAGCCTCCACCTCCCTATCCTCAAAGATTTGCAAAGAAAAATAGTGAGAATCACTTCAATAAGTTCATTAAAATAATGAAGAGTCTCTCAATTAATATGCCATTGGTATAGGCTTTAGAAAGAATGCCAGATTATGCAAAGTTTATGAAAGATCTTGTGACCACGAAGCGGACAATGACTGTTGAAACTATCAAGGTCACTCATCAAGTGAGTTCAATTTTTCATTCCATGGCTCCTAAGTTTGAGGATCCCGGTGCTTTTACGATTCCATGTACAATTGGGAGTGTCGCATTTGCGGAAGCTCTTTGTGATCTTGGGGTGAGTATCAATTTGATGCCCTATTCGGTTTTCAACTCTTTGGGAATTGGGAAGAAAAAGACCCACATCTATGAGGTTGCAAATGGCCAATGGTACCATGACGATATTGTTGGGAGTGATTGAGGATGTTTTGGTCTAGGTTAATAAGCTCATTCTACCAGCGGACTTTGTTATTCTAGATTATGAAGTATTATGAAGAGCTTATCATTCTTGGGGGACCTTCCCTTTTTACGGGTAAGGCTCTTTGTGATGTGGAATGATGAGTGGTGATTTTACCATTTATTCTAGTCTCTTTTCTTTAGTTTTTGTGTCCTTTAATTATAAAATGAGGTGATTCATGGTGTGAATTACTAGATTTTCAGGTAAATGAACCTTGAAGAGAGTTGATATCAAATGAAGTGAAATTGTGAAAAAAGAGTAAATGAAGTGAAAATATTTCCAATGAAATTGCATCTGCGCACGAAGGTCCGCACCTGCTGTTGCGATTGATGAACCGCTTCTGCGGTTACGCTTCTGCCCTTGAAGATCGCTTCTGCAGATGCACTCCTGTGTTCTTCTGGCCGCTTCTGCGGAACAACCATTTTCCATAAATCATCGCTTCTGCGAGCAGGCATCCGCATCTGCGGAACCGAACCTGCAAGGGTTGTTCCGCAGGTGCGGCCAACGGGTTTCAACTCTAGACTGATTTGTCAATTCACATTTTCCCAATCCCAAACCCACAGATACACGACCTAGATCATTTGTAAAATATATTTGGTATATCTCTGGAAATCTTTGACATATCTTGGCAAGAGAACACAAGTTTTGGAGGTAGGGTTCTTGCACACACACTTGATCTTGATGATTTGAAGCTTTTGTTTGAGAATTTCTTACCCACTTATGTTCATTCCTTCATTTCCTTACTTTATATTGTATATCTAAGTGTGTAGTATTTTATCCAATACTTGAATCTTGTTTATGGGAATATTCGTATTTAAAGTGTGAATTAAATATCTTGTTGTGCTTATGTATTGAACGATTTTTATTTATTATGAAGTGAGTTATTGTTTCTTTAATTTGTCTTGTTCTTTAATGTTTCCAAAGGGATTAGCTAACCCTAGGACTTGCCTATTTACTTTGAGTTAATTTTGGGAAAGATAATTTGGGGTTGAGAAAGATTATTTAACAGGAACATGATGCATTAACCCTCGTTTTATAGATTCTACCTTGGGATAGGATTAAACTACTTGTAGTCGCATCGGGTGTGCTTAATCTATTAATTGTTTTAGTGATAATTCAATTAGAAAGTCTTGTTAGTCTTCAGAACATGCTAACATAGAATTATTACCCGAGGCTAATTAACATAATTTCGCTCATATTTGTAAAATCGTGAAATATATTGGATCGTTACTTGAGTGTAATTCCCCAAGTATCCATGCTTGTAGCCATTTATAATTTTATTTGCTTTCTAGGTTAGTTTATATTTTTGCATTTAGACATAAGTATTTTCTCAAAACCCTTTTAAGTGTTTGGCTTAGCATAATAAGTGACAATTCTCTTACACGCATAGTCGCCTACATATTGTTCTCTGTGGTATTCGACCCCGACTCATAGTAGGGTAAATTATATTGCATGTGACCATGTCCATTTACTTTTTAGTAGTGGTATTGGACGTCATCAAAATTGGCACCATTGTCGGGGAACAATTTGGCGTATTTAGGTGCTTTGAGAAGTAAGAGTACATGCTTTGGTCCAAACATGTGAATATTTGTGTAATTATTTTCTTATCTTTGTTTATATTTCTTGTTGTTTTCTTGATTGTTTCATATTTATTTTCTTAATTTTGAAAAATGGCATCATGTAATGAAAATTGGCCGGAATGCTAGTTGTTCATACTTTGATAACCCTTGTTCTTATTGTGGAGGACCACACTCGTGGCAAAATTATTTAAATTCTCCCGGGGACTGATTGTGCGCACAATCTCAAACCCATGAGTGGAGTATATGTGATAATTGTGGTGGTCAAAATAGCCATTGGTATAATTGTGCTTTTTTATCCTTCCCTTCCCCGAACCCCCGCTATAATGATTCTATATTTTGTGATAATAATTATAGGGATATGAAAGTGGAAGAAGGTGAGCACGGTCAAAATGGAGAGTTCAAGCTCATGATAGGATGCCTACTTGAATGAGGAAACAAAGAGCAAAATGCCTTGGAGGAGCTTTTGGAAAACGGTCTCCAAAATAATTTGGCGCTTGAAAGGTTGAAGTCACAAATGGGAGAAATTCTTGAAGCTTTAGAGGTCCAAAAATCCTTGGAAGTGAATGATAGCCAAGAACCTTCCTTAGAGGTTGAAGCCGAAAATCCTTCTTTGGCACTTGATCAAAATCAAAAATAATTCTCAAATGCTCAAAATGAGAGGATGATGCTCATGTTGGAGGCCATTCTTGAAAATGAGGAGAAGCAATACTTGGCACTCGAGGACTTAAAACAAGAACTACATCAAATGACAAGAATATCCGCACTTTGGAAAATCAAATGAAAATATTGGTTGAGGCTCACTATGCCCACCAACTTGAGAGTGTGGAAAGAGATCAAGAAAAGTCCAACTTCGAGGAAGGAAGTGAGCTTTATTTTAAGAAATCAATAATTGAACATCCGCCAACCGACTCCATGCTTGTTAGTGGTGCCAAGAAAAATATGCAATTAGAGTCAACCGAAGTAGTTGAGAAGATGGTTGAATTTGACTCTAGTTTGGGGGAACAAGATGATGTCAAAATCCAAAAAGAATTGAAATTTGGAGGCTTGATGTCACATTCCAAGCATTTCTCAACATTGGAGTTGTGTGGTGATATGGGAATTTAACTGCACGAATCAACAAGGGATTGCGAAGAGGAAAGGCAAAGGCCATACATATTACAATTTGAAAGTTCAAGAAGCCAAAATGACATTCCTCACATGAAAGCCAAGAAATGCAAAACGAAGAAATTAAAGTTTGGCTTGATCATCTACTTTCCCCCCCCCCTGTAGTTAGTGGTCACAAGCTTGATTCCAAATTAAATGCCCAATTCATATCGTCTAAGTGGCGAGAAAAGTAGTAAAGTTGATTTGCGTCGTGCAACGACGATAAATACGGCGCTTGGTTGGTAGGAACCCATCGTTTTCAATATTTTAAGGTCATTTTTTGAACTTTACTACTTTAGAATAGCTTAGTATATTATTTTTGACTAATCTGCCAAGTTTCAGATTTTTTGGAGTTGAATTGAGGAGGTTGAGGTGTTAGAACGAGCCAAAACAGTGGCTGCCCAGTTGTGGCATTAAGAAATCTGGTGCAACCGCATTTGCAGAAATATTCACGTAGAAGTGGACACGCAGAAGCGTGTTTTGAGCCGCCGAGACTGACTTATCATGGAAGCAGTAGCATACGCGCAAAAGCGTTTATGCAGAAGCAGTAAAAAGCCCACAAAAGCGACCTGTCGGGTAAGTTTAAAGAAAAAGGTCTTTCATCAGGTAAAATTCACAACTCTTTTTCCCCCAAACTTAAAACCCCTCTCATCCCTCATACAAATAATGCCCGTGCACTCCTTTGCTCTCACACACAAGCAATACATGTATCATCTTCAGCTCACTAATCTACATTTTTCTTCTACTTTTATTCTCTCCTTCTTCTTCATCTCTGATTTTCAATGGCAGTATCCCATAATTCCCCATTTCCTTCTGATTAATGTTAATATTAGGGGTGAAGAAATTGGTTGAGTGTAGTCGTGTGTGCTGTTGTTGCTGAAAAACATATGGGGAATTCTGAGTACCTAATTTGCTTAAAGAAGCATGACTTCTCTTTGCTCGTTAAATCTTCGATAATTTGTCCAAGAGAATTTTGGTTGTGAAATGCCTTAAAATATGGTTTAATCAAGTCGTAGAATCATCTAATGCACTAATTTAAAAGTCATGGGTATAAATAGTCTGGGTTTTTGAAACCCCTGATGAACACCGCATAAGCGGAAAAGTTCTACAGATGCGGCCTCGCACCTGCAATGCCAATTCTGTAGGTGCGATTTTTGGTCAGCTGGGAAATATTTCAGAAGCGAAAGAAATTCTGAAAAAGTGGAACCGCACCTGCGATGGGTTTTTCCGAAGGTGCGGTGACTAGGCAGTTTGTGCAAAATCAATGGCTATGCAATTTTGACTTGTTGGGCCCGTTTGTCTTGATTCTTTGGCCTAATTCTATTGTTTTGGATTGCTTTACATGATTATAATTCCTGACTAACTTGGTTTTGATTTTTTAGGTACGTTAAGCTTCAAAAATGGAACAAAACACAAATGAAAATGCGGCGGTTCTTCATGAAATTGAGGAAGAAGCTGAGGAGGAACAATTCGACAATGAACGATTCATGTTTGTTGATTGTCATCGCCGATATTATGACAACCTTCTTACAAAGAAGGTCGTACTTGAAAAGGGAATCTCTGAGGTAAATTGGCTGAGTTACTTCCAGATTTTTATGGCCGTCTATATACCACCGGTTGGTCTTGTTTCATGCCTACTTCGTGTAAGGCCAATGAGGAGTAGGTTCATGAGTTTTATGCAAACCTTAAGTGTACAAACTTCAACGACCCATAACTCACGATAAGAGGCAAAACAATGAGGTTTGGAACTGAAGAAATCAATGATATTCTATGGCTTCCGGACCATCCACTTGAGCCAGTACGAGAAAAAGATCATTGCTCAAACGTAGATTGGCTAGTTTCTAAACTTTATCCAACAGACAAGGAAGCAAAGTGGGCAAATAAGAGAACAGGTTTGAAGTCCATAGACATCATAGTTGAGGCCAAGATGTAGCTCTACATCATCTGCAACAGAGTATCACCGTGTGGAAATGTTTTGGATATTTCATATGGCAGGGCATTGATGATGGCATGCATATTTGACTGTATTCATGCGAATGTCGGCCATTATATCCTTCAAGACCTGAAAGAGTATTTGCTAGATGACAGTTCAGGCTTGATGTTCCCTTCATTGATTACAGAGTTGTGCCGACGAGCAAATGTTGAGGTGCGTAGCGCCGATCGTTTGTTACCGGCCTACAAATCTTTTCATCCGTTGAGAGTATCGGGTGAGGGTAGTGCAGTAAAATGTAAGAAGAGGAAAGTCACCACTGTTGCCGAAGCAGAGTCCTCCTCACAGGAAGCCCTGCCTGAGGGACCATTTAGGATGTTGAACTCACAGCTTGTCTCCATCCATGACTTGGTGTCACAACTTCCTAGTGGGACCTCACACTCCCAGTCTACGCCCGAGTATTTTAGCAGGAAAGAAATGAAGGCCTACCTGGAAAACCAGAAGAAGCAAGCAGAGTCGTAGGAGAAGTTGGCAGCTTCTGTTAGTCTGCTCGAGGAAGCCTATGACAACATGGCCAATGCACATTTAGATCTTCAGGCAGAGGGGCAAGAGAAAAATAAGAAGAAGAGCAAGTTCATGATAAAGATGTGGAGATGCTTCAAGGCCGTCTTCAAATGGGGGCAGCGGAACAGGAAGATACCGGTCGAGGACAAAGATGATAGTGAAGAGTATTCCTTCTTGTCGAGTATTGTTGATGCTGATATTGATGCTACCGATGATGATGAGGCCGAGAGATCTACACGACAGTGATTAGCTTTTTCTCCGCAGTCTGCTAGTCTAATGCAGACCTCAGGGAGACCCTCAAACTACTATTATTTTATCTTAATATTGTGCAGTAAGGACACTACAGTGTTTTTAGTTGGGGTGGCTTTAGGGAATATACTTTATTTGTACATTGATACTTAACTTGTGCCCTTGCCAGGCTTATACTTTTGTATGGATATTGTGTGCCCTTGCCAGGATTGTTCTACTACTATTTATCATGCGCCTTTGTCGGACGTAGTTTGTGATGGGTGATATAATTGCGGATTAGTCGCCCTTGTTATTCTATTTTATTTTCTTTATTTATTTATTTTCTTTAGTAGTTTTTAGTTTATGTTATTTTTGTTCCTTTAGTATTAGTTTCTTTTGTTATTTCATTTTCTTCAGTAGTTTTTAGTTATTTTATTTTTATTCCTTTAGTGTTTATTTTATTCTCTTTAGTAGTTTTTAGTCTCATGCAAGTAGGAGGGCGGTGCTTGTCCCAATGCAAATAGTTAGTGCAACGCTTAGCCCTATGCAGTTATGGAGACAGTGCTAGCTTCATGCAAGTAGGAGGGCGATGCTTGGCCCTATGCAAATAGTCAGGTCAACGCTTAGACCTAAGTAGATGTGGAGGCAGTGCTTAGACTCATGCGAGTAGAAGAGTCGTGCTTGACCTAATACAGATATTAAAGGCAGTGCTTAGCCCTATACATGTGTGGAGGCAGAGCGTAGCCTCATGCAAATGCAGTAAGGGAAATCAATTCGGTGGATAATAAGTCTTTAGTTTTTTTAATTCTACAGTTCTTTCCAAAGGTGGTCTTTTGTGTGAACCGGTTGACTCTTACCGAGGATGGATGGTGTGACAACTTTCTTAAGGAAATGAGTCCGTTTATTTTGTGTTTAGGTAATAATAGTAGTAGTAATGAATAAAATCCCTAACCAAGTCATTCTCTAAAAAGTGTTATTCATGCTTCATTTTGCACTAACACACTTAACTGTGTGCTTATGGTTTGAAACAAGGTTTTTCAAAGAAAATTGCTCTAGTTAGTGACATTGAGACTCTTGAGTTAACTTTGGTAATTATTGAGTGGTTGATTGCACCAGAGTAATCTTTAACTTGATTGTGATTGTTGTAAGCTTTAGGCTCTATCCTCTTTTACGGTCAAGTTATAGGATGGGTGAGGTGATTTTAGTTGCTAGTCCAAGTATTTGTGTGAATGGTGTAGAACTTGCCCCAAATGTGTTTCAAGGAAAAATTCTAGGTTTGCATGGTTTGGAAGATGATTGAAGGCTTTCCTTGGTCCGTTTGAGATTTGTATTGCCACCCAATGCTTGTTATCCCTAGTTAACCCCTTTCAGCCTTTGCCCTTTCTCTATTGATAACCATGTTACAAACCTTTACCTATTTTATCTGTAATCCTCTCTTGGCACCCTCCACTTCTAAAAAAGAGGTTGTGAGTTCGAGTCACCCCAAGAGCAAGGTGTGAGTTCTTGGAGGGAGGGATCCGAGAGTCTATCGGAAACAGCCTCTCTACCCTAGGGTATGGGTAAGGTCTGCGTACACACTACCCTTAACTTCCTTAACACTCTTATGAAATAAGTGTCTTAAGGCATAAGCTTGGGGTAGGGGGGAGTTTAGGAATTTAAAAGAGGTATCAAGGCAACAAAAAGAGAAAACAATGATCTCTATGAAAGGAGACGGCAAGAAAAGAAAAGAACAAAAACAAAATGCCAACTATCTTTAGTATGAGCATCAAGGGAGAAAAAGAATGAAATGAACAAAAAAGAGTGATGTCAAGTCTCTCTATCCCCCAAGAAAAGGAAATGCCTCTCAGAGTTGGTAAATGTTAGCCAAGAAATAAAAAGAATATGGAGTGATTAAAGAAGTGTGTCACCACTTATTCCATATGGTATCCTACCCCAATCCAAAAAACCATCCTTACAACCCGCAATAAGTCCTACTTGATTTTGAACTGAGTGAACTTGCATTAGTGATGTTCTACATGAGGGGCAAGCATATGGTACTTGAAGCCTATCTTGTGACATTCTTTTGTGGGAGAAGAATGAACCTTTCATTGATCTAAAGATAAAGTGCTAACTCTTGAAGTGAGCTTGGAAAAATGAAGATATAGGAGGAAGAGTTTGGAGTCCATGATCTGCATGATAGAGCAAGATTCCTTGATGAGTGAAGTCAATTCTTGAAGCTCAAGTGTCACATTAGAGTTATATGTGCATAATATGTGATTTGTCACCTTCTTGAAAATGCATGAGTATTGTAGGTAATTGTTGGTCCCAAGTGAGTATGAATGGCTTACAATTGACTCTTTGAAATGACCTTTCACTTTGAGAAGGTGGGAACTAATCTATTTGCTTGAGGAAAAGCAAAGACTTAAGTTTGGGGGAGTTGATAAGTGTGAATTTTAACCACTTATTAGTACCTTCTTGGTTTAGTTTTACTCCAAAAATGTGATTCTTGTTCCCAAAACTAAGAAATTGTGCAATTTACAGGCATGTTGGAGAATTAGGCATTAACAAAGAATTTTAACTCAAAAAGAAGTGGTCCAACTCAAAATGTCAAGAAGGATTGCAGCATGCCAAAGTGCGGTCCGCAGAAGAAAGCATGGTCCACAGAAATACCTTTGCGGCTGCAAAATGGCTCCCGATGCTTGGAAGATTTTTAGAGAAGTGCGGTCCACATACTAAATGTGTGGCTGAAAAACATGATCGCACTGACAGAATTCAAAAAAGTTTAGAGAATGTGCAAAAATGACCAAGTGTGAATCCTTGCCAAAAGTGCGGCCGCAGAAGCTGAAGTGCAGTTGCAGACGGAATTGTGCGGCTGTAGAATCTCTCCACTTGCAGAAGCCAAGCAACGTTCGGATGGCACATGGAAATGTGAGGCCGCAAAACCTCCCAAAGGGCATTTTTGTCAGCAAATTTCGGGCCACTATAAATAGATGAAAAATACTTCGTTTAGGGCGAGTTTTGCAATAGTTTGAGCTGTAGTCGTTATATTTTACTGTTTTGGGTAATTAGTGACTATTTTGGGTTAAGAATTATGAGTTTTATCAATTTAATTTTAGTTATGCTTTAATTAGTTCTTCTTTTTTGTTTTCTTCAATTTCTATTATGAGTTACTAGATTTTCTCTAGGGTTGTGACCCAACCCTATTGTGTAAACCTTATGTGTGATTAATTTTAAGCTTGTTTATGATTGAGTGTTTATTATTTAGCCTTGTTCATGCATTATTTCTAGAATTAATGGTGGCAAACATTGATTCATGCCTATTTGACTTGGTTCTTACTTGAGAAAAAGGGACTTAGTCTAGAAAAACTTGGCTAACAAGAAATTGGGCTAGTTAAAGTTTTGGCTGGTCTAATTAAAGAGTTTGAACTAGAGATAGGGAAAACCCAACTTCAGCTCAAATCAACTAATTTAATTGACACCCAATTCGGCTTGAGAAAGCCAATTTGCGCAAAATCACTCTATAACTGAGAGGTATTGAGTGGGTAATTTAGAGTTGAGAGGTATAAAATACCCCGGTCACTAAACCAAGCATTAACGTGATTTACCCATTCAGTTAGCAGCTAGGCGAAGGTTACATCCCTAGGCCTTTTACCCATTTGATAAAAACAACAAAAATAATTACTCGCTTTCTAGTTTCTTCTTATTAATTTACAATTGTTAGTGTTACTTTTAAAAGTAGAAAACAAAATCCCTTGCTTGGAAGCACAATTGTGCTATTTCATTTACTTTCATCAAGTGTACACCCTAATACCAATATTAAGCTCACTGTGGAAATCGACTGTGACTCTTGTTGGGTACTATTCTTCCAACAAACGTTTCCACTCACTATTGAGTGCGGATTGGACGTGGATCACTATACCAACCATCGGAGTCTCCAATATCTATTCAAGTAGAAGGATCTTAATTTGAGGTAGCAGAGATGGTTGGAGTTATTGAAAGAATGATATAAATATTATTATATCATCTGGGAAAAGCCAATATGGTGATCGATTCTTTGAGTAGGAATGCAGAGAGCATGGGCAGTTTGGCATTTTAACGGTTGTGGAGAGGCCACTAGACATGGATGTTCAGGCTTTAGCCAAGTGGTTTGTGAGGTTTTGTATTTTGGTGCCTAGTATGGTCCTTCCTTGTGTTGTGGCACAGTAATCTTTGTTGGAGCGCGTCAAGGCGCACAAGTTTGATGATTCTCACTTGCTTCTACTGAGAGAAACGGTGCAGCAGTGTGGTGCTAAGAAGCTAATGATTGGGAATGATGGTGTTATGTTCCTTTAAGGCCGAATTTTTGTTCCGAATGATGATGGGTTGAGAGAGTTGATCCTTGAGGAAGCTCATAGTTTGCGTTATTCCATTCATCCAGGTGTCGGGAAGATGTTTCCTAACATAAACTAGAAATATTGGTGGCGGAACATGAAGAAAGACATTGTTGGACATGTCTCTCGGTGCTTGAATTGTCAATAGGTGAAGTATGAATATCAGAAATCGGGTGAGTTTCTGAGAAGTTGATGATACCGGAGTGGAAGTGGGAACACATTACTCTGGAATTTGTGGTAGGCTTACCATGGACCTTGAGGAAGTACGAAGTTGTTTGGGTTATTGTGGACCGGTTGACTAATTTCGTACACTTCATTTCTGTGATGGCATCATATTATTCAAAGCAGTTGGGTCAGCTTTACATCCGGGTGATTATTTTCCTACATGGTATGCCCATTTATATCATTTTAGATTGTGGCACGCAATTCACTTCACACTTTTGGAGAGCTGTGCAGCATGAGTTTGGCACACGGGTCGAGCTGAGCAACTCGTTTCACCCACAGACAAGGGGGTACCAATGGACCATTCAGATTTTGGAGGATATGTTGAGGGCATGCACTATTGATTTTGGGGTTTAGTGGAACTAGTTTCTACCTCTAGAAAAGTTTGCTTACAACAACAGGTATCAGTCGAGCATCCAGATGGCTCAATATGAGGCCTAGTATGAGAGGCGATGTCGTTCTTCGATTGGTTGGTTTGAGCATAGTGAGGCTAGATTGTTGGGCACAGGTTTGATCCGTGATACTTTGGAGAAGGTGAAAGTGATTCAGAAATGACTTTGTATAGATCAGTCATGGAAAAATTGGTATGCGAATTGGAAGCTTTGAGATGTGGCTTACATGGAAGATGAGAAGGTTTTTCTCTACTTTTCGCTTATGAAGGGCGTAATGCAATTTCAGAAGAAGGGCACGTTGAGCCCGAGATTTATTGGCCCATTTGAGATCTTGGATAGAGTTGGGGAGATAACTTATAGGCTTGCATTACCTCCTACTTAGCAGGGGTACATCTGCTATTTCATGTTTCTTTGTTTCAGAAGTACCATTAGGCTAGGTGAAATGCTTTAGCCTATAGCACAGTGCAACTTGATGAGAACTTGACCTATAAGGAATAGCGATGATTATTCTAATCGGCAGGTTCAAAAGTTGATATCTACAGATATGTTTTCTGTGAAAGTGCGTTGGAGAGGTTAAGCGATTGAGGAGGCTACTTAGGAGTCTGCGTCTGATATGAGGAGTAGCTACTCGCGCATTTTTATAGTCCAGGTATATTTCTATGTCCGTTCGGGATGAACGTTTTTTTTTGAGGTGGAGAATGTAACGACCTGATAGGCCATTTTGAGTATTAGCTTCCCTTTTTGCCTTTCGAGACCTTACATAGATCAATTTGATGATTTATGACTTGCGTGCACGGTCCCTGTCGATTTTCAGAGGGTTTATATGTGAAATTTTATAGAAAATGTGATTTTTAACTTTAAAAATGGCTAGAGTTGACCAAGGTCAAATGTTTTCGTTAAATGACCTTGGATTAGTATTTTAACAATTCTGGTAGGTTCGTATGATAATTTTGGACTTGTACGCATGTTCGGTTGGGGTCCCGGGTGACCCGTGGCCATTTTGGCACGTTACGTGGAAAGTTGGAAAATTGAGTATAATTTTGAAACAATCTTGAGTTTTAATGATCGATTCTCTAATTTTGATGTTATTTTGATGATTTAAGCATGCGGGCGAGTTTGTATGAAGTTATGACACTTGTGTGAATGTTCAGATTGAAGCCCGAGGGTGTCGGATGAGTTTCGGATGCGTTACAGATGGTTTGGACAGCTAAAGAAATTATTGGTGTTGTTTATCTACAGGTCTCGCATTTGTAAGGGATCGCATTTGCGATGACTGGGAAGGGGCTGGGAAATGCGCTTTTGCAAAGTATTTGTTGTATTTACGAGTAGCGGGGTATCGCATACGCTGCGTTTGTGTCGCATTTGTGACACTAGGTTGTAGCCGAGTAGCTTCGCAAATGTGATGTTTGGTCTGCGTTTTGCGAAGAGAGAGGCCTTCACAAATACGAAGGGCGAGTCACATTTGCGACAATTGGACGACTAAGGCACTTATCGCATTTGCGATTAGTGGTTCGCATTTGAGAATATTGCAATTACGAACAAGGCTTCAGAATTGCGATAACTGCAGGTGGGTAAAGGTTGGGTGTTTCGGGGCTTAGTTCATTTTACACCATTTTTGGAAATCTAGACTCCATAAGGTAATTTTTGGAGAGCACTTTCTTCCCAGCTTTATAGGTTAGTAACTTTAACTTATTTTCATTACTTTTTCATGAATTTCATCATCAAATCTAGGATTCTTAGAGTAGAAGTTGGGGGATTTGGGTAGAATTTATGGATTTTGTAATATTGAGGTTTACACCTCAAATTGAGATCAGATTTTGAAATAAATCACATATTCGGGCTCGGGGGTGAATGGATAATCGGGATTTGGTCTTAATCTTGGATTTCGACCACGCGTGTGCGGGTTGACTTGTGGTTGACTTTTTCAACTATGTTATAGATTGAACCTTTTTCATTCGAGGGTCGTTTCTAAAGCATGTTTTGACTTGTTTGAACAATAATTGACTAGATACAACTGTTTTGGAAGCTTGTTCTAAAGAAAAAGCCGTGTTGGACTGTTGATTCTGTTTCAGAAAGAGGTAAGTATTTTGGTTAACCTTGATTAAGGGAAATAATATATAACGAGACTATTTTCTATGTGTTTTTTGTGTTGGGGGTGACGTATATGCAAGGTTACAGGTGTATATATGTTGGCCATGGGATAAGTATGCAGGTAGTATTAACCTTATTTGTGCCATGTTACTTGTGTACTATGTCTTCCATACTTAGATAGATTGTATAATTCTTTGATTTCTCGTATTCATATTATTTTTATGTTGAGATTATTGAGATATTGGGTGTTGAGATCGTTGATTCGTTGTTGGTGCTAAATTTTCGACAAATTATCATACGAAGAGTCATGTTCAAATATTATTATTGATGTTGATTCTGCTTCCTACCTTGCTTGGTATTGTGTTATATTTGATGCTTGGTGAGGAAGAGTGAAATGCCCGAAAAATATTGTCATGTTTGTGAAAAGAGTAACTATGTATGAAGGGTGTTTTGGTGTTTTATTCATACATTGATATCATTGCATGAAGTGTGTTTCTGTACTTTGAGTGAAAGTGAAGATATGCGGGTGTTTCCAGGCTATTCTTCTATATAAGAAGTGCCTAAGGAACATGTGAAGCTGAAAGGACTTCGTTGACATGCCAGCTTCATCGAAAAGATATTTGCCCCTGGTTTTACATAATATCACTTCAATTGCCATCATAGAAATTTGTAAATAAAAGGAACTTTTGAGGCATTTTGAAGGCTCAAAATGTTAGGCCATGTCTGCTTTAATGAACATCTATTTTAGCCCCAGTTGTTCTATATTATTACACCATTTGCCATATACTCTATTTTACTGAATAAGGGAAATTTTGAGGTATTTTGAAGGTCCAAAATGCATGTTGCCACGTGGAGCCACATTTGCTTCTTTAGTCTACAGTTCTACATTGATTATGATTGGCCCACTAAATTTCGTAGTATTTGACAGGCTAACATCTGACAATTGCTCTTCTGATTAGAAGATTAGACTCTACCACTGACATTGATAATATCTTTGTTTACGTAACAACACTATTTTTCAGCTTTTACAAGTTGTAATTTATAATTTCATTTTACGTAACTTTTGAATATATATGTACTTTGATAAATATCATACTCTAACATGTTATTATATTTTTTTCCATCAATTATTTTTGGGGGAGCTTTGTATTTAGTTTACATGGAAAGATAGATTACAAGGTAGTTCTAAAAAATTAAAAAAGGAATATCGAATAAAACTGGTAGAGAAAACTACAGCTAATAAGAGTTTCAGAAAATCTGAACTGTTGCAATAATTCACAATCCTATCTTAAATGATGCAATAATTCACAATCCTATCTTAAATAAAGCAATAATTCACTATTCTAAATGTAAAGTAAAAGTTATATAATTCCCTAACTATGTAATGTTTAAAAGTTTGCAAGCAATTCTTTGTTTTAATTTTAATGTTTAGAAGTGTATAAATATTTTTTTCTCTTTATTTGTTATTTGATGCAATATATATTATATTTAGTTTTACGAAGTTTATCGCCAATGCGCTCTTGGAAATGTTTGTTTTTGTTAGTGGATGTAATACTATAGAAATCTTCTTACTTAAGCCATGAATCTCATATCCTAATGATAGTGTGATGTATAAAAAGGTCATAGGTTTGTAACCACAAAATAGTGTGATGTATAAAAAAAGTTAAAGGCACACTTTAGTGGAAAAAAACTGTCACGACACAAACTAACCCCTGTCGTGACGGCGCCTATCGTGGAACTAGGCAAGCCGACTTATTTTCAAAACAAACCGATATTTTTATTTCAAAGATAATTTCAATGTTATTTAACACAAAAATCTTCGTAAAGGAGTTCCAATCAAAATAAAAGTGCGGAAGGAAAAGCCCGACATCGGAGTGTCACTAGTCATGAGCATCTACTACAATCTGTCTAACAATATCAAGGATAACTCAGCCTGAAAAATAGCTAAATACAACTAGAGGAAGATAAGAGGGAGAAGAGCAGGGGTTGCGATCGCCAAACAGCTACCTTGCTATCTCCAAGAAACATCTGCAACCAGAACAATCAATAACCGCTACCGTATCCAGCTACACCTGGATCTGCATACAATGTGCATGGAGTAACGTGAGTACGCCAACTCAGTAAGTAATAACAATAAATAAAGATTAAGCAGCAGTGACGAGCAACAAAGCATATAACTTTCATATCATGAAATCTCAGTAAAATACCTCCTGCTTTTAAAAATCAGGATTTGAATCAAAACATCTCGTTTAAACCCAGTTCCAGTAAAAATCATTTAAAGATATTTTTCAACAGTTTTCAGACAGAGAAAAAATACAAAGGTGAGCAAAAACGATAAAATCATAAACAGCCCCTCGGGCAAAATATCACTCATATACAGCCCCCGGGCAAACCTCACAGTCACTCATGCTATTCGGGCATACCTCATAATCACTCTTGCCACTCGGGCATACCTCACAATCACTCTTGCCACTCGGGCATACCTCACAATCACCCAAGCCTCCCAGTCACTCAGCACTCGGCACTCGCACTCAGTAGGTACCTGCGCTCACTGGGGGTGCGTACAGACTTCGGAGGGGTCCTTTAGCCCAAGCGCTATAATCTGCACGGACAACTCACGTGCTGGATAACTCACGTGCTATAATAATAAAATATGCTGCAGGCGGGCAGCCCCGATCCACGCTCATCCTCACAATCAGGCCCTCGGCCGATATCAAACATGTTGCAGCGTGCAGCCCAATCCCATAAATATGCAACATGCTGCGGCGTGCAGCCCGATCCCATAAATATCCTCACAAATCAGACCCTCGGCCTCACTCAGTCATAAACCTCTCAAGCCACTCGGGCATTTCAGTGAAACAGGGCATTCGACCCCAAATATTTATATGCATCAAAATAGAGTCATAAAACTGAGTTATGCGATAAACAAGTATAAACATGACTAAGTATAGATTTCAATCGAAAACAGTAAAAGGATAGTGAGAAAAAGCCCCTAAGGGTCCAAACAACACTGGCACAAGGCCCAAACATGGCATTCAGCCCAATTTACAGAAGCTATTTCTAAAACATATAAGTATCATATAGTTTCAACAAAGTATGCAACTTTACAGTTGCTACGGGATAGACCAAGTCACAATCCTCAACAGTGCACGCCCACACGCCCGTCACCTAGCACGTGCGCCACTAAAAATAGTTGAATGATACAAAATCCGAGGTTTCGTACCCTCAGGACTAGATTTACAATCGTTACTTATCACAAACCGGTCAAATCTCTACCCCGCAATGCTCTTGTCTCTGGACTCGGCCAATAAATAATCTAAATCTATTTACAATCAGTACAATACCATCAATATACGCTAATGGAATGAATTCCACAAGAAAAACTATCAAATTAGACCAAAACCCGAAATTGGCTCAAACCCGGACCCCGGGCCCACGTCTCGAAATCTGATAAAATTTACAAAACTAGAAAGCTCATTCACTCACGAGTCTAACCATATCAAATTCATCAAAATCCGACACCGTTTGGTCCTTCAAATCCATAAATTAAACTCTTAAAAATTCCAAGCTCTAACCCCTCATTTTCACTAATTATAATAATTAAACAACGGAAAATCACCATGTATACAAGTATTAGGGCTCAAGCAACTTACCTCAATGATAGCCCTTGAATCACCTTTCGAAAATTACTCCAAAAGCTCCAAAAACCGACTTGAAAATGGTAGAAATGAACCAAAATTCGCGAAGTGCTATCTATACATTTTGCCCAGATTTTCGTACCTGCGGCCTATTCCACGCGCTTGCGAGACCGCACTTGCGCTCAAAAATCTTCGCACCTGCGAGAATCACTTAACTCTCAGCCTCCGCACCTGCGCCCAGGTCTCGCACCTGTGGGTTCGCAGGTGCGTCCAAATCCTTCGTGTCTGCTCTCCAGCCTTGGCCTCCCATTTTCCGCTTCTGCGCTTCAAATTCTCGCGCATGCGGTAGCGCACCTGCACATTTCCTTCCGCTTCTGCGAAGCCTGCCCAGCGCCCTCTTTTCCGCATCTCCGGACTCCCCTTGCCCACCAGCGACCTCGCACTTGCGACTGCTCCTTCCGCAGGTGCGGAAATAGCAGTAGCAGCAGCTTCAGCTGCATTTTCCAACTTCGATAAATCCGCTAACCACCCGGAATCACCCCGAGGCCCGCAGGACCTCAACCAAAAATACCAACAAGTCATATATCAACATACAAATTTAGTCGAACCTTCGAATCACTCAAAACAACATCAAATCACCAAATTACCCTCGGATTCAAGCCTAAGAACTTCTAAATTTTTCAAATTCTGCAACCGATACCGAAACCAACAAAACCACATCCAAATGAACTCAAATTTTGCACACACGTCACAAATGACGCTACGAACTCATTCAAACTTTCAGAATTCCATTCCGACGCCGATATCAAATTTTTCACTGCCGACCAAAAATCACCAAATTTCCAATTTCGCCAATTCAAGCCTAATTCTACCACGGAGCTCCAATCACATTCCGGACGCACTCCTAACTCAAAAATCACCTAACGGAGCTAATGGAACCATCAGAATTCAAATTCGAGATCGTTTACACATAGGTCAACATCCGGTTAACTTTTCCAACTTAAGGTTCTAAATAAGAGACTAAGTGTCTCATTCCACTTCCAAACCACTCCGGGCCCGAACCAACTAACCCGGTATATCATAATATAATTTAAGAGCATAAAGGAAACAGAAATGAAAAAAATTGAACTATAACTCCCGAAACGACTAGTCGGATCGTTAGAAAAACAATGCTTCAAACCAAACCCGTGGTCATAGGGTAATGGAATAGGCAGGAGCCACAAGTTGAAAAGCCAGCATTTTTATAAAATAAATACGAAGTATATACTTATAAGTGTGCTAGAGGTTCACGAACAGATCATAGGCAACTAAAGAAGTAAAAATGAGATTCAGGTGATTTGTGGGGACTCTAATTCACTTAAGAAAAAAGAAAGTTGAACTAAGCTATCTTTCTTTCTTCCGTTGGAGAATTGAGATAGGCAAATAAATCACGAGATCAACGGTGTCCTTCAAGAAATGATAATGTACAGAAACGATAATAGTACAGTGTAATATAGCATAAAGTACACTATATTAATGAGAAGCATCTTTTCATTTACTAGAGTTGCAGAAAAAAGTACATGGTCCAACTCCACGTGCCCGAACATATTTGTAATTTGTAAATATTTTACTTTTCAGCTATACCTCAAACTTTATTAATTGGAGATCAGAGGACTAGGGATAATTTTAGTAAAAAGATGCACTTATAATTAGGTATAATAATTTTCTTAATGAGTCCGAAAAACCTTAAATTACGTTTTGGATAAGATAGTATAACACAAATTGTTGGGCCCGTAATATTCATCAGCTGATATACATACTTAAGAAGTTAAATACTTAAATATTTATGAAATTCCCGTTTAACATTTGAAAATATTATTTAAAAATATTTGAGAGCCTCACGAATAATTTTAGGATTTTGCGCACGGGCTTTACCTCCTCTAGGTATATTATATGTGAAGATGAGAATAAAAGAACGAAGGGTGATGCCATGCGATTTTGTTGGTTTTATTGCTCCTTGCTTTGTTATTCGGAATGTGGACTTGGCTTTGTGGCTTCGTTATTTACTTTTGAAGGTTGTTCGGGATTGTTGTAAAATTACAAGTAGTGGCTTACTCAGTGACACTTTACTTATTTTCCCATTTTATGTCACTTTACTTGTGTACCTGTTACCCCTTTTACTGTTATTAACCCGTTATTATACTTGATACTTTACATGTTATTTCATTACTTCTTGATATATAATTACACATGTTTATCGTAGGTGTCTTGACTTAGCCTCGTCACTAACTCATCATGGTTAGGCTCGACACTTACGAAGTATATTAGGTCGGTTATACTTATACTATATTCTGTATTTTTTGTGCAGATTTGGGCATTGGTACTAGCGGAGTCCCGAGAGGTGCTTAGCGGATACAAGTCTGGTGATTCGAGGTAGAGCTGCATTCCGTTCGTAGGCCTTAGAGTCATGTTCCTATTTCTATTTTATTATTTCTATTTTACGGAAAGTGTTGAACTTCTTTCAAAAAAATATACTTAGTAAACTCTAGTAGCTCATGCACTTCTGACTTCACGTCTGGGATGATTTACGTTAGTGTTGGTTTTAGACTTATCATGTATAACTCTAAGTTGCGTTTACACTATGTTATTATCCTGATGTTAATTATTTATTGCAGTTCTTTCGTATTTTCTGTTGTATGTTGGATTGCTTATCAAGCCGTGTTAAGCTCCATCACGATCCCAATTTGTTGGGATTTTTGGTCGTGATAGAAGTCAGCCAATGCCATAAGAAGTAATCCAACCAATAAAGATGCGATCTTTAAAGAATTCCCAAAAAATTATCAAAAGTCAACCCGAGCCCGCATACTCAAAATTTAGAACCAATGCATAAATCTGATGTCCCATAACCTGTCAAATCCATGTATATAATTAATTTTTAAAATTGAGTCCAAATTGTACTCACATCCTCAAAATACACTCTTGTAAAGTATAGTCAAAATCCAAAATTCCATCTAACAATTACATATTTTGGTGTTAATAATTTGTCAACATTCTTGAAATAATACCAAAAATTAGTAGAAATCACTCACCCCATAATCTTGTATGAAAATCGCGAAGCAAAATCGCCCCTCTCTGAGTCTAGGGCTCAAAATATGAAATAATGAGTCAAAATCTCGAAATAAGCACTTAAATAAGTCTGCACAGGGTTACCCTTCACGAACACAGTCCATGCTTCAAATCATTTACCAGAAGTTCCTCCTTCGCGATCATAGTAGATACCTCACGATCGCCATGCACTTCCTGACCAAACTATGCGAACACGACATAACATAAGCGAACGCGTAGACTTAGCTTCCAGCATACTTCGCGAACACAATCATTTCTTCACAAATGCGAAGGCTTCAACCGAACTTCCAATTCCTTATTTGCAAATGGGGTAGCCCTACGAACGCAAAGAGCGAAACTCTCTAGCTCCAAAACCTTCATCGTGAACGTGGCGCGAATGCAATGAACACTAAACACCAACACAAATCAGCCATGCAAACTCATATGAAATGGTCTGAAACTACGCCGAATAATATCTGAGCCCTCTCGAGACCTCGTTTAATCATACTACCAAGTCCAAATACCTTAGTCAAGCTTATCCAAAGGTTAGAAATAACACAAATAACATCAATATCAAGAATCGAAAATAAAATTATTCTCTTAACTTTCAAACCTTCAAACTTCACAAAACGTGTCAGAAGCACACTTAAACATTTTGAATCACAAAGAAACTTTGCACACAAGTTCGAATCATTTAAATGAACCCAATCAAGGTCTCGAAACCACAATAGGAGTCCGATAACACCAATGTCAACTTTCGATCAAACCTATGAACTATGAAATTCGTCAAATTGCCAATAGTTGTTCCAAAGCTATTCGATAAAGGTATAATTCATCATACACATCACCGTGGGTGATCTCACGTCACCTCAATCCATACAAGCCCGTCAATGCACTTCTAACTGAAGATTCTTCCTTTAACTTAGCTTACAATCTTTAGAACAAGATTTCAATATCTGAAACTCCCTCTGAGATCTGATTCTTGCATATATACACTGAATCAATCTCAACAAGATGAATCAAGCCATCAATATACTGCCAAGATCTAACCATATGAAGTACCATATAACTCATGTACTCATAACAATAACTTCCAATAATAATAGTTTCTCATTACCAAACTTGGTACCAGTAATATACCTCATATCAAATTGAACCTTGTTCCTAACCTTCACAACACTGCTACGGAAGAAAGAAGCATGTAGAGACTCTTAACCACCCACCAAATCAATAAGTCATGGAGTTCTCTCGCCTGACAAGGACCGTTGCCAAATTCTGAGCTGATTAATGACAGTACTGTTCCCAATATACCTTATCCCAGCCTGATTCCACAAATACCAGGTCCAATCACCTTGTCTCACCCAATACAAATTGCCTGACCGGCATGTCACATCAAATTCCATCTAGCACCTCATGCGATGCGACCCGTATGCCAAACAAGTAAAATTCCAACATGACCAAGGATGGAAAGAGAATACAAATAAGAGAACTATCCAGCATGTTCATCTGATATAACAAAAGAAGCATAGTGCGATGAATCCATCCCACAAGGAAGAAACAAAAAACACGACTTAAGCATAGGTAGTCGTATCCCAACATAGTCCATTGCAGCGTGCAACTTGAGCCCGCATCATACCATTGCAGCACGCAACCCGATCCAAATATATTAATCCACATGGGAATAGTTATTGAGAAATAATTCTCATGCTGACCAAACATACGTGTATCAACATCAAGCACACAGAGTGCATACACATAACCATGGGGAGACAGATAGCATAATGTGCTACATAAAGGCAAACAGAACCACAACCACAACCACAGTGTGATAAGAAAATCAACATCTCATGAGTCATCTCACTTATATATCACCACATAAGAGAGAAACATAAAAAGTATATCGGAGCATGAATAACAACCATTCTGTCCGACGGCACACCCATAGTAAATGATGTGCATGATTATGCAAACTCAATATGTTATAGAATACGTATTCACATTAGGCCCACCAATAGGCCCCTAAACCATTTCACACCATTCTGAAATAGGCAGATAGCCTTCCAGAGGTCCACATTGACCTACCCATAATTGTAAGGCCCCGTGAAATCTTTTCTAAAAACTGGGATTTGGTGATGCCGGGGCAGGCATAAAGGTTAATAATAGTAGAAATTCTTTGACGGGTAGAGATTATATATATGTTTTGAGGATGTGTTTCTCAGGCTCTCTGACAGGTGGATAGTCCCAGTTACAGGGAAAACTTTGGCGAAAGTTTTGGAAATATAGGGAGTTAGTCAAATTTGGGGCTGCTGGTATATGGTATGAAAACTGAGTTGCATAAGATCATAATAGTGAACCTTGACCCTCATTCGAGGATGAATGATCTTAAGGGGGGGGGGGGGGGGGATGTAAGGCCCCGTGAAAACTTCCCTAAAAACCGGCGTTTGGTGAGCAGGCGCAAAGGTTAATAATAGAAATTCTTCGCGGCGAGCTTGCTCGCTGCGGTTCGGACTTTTTGGATTGAACAGTGCGCTCAGGTGTTGAAGGAAAATATTTGGCAAAAATAGGCATTTCTGCGGCCGCATAATCACTCTGTGTACCGCACAAATTTTTGCGGCCCATTATTCGACCGCATAATCATTTTGCGGGCCGCACTCTTATCGCACAATCAACCTTGGAGTTTTGCGGAGGGAGGTTCTGCAGCGCATTATGCGACCACAGAATAGGTCTGCGGGCTGCATAGTGACCGCAGATCCAGTCAGTTTGTTTACAGTTTTTGGCACCCAATTTGTGCGGCCGATATGCGGAATGCATATCCATTATGCGGTCGCATATGCGACTGCAGATCCTGTGTTGGGGCTTCATTTTAGGTTTTTATAACCCGACCCTACTTCGATATATCTACGCAAAGGATCATATTTTTAGAAAAATCTGATATTTTAGAGTGAGAAAGAGTGCTTACTGTGGGGGAGTAACCTTGAACCTATTATCCATCAATTCTTGCTCAATCATTGAGGATTAACAAAGAAAGTCTTCATCCTAAAAGTAAGAATCTATGCCCTAGTTATTAATTTCGAAAATTTATAAAAATGGGATAATTAGGGAGATAATTATTGGGTGTGGGGGTTGTTGTCTTGCATGCATGTATTCTTGAAGTATGTGGGGAGGTTGTGAGCTAAAAATGGTAGAGAATGGGTTGGGGAATTATGGAACCTTCCACAAAGGGCCTTAAAACATTGATGCTCACCTAGTGTTTGATAATATGCTCAAATGAGCTAGAATCATGACCATCTTACTAATTTTTGTCCAACTTTTTATATTTCTAAAATAGATTGAAGTTGCTAATAATTCTGGAAAGTTTTAAACATTTAAGGAAGCTCAATTGAGGTATGTTGGCTAAACCCCCTTCTTCTTAAAATCGAATCCCACAGTGTTAATGTAATTGGTATAAGTCCTTGACCATTATTGAATTGGCTATTCCTAATGTGTCTGTGTTGAAGGATGTATGTTCAATAATTACTCTAAATGCTTCATCATGTCATCTTGGCATTTGAGGATGTGTTAAAAAATATGGAATATGTGTTAGGAACGTTAAGACTTCAAGTCAAGATCAAAATAAAGGTTGTTATGCCAAATTGTATGAAAATCCTCTATGTGCCTAAGATTCTCAAATTGCTCTTATGTGAAATTAATGTCTTGAATGGAAAGCCTTATTATTGTTGATAATTATAATGATGTTTGAATATGGAAAAGGGAACTGGAATTATGAAATACGGCCAAGTTCCAATAATGACTTTATAATTTTGGCCATTAGTTCCAATGAATCGAAATGATATGAAAGAAGTGCGATGTGAGATGATTGACTGAAAAAGGTAATGTCTTGGTGAGACGGCCTAGCCGATCGGGCCGTAATCGGATGCCATGCCGCACACATAGTGGTAACTGTGCTGAAAATGATAATTAAAATTGTGGTTATGGTTGATATCTCAAATGAGATGACCTAGCCGATCGGGTCATGATCGGACTCCGTGTAACAATATAGTGGTATTGTGAGTTATAGTATATCGACACTAAAGATCACCCAACCTAATAACATGGAAATTGACTTGAAAACTGATGTGATCCTTAACTTGATGTTTTAGTATTATTTGAAGCTCTTATTGAATTCTTGACTGTTTCCCCCTTGTATTATTATTCATTCTATTGAGATGATGTTTAGTTTTACATACTAGTACAATTCGAAATTACTAACGTCCATTTTCCCGATGGAGCTGCATCTTTAATGGATGCAGGTGGTTCAACAGCAGGTAGCATTGACTAGCGTTAGCAGTACACCTTCCTCCTAGAAGACTTGGTGAGCCCACCTCATTCGGGGGTCATGTATCTTTTGTACATTTTGTTATCATGTTTGGAGGTATAGCCGGAGCCTTTTTGTTGACACTATCATTGTACTCCTTTGAATCATTTAGAGGCTCCATATACATTATGTGGGTTGTATGCCGGTGTTGGGAAAACTCAAACAATTCATGTTTATGTTTGAATGAACCATTAGTTCCACTTTAGCCTATAAAATGATGTGTATTTTGAGATATTAAAGATGAGAAACTAATAGAAAGATTTTGGTATTGTATTCATGACCTCCCTATTATCTAATTAATGAATATATGTCACCTCTTTTCCATGAGTGAGTTTGTGGTAGAAAGTATCTAGAAGGCTTGCTCGGCCGGGTTTACTTGGTTGAGCGCCGGTCACACTTCCCGGGGTTGGGGCGTGACAAACTTGGTATCAGAACCTAAGGTTTAAAGTGTCCTAGGATGTCTCGGAGCCATGTCTAGTAGAGTCATCTTTATCGGTGTGTTGTCGACCACATCTATAAGTTGGAGGCTACTGGGACATTTAGGAATAATACTCTTCTTTGATATTCTGGATCATACGATGAAACTGATTGTGAAACGTTTCCTCCTCTAATTCGTGCATTCCTTTAACTTTCAATACATGGCGCCTAAGAAGAGAGCAAGAACTGGACAAGGAGCCAATGCCGCCTTAGGAGTAGCAGTTGACCCTTTATTTAGTGAGGCGGGTGAATACCCGAGGGGTGAGGATAATCCCCCGACTGCTACATTGCCTGATTCCACTACACCTGACGAGGCCGCACCAGTTCCTACACCTACTGAGGGTGCAGCGGTTCCTCCAACTGATATTCCGGTTCCACCTCCAGCCTCAACTTCCGGTTCTGGTATTTCTAATGGGAATCTTAGGGGAGCAATCCAGATGCTGACACAGATAGTGGCTTCTCAAGCCCAGATATCAAATGTTGCACCCACTTCTTCTAGCCAACAAGGGGATTCTATTGGTTCTAGGATGAACAGGTTTCTTCAGTTGGATCCTCCGGTGTTCACGGGTGCTAACCCCAAGGAGGACCCATAGGACTTCATTGATGAGATGCATAAGACTTTCCGGGTTATGCGCGCTACTGAGACTGAGGGAGTGGAGTTGGCCGCCTACAAAGGGGTGGCCTATTCTTGGTTTGAGTTGTGGGAGGACTCTCGGGAGGAGGGGAACCCTCCAGCGAGGTGGAGTGAGTTTGCTGACTCTTTTATGGACCATTTCTTGCAGGCCGAGACTAGGGTAGCCCGTTCCACATAGTATGAGAACCTTAAACAAGGTAGTAAGAATGTGTGGGAGTATCACATGGAGTTCGCGCGTTTGTCTAAATATGCCATTCTCATGTTGCCTACTATGGAGGCTAGAGTGTACTGGTTTGTGCAGGGCCTTAGCCCTTTGTTTATCAATAAGGCCACTACAACTACCTTGAATTCAGATATGAACTATGGGAAGATGATTCAAGCTACAGCGAACTATAAGTTGAAGAACATAATGGAGCGAGAGTGTACCAGCAAGGCCCGGTCCGCGGGCAACTTTAGGGAGTCATTTGGTGGGGGGAGATCAGCTTTTAGGGGAAGGTCTTCAGGGCCATCCTAGTCTTTTACTCAGTCTTCAGCCAGTGCACCGCCAGCAGGGCCCAGTATGCAGAAGGGGAGTCGTTTCAGGCCCAATCAGGGCAGCATGGGACCCCACCAGTAGGGCCGATCAGGAGGGAGATTCCAGCAGCAACGGAGGCCCCCATGCCCTAGGTGTGGGAAGATGCACTTGGGGATCTGCTACATAGACTTACCTATATGTTGCAGGTGAGGATTGCGGGGTAATATTCAGAGGGAGTGTCGTTCATCCCGCCAGGGTGCGGGCTGGGGCACAACTCCTCCATCTAGTTCTGCAGATACTACATCTTCAGCACCCCCTCCATCTAGAGGTACTCCAACAGCAGCATGGCGTGGTGTAGCTAGGGGTGGTGCGCATTTCTTGGCAGCCAAGACTAGGGCAGCCCATGCCACGGAGTTTGAGAACCTCAAACAAGGTAGTAAGAGTGTGGGGTAGTATCACATAAAGTTCGCGCGTTTGTCTAAATATGCCATTCTCATGTTGCCTACTATAGAGGCTAGAATACGCTAGTTTGTGCAGGGCCTTAGCCCTTTGGTTATTAATGAGGCCGCTACAACTGCCTTGAATTCAGATATGAACTATGGGAAGATTGTAGCATTTGCTCAAGCTACAGAGAACCGTAAGTTGAAAAACAGAATGGAGCGAGAGGGTACCAGCAAGGCCCGGTTCGCAGGTAACTTTGGGGAGTCATTTGGTGGGGAGATCAGCTTTTAGGGGAGGGTCATCAGGGCCATCCCAGTCTTTTGCTTAGTCTTCAGCCAGTGCACCACCAGCAGGGCCCAGTCAGCAGTAGAGGAGTCATTTCAGGTCCAATCAAGGCAGCAGGGGACCCCACCAGCAGGGCCAATCAGGAGGGAGATTCCAGCAGCAGCGGAGGCCCCCATGCTCCAGGTGTGGGAAGTTACACTTGGGGATCTGTTACATGGACCTACTTATATGTTACGGGTACGGATTGAGGGGTCATATTTAGAGGGAGTATCGTTCATCCCGAAGGGTGTGGGTAGGGGCACAACTCATCCATCTTGTTTTGCAGCTGCTACATCTTCAGCACCCCTCCAGCTAGAGGTACTCCAGCACTGCCAGGGCGTGGTTCAGGATGACCTAGTCGTTTCTATGTTATGGGTCATTGCCAGAGTGCAGAGGCTTCTCCAGATGTTGTCACAGATATATTGACTGTCCAATCTCATGATGTATATGATCTTATTGATCCCGGTTCCACTTTGTCCAATGTTACCCCTTATGTTGCTATGGAATTTGGGATAAAACCGGAACAGCTTCCTGAGCCGTTCTCTGTATCTACTCCGGTTGGCGAGTCTATTATGTCCGCATGGGTTTATAGGGGTTGTGTTGTCACGGTGCATGGTTGGGACACTGTGGCCGATCTCATTGAATTGGGGATGGTCGATTTTGACGTAATTATGGGAATGGATGGGCTTTATTCATGTTTTTCCAAGCTCGATTGTGGAACTAGGACTGTGTGGTTTGAATTTCCAAATGAGCCAGTTGTTGAATGGAGGGGGGATAATGTGATGCCAAAAGGTAGGTTTATTTCATACCTTAAGGCCACGAAGATGATTAATAAGGGGTGTATCTATCATTTGGTCCGGGTTACGGACACCGATACTGAGGCACCTACACTCTAATCTGTGCCAGTTATGAACGAATTTCCAGAGGTCTTTCCTGATGAGCTCCCTAGGATTTCGCTAGACAGGGAAATTGATTTTGGGATTGATGTAATGCCAGGCACGCAGCCTATATCTATTCTGCCCTACATGATGGCACCAACAGAATTGAAGGAGCTAAAGGAACTATTGAGGGATTTGCTAGAGAAGGGTTTCATCTGACCGAGTGTGTCACCATGGGACGCACCAGTTCTCTTTGTGAGGAAGAAAGATGGATCACTGAGGATGTGTATTGACTACCGGCAGCTCAACAAAGTCACAATAAAAAACAAATACCCATTACCAAGAATAGATGATTTGTTTGATCAATTACAGGGCGCTAGGTACTTCTCCAAAATTGATTTATGGTCCGGGTACCACCATTTCCACATATACATTTTGAATCCATTAGAACCCTCTCGATAGTCATCCATTCTGCTCAAATCTAATTTACTCCGCCCCAAATGGGACGAAAGACATGTGCTCCTTTAACACAGTAAACACTCAAATAAGTAACCTTGCCTTAACACGACCAACCAGATTCATACTTCGTATGCACTACATCCTTCAAAATAACAACTTAATCATACCAAACTTTTCATATTCCTATAAAGTGCCTTATAACCCATATTCAAGAGTTTCCTTACTCGAGTCATCCTCGATCTCCATCTCTGCGAGTCATAACTGATCCACAAGTATGCCTCCGACCAAAACAAAAATTTAACACATAACCATGAAATCAAATTGTCAATAGCAGGCTCCCCCACTTAGCCTTAAGCTACAATTATATAAAAATTAGAACCCGCAAGGATTTCTCCTTCTCAATTACCAAGATCTCGCACCGTTAACCCGCCAAATTTCTTGAAATCTTTTGTTAAGCTTTTCATGAACATTCTGAATCACCAGCTATAGTCACACACTCGACCTCTTATCAGGTAGCAAGTAATATTCCTCGCAGAAGTTTCATCAACATCACGCCACCGCTTACCACTTACAGGAGATAACCCACTTGTGGAATTCCTTACCGACATCTTCCAACGACGCTGCACTGGGTGCAACAAATACGTAATCAACAAATTCTCCTGAGCTAATGCTAGCCCACCATTTGTATAAGTCTGCACTTTCCCTTTTGACATCAACTGAAAGTTCAATAATACCTTCCGAACTCAAGTCATATTGCGCTTGAAACGATAATCAGATCTTCACATCCCTCTTTATTTCAAACAAAATCCTTTCTGCCATATTCAATCTTTTTTCGTACAGTAACCCTCACTCCAAATAAAGTCCGTAGGCCAAATCACATTCTATCACGATTCCAAATCGTTCTACACTTTCTCAAGGCACGCGACTACCCTACCACATAATTCATATGCTAATCTGCCACTCTTACTTCGGTTAAACCATCTCCTTTAAGCAACTTCTCAACCTCTACTTCTCCTACTTGACCTGCTAGTACTTCAACCACCGTGAAACACTTCTCGTCATGTCTTCCCTCACACTTTGCTGCCCAACTGTTGCATCAAATCAAAATGCATCTCTGTCGCACCTGAACCAATAAATTGTTACCGACTCTATGCCTCTACGAAGATCATCTTTATTGAGCCATCAATATTAGAAATACCAATTCGATTCTGAAACTCTGCACACAGCTATCTCTGGCAACCGCCCCGCATGCACCATTTCATAACACCCTTCTCCGAAGGCAAAATCCAGGAAGATCGTAACACCGGAGGACCATAATGCGTTCAAACAAGGACGGCGATACAGCATCACAATGAAAATTCGACCATGCTCGCAAATACCAAGTCTTATAACTTTAATAACCAACTTGGACATCTATAGTCCGACTGCCTTTCCTCCGCTTGAATTAATTGTTGAACCCCTTAATCATGTACTGATAAATCCTCTCTTCGAGCCATTCACCGCCTCAACACATAATGAGTACCTTACCATTACACCAATATTATGCGATAACAACACATAGCCATCGTGGCAACCCGTGCACAGTCTCGAAATCATATACTGAGCTGGAATAAAAGAACATTCAAATTGTCTTAACACATCCCGCAGTTACATCATACTCATCACAAAGCCATTCCACCACTCATCGAGACACAAATTCCACTCGTAGGTGATATTACCGGACATATGAGTCCAAATGTACAGGTTACAACTGAAGCTACTGAGCGTAAGTTGCGGTCTAAACCTAGTCTCAAGTCCTCCAGACTAGCCCATCACCAAAACATGTAATATACATCTCAAACATCGTTCGTAGAATCACACCCTGGCGATGCACAACTGATACCAAGCGCTCATGTGCGCATACAAAATGCGTGAAAGGAATTCAAAGAGTTATGTTTCCAGCTGAATCAATTCTGCACGATAGAATACAAGAAGGGAAATTTTCATAAGTGTTCTGCAGCATCTCGAAGATAAGTACAGACGTCTCTGTACCGACCCGCAAGCCCCTACTAAACCTGCTCATGACTCGTGAGACCTACATAACCTAGGCTCTGATACCAACTTGTCACGACCCAAAATCCCAACCTATTGTGATGGCGCCTATCTCGATACTAGGCAAGCCGAAAGTCTCAATAAACCAAAACTTCTCTTTAAGATTGAAAATATAATATTTAAATACAATACAAACACTCCCCAAAACCTGGTGTCACTGAGTACATGAGCATCTAATATGAATACAAGTCTATAATAGTCCGAGACTAAATATAGTAAATAAAGAGATAGAGAAGGAGACACAAGGTCTGCGGAACGCGGCAACTACCTCAAAATCTCCTGAAAAAGCAACCACTCGAAAGGATCAAAACCCGCTATGTCCGGGAACACCTGGATCTGCACACGAAGTACAGGGTGTAGTATGAGTACAACCAACTCAGCAAGTAACAATAATAAATAAGGAACTGAAGATAGTAATGACCTACACAATTATGTTTCATTTCCCATAATTCCAGCAAAGAATAGACATGTTATCAAATCTGGCAGTTTAAAGTCAAATCAATTTTTATACAGTTCCTGTTCATATAATCCGTATATCAACAATCTTTGAGAGATTTCACAACAATGACAGATAGCAACTAAGTGCAACAATAAATGGAAATCAAGTACAACCTCTTAGGACAACAATCACTCACTGGGCTCCCAGCCCTCATCACTCACTCTCAATGGGTACCCGTGCTCACTGGGGTGTACGGACTCAGAAAGGCTCCTACAGCCCAAGCGCTATAATCTGCACGGACAACTCATGTGCCATAATATAAATATCTGGATCCGCACAGCCAACTCACGTGCTATAGTTTAATATAAGGATCCGCACGGCCAAATCACGTGCTGCACGGCCAACTCACGTGCTGCACGGACAACTCACGTGCTATGATATCAATATCTCACAATCAGGCCCTCGGCCTCTCTCAGTCATAAATCTCTCCTGTCTCTCGGGCTCTCATTAATCATGAAATCAGCCCAAACAACAATGATATGATGTATCAATAATAATAATAGAGACTGAGCTAAAATGTGCAAGTAAAAACTGAGACTGAGTACATATAGCGTTTAGCAAGCAATTCCACAAGTACGCGACCTCTGTGGGTCCCAACAGTACTATCACATAGCCTAAGCATGATTACTAACTTGATTTACAATCAAAATTTTTATCAACACATATAGAGCATATAGGTAACGACAAATTATTCAACTTTACAGTTTCCCAGGACGGACCAAGTCACAATCCTCTCGGTGCACGCCCATACGCCCGTCACCTAGCATGTGCGTCACCTCCAAAATAATCACATGATACCAAAATCCGGGGTTTAATACCCTCAGGACCAGATTTAAAACGGTTACTTACCTCAAAACGTGAAACTCTTTACTCTACTATGCCTTTGCCTCGCAAATCGGCCTCCGAATGCCTCGAATCTAGTCACAAATAATTCATTTCAGTCAATAAAATTTATTGGAATTAATTCCATAAGAAAATGCTAATTTTCCATAAAAATCCGAATTTTAGCTCAAATATCGCCCGTAGGGCCCACATCTCGGAACTTGATAAAAGTTATTAAATCCGAAAGCCTATTCAACCACGAGTCTACCCATACCAATTTTACCAAATTATGACCTCAACTCGACCCTCAAATCTACAAATCTTATTTCCAAATTTCTAAGTTCCAATCTCCGATTTACATCTCAAAATCATGTAATCTAGTCGGATTTTTCGATGATAATTCAATATTATGTAGTAGAAATGATCACAAGGGACTTACCTCAAGTTTGCCTTGAAAATATATAAAACATCGTCTCTCCTCAAACTCCAATTTGTCAAAAATGGCGAATGGGACGAAGTCCCTGTTTTTATAATTCTGCCAGACAACCTCGGTTCTGCCTCGATCTTGGACTTCGATCGAGGTCCTCGATCCTATTCCTCGATTCTGGCCCTCGATCCTGGTCCTTGATCCTAGGCCTCGATCCTAGCACTCGATCCTGGCCCTCGATCGTGGCTTCGACCCTGCCTTCGACCGTGGCCCTCGACCCTGGGCTCGATCACAGCTTCGATCGTGGCCCTCGACCCTGGGCTCATCATGGATTCGATCGTGGCCCTCGATCCTGGGCTCGATCTGGGATCGATTCTGGCAGGTTCTGGGTTTGATTCTGAGAGATTTCTAGGCTCGAATCTAGCAGAAGGAATTTCCAATAGAAGGAAATTGCAGCAACTATTGTAGTTCAATTTTTTGATCCGTTAACCATCTGAAACTCACCCGAGGCCCTCGAGACCTCAACCAAATATACCAACAAGTTCTAAAACATCATATGAACTTAGTCAAATCCTCAAATCACCTTAAACAACGCTAAAACCATGAATTACACCCCAATTCAAGCCTATTGAACTTTGAAATTTCTAATTTCTACAAATAACGCCGAAACCTATCAAATCACGTCCGATTGACCTCAAATTTTGCACACAAGTCATGAATGACATAACATACCTATTATAAATTTTAGAATCGGATTTCGACCTCGATATCAAAAAGTCAACCCCTCGGTCAAACTTCCTATAAATTCAACTTTCAGCATTTCAAGTCTAATTCCTCTATGGACCCCCAAAAATTCTTCCAGACACGCTCCTACGTCCAAAATCACCATACGGAGCTATTGGAATCATCGGAATTCGAATCCGAGGTCGTTTACACATAGGTCCATATCCGGTCCACTTTTCTAACTTAATTTTTCAATTATGAGACTAAATGTCTCATTTCACTCTGAATTCCTTCCGGACCCGAACCAACTAACCCGGTAAGTCTTAAAATGACTTTGAAGTATAAATTGAGCAGTAAATGGGGGAACAAGGCTGTAATACTCAAAATGACTGGTCGGGTCGTTACATTGGCAATAGATCTTTTACAAGGAATACATATATACACATGAACACCTCAACATTTCTCTACTAATTATAGGACCTTTATTGTGCTAATGATACATATATACACATGAACATCTAGCATATGTTATTTTAACATCATAACTAATCTGCATTTTACTATGGGGTATAACATCGACGTAATAGTGCGGGGTATAAAATCGACATAGTACTGCGGGGTGTAACATCGACGTAATACTGCAGAGTGTAACACTAATACATAGGATCTTATCCCAACATATCTCTTCTGCGATGCGTGACCCCATCCAAACAACCGGCCATCATGAAATACCTAAAACCATATTGCTAAAATCAACAACTATATGCAAATCAACAACAAATACATGAAGTGCATGACCATAACAATGGAGGAGCGGATAGCACTATATTCCACAAACAACAAAGTCCATAACCAAGGGGCAATAAATTATTCGAGACCCCAAGGATCAACTCGCTTGACTTTCGCCAGAAGGACCAAATAGAAACGCATCATGTGTGCAATTAACTGATAGTTCACAACCTATCGTAGCATATAAGAGCAATACTTGGAACATAGCGACACGAAAAAGATCATCTCTAACCGATGACACACCCTTCAACGATAGTTGTGCTGAGTGAACAAACCTGATCCGATATATAATACACCTCCTCTTAGGCCTATCAATGGGACTCCAAACCAATTCCGATCCTTCCAAAATAGATAGATTGCCTTCCCAAAGACCACTGAAACCTATCCATAACACATATATTTCGTTGTCTAACTATGGCCATATCTTCATAGCCCATAACAAAGGAATAGTCCACCTCTGAGACTCCCAGTCTCTGAATCACAAGAATACAAAAATATCCATATCTGATCCAAGCTCCATCACTCGAATGACTAACACAACACTCATACTCAATAATCACATGAGAAATACTTCTATATTTCTTTCGTTCTACATAGTAAGATTTGAACATTAGTAGTCGATCAAGCAGGCAAGTACCGTAATACCAAAGATCCATCCGTAAGTCAAAACACAATGCGTCGTTCTGAAATACACACTCTTCTCAGGTGACAACATAATAGTGTCATCATTCTTCTAAACATCAGAAACCATCCATGCTATATAGAACTCATGGCTTTCCTTCGAAGCTGAACGACAAGCTTTTACATGCAGACCTCGACCTCACACGACACACTATCTCTACCATACCATCATATGAAATAACGAGAATCCCATTATCTACTCTGAATCACAAACATGACACTTACTCCATCAGCAAAAACATTTAACTTGATCACGCATCCAAGAGAAAATTACAATATCCAACATACTCATCATGCATGTAGAAGACATCCATCCCAAGTTGTAGTTGACACTGTCGAGAACTTTTTGAAATCCATTTGTTCACAATTGAACCATCAGACTGAATCCCTCTCACTCAACCAAACCACGCAGATCTCCAAACCCAAGAGTATTGCCATAAAACACCGATAGAGACTTACCACATCAAAATCACCTAAAGAACCGATCATTTCTACTACCATGTTGTTCCAATCTACTACCAAGCTATACTATTCCTCTGAGTTTCTTCTGAATTGCCTTCAAGTTAACACTTCTCTTTGGCAGTACACCACGATCTGTAACCCTAAGCTTACCATAAGATATCTTAGCATGAAACCACGTCGTCCTAAAGCCAATAAGCCACTACATACCTTCTTAAGCCCCCAATAGTAGCGCAATCGAAATGCCCATTTCGAGGAGACCTTCCGTGAATCTAAAGTTATTTCCTTTTAGCCTCTCTAATATTGAAATGTAGAATCCACAACGATACATAAATATAGCAAGCCCCGATACCATCCAAGTGCGATCTTAGAGCTTAGCCATATACAAATTCAGATATTCCTTAAATACCACATGTGAATCTTGAACTCATTAGAACCTCCTCAAGAGTCTTCCACCCTATTGTAATCTAAAATTCACTGCCCAAACGAGCTGAATGACTTGTGCCCCACTAGCACACCAATACCCAAAGAAGTAAGCCCACCTTAATGCAACTGAGTGACTCTCTTCTCTTAGCACATTACCTCTATCAAGAATAACAAACATGAATTATTCCTAGTTTTCCATATATCCATAAAGTGTAATACATCATGCATCCAGAAATTTCCTTGCTCAAGTTATCCTCAAACCAACCTCTGCAAATCATAACCGGTCGTCAAATATGCCTAAGACGGAAATTAATAAAATATATAACCATACAATCTGATCGTCGATAGTAGACTCCCCTACTTGGCTCGAATCCATATCACATAACATACGATAACCGACAATACCTTTACTCCATAACATCCATGATCTCGCACAGTAATTCAGCCAATCCGATAACCGACAATACCACAAATCTTATGCTAAGCTCATATTCATCCTCGTGATAATAAATCCAACTTCCCCAAGTGATCCAAAATCAAATTATAACACATATAACCCACTGGTAGAAACAAAATCTTTACAAAACATCATAAGAATCACACATCCGTATATTACCCTACAGGTGATAACCCACTTGCTTAGCCTCAAACTGGAATCTCTCTACACCCTACCATGGTCACCACCACTATGCAATTGCTAAATCTTTTCAAGTCTAAGCTCATCAACAAGACATAAGAATCTACTTCATCCCATAATTCAACTACATGAAAGATCCCTCAAAGCACTCATAACTCCAGACCATACAACACATCAAGATATAAATCAAACACCCATAACCCATTTCACATCCGAAGCAAACTCTTCTCTTCTCGTGAAGATTTAGCAATTGCAAAGTGGATTTCATATCCGGAGAAAACTCTTCTCGTCCCATCTAAATAACTTAAGCATAGTATTTAGTCACGTAATACTCATCATATAGCTATCCAACCGCTCAATGAGCCATCAATCCCACTCCTAGGGACGGCAATGGACACATGAGTCCAAATGCACATACTCACACAACTGAAACTACCGAGACAAAGATGCGGGCTGAACCTGGCCTAAATTACTCTAGACTGGCCCATAACTACAACATCGAGAATACATCTTGCACCTCATCTAGGACATCACAAGACTTTGGTGCACAACTCATACCAAATTCTCAAGATCACGTACGAGTGAGTGGAATGAATGTAAAGAGATACGTTTTAAGCTAAATCAATGTCGCACGATAATAAAAGAAAGATGGAGAATTTTCCTAGATGCCATGTAGCCTCTCGAACATAGGAATGGATGTCATCATATCAATCTGCAAGACTCTATTATACACTTAGTCATGACCCATAGAACCTATGAACCTAGAGCTCTGATACAACCATATCACGACCCATAATCCATCTGGTCGTGATGACACCTAATTCAACTCGCTAGGTAAGCCAAATTATAGTCAACCCAACTCAAATGAGAATAATAAGAGTCAATAAGTAAAATAACTGAACTTCTAAACAAAATCCAAAGGATTGGTGATACAAATCCTAAGCTTCTAAGACTTAGAATTTACAAAGTTGGTACAAAATAAATACAATATTTGTTCGAAATATATATAAACAGATTTGAGAATGTAGAGCTACCAAGGACACGTGGCTATTATAACCGGAATGGAGGTATAACTCAAATGCCAGCCTCCGCCATACACAACAACATCATCTCCAAGATCTGCACTCAAGGTGTAGAAGTGTAGTATGAGTACAATCGACACCATGTACTCAATAAGTAACAAACCAAACCTTAGGTTGAAAGCTGTGACGAGCTCAAAAGATAGTCGGAGTCTATCATCAAAAATCGATAATAACATGAGATATGATATTACCGGAAACAGTAAAGAAGTCAAAGCAGTATTATGCTCAGCTGGGTCACAGTTACGGGAAAATAGACATTCTTTTCAAGTATGACAGTCAATGTCCAAGTGTTACCTCCGAAATCAACTAAATATGAGTTTATCAAAAGAACTGCATTTTTCAATTCACAATATCATATAAGAATTTTCATTTACTAACTAACATGAGGAAAGTACATCTCTATGCCTACATATCAATATACATGTCAAGTCATCCATTATCATATACCGTCTAGTATGAGGATTATACATCTACTCCTATATGTCAAATATACATGTCAAATCATCAAATATCATATTACCACCTAGCATGAGGAATATACATCTCTATGCCTATATGTAAAATACACATGTCACCTCAATATAATCACAGTGAAACCATCAAGAATAACCACACTTAACATGCTCACGGTGCCTTGCAGAAGGCCCTAACCAACACATACATCGACACTTAACATTATACGGGTGGATGTCATAAATTTCCTCATCAAAGCACGTATATAAAACACTGTACATGCGCCCATTGCTGGTATGTCAGACTCCGGATGGGCGAATCCTGCCCAAGCGCTAATCATAATCACATAGCCCAATCCTAGAGCCTGGTGTATGCGTAGCCTCAAAATCAGTAACACTTAGCCCAAGGTGGGTCCTTGCATACACGCCACCTCCATATAAATATAACCATTGCGGCTTGCAACTCGATCCAACATAACACACAAAATGGATCTATGGCCCATATCCATCATCAACCCGCTCAAGTGTCCATATAACAACCTATCACAGAAACATAACCCAATCATGTAACACGAAATACCACAATGTGCCTCTAATACAACTCAGACTCGTGTCACGTACCAAGACACCAATAACATGTGTGATAGTGTATCAAGAATGCACATAGGCAGAGATATAACATGTGGATATAACTATCATGATTGAACTAGTATGACTAAGGCTAAGGCAAATAGCTCAACATGGCAAAATAGCCCTATCGGGTCTCAAATAGTAAATCAGATAGCCTAGACATTATTTCTAGTATGGATAACAACTCACGTAGTCATACAAATGGAGAAAATATGATATCAAGAAGCATAATAGCAAAACAAGGCATATAATAGCTTAAGAACTATCTGAATCATGAATATCCCGGTGCACGCACACACGCCCGTCAACTAGCACGTGCGTCACCCATCTCATATACCAAAACTTTCAGGGATATTTACCCTCAAATCCAAGTTTAGATATATTACTTACCTCGAACAGGGCAAATCAAATACCGAGCAACCCAAATAATACTCTAGAATTGCCATCCCGTGCGAATAAACCACCGAATGGCTCAAAACTAGCCAACAACAACCCAAAAATATCAAATAACATAGGAAACAAACCCAAGCGATAAAAGTCGAATCCTTAATCAAAAACTCAAAGTCAATCAAAATGTTAACCTGGGCCCACACTTCGGAACCTAACGAAACTCACAAATTTCGACAATCCATTCAAATACGAGTACAACCATACTAGTTTCACACAAATCCAACTCCAAATTGATGTTCAAAATTCAATTAATCAATTAAGAGAAGCTTAGACAAAAACACCCAATTTCTCTTTTAAATTTATCAATCAAATGCCAAAATCGAAGATGGAATCATGTAATATTATCAAATCGATTAGAAAATACTTACCTCAATCCACGTGGTATAAATCCCCTCCAAAATCGCCTAACTCCGAGCTCCCCAACTCAAAATATGATAAATTAACTCAATGGCCCGAAATAGAGTACTTATATATCTGCTTCATGTATACCCTTCGTAAATGCGGAAGAAGCCTCGTGTTCGCGAAGCAAAAACTCGCTGCCCACCAAAAAACACGCTTCACGTTCGCGCAACATACCTCGCGAACGCTATGAACAATGATTCCAACCTTCGCGAATGCGGCAACGACCTCACGGGCGCGATGAACAATTCCACCAACTCCTAGCTCTTCAATGCGAACGCGATAACACTGGTGCGAACGCGAACTACAACCATTCAAACCTCTACAAACGTGTTCCAACTGCCGCGTCCGCGAGGAACAAACCACCAGTGGACTAAAGCACATTTCGCGATTGCAGCTGGACTTCGCGATCACGAAGAACACTAGAGGCATCAGATAACAGCAGAGAACCAACAATGCATGCAACTCTAAAATGGTCCGAAATCAAACTGAAACACACCTGAGCCCCTCGGGACCCATCCGAACATACCAACAAGTCCCAAAATATAACACAGACCTACCCGAGGCCTCAAATAACACATAACAACAGCAAAACCACGAATTGTACATCAAATCAAATTTAATGAACTTTTAAACTCTTAACATCCAAAACTCGTGCTGAACCACATCAAATCAATTCGGAATGACCTTATATTTTGCACACAAGTTCTAAATTACATAACAAATATATTCCAACTCCCCGAATAACAATATGAACTCGATATCATCAAAGTCAACTCCCGATCAAGCTTATGAACATTTCAAACCTTCAAATTGTCAACTTTCGCCAAATAGTACCGAAACTTTCCTGAATTATCCAAATGCAAATCCGGGCATACATCCATGTCCAATATCACCATCCGGACCTAACGGAGCCATTAAAACTCCGATCCATGATCAAATACCCAAAAGTCAAACTGGGTCAACTTTTCCAACTTAAAGCTTTCGAATTGAGAATCATTCTTCCAAATCTATTCTGAATCATCCGAATCAAAACCGGCAATACACACAAGTCATATTACACAATCTGAAGCTACTCATGACCTCAAACCACCGAACTGAGTGCAAATACTCAAAAGGACCAGTCAGGTCGTTACAAGAACCTGCTCCACGACCAATTGTTAAATTGAGTGCCCATAGAATTTGTTTAAAGAACCTCGTTCTTTAACTTATGCCATTTATGTATAATAAATTCCAATATAGATAAATAAAGAACACAAAGATTTTTACAAGAAAAATCATTTGGCTAAAAAGATGCAAAAATCATGACCCTGTAAGATTAACCTCAACTTCATCAAAATAAATGAGCCAAAATATTCTGATTACAACTCTTGCAATTTAAGACATAACTCTAAGCCCTCGCTTTAACAACCCACACGACTGTTACACACATTCAAGTAAGTTGTGACTTAAAAATGTAAAAGTTTCACAAGCTTACTCAATAGTTCTTTTCAACAGAACAGTGTCAACTCAGTAGCCTTCTAATATAACTGAACTAGAACTGGATTCAAATTATGCATATGACTGCAAAGGACCAGCTACTCTAGCCTTGTTCTTCATACGCTTTCAAACGAGAAAATGTCGAACTCTTCAAGAGAACTTGCTTGAATTTTATGTTGACTGAACGCACGAGCTGTATCACTCTGCCCTGACAATATCATTAGCCTCAGTATCACCCCGATAGCCACCCGTATCACTCCGCATAGTAGCCACCCTTATTACTTCACTCGGACAATAAGACAATAGCCACCCGTATCATTCTGTACAATCAACAACAGTGAGATACCACCCTTATGCACCGCACAACAATAACATTGAAATGCCACCCTTATACTCCGCTTAACAACAACGGTAAAATGCCACCCTTATACTCCGCATAACAACAACTAATCCACACAACAATACACACGTGCTACATCGAAACAACACGATATATCAACTCGTACCACAAGTGCCGTTAGGCCACAACATTTACAAAATAACAAACAATATTAATATTTCCACAACAAATAGACCGCGGCTCAAATACACTGTGTTTACAATCTCAATAACAACAAAATGACGAGAAACTAACTCAACTATGAACAACACTCCCTTTAAAATTGACTTTAATTAAAATAGATTAATGATTTTCAATAACTTCAACATAAATTAATTTCTTAAGGATAAACTCGACAATGAAGGTATTTCCATAAAATGGCAAACTTCGGATTCTAGCATATGAAATAGTCTATCAATGAAAGAGATGGCACGAACTAGAAACTACATCAAAATGCAAGAGAATAACCCGGCAACAAAAAATGATACCATGTAACAAGAATTTCAATTGAGGGTACATACTCGTTACCTCTAAACCGTTCAATTTCCACATATAAGCCCGAGTACATACTCGTTACCTCGCTTACACAGCTTTCACATGATACAAAATAGCACAAATGACTCAAATCCTAAGGGGTAGTTCCCACACCCAAAGTTAGGCAAGATATTTACATAAAAAAGCTAAACCAATACGGTAAAATGAAATTCTCGCATGAAACAACCTACGGATGGCTCAAATCTAGCCAAAATAACTTAATATCATAAATACAAACCATAGAAAACAATTCTGGATAATAAAGCTTCGTTCTTTAGTGAAAACTATAAAGTCAAACCACAGGCCAGCACCTCGGAACCCGACAAAATTCATAAAACCTGAACACCCATTTCGATACGAGTCCAACCATATCGATGGAAACTATTCCGACATCAAATATTTCTACAAACCATCATTTTACATTTTGGATAATTTTTATAAAAATCCCCAATTTTCTCCCACTCAAATAACTAATCTAATGGTAAAAATAAAGATGAAATCCTAAAATATAATCAAATCCGGGAGAAGAATACATGCCCCAATCCAGAGCATGAAAATACCCTCCAAAATCGCCCAAAACGGAGCTCTCTAACCCCAAAATTGATAAAATATCAAAAGTCTTCGAAATAGAGTGCTTTATATTTCTGCTCAAGCTTTACAAATCACGATCGCGGAGACAAAAAAATTAGATGACAAGATGTTCTTTGAAAACGCGAACAATGAGTCGTGAACACGACACACAACCTACAGCAACTACGCGAACGCGTAAAAAGTCATGCGATCGCGGACAACAAGTATCTGATGCCCCTTCCAGCTCCCCCTTACGTGAATGTGGAAGACATATCGTGAACCCGGACCAAATCTAATCGGACCTTCGCGATCGCGTACATACAGTCGCGTCCTCGATGAACAAAAACGCTGAGCTCCCAGAATCACGTCGCAATCGCGGCTTCATCTTTGTGATCGTGAAGAACAACAACCGCACCGGAAACTAGCAACTCTAAAGCAAGAAGAAATGGCTCGTAGCCCATCCAAAATACACCCGAGGCCCTCAGGACCCCGTCCGAACATACCAACAAGTTCTAAAACACAATACAAACTCGCTCGAAGCCTTTAATCACATCGAACAACATCAAAACTATGAATCGCACCTCAAATCGAACTTAATGAACTTATGAACTTTCCACTTCTACAACTCACGCCGAATCATATCAAATCATCCCGAAATTATGTCAAATTGTGAATGCGAGCCCCAAATGACACAACAGAGCTATACCAACTCCCAGAATCGAAATCCGAACTCGATATCAATAAAGTCAACTTTAGGTCAAACCTCTCAACCTTTCAAACTTCAACTTTCCAACTTTCGCCAAAATGCATCAAATCAACCTACAGACTGTAAAATCCAAATTCTGACATACGCCTAACTTCAAAATCACCATACAAAGTTATTGAGATTGTCAAAACACCATTCTAGATTCGTCTACATAAAAGTCAAACTCCGGTCAACTCTTTACTTAAGCTTCTAATATAAGAATTGTTCTTCCAAATCAATCCTGAATCATTCGAAAACCGAACTCAATCATATTCGCAAGTCATAATACAAAATACAAAGTTGCTTGAGTCCTTAAGCCACCGAATGAGGCAACTAATGCTCAAAATGACCGCTCAGGTCATTACATTCTCCCCTCTCAAACAAATGTTACTCCTCGAACGTGCCAAGAACCGTTTCGAGGCAACAAAAGCATTGAATGAACTCACCATACATATACCTACGAGTGATCCCATGTCACCCTAATCAACATAAACCCGACAACATCTTCTCAACTGGAGAGTATTCATTCCACCCATGCCGATAAGCCTTAAAACAAAAATCTTTACCATCCCATCAGTTCCAAAAACCCAATTCCATCCGATCACCATCCGATTATTTTGCATGCACGTGTCATCAAGGGGTGTAGGAAGATTGTTTAGCTAAAAATGGTAAAGAATGGGTTGTGGGATGATGGAATCGTCCATAAAAAGACCTTAAAACCTTAATGCACACTTAGTGTTTGATAAGATGCTCAAATGAGCTAGAACTACGATCATCTTCCTAATTTTTGTTCAACTTGTTATATTTCTAATATAAATTAAAGTTGCTAAGAATTTCGGAATATTTTAGAGTTTAAGGAATCTCCATTGAGGTATGTTGGCTAAACCCCTCTCCTAGAATTAAATCCCCGGTATTCATGCAATTTATGTAAAGTCCTGAATTATTAATTATGAAAGTGGCTATTCCAAATAATCTTGTGATGAAAGATATATGTATAATATGTATCCCAAGATTCTTTTATTATGTTATGTTATAATTTGAGAATATGTTTAAAGTATGGGCTGTGCATTAATAATGTCGCGACTTCAGGTCAAGTTCAACGAAGGCTATTATGCCAAATGTTTTGAAAAATCTATATGTGCCTTACCCTTAGTTGCTCACATATGTACTACAAGCCTTGATTGGAATTGTTGTTGTTGTCATTGATGATGATGATGTTAGAAAGTGAAAAGGTGAGCATGAATTATTAAATATGGCCAACGTGCCAAGAATAATTTTATAATTATGGCCATTAGTGCCAATGAAATGAAAAGATGTGAAAGAAGTATGAAATGAGATGATGGGTATAAAAAAAGGTTGATGTCTCGAATGAGACGGCCTAGCCGATCGGGTCGTGATAGGATGCCATGCCGCACACATGGTGGTGATTGTGCTGGAAATTATGATTGTGGTTGATGTCTCAAATGAGATGGCCTAGCCGATCAGGTCGTGATCGGACTCCGTGTTAAAAGTACGGTGGTATTGGAATTGTGAATAGTAGAATCGTGAATGGTAGAATATTGGTGCTAAAGACCTCCAACTTAAAATATGGAAATTTATTTGAACATTATCTTGATCCTATTTTGAAGATTGATGTTGTTTGAGGCTTCAGTGATACTATGATTGTACTTGTTCGTATTATTTATCATTCTATTGAGAGGTGTTTTGTCATTCATACTAGTACTATTCCATATGTACTAACGTCCCTTCTTTCGAGGGCGCTGCATCTTCAATGGATGCAGGTGGTTCCACATAGGAGACACTGCTCAGTGCTAGTGGTACACTCTCTTCCCAACAGACTTGGTATTATGATTGTTTGAGGCTTGTAGAAGACTTGATCAGTGCTAGTAGAAGACTTGTTTGAGGCTTCAGTAATATTATGATTGTACTTGTTCGTATTATTTATCATTCTATTGAGAGGTGTTTTGTCATTCATACTAGTACTATTCCATATGTACTAACGTCCCTTCTTTCGAGGGCGCTGCATCTTCAATGGATGCAGGTGGTTCCACATAGGAGACACTGATCAGTGCTAGTGGTACACTCTCTTCCCAACAGACTTGGTAAGCCCCACTTCATTTCGGGGTCATGTATCTTTATTTCCTCGTGTATTGTGTTTGAGGTGTAGCGGGGGCCTTATTGCCGGCATTATCATAATACTATATTGTATCTATTAGAGGCTCCGTAGACATAGTGTGAGTTTAATATTGGTGCTGGGGATGTCAAGCAATGTTATGTTGTGTTTGAATTACTTGTTCATCTTTAGACCATAAAAATGTGTGTGTGAAATTTGAGACTCTAAAATGATGTAACTAATGATAAGAAATTGGTATTGTAGATATGATCATCTTATTGTCTAATTAAAAAAATTATGTAATCTCTTTATTCGTAGATGAGTTTGGGTAGAAGGAAATCTAACAGGCTTACTCGGCCGGGTCAACTTGGTTGAGCGCCGGTCGCGCGCCCTCGACATTTAGGCATGACAAACTTGGTATCAGAGCCTAAGGTTTTAAGGTGTCCTGGGATATCTCGGAGCCGTGTCTAGTAGAGTCCCTCTTATCGGTGTGTTGTCGATCACATCTATAATTAGGATGCTACTTGGCCATTTAGGAATAATACCCTTCTTTCATGTTCCCGATCATGCGATAAAGCTAATTATAAGATTGTTCCTCCTCTAACTCATGCTTTGCTCTAACTTTCAGTATATGGCACTTAAGAAGAAGGCAAGAACTAGCCAAAGAGCCAATGTCATCCCAGTAGTGGAAGTTGCTTCTATATTTAATGATGTGGGTGAGCACCCAATGAGTGAGAATATTCCTCCAGTTACTACACTCCCTGATTCTACTACAACTTATCAGACCGCACCTGCCCCTACACCTACTGAGGGTGAAACAGTCCCTCCAACTGATATACCAGTTCCGTCTCCAGCTCCAGCTTCCGATTCCGGTGTTTCTTATGGGGATCTTAGGGGAGCCATACAAATGTTGGCTCAACTAGAGGCTTCCCAGGCCCAGAGATTAAATGTTGCACCCACTTCTTCTAGTCAGCTAGGGGATTTTGCTAGTTCCAGGGAGAATAGGTTTCTCCAGTTGGATCCTCCAGTGTTCATGGGTACTAACCCAAATGAGGACCCCCAGAACTTCATTAATGAGATGCACAAGACTCTCCGAGTTATGCGTGCTATTGAGATAGAGGCAGTGGAGTTAGCCTCCTACCACCTTAAATAGGTGGCGTATTCTTGGTTTGAACTATGGGAGGAGTCCCGTGAGGAGGGGAGCCCTCCGGTGAGGTGGGGTGAGTTTGCTGAGACTAAGGCAGCCCACGTCGCTAAGTTCGAGAGCCTGGGGCAAGGTAGCCTGAGTGTGTGGGAGTACCATATGAGATTCGCGCACCTGTACAAGTATGCTATTTACATGTTACCCATTGAGGCTAGAGTGCATCGGTTTGTGCAGGGACTTAGTCCCTTGGTAATTAATGAGGCCGCTACAGCTGCCTTGAATTCTGATACAAACTATGGAAAGATGGTGGCAATTGCTCAAGCCACAGAGACCCGCAAATTGAGGAACAAAATAGAGCGAGAGGGTAGTAATAAGGCCCGGTCTGCGGGCAACTTTGGTGGTTCTTCAGGTGGCGGTAGGTCAGCATTCAGGGGAGGGTTATCAGGGCCATCTCAGTTCTCTGCTCAGCCTTCGGTTAGTGCACCACCATCAGGGCCCTATAAGGCCCCGTAAGATTTCACAAAGGCAAAGAAATGTTTCGTGGTGCATAACTGAGCTTAACAATGCACTTGAAAGTAAAAGAAAAAGATTTGGGCAGAAGAAATACACTGATGCGGCCCACTATGTGGCCACAGAATCACTTTGCGAACCGCATAATGGTCGTAGAGTGAGACAGTCTTTTGGGCTATTTTAGATGTCATTTTCGCGGCCTATTATGCGACTACAAAACCATTTAGCGGGCCGCAGTCTGATCGCATATCCAGCTTTGAGATTTTTTGGAGGGAGGTTCGGCGGCACATTATGCAACCGTAGAACAGGTCTGCAGGCCGGATAATAACTGCAGACCGAGTCAGATTTGCCCAGTTCTGGAGGGAAATTATGCGACCTATTTTGCGGACCGCATACCCTATTCCGGAGCTTTATTTTTAGGGTTTTTAAACCCTACCCTATTTCATTAAAACATATGCCATAGTCCATTTTTAGCATATTTCTGATATTTCTAGAGAGAAAAAGTCTTAGAGTGGGGAAGTAACCTTTAACCTAATATCCAACAATTCTTGCTCACTCATTGAGGATTAACAAAGAAAGTTTTCATTTTAAAGGTAAGAATTTATGCCCTAGATCTTAATTTTGAATATGTACTAAAAATGGGATAATTAGAAAGACAATTATTGGGTATAGGAGTTGTTATCTTGCATGCATGTGTTATCAAAGGATGTGGGAAGGTTGTGAGCTAGAAATGGTAGAGAATGGGTTAGGGAATGATGAAATCTTTCACAAAAGATCCTTAAGAACATTAATGCACACCTAGTGTTTTATAATGTGCGCAAATAAGCCAGAATCATGACCATCTTCCTAATTTTGGTCCAACTTGTTATATTTCTAAAATAGATCGAAGTTGCTAAAAATTTTGGAACGTTTTAGAGTTTAAAGGAAGCTCAATTGAGGTATGTTGGCTAAACCCCCTTCTTCTTAGAAACGAATTCCACGGTGTTCATGTAATTGGTGTAAGTCCCAAATGGATCATTATAGAATTGGCTATTCCTAATGTGTTTGTGTTGAAGGATGTATGTTCAATATTTTTTCTAAATGCTTCATCATGTCGTCTTTCCATTTGAGGATGTGTTCAAAATGTGAAATACGTGTTAGAAATATTAAGACTTCATGTCAAGGTCGAATAAAGGTTGTTATGTCAAATTGCATGAAAAGCCTTATGTGCTTAGGATTCCCGAATTGCTCATATGTGTACTAGTGCCTTAAATGGTAGGCCTTATTGTTGTTGATGATGATAATGATGTTTGAATGTGTACAGGGGAAACTGGAATTATTAAATATGGCCAAGTGCCAAGAATGACTTTCTAATTGAGGCCACTCGTGCCAATGAATTGAAAAGATGTGAAAGAAGTATGAAGTGAGATGATTGATTGAAAAGGTAATGTCTCGGGTGAGACGGCCTAGCCGATCGGTCCGTGATCGGATGCCATGCTGCATACATAGTGCTGACTATTCTGAAAATGATAATTGAAATTGTGGTTATGGTTGATGTCTCAAATGATACGACCTATCTGATCGGGCCGTGATCGGACTCCGTGTAAGAATACGGTGGTATTGTGAATTATGTTTTAGTATTAGTTGAAGCTCTTATTGAATTCTCCACTGTTTCCCCTTGTATTATTATTCATTCTATTGCGATGGTGTTTAGTTTTACATACTAGTACTATTCGACAATACTAACGTCCCTTTTGCCGGGGGCGCTGCATCTTTAAATAGACGCAGGTGGTTCCATAGTAGGAAGTGTTGATTAGCGATAGTGGTACATCCTCTTCCCATGAGACTTGGTGAGCCCATTTCATCCTGGGGTCAGGTATTGTATCTTTTGTTCATATTATTATCACGTCTCGAGGTATAGCCGAGGCCATGTTGTCGGCACTATCATAACACTCTTTTGTACCTTTTGAGAGGCGCCGTAGATACTATGTGGATTGTACATGGATTCTAGAAAAGTCAAACATATTATGTTGTGTTTTGATCTCTTGTTCCACTCGAATCATAAGAATGTGTGTATATTGAAACTTAATAATGATGTAACCAATGAGACGATTTAGTAATGTATATATGATCTTCCTACTGTATAATTAATGAAATCATGTCTTCTCTTGATCATAGGTGAGTTGGGTAGAAAGTATCTAACAGGCTTGCTCGACTGCGTTCACTCAGTTGAGTGCCGGTCGCGCTTCCCTAGGTTGGGGCGTGACAAACTTGGTATGCAGCAGTGGAGCTGTTTCAGGCCCAGTCAGGGCAACAGAGGCTCCTACTAGCGGGGTCAGCATGGTGGTAGATTCCAGCTGCAGCGAAGGCCCCCACACCCTAGGTGTGGAAAGATGCACTTAGGAATATGCTACATGGACTTACCCATATGCTACGTATGCGGATTGAGGGGTCACATTCAGAGGGATTGCCGTTCGTCCCGCCAGAGTGCGGGCAAGGGCATGGCACAACCAGCCAGTTCTGCAGCTGCTACATCCGCAACATGTCCTCCAGCTCGAGGCTCTCCAACACCCGCATGGCACGTTGCAGCTAGGGGTTGAGCATAGCGTTTGGGAGGATCCGGCCGTTTCAATGCTATGAGGGGTAGCCAGAAATTTAGAGGCTTCTCCAGATGTTGTCACAGGTATATTGACTGTCCAATCTCATGATGTATATGCTTTTATTGATCCAAGTTCCACTTTGTCATATGTCACTCCTTATGTTGCTATGGAATTTGGGATAGAATTGAAACATCTTCATATGTCGTTCTCTGTATCTACTCCGGTTAGTGAGTCTATTTTGGCCGCGCGATTTTATAGGGATTTTGTTGTTACGTTGCATGGTCAGGACACCATGGCCGATCTCATTGAATTGGGAATGGTCGATTTTGATGTAATAATGGGGAAGGACTGGCTTTATTCTTGTTTTACCAAGCTTGATTGCTAAACTAGGACTGTTAGGTTTGAATTTCCAAATGGGCCAGTTGTTGAGTGGATGGTTGATGATGTAGTGTTGAAGGGTAGGTTTATTTCTTACTTAAGGCCGCAAAAATGATCAACAAGGGGTGTATTTACCATTTGGTCCAGGTTACGGACACCGATGCTGAGGCACCTACACTTGAGTCCATGCCTGTTGTGAATGAATTTCCAGGAGTCTTTCCGGATGAACTCCCTGGGATTCCACTAGATAGGGAGATTGATTTTGGATTGATGTGATGCCAGAAATGCATTATATAACTATTCCGCCATATAGAATGGCACCGGCAGAATTGAAAGATATAAAGGAGAAGCTGAATGACTTGTTAGGGAAGGGTTTCATCCGGCCGAGTGTGTCACCTTGGGGAGCACCGGTCCTTTTTGTAAGGAAGAAAGATGGGTCACTAATAATGTGTATTGACTATTGGCAGCTCAACAAGGTCACGATCAAGAATAGGTACCCACTGCCATGGATAGATGACTTGTTTGACCAATTGCAAGGTGCTAAGTACTTTTCCAAAATTGATTTACGATCCGGGTATTACCAATTAAAGATCGGGGAGCAGGATGTTCCGAAAACAGCTTTTAGAACTCGATATGGGCACTTCAAATTTTTGGTGATGTCATTTGGGCTAACAAATGCTGTAGCAGCTTTCATAGATCTTATGAATCGAGTCTTCAAGCCTTTTCTCGACTCCTTTGTGATAGTATTCATTGACGATATTCTTGTATATTCACGAAGTTGAGAGGACCATGCTGATCATCTCAAGATAGTTCTGCAAACCCTATATCTGCACGAGTTATATGCAAAGTTTTCAAAGTGTGAATTTTGGTTTGAATCTGTCACATTCTTGGGTCATGTCATCTATAGTGAAGGAATTAAGGCTGATCCTCAGAAATTTGCAGCTATGAAGAATTGGCTAAGACCTACAACTCCAATAGAGATTCGCAGTTTCTTAGGCTTGGTTGGGTATTATAGAAATTTTATGGAGGGGTTCTCTACTCTTTTCTCTCCATTGACTAAATTGACGCAAAAGGCGGTTAAGTTCCAATGGTCAGATGGTTGTGAAAGGAGCTTCTAGGAGTTTAAATCGAGATTGACTATGGCACCAGTGTTGACTCTACCAGACGGTACAGATGGGTTTGTAGTATATTGTAATGCTTCGAGAATCAGACTTGGGTGTGTATTAATACAACATGGCAAGGTAATAGCTTATGCTTATAGGCAACTCAAAAATCATGAAAAGAACTACCCAACACATGACTTAGAACTTGAGGCAGTGGTATTTGCATTGAAAATTTAGCGTCATTATTTATATAGGGTCCATATGGATATATTCACGGACCATAAAAGCCTTCAATATATTTTCAAGCAGAAGGAATTGAATCTGAGGCAAAAAAGATGGCTTGAGTTACTTAAGGACTACGACATTGATATTCTATATCATCCGAGGAAGGCAAATGTGGTAGCAGATGCTCTTAGCCGGAAATCTATGGGTAGTTTACAACACTTGGAGGCATATCAGAGGCCATTGGCCAAGGAAGTTCATCTATTGGCTAGTTTGGGAGTTCGTCTTGCGAACTCTAGTGAATGAGGGGTGATTGTGCAAAATAGGGCTGAATCATCACTTGTTGTCGAAGTCAAGGAAAAGCAATACAACGATCCATTGTTGGAACAATTGAAAGAGGGGATTCATAAACATAAGACCATGGCCTTCTCTGTTGGCATAGGTGATGGTACACTAAGGTACCAAGGGCGTCTATATGTTCCAAATGTAGATGGTTTCCGGTAGAGAATAATGACCGAGGCTCACACTTCTAGGTATTCCGTGCACCCGGGCTTTACATAAATGTATCATGATCTTAAGAAAATCTATTGGTGGAATGATATGAAGAGAAATGTAGCGGACTTTGTGGCGAGATGTCCAAATTATCATCAAGTGAAGGCCGAATACCAAATGCCTGGTGGGTTGGCACAGAACATAGAAATTTCAATATGGAAGTGGGAAATGATTAATATAGAGTAGGACTACCTTGTACTCCTCGTAAGTTTGACTCGATTTGGGTGATTGTGGATCGACTCATGAAATCAGCCCACTTTTTACCGGTTAAGGCTACTGATACAATGGAACAGTATGTTAAGTTGTATATCAAAGAAATAGTCAGGTTGCATAGCACTCCAGTTTCTATCATTTCTGGCCGGGGGCATAATTCACGGCTAATTGTTTGAATAAAGTTCTGCAAGGTTTGGCTACTCAGGTGAATCTCAGTATAGCCTTCCACCCGCAGAAGGACGGGCAGGCAAAGCAGACTATTAAAACGCTTGAGGATATGTTGCGCGCTTGTGTTATAGACTTCAAAGGTAGCTAGGATGATCATTTGCCACTCATAGAATTTGCCTACAACAATAGTTATCATGCTAACATTCAGATGGCACCGTTTGAGGCTTTATATGGTAGGAGATATAGATCTCTCATTGGGTGGTTCAAAATTGGGGAAGCAAAGTTGATAGAGCCAGACCTCGTGCATCAGGCTATGGAAAAAGTTAAAATAATTAAGGAGCGGTTAGAGACTTCTCAGAGTCGTCAGAAGACCTATTCAGATATTCGTCGTAGGGATTTAGAATTCAAAGAAGATGATTGGGTATTCTTGAAGGTTTCCACCATAAAGGGTGTAATGCGATTTGTAAGAAAGGGAAATTGAGTCCGAGGTATGTCGGACAGTACAGAATAGTTCAGAGGATCGGTGAGGTGGCATACAAGCTTGAGCTACCACCTGAGATGTCATTAGTGCACCCGGTGTTTCATGTGTCTATACTAAAGAAAGTAGTTGGAGATCCGACCCTCATTGTTCCCGTTGAGACTATTGAGGTTAATGAATAATTGGTGTATGAAGAGATTTCAGTTTCTGTTATTGATCGAAAAGTCCAAAAGATGAGAAATAAAGAAAATGTCTCCATGAATGTGCTATAGCGAAACCAATAGGTTGAAGAGGCTACTTGGGAGGCCGAGGAAGAAATGAAGAAAAAGTATCCTTATTTGTTTGAATAGCCATGTAATTATAAAGTAGTGTTCTATGAAAATTCTAAGGGTTACCTGCAATGAATTATGTATCCTTTGTACAAGTTGACGTTAAGAGTGTTCCTTACTGGTAATATATTGCTTGTGAGGCCACAATTGATGTTGTTTTGTGTTATGTTACGTTGTTGGATTATGTATATGTTGTTAGGATGTATTTCTAGGGTTCTCTGGCAAGTGGATAGGGCCAGTTACAAGGGAGACTCTGGCGAAATTTTTGGAAATTTAGGGAATTAGCCAAATTTTGAAACTGCTGGTGAGTGTGAATTAGCAGTTGGACCACATTTGATGCTAATATCAGATTTTTAGCCTCATTAGAGGATAAATGATCCTAAGTGGGGTAGAATGTTAGGCCCCATAAAATTTTGCAAAGGAAAAATAATGTTTCGTGGTGCCGAACAGCGGCTCAGACTTTTTAGGTTGAACAATGCACTGGAAAGTAAAAAACAATTTGGGCAGAAGATATGCACTGCTGCGGCCCACTATGCGTTCGCATAATCACTCTGCGGACTGCATAATGGTCGCAAAGTGAGGCAGGCAACTTGGGAATTTTTAATGTCATTTCACGGTCCATTATGCGACCGCAAAATGATTTCACGGGCCGCACTCTGATCACATAACCAACTTTGAAATATTTCGGATAAAGGTTTTGCGGCGCGTTATGCGACCGCATAATAGGTCTGCGGATCGCATAACGGCCGCAGAGTGAGGCAGACCAGCCCATTTCCCGAGGGCCATTTCGCGGACCACGTATGTGCCCACAGACCCTGTTCCGGAGCATCATTTTCGCGTTTTTATAACCCGACCCTACTTCCTTAAATAGACACAACGGTCCATTTTTGAGGTAAAATATGATATTTTCAAGGTGTGAGAGTGATCTTCAATAAATTGTCCTTCAATTCTTGCTCAAATCTTCGAAGATTAACAAGGAAAACTCACTAGGTCTTCATCCTAGAGGTAAGATTTTAGACCCTACCCCTTAATTTCATAATTTATCTAAGAGTGGGTAATTAGTAAGATAATTCTTGGGTATGGGAGTTGGTTATTTTGCATGCATGTGTCATCAAGGGGTGTAGGGAGATTTTTGAGCTAAAAATGGTAAATAATGGGCTGTGGGATGATGGAATCCTCCATAAAAGGACCTTGAGACCTTAATGCGCACTTAGTGTTTGATAATATGCTCAAATGATCTAGAACCATGATCATCTTCCTAATTTTGTTTCAGCCTGTTATATTTCTAAAATAGATTGAAGTTTCTAAGAATTCCGAAATATTTTAGAGTTTAAGGAAGCTCTATTGAGGTATATTGGCTAAACTCCTCTCCTAGAATTAAATCCCACTGTATTCATGCAATTTATGTAAAGTCCCAAATTGTTCATTATGAAAGTGGCTATTCCAAATAAGCTTGTGACGAAAGATATATGTACAATATGTATCCCAAGATGCTTTTATTATGTTATGTTATCATTTGAGAATATGTTCAAAGTATGGGCTGTGCATTAATAATTTTTCGACTTCAAGTCAAGTTCTACGAAGGCTATTATGCCAAATTTTGTGAAGAATGTCTATGTGCCTTACCCTTAATTGCTCACATGTGTACTACAAGCCTAGATTTGAATTTTTGTTGTCGTTGATGATTATGATGTTAGAAAGTGAAAAGGTGAGCATAAATTACTAACTACGGCCAACGTGCCAAGAATACTTTTATAATTATGGCCACTAGTGCCAATGAAATTAAAAGATGTGAAAAAAGGTTGATGTCTCGAATGAGACGGCCTAGCCGATCGGGTCGTGATCGGACTCCATGCCGCACACATGGTGGTGATTGTGCTGGAAATTATGATTGTGGTTGATGTCTCTAATGAGAAGGCCTAGCCGATCGGGTCATGATCGGACTCCGTGTTAAAGGTACGGTGGGATATTGGTGCTAAAGACCTCCAACTTAAAATATGGAAATTTATTTGAACATTGTGTTGATCCTAATTTGAGGTTTGATGTTGTTTGAGGCTTCATTGATATTATGATTGTACTTGTTCATATTATTTATCATTCTATTAAGAGGTTATTTTGTCATTCATAGTAGTACTATTCCATATGTACTAACGTCCCTTTTTTCGGGGGCGCTGCATCTTCAAAAGATGCAGGTGGTACCACAGTAGGAGACACTGATCAATGATAGCAGTACACTCTCTTCCCAACAGACTTGGTGAGCCCCACTTCATTTCGGTATCATGTATCTTTTGTTCCTCATGTATTGTGTTTGAGTTATAGCCGGGCCTTGTTGCCGGCATTATCATAATACTCTACTGTATCTATTAGAGGCTTCGTAGACATAATTTGGGTTGAATATTGGTGTTGGGGAAGTCAAACAATGTTATGTTGTGTTTGAATTAATTGTTCCACTTTAGGCCATGAAAATGTGCGTGTGAAATTTGAGACTCTAAAATGATGTAACTAATGGTAAGAAATTGGTATTGTAGACATGATCACCTTATTGTCTGATTAACAAAAATATGTAATTTATTTATTCATGGATGAGTTTGGGTAGAATGAAATCTAACAGGCTTGCTCTGTCGGGTTCACTCGGCCGAGTATGGGGCATGACAATAACAACAACTCTGACCACGATAGCTGCCCATAACCAAATCCAGCACTAGTAAGTAATCTCTTAACAACTAGGACCCCATTCCAAACCTTCACAACACTCAAAATGATGCAAGAAACATGAAGATCTCATAACCACTCACCCAAATCAACAAGTCACACCAACACCACCCGGGCATACACCTCGAAAGCTAAAACCCAATAAGCGCAATGCGAATATGACTGAATATTGAGAGAGAAACACATGAGATAGCTATCACACAAGTCGGACAGGCACAACTCCTTATCCGTACCATGCTACTATTTCGTTCCACAAGGGAGAAACACAAGACATGAACTAATCACAAGGATCTCATCCTAATATAACTCCATCACGTCACGTAGCCCGGTTCAAACATATCAAACCACATGAAAGCTGTCATGACCTTAACTGAAGGGCTGCGACGAACACTTGATGCCTAACTAAATGGAGTACCAACGAACGTATCCTTCTTATCATACTATCATAGGTAAATGGGATAGAAGGGTCGTCATGAGATAACAAGAATAAAACACTAGGGAATACTAGACATAGGACGATACAACATGATATAGAAACTTTTACATATGACATACGGGCCTATAAGGCCGACAAACTCATTTGTACAATCAAAACATAGGCCGGCATGGCTATACAAGTATCCATATGCATGACATCTGTCTACAAGGCTCTAAGAGTTCATAAACGTCATAAATACATGCCCAAGTCATACTGACCAAATAGGCAACACCGGAGCAAGTGGAGTGCACTAACACCTTCCACTAAGCTGATATCCTACTAGGAGGACTGTCAACCTGTCTATGAGGACCTGCGAGCATGAAATGCAGCATCCCCAGGCAAAAGTGACGTCGGTAGAAATAAAGTACCGAGTATGAAAGGCATGAAATCAGTATATAAAATATATGAAAGAAACATGGAGTAAAGAACTCAACCTGCAAGTTTGAATATCTCCATCAATCATGAAACATTTATAGTGTCATGAATATGTGTATAAATGTCATATTATGCATAGGTATATGCGTACTTAACATCATCAAGCCTCTGAGGGCAATCCATCATATCATCTCGACCTCTAAGGGCGGAATCATCAATGTATACCAAGTGATCAGGTGGTGGTGCGTATATAACATCGTAACCCTTTCCCATACCCCATATACATATAATATACGCATATATAACATCATCTAAGTCATGGGTCCATGTACATGTATAAATGAACGCAATGCATAAGGAAGTAAGTCGATAAGATATCTCGGAATGTTGTAAGATCAATATGACTTTGGTTAATATCATGAAATAAACATCATCAACTTATGTATTATCTGAGACCCATGAACAGATGATATAATAATATGACACATAGGGAATCAAGAACATAGGCGCCCGTCGTACTTCTATGAATAGAGTTATTTATAAAAGTTATGCGCTTGCTAGTTATGTTTGTATCACATGGATCATGCCAAAAGGAAAGAAGATATGGCATTGACATACCTTATGGAAAGCTTTCCAATAACAATGCTAAACTCAGCTTACTGCACCTTAATCTACAACAACGGCAGTGAAGCTATTGTCAAGTTATAAATGACTCTCTCATTTATATAACGAAAGTAACTTAATCTGTAACAAGCAAACGAGCAGTGTTTCCCCTAATTTTAGTTCTCCCTCAAGCCTACTATAGGCGAGACAACTACCCAATACAATCAGCAACTCGAAAAAAACCTAACTACAATTCGGGACCTTTAATACAACAAAAAATCCAAATATACCATAACACACCCAATCAACAAGTTATTAAGTGGCCTGAAACTGCAACGACGAGCAACCAACCCACTAACCTATCACATGTGGTGTTTCTCCATGATCTTTATCCTTCCAAACTCTACAAATAAGCAGCACAATAGGCCATGTCGAGTGGGCTACAAAAAAGTCCGCTAAAAGTGGAATAAATCGAACTCACGGCTTCCGATCACCGTCCCGTGAGTTATAACTATTAGAAAACAAATTTATCAACCTTCCTTGATATTTAAAAGCTTAAATACAGAAAGTAGCTATTTTCTTAACTATGCAGTACCTTCCAAAACTCAAGTTGCAAAGAAAAAGAGAGGCGGTATGATGATACTTACGTCGTATGGACTGTTCTAATATTATCGCTTCTTGATTTCGTACCTGGGATGTTAATCTTCTTTGAAACCCTTGTAGAGAGCTTAAGGATACGTTTATGGGGGGTTCTCTGCTCATGTTCTATGAAAAATGAAGAGAAAGACAACTTAAAACCTATATATATCAACTTTTGAAAAGTCAAAGAGCTGCTAGCTTGGCACCCTAGCATTGGTCCTTCTTCAGACGCTCATATTGTTTTATCCGCATGTCATATTACTGAATGGTGAAGAGTGTTGGAAACTAAATTTCAAGTCCTTCAATTTGATATATAATACCTCCCAAAATACCTCTTATAACACACAAAATGTATTGCTCAAAAAGCTTCATTACAAGGCAAATCCTTAGTTAGTTTTTCCGAAACTTAAATCTAATTTTTCCCAAACTTTATATTGTATATCCAAACATCATATATAGTCATATTATGACTTTACACTCATTGAAATCATTATTAACAAGACTCATATTCATTATGCGTCACCTTGGGATGCACATGATGTAACAATTTCTAAGTATATTGGGAGAAAATCGTAGCTACATTTGACCTAATTTCATTATATTTATGAATGTAACTTGTGATGACCTTTTCCAACTTTTGTTCCACAACTTGCTTGACTTCAAAATATAATACACAGCTGTCATACGACTGAAATAACTCATAACATAACCTCCCTACCATGTTAAGCACCATATTCTTATCCCAGGAATACATGTAATAATATTCCCAAATTGTCGACTTTCGACGAATTTTATTTTCTTCAGTTTGTTTAGCTTCTAGGTCTTTCAACCCTTTTGATACTTGTTATCCATGATCTTAAAGATTTGTAACCTCTAAGATAACATCATTAACTTACCTTATGTACTTTCAAAAATGATCTCATTTCTAGCTTACATCAACTGTCTTATGACGTACTCTAACGTACGAAAACATGGGGTGTAACATCATTCCCCCTTTGGAACATTCCTCCTCGAATATTGACTGAGGTGCTTATCAATCTCATAACCTATATCCCTTGGGAATACTTTCATATTTTCCTTTCCATTCAGGCAATTGTTCCGTGAATAAATTCAAAGGCCTGTGCATTCACCCTTTAAGCCTATTTCTCACACCATGACTTGTGGTCGGAATCCTTTTAATCTCGTAACGTTTTCTACCCTATGTCATGTATCCTGATGACTCCGTCCTTGTATGCATGCCTATGCGACTCTTCTCTCCCGTTTCCCCCAAATTCCAGCCAATCTCTAGGCCTCCCTTTGTGAAAATATACATAAATATGACAAGCTATCCCTTTGCACATTTGTAGATGTACTAAAGTTATTTGCTCAGTACTTTGTCGAACTTATGACTATCGCTATATGTTGTTTCATAGACTCACTTATCAATCTTTATGGCTTTGCTGCATCTAGGTAGGTCATAATATACCATAACTCTTACTTTGGTTTATTATTACCGAGGTTTGCTACCCAACTCCAAGTTACTCTCTCCCTGCTTATCCTATATGTATAAATCTAAGTCCTTTAATGCTTCCTTATTACTGTTCATCTAGAGAATGACATCTCAATCTCCTCTCGTGCTTTAGAATTTTCATCCATCTATTGTTGATTCACCTTAATGTTGATCTATAATCTACCACTGATAACTTGAAATCTCTTACGTAATAAATTATCACTAGGCCGCACGTCTCATCGAGGAATATCTGAAGTTATTTGCCTGATCCACCTAGGTACAATACTATACTTCGATAACCGTATTTCATAGAATCCCATCATAATTCATCCTATGAGGGTATTCTAATCTCGTTCAATTCATGAAATCCCTTTTCTTATAATCATTACTCAATCAAAGGCCTAAACGCCATCCTACTATCTATCACAATTACACCTCTATTCTGCTAACAGGGCAAAATTTCATCTCTTCTAATTGCTCATAGTCTTAAACTCCTCTGAGTTCATTTAGGCAATACCAAGCTTTTTTCAACATTCGAAAACCATCATCTCTCTTGTATTAATGGGTTTAATATCGAGTACTTACATATTATTGTCACCTTCTCATTCACCTTTTCTTATCCTTACTTCTATCTACCTAAAACCTTGTCACTCAGCTATACTTTACCTTGCGACCTACCCATATCTATTTATACTACTGTCAACCTTCCTTTAACTTTTCATCACCATAGATTTCCTTTCGTGCCTTCCCAATTGTCTTTAAATGTATGCAATTACTTTTCCAGGTCATTCTGTCACTTTTTGCATGAATACTAGGCTTATCTTAGTTCCGACACATAGTGGAATTCCATGCAACCCATATGTACTCGAATAATACTTTTGATTTTACTTCACGTTCAATAGTCACAATAGGTGCCACTTTCTTATAGAGTGCAATAAATGTTGTAGTGAGACTGTTGTTACAATACCATTATTTCTTTAGGTCACAATGCTTAGGTTGAAGCCTTTTTCTTTATTTCCTCAACTAGTCCTTCGTTGTAGTAATTAGGGAAGACCCTCTGACTCTTGTAAAGATGTGGGCTTATTGCATCATATACCCGGCGGAATTCTTGATGTTCTTACTTGACCTTAATTATTCTTAGTTACTTATCTCCGCGCCTTTGTGCACATAGGGTTACTTCTAAACTAAGATTTTGATTGTCTCCCCAGTGACACCAACTTTTATTTTCGTAACACTTATATGGTACCTTTAACCACCCCAACTTATATCTTAGAGTTTCCCAAGGATTACGTTGTTATATCTGCGAGACTCAATTCCCTATGTTGGTGTTCACTATGTTTATCTTTTACAATCTGCTTATTTATATGTATCCTATTGTCTAGCCACGACAAGGCTCTTCTTGAATCAACTACTAACTACTCGTTGGTCCATTCTCATATCTATATTCCGGGTAATCTCTCTTGGGATATGTCCTTTGCATTAACTTACCTCTCGCACTGGTTCCTTATGTATCAATTATTCATTCACACTTATTCATCATTAACTTCCTGTTCGGGAACCCTTGCTGCCTCTCCACGTCATCGAGCTTGCATAATGTTCTAGAGTCGCGACATATCTATAGGATCTGAATAAATGCAATCTCATTCATTTCATTTTTTTTACAGCATTCTTACTTTACTATTCCATAGTTACATCATCATCTTTGGCATCTTTTCACATTTTCATTGACATTTTACTCGCCTTGCGGTAACGCTTTTGTATCAAGGATAACTGAATTTCTTACGCACAAGGGTGACACCTAGTGTAACTGACACACTTAGTCTCTTAAGCTTAACTCTGCTCACAATGCTTGTTTTATGGAAGTGTCTTCCTGAATGAACTTTAAACGTTATTCTTCTGTTGTCCATTCTATTATTGCCATAACGCGATCTCTAAAATTCTCACGATGTCAACTATTATCAAATTCTTCGGTCCTCAATTAATTTCAATTTTATCTTGTTTACGACCATATACTAATCTATTACTCCGGGGCTACAGGGGGTCTAACTTAGCCTTCTGGTAATCATGTTGAAGTCACCAACTCGTTTCTCAAAATAAGGATATGACTTTATAGCATATACTATTTTATTGTTTCAAGGCATGTCTCCTATTGTCTTCCCTTCACTTGACTATAGATTCTGTCATCCTATCACCTTTTGATTTATCGTTATCACTCATTTATAACATCTTACTCATAATGCTTTATTTACTCCCTTCTTAGTGGGCGTTTGGACAAAAGAATTGTAAAATTCCAAAACAAAAGTGAAAGTTTATTCAAGTGAAAATGAAATTTGAAAATTAGAGTTGTGTTTGGAAATGAATATAATTTTGAGTTGTTTTTGAAATTTTGTGAGTGATTTGAGTGAAAATCTTGAAAAACGGCTTTTTGGAATTTTTCAAAATTCTCAAAAATTCCAAAATTCATCTTCAAGTGAAATTTGAAAATTTTATAGCCAAACACTGATTTTGAAAAAAGTGAAATATCCTTTTGGATTAGCTATCATTCAGATCAATATGCCTTCAGTTAATATCATGAAATGAAGGAAGAGCTTAGCCTTAACATACCTGGAGTAGGAAAAATCCATATAATATTCTTGGAAAAGATTACACCGTACTCCTTTAGAACCGCAAAATTTTACGTTGCTACGATTCTAACAATTCTCTTTGGAATTGTTTGGTTACAAGAATATCGTTGAAACCTTGTAGGAGAATTTGATTGCAAGAAATCTCGTTGTTAATTTCTTTGTAGGAACTTGAATTGTAAAAGCTTCTAACGTTCTGTTATGAAGGAATTTTGTAAGACTTTTCTAAGCAATTTCGTTGCTAAGGTGCAAAACTCACCTATGAGTTGTAGTGTCTTGTAGTTAAAAGCTAATATTCTGATTGTGTCTTTGTATTCAAGACATGAGAAGATGATGTTTTGTTGAAAGCTTTGTGAAAATGGCTAACGTTAGTTTGCCACCTCAAGTCTTGAGAATGAATATGTAATGTTTTTACATTAGTTTGCCACCTAGGCTCATATGACTACTTAGTCATATGTATTAATGGTGGCTTACTGCCACGTGGGGTGGGGGTGGGTGGGGAAAGTTAATCTTTATTCACTTATTAGGTAATTAGGTAATGTCCCGTTATCCGGTAATTAACCAATTACCCGCATAATTAAGAATTGTCTTACATTACTTAAAATTCTACTCATTTTTAATATACTTTATACATCATACTACCATGGTCATATGGTAACTTGTATGGTACTAGTCCATAAATATCGGGTATTATTGCTCGACCCGTATTTTATCCCAAAATCCGCAACCTTCAACGAAACTCATTTTCTTCTATTTGCCTACCTTCTCTCCTTCACGAATTTACTCATCATGTATTAGAAATAGCATAATTCTTATAATCTCAAGAAAATCTCATCCCCGAGTCTACGTTAATTAATTGAAGATGAAACTTTAACGTACGAAAAATGCAAGATGTAACAGGTAGTCTCTGTTCCGGCCATAGCAGCCACTTGTCAGGCCAGGGGAGGTGCTCAAACTCCCGCGGTCCACACACCATAGCAGGTGGTACAGGGATTCCAGACACTGGGGGCACCACCAGCCCAGTCGGTTGCAGCTGCTCAGGACTATGTGGTACCGGTCATGCCTGATGATGAGCAGCGTCGATTATAGAGGTTTGGGAGACTCCATCGTCCATCTTTCAGTAGTACCGAGGGAAAGGATGCACAAGGCTTCTTGGATAGGTGTTAGAGGATACTCCGTACGGCAGGTATACTGGAGACCAGATGGGTCTAGTTCACTACCTTTCAGTTCTATGTGGCTGCCTTTAGTTGGTGGGAGGCTTACGAGAGGTGTAGACCAGTCGGTGCAACACCCCTTACATGGAAGCAGTTCTCCGATCTATTCCTAGAGAAGTTCGTGCTTCAGTCCCGTAGAAAGGAGTTGCACATGCAGTTTGAGTAGCTTTGTCAGGGTGATATGTCTGTGATGCAGTATGAGATGCGATTCTTGGAGTTGGCCCGTCATGCTTTCTGGTTGGTTCCCACAGACAGGGAGAGGATCAGGAGGTTCATGTATGGCCTCACTTTTTAGCTTCGATTACTTATGACTAGAGAGAGAGTGTCTGGTGCTACTTTTGATGAGGTTGTCGACATTGCTCGTCAGATTGAGATGGTTTGTAGCCAGGAGCTGGTTGAGAGGGAGCCCAAGAGGTCTCGTGGACAGGGTGGATTTAGCGGTGTCCCTTCTGGGGGAAGTTCCACCATGGTAGGGGTCGTCCTTTTAGACATGCTCAGACGGCTCTCCCAGTCCACCATGGTGCATCATCTGGCAACAGGTCACACAGTCATCAGTAGGGCCAGTAGTCGTTCAGTGCACTACCAGCGCAGAGTTCTCACCATGCCTCGCTAGCTCAGGTTTCCACGGGTAGTTCCTCTGGGCACCAGGAGCAGCAGTTCCATCAGAGGAGGGGTTGTTTCGAGTGCGAAGATTTTGGTCACAGCAAGAGAGATTGCCCTAGGTTGTTGAGTGGGACTCCACAGCAGAGTACTCGGCCGATGGAACCAGCACCAGTAACTCCACCACCCGTCCAGCCAACTCGAGGTGGGGCTCCATTAGCTAGGGGTCGCTCGAGAGGGGGAGGCAGATCAGGGGGTGGCCAGGCCCTTTTCTATGCCCTCCTTGCCAGACCAGATGCCATTGCTTCAGATGCTGGGATTACAGGTATTGTCTCAATTTGCCATAGAGAGGCCTCTGTATTATTTGAACCTAGTTCCACTTATTCATATGTGTCCTCATATTTCTCTCATTATTTGGATATGCCCCGCGAGTCTCTAGTTTCATCTGTTCATGTATCCAATCCAGTGGGCGATACTATTATTGTGGACCGTGTATATCGGTCATGTGTGGTGACTATTGGGAGTCTGAAGACTAGAGTGGACCTCTTGTTGCTTAGTATGGTTGATTTTGATGTGATTTTGGGTATGGATTGGTTGTCTCCATGTCATGCTGTTCTAGATTATCACGCTAAGACCGTGACATTGGCAATGTCGGGATTGCCGAGGGTTAAATAGAGTGACTTTATAGACTATGTTCCCAGTAGAGTGATTTCATACTTGAAAGCTCAGCGGATAGTTGAGAAAGGTTGTCTATCTTATTTGGCCTTTGTAAGGGATGTTAGTGCAGAGGCCTCTGCTATTGAATCTGTTCTGGTGGTGCAAAATTTCCCGGATGTATTTCCTGCAGACCTGCCAGGCGTGCCACCCGATAGGAATATTAATTTCGGTATTGATTTGGTGTCGGGCACTCAGCCCATTTCTATTCCACCGTACCGTATGTCACCGGCTGAGTTGAAGGAGTTGAAGGAGCAGCTTTAGGAACTCCTTGATAAGGGGTTTATTCGAACTAGCGTGTCACCTTGGGGTGCACCAGTTCTATTTGTGAAGAAGAAGGATGGTACTATAAGAATGTGAATTGATTACAAACAGTTGAACAAGGTCACAATCAAGAACAAGTATCCTTTGCCGTGTAATGATGATTTGTTTGACCATCTTCTGGGAGCTATGGTGTTCTCTAAGATTGATTTGAGGTTAGGGTATCACCAGCTGAAGATTCGAGACTCAGATATTCTTAAGACAACTTTCAGGACCCGATATGGCCATTATGAGTTCCTTGTGATGTCATTTGGGCTGACCAACGCCCCAGCAGCATTAATACATATGATGAACAGTGTGTTTCAGCCTTATTTGGACTCGTTCATCATTGTATTTATTGATGACATCCTGGTGTACTCTCGTATCCAGGAAGAGCATGCCCAGCATCTGAGGATTGTGTTACAAAGATTGAGGGAGGAGAAACTTTATGCAAAGTTCTCCAAGTGTGAGTTTTGGCTCAGTTCAGTGGCGTTCTTGGGGCACATGGTGTCCAGCGAGGGTATTCAGGTGGATCCGAAAAAGATAGAGGCGGTGTAGAGTTGGCCCAGACCGTCCTCAGCCAAGGATATTCAGAGCTTTCTTGGGTTGGCAGCCTATTACCGTCATTTTTAGATAGTTTCTCCTCTATTGCAACATGCTAGGCTAAATTGACCCATAAGTGTGCTTCTTTCAGGTGGTCGGATGAGTGCGAGGAGTGGTTTCAGAAGCCCAAGACTGCTTTGACCTCAGCTCCAGTTCTAGTTCTATCATAAGCTTTTGGTTTCTACAAAGTGTATTATGATGCCTCGCAGATCGGTAGTGGGTGATGCAGGAGGGTAGAGTGATTGCTTATGCTTCGCGCCAGTTGAAGCCTCATGAGAAGAACTATCCTATCCACTACCTTGAGTTATCAGCTATTGTTCACGCCTTGAAGATTTGGCGGCACTATTTGTATGGAGTTCATTGTGAGATTTACACTGATCATCGGAGTTTGCAGCATGTTCAAGCAGAATGATCTTAACTTGCGTCAGTGGAGGTGGTTGGATCTTCTTAAGGACTATGATATCACTATTTTGTACCATCCCGGGAAGGCCAATGTGGTAGCCAATGCCTTGAGTTGTCGGGCGGAGAGTTTGGGGAGCTTAGCATATCTTCCAGCAGCAGAGAGGCCATTGGCATTGGATGTTCAGGCCTTAGCCAGCCAGTTTGTTAGATTGGATGTTTCTAAGCCAAGTCGAGTATTGGCTTGTGTGGGCTCTCGGTCTTCTTTTTATGATCATATTAGGGAGCGTCAGTGTGATGACCCCTATCTGCTTGTCCTTAAGGACATGGTCCAGCACGGTGATGCTAAGAAGGTCACTATTGGGGATGATGGTGCATTAAGGGTACATGGAAGGCTATGTGTGCCCAATGTAGATGGTTTGCGTGAGTTGATTCTCTAGGAGGCTCACTGCTTGCAGTATTCTATTCATCCGGGTGCCGCAAAGATGTATCAAGACTTGAGGCAGCATTATTGGAGGAGGAGGATGAAGAAAGACAGAGTGCGGTATGTAGCGCGGTGCCTAAATTGCTAGCAGCTGAAGTATGAGCATCAGCGACCATGTGGGTTGCTCTAGAAGTTAGATATTCCAAAGAGGAAATGGGAGCAGATCACTATAGATTTCATTGTTGGGCTTCCACGGACTCAGCGGAAGTTTGATGCAGTTTGGGTGATTATGGACCGGCTGACCAAGTCAGCTCATTTAATTCCTGTGATGACTATCTATTCTTCCGAGCAGCTGGATCGAGTGTATATACGTGAGATCGTCAGGCTTCATGGCGTACCGGTATCTATCATCTCTGACAAGGTATGTAGTTTACATCATGGTTCTGGAGGGCCATATAACATGAGTTGGGTACTCGAGTGGATTTGAGCATAGCATTTCACCCTCAGGCGGACAGACAGTCCGAGCATACTATTCAGATATTAGAGGATATGCTTCGTGCGTGTGTGATGGAGTTTGGGGGTTCGTGGGATCTTTTCTTTCCACTAGTGAAATTTGCCTATAACAACAGTTATCACTCGAGCATCCAGCTGGCACCATATGAGGCTCTGTATAGTAGGCGGTATAGGTCTCATATGGGTTGGTTCCAGCCGGGCGAGGCTATATTATTGGGTACAAACTTGGTTTAGGATGCCATGGAGAAGGTTAGGGTGATTCAGGATAGACTACGCACAGCCCAGTCCAGACAGAAGAGTTATGCAGATCAAAAGGTTCGTGATGTTGCATTCATGGTTGGAGAGTTGGTCTTGCTCCGGGTGTCACCCGTGAAGGATGTTATGAGGTTCGGGGAGAAGGGCAAGCTGAGCCCGAGGTTTATCAGTTCATTTGAAGTAGTGCGACGTGTTGGGGAGGTTGCTTATGAGCTTGCCTTGCCTCCCAGTCTAGCAGGCGTTCATCCAGTATTCCATGTTTTTATGCTCTGGAATTATCACGGTGATCCGTGTCACGTGTTAGATTTCAGCTCAGTCCAGTTGAACAAGGGATTTATCTTTATGCTGAAGAGCTGCTGGCAATCTTAGATAGGCAGGTTCGAAAGCTGAGGTCAAAGAATATTGCATCTATGAAGGTTCAGTGGAGGGGTCATCCGGTCAAGGAGGGGACTTAGGAGACCGAGCACGATATGTGCAGCCGTTATCCTCATCTTTTTACTACTTCAGGAATGTCTCTATGCTCGTTCGAGGACAAATAATTATTTTAGGGGGGGAGGATGTGATGACCCGGTCAGTCATTTTGAGTGTACTATCTCCGATTCCCTATTTACTATTTTCCCCGTATCTGTTTGTTTTTATGTGACTTGCGGGGAGGTCTTGTTTTTGATTTCGAAGTGTTTTGGGATACTTAGTCCCTAAAACGGAAGCTTAAGTCTCAAGATTTTGACCGTAGTCGGAATTGGACGACGACGACTTCGGAATGGAGTTCCGTTAGTTTTGTTAGCTCTGTTGGATGATGTTGGACTTAGGAGTGTGTCCGAATTGTGAATTTGTGGTCTGTAGCTAATTTAGGCTTGAAATGGCGAAAGTAAAATTTTGGGAAGTTTGACGGGGGGGGGGGGGGGGAGGGGTTGACTTTTTGATATCGAGGTAGGATTCTGATTCCGAAAGTTGGAATAGGTACGTAATGTTGTATATGACTTCTGTTCAAACTTTGAGGTCAATCAGACGTGTTTTGATAGGTTTCGACATAGTTTGCGGAATTTGAAACTTTAGAAGTTCTTTAGCCTTGAATCCGGGTGTAATTAGTGTTTTGATGTTGTTTTGAGTGATTTGAAGGCTTGACTAAGTTTGTATGATATTTTGGGATGTGTTGGTATGTTTGGTTGAGGTCCCGGGGACCTCAGGTGAGTTTCGGATGCTTAACGGATCATTTTTGGACTAGGCTTGATAGCTGAAGTTCTGGTTTCAGCAGGTTCTAGTTTCCTTGTACGCGATCACAGGGATTCATTCGCGATCGAGTAAGCTTATTTGGGGAAGAGGGGAGTTTGTTTTATGCGATCACAGAGTTAGGAACACGATCGCATATGTGTGCGAAGATGTGCTTCGCGAACACCTGGCTAAGGTCACGTTCACGTAGATGGATTTGAGGAGGAGGAAAGGTGTGGCCAATGCCCTATGCGATCGCATGAGGCAGGATGTGATCCCGTAGTTATTAGAGGCAGTGATCCGCGATCGCGTGGGTGATTCCGCATTCGCTTAGGGTAAAAATGCGGGGCAACATAGTTGTGCTTCGCGATCGGGAGGAATGTTCCGCGATCGCGATGAAGGATATCTGGGCAGGAAGTATTAATTTCAAAAACGAGGGTTTGAACCCAGTTTTACATATTTTGAGCTAGAGAACACGAAATTGGGCGATTCTTGAAGGGATTTTTGTGGAGTTGATTGGGGTAAGTGATTCTTACATGATTTTGGTTAAATCCCATGATTTCATCTTTAATTTTATCATCTAATTTGTGATTTGGGGTGAGAAATTGGGGAAAAAGAGAAAAAACTCTTGAGTTGAGATTTTGTGGTTTTGAATGGGATTCTTTTATCGGATTTGAGTAAATTTGGTATGGTTAGACTCGTGAGTTAATGGGCTTTCAGGTTTTGTGACTTTTGTCGGAATTCGAGACGTAGGTCCGGGGATGGGTTCGGGCCAATTTCGGATTTTTAGCTATAATTTAGTACTTTGTTATGGAATTGATCCTTTTAGCCTATATTGATTGTATTTTTCTACTTATGGCTAGATTCGATGCATTTGGAGACTGATTCGAGGGGCAAAGGCATTGCGGAATAGGATTTTGCACGGTTTGAGGTAAGTAAGAGTTTTAAATCTGGTCCCGAGGTTATGAAACCCCTAATTATTGGATTATGTGAGTATTTTGGAGGTGATGCACATGCTAGGTGATGGGCGTGTGGGGGTGCACCGTAGGAATTGGGACTTGGTCCATTCTATGAAACTGTAAAGTTGAATAACTTGTTGCTATCTATATGCTCTCCCTGTGTTATAGAAATTTAACTACAAATCATGTCAGAAATCATGCTTAAGCTATGTGATGGTACTGTTGGGCCCCGCAGAGGTCGCGTACTTGTTGAATTACTTGTTAATTGCTGTCTTGTACTTGGTTATGGTTTTACTTGTGTATCATATCTCAACCTCTTCTTTATTTTTGTTGATACACTATGTTATCTTTGTTTGGACCGATCTTTGTGATTTACGAGAGCCCAAGAGACCAGAGAGGTTGATGACTGAGTGAGGCCGAGGGCCTGTCTCTGTGGTATTGATACTATGGCATGTGAGTTGTCCGTGCAACACGTGATTTGTCCGTGCGGTTCTACATATTGATAATATAGCATGTGAGTTGTCTGTGCAAGACGTTAGTTGTCCGTGCGGAGAAGCGGTTGGACTGAAAGAAGCCCCTCCGGATTATGCACACCCCTAGTGAGCGCAGGTACCTATTGAGTGTGAGTACTGAGGGCTGAGAACCGAGTGATTGATCTGTTGTGACGAGTTGAGTATCTGTTGCCCTGAGAGGCTGTACTTGTTTTCCATTTGTTGATGCACTTAGTTGCTATCTATCATTGTTCTGAAATTTTTAAAAGATTCTATATCCGGATTACTTACACTGTAACTGTATAAACTGATTTGACTTGAACTACCAGATTTAAAAGTATGTCTATTCTTTGCTGGAATTATTGAAAATGAACTTTATTTGTATAGCTCGTCACTACCTTCTCAGTTCTTTTTTTATTTCCGTTACTTGCTTAGTTGGTTGTACCCATGCTACACCCTGCACTTCATGTGCAGATCCAGGTATGTTTGATCATGGGGGTCATTGATTTCATGTGCGATCAAGTATCAGAGACTACGAGGTAGCTGCTGGCGTCCGCAGACCTTGTCTCTCCTTCTATGTTTTCTTTCTTTTCAGTATTGATACTCAGACACTGTTTGTATTAGACTGGATATCTAGATTCTCATGATTCAGTGACACCCCGATGTCGGGCTATTTTTCTGCACTTATGTTTTATTTGGATTTTACCCCCGTCTTTATGAAAGACTCCGGTTATTTTAAATGTCCTAATTCATTTCTGTTAAATTTTGAAAGTATTTTGGAAAGGTCGGCTTGCCTAGTATCCCAATAGGTGCCATTACGACAGGTTAGGTTTTGGGTCGTGACATTGTCGTTACGAAAAATACTTTTCGCAACAAAAAATAAGTTGTGGCACGTTGTTGCAGCAAAGTCTGATACGAAAAATGTATGCAACAAGAACCGATGTTGATTAAATTATCGCAACAAATCTTCTTGTTGCAATAAATTATATTTTATTGTTATAAATGCGTATAATTGTGGTTTATAAAAATATTCAGCAACAACAATAATTGTTGCGACAAATTAATCAACCATTTTTTCAACAATATAAGTTGTTGCAAACAAATGGCGGGAATACTAGTTAATCTGTTATCAAGAATTTTTGCAACAAGCGTTATTGTGGCAATAAGTTACTTTGTGTCAACAACATTAATTATTGGATATGAGCTTCGTGAATTATTTTTTGCAACAACTTATGAATTGCTACTATATACATAATTCCTATATGCTTTTAGATTTTTAACAAATGTATAGAAATGAATAAATATTATATATATGCAAAAGGTCAATACATAAAGTTGTTGTACTAGATATTTACACCCTTGTAAAAGCTAAGTACTTCAAAAAGTTTTTAATTATAAATAGATAAAAACATCATATGTCCTAGGCCACTAAATTATAATCTAATAAAACCCAAAAGACAAATTTCCCAGCTTGTGCACATAAACCAGATTGCAAGTAGTGTTGGTTTACTCTTCATCATCCTACAAAAAAAAGTATAATTAGACTTTGATTTAAAATAGAGAAAATCACAAATGCCTATTTACATTAGACAACATGATAGGGGTAGAAATATTCAGCTAAAAGAACATTATAACATAAGCTACAAGATATCATATCAAGTATCCACTCCAAACAAACCGAATAAAAATAGATTAATTTTTTTTCCAGAAAATCCTTAACCTCGTTAAACTAAAATGACTGTAAAACCAGAGGTGCAACCAACTAAACATATATTTAATATACAAAAATGAAGGGACACCATTATCCAAATTGGACAAACACTTTTTACTGTTCATAGAATTTAAATTAGATCTTCCTGATCTTAACATTTTCGGCTGAACATATAATGTTATTGCTTTATTGTCACTACCTCTCCCTATTTAGGTATCTTTGTCTTGCCAATACATGTAATTCATTTCCTTTTTTCTTTAGGTTGTCGTTCCCCTTGTTGAGTAATTACTATTACTCACAAGATCCTATCACATAAAGGTAGCTGTACATAAATGAAGTTGTAGAGTTTTGAAAGTAAAAATATTTTCTGTACTTTATATAAAACTAAAAATTTTATGTTCCGGTGGAAAAATCTAAAGGAAAATGAAAGAAGAGAGGCTAAAATGTATTATAAATTTATTTATTAGTATTATTTTATGAATATTACTTATCACGATGTCATCCATAGTACTTTTAGGTAGCCAAATAAGAAATCAAAAAGGTAGGAGAGAAAAGACAAATAATCCATTTCATTGCAGTACAAAAGATGAACATAAGCATAGCAGAGGTTGTATTGGGAGCTAGGCGAAGCAATGGATTGTCTGCAGCGTATATGAATAGAAGGATTCACAAGTGTGGGGTCTGCAGCTCCTCATTCAACATTTCGTCGTGTGTAAGAAGAGAGTGAAAAACACATCCCTCATAGCCATGTATGGTTTTCCTGCTAAATTTATTTATTTATTTCTTATTTAAGTGAACCCTACAACCATATTGCTCACACGTTAACATGACAAGAAAATGTGATGATAAGTGTGCTACAAAATCGTGTCAAAATTGTTAAAATCAGACATCAAATTTTGAAAAGGCTAGGGTGTCTTCCACTCTTTCTTAAGATGTGTACTGAAATCGAAGTGTATACGGTCGAAATTGGACGTACCCGATTTCGTTGGCAGGGGAGTTGCCTCGAGGGTAACCTCATAATAGATCGGGCTTGAGCTTGATGATAGAACATCAAGCCTGGGGATCGAAGTGTTCATTGGGATCGAGGCCAACAACAATCGAGATCAAGCGTGACTGACTTCGAGTAAGGAGTAATACCGGAATGGCGAGATATCAGTAACCAGTCGAAAATTATGGTGGAAATCGCGGAACAGATCAAATCGAAGCAGTTATTATTGCCAATCATGGGATCTACTTCCGTGATTAGAGTCGTACCTTATTTAGGATTCCTCTATTATATAAAGAGGGATCCCATTCACTTGTGAATGAGGGATTATTCACTAATCAGAATATTTACATACACTGCTTTCTTTGCTTTATTCTACTGTTCATCGATATTTGTTCCATCCTCTACTGTTCTTATTAATTAACCTCGAGACTATCTCGAATCGAGGTCGAGGCATTGTTCGCAGACCAGTTTGATTTATTTTATTTTCCAAATTTATCTATTTAATTCGTTATTTATCAATTAGTACCGGGTTTAATTACATATCCTTAAAACTATAATATAAAATTAATTGTTACTCAACTTTTTGGGTAAACAGTTCGGCGCCCACGCTGGGGTTAAAGATAACAGTGATTGTTAAGTACTGATTCTGGTAAAACACACTTATTACGTTTATTCTTGTCAAGTATCTTTGCTTTCAGGTTAAAACATGTCAAACTCACAAAATGCATCCACACACGGTGACAATGGCCTCCGATTCAACGGCGAAAACGAAAATGTGAGTGCTCCAGGAGTCGAGGTGCCACATGCTAATCTCGGGGAAGCATCGATTGCCAACCCAGTTGATATCAGTTTTCACGTTGCTCTAAACGCGGACCTAGGTGCAAATCTCGTTGGGAGTGTGCGCGGAGAAGGCCGATCTAGTGTCCAAGGAACATAGGGCATAGAAAACGAAGGAGTCAGTCTCCAAGTGATATTCGAGATGCTTCAGGCTCAGCAAGCCGCTATTATACAAAATCAACATAGAGCTCCGAATAGGTTCGAGCGGAAAATTACTCGCCGTACTGAGCCAGTACAGGAAAGGTCGAATGGTAACAAATCAGGGACTGATCCTGCGATAATGAAAATGCTCGAGGAGCTCACCAAAAGAATTGAATCAGGGGAGAAGAGAATCAAAGCCAACAATAAAAAAATGGAGACATACAACTCTTGAGTTGATCAGATACCAGGGGAACTGCCAATCTTGGAAGGGATGGATTCGAAGAAGTTTGTACAAAAGTCATTTCCTCTAAGTGCGGCTCTGAAGCCTATTCCAAAAAGTTCCGTATGCCAGACATTCCAAAATATAATGGGACCACTGATCCCAACGAGCATGTTACTTCATATACATGCCCCATCAAGGGTAACGATTTAGAAGATGATGAAATCGAATCTGTCCTGTTGAAAATATTCGGAGAGACCCTTTCGAAGGGAGCAATGATTTGGTATCACAACCTACCACCAAATTCTATCGACTCATTTGCCACGTTAGCAGATTCTTTCGTAAAGGCACACGCCTGGGCCATAAAGGTCGTAACGAGGAAATCGAGCCTTTTCAAGGTAGGACAAAGGGATAATGAAATGCTGAGGGAGTTCGTGTCCCGATTTCAAATGGAACGCATGGAGTTGCCACCGGTCACAGACGATTGGGCCGTTCAAGCTTACACCCAAGGGTTGAAAGAGTGGAGTTCGATAGCATGACGTCTGTTGAAACAAACTTTGATCGAGTATCCATTTATAACTTGGGAATACGTAAATAATTGATATCAATCGAAGATCAGGGTCGAGGACAGCCAATTAGGAGCCCCTTCCGATTCAGTACATCCAAACAGGTCGGCAGTTAAAAACCAGAGGGATATCGACAAGGAGCCAAGGTCGAACAGAGACTGATATCAACCATATACCTCAGATCGAAGGAACAATGGCTTAGGACGCCATTCTGCCGGGAACGATCGAAGAAGTGATCGAGGACAAACTTCTCGGGGACTTATGAGCAAAAGTGATTTTGACAAGTATGCTGACCCCACAGAGGCTCCTCGGTTTTTGGAATATAACTTTAGCGTCGCTGCATCGGGCGTTGTATTGGCAATCGGAAGGATCAAAGATACTAGGTGGCCCAAGCCCATACAAACCTATCCTTCCCAAAGAAACCCAAATTTGATGTGCAAGTATCATGGCACGCATGGTCACAAGACCGAGGATTGCAGGAAATTAAGGGAGGAGGTAGCCCATCTATTCAATGAAGGCCACATTCGAGAGTTCCTCAGTGATCGATCCAAGAATCATTTCAGAGAAAGGGACGCCAACAGGAAGAATGAACAGGAGGAACCCCAACATGTCATTCATATGAAAGTCGGTGGGGTCGACATTCCACAGGGACCCATATTTAAACGCACTAAGGTATAAATCACTTTGGTAATTTCTATCTTATTAAATAAAGTTCGAGTTAAGCGTATTTTAGTAGATCCAGGTAGCTCGGCGAATATCATCCAATCGAGGGTCGTGGAGCAGTTCGGCCTACAAAATCAAATCGTGCCCGCAGCTCGGGTCTTAAACGACTTCAATATGGCTAGTGAAATAACTAAAGGGGAGATCATTCTACCGATGAACGTGGCTGGAACCATTCAAGATACTAAGTTTTACATAATCGAGGGCGACATGAGGTACAATGCCCTGCTCGGAAGTCCTTGGATCCACAATATAAGGACATTCCCTTCGACTCTCCACCAAATAATGAAATTCCTGACGTCGGACGGTGTAAAAATAGTATACGGGGAGCAGCATGCTGCAAAGGAAATGTTTGTGGTCGATGAGGTAACACCGATATCGACACTATCAACCTCAAAAAGGTCGAGCATCAAAGGTAAATAGGAAGTCAAATAGCAATCACAACCATCAGCCTCGACCGAACCGGGGAACCATGAGATAGAAGAAGAAGAGGAGGATTTTCTAATCCCTCGAACATTTATTGTTCCCGGAGATTCTAACACCACCAAATCAACGGTCGAAGTGCTGGAACATGTTATATTGATCGAGTACCTGCCCGAGCGAAAGGTATACCTGGGAATGGGATTAACCCTCAAACTCAGGAAAAAGCTTATTCAATTTCTTATTGATAACATAGATTGTTTTGCTTGGTCCACTTTAGACATGACAGGGATCCTACCAGAGATAATGACGCATCGGCTAAGCCTGGACCCTAGGTTCAAACCGGTGAAGCAATAGAGAAGACCCTAGTCCAAGGTAAAGCATGCATTCATAAAGGACGGGGTAACTAAACTTCTCAAAATATAGTCCATTCGGGAGGTGAAATATCCCGAATGGTTAGCTAATGTAGTTGTAGTCCCTAAAAAGGGGAACAAACTTAGAATGTGTATAGATTATAATGATTTAAACAAGGCATGCACCAAAGATTCTTTTCCACTCCCTACCATCGATCGCATGATCGATGCCACGACCGACCATGAGATCCTTACTTTTCTCGATGCCTATTCTGGGTACAATCAAATCCAAATGAACCCGAAGGACCGAGAAAAGACTTTATTTATCACCAAGTATGGAACATATTGTTATAATGTAATGCCCTTCGGGTTAAAAAATGCAGGAGCTACTTACCAACGCCTAGTAAATAAAATATTCGAAGAACAAATAGGAAAATCAATGGATGTTTATATTGATGACATGCTAGTTAAGTCACTGCGCGCAAAGGACCATTTGGCTCATTTGTAGGGAACGTTCGAGAGTTTAAGGAAATAAAACATGAACTCAACCCCGAGAAATATGCTTTAGGGGTCGGTTCGGGCAAGTTCCTTGGCTTCATGGTATCGAATTGGGGGATCGAGATCAACCCCGACAAAATCAAGGCCATCGAAGACATCACCGTCGTGGATAGTGTAAAAGTCGTGCAGAGGCTAACTGGACGGATAGCTGCCTTAGGCCAATTCATCTCGAGGTCATCAGACCAAAGCCACATATATTTCTTTCTACTCAAAAAGAAGAACGATTTCGCCTGGACCCCGGAATGCCAACGGGCATTAGAGGAATTGAAGCGATACCTATCGAGCCCACCACTGCTTCACACTCTAAAGGCAGATGAGAAGCTTTACTTGTATTTGGCAGTATCAAAAATTGCGGTAAGCGGTGTCCTAGTTCGAGAAGAGCAAGGTACACAATATCCTGTTTATTATGTAAGTCGAACCTTAGGAGAAGCAGAAACTAGATATCCACACTTGGAGAAATTGGCACTTGCACTGATAAGTGCCTCTAGAAAGTTAAGACCATACTTTCAATGTCACCCCATATGCGTATTAACCACTTACCCACTTCGTCATAATTTCCACAAGCCCAAACTATCGGCCCGATTCGCCAAATGGGCCATCAAACTCAGTGGGCACGATATCGAATATCAACCACAGACGGCCATCAAGTCTCAAATTTTAGCGGACTTTGTGGAAAAGGAACTCTTATTAAAATCGGGTACATCATCAGGGGTATGGACCCTCTTCACACACGGTGCTTCGAATGTGAAGGGGTCCGGGCTAGGCATCGTTTTGAAGCCACCCACGGGTAACACTATTAGGCAATCTTTCAAAACTGCTAGGTTGACTAACAATGAGGCCGAGTACGAGGCTATGATTGCAGGTCTCGAGCTGGCTAAAAGCTTGGGAGCAGAAGTCATTGAAGCCAAGTATGACTCCTTAGTGGTGGTGAACCAAGTAAACAAAACCTTCGAAGTTCGAGAGGATAGAATGCAAAGGTATTTGGACAAATTCCATGTAACTTTGCACCGTTTCAAGGAATGGACTTTACAACATGTACCTCAAGAACAAAACAGTGAGGCCGATGCACTTCCAAATTTGGGGTCATCGGTCGAGGAAGATAAGATTAGCTCGGGGACTGTCGTTCAACTCTCGAGATCCGTGATCGAGGAAGTTCATGCCGAGATAAACTCTACAAGCTTAACTTGGGATTGGAGGAATAAATATATTGAATACTTGAAAAACAAAAAGCTCCCATCGAATCCTAAAGATTCGAGGGCCCTACAAACCAAAGCTGGTCGATTCACATTGGCTGCAGATGGAACATTATATAGAAGGACATTCGATAGACCATTAGCTGTATGCTTAGGACCAGGAGACACCAATTATGTTTTGCGAGAGGTCCATGAAGGCACTTGTGGGAACCACTCCGGTGCCTAATCACTGATTCACAAAATTATTAGAGTAGGATACTACTGGGATAGCATGGAAAAAGACACTAAGGAGTTTTTTCGAAAATGTGATAAATGTCAAAGGTTTGCATCGATGATTCAACAACCCGGAGAACAACTTCATTCAGTCCTATTGTTACACCCCATATTTTCGTACATGAAAGTACGCCATAAGTAAATTGATGAAAGCTCAAAAATGAGATGTTACATTCCGCATTTTCGCACGTTAAAGTTATGTTGTAGGCTAATCGACGTAAGTTCGAGAAGGAAATTATTTTGAGATTATAAGTATTATGCTATTTCAAACAAGTGATAAGTAAATTCGTGAAGGTGAGAGGGTAAGCGAATCAAAGAAAATATGTTTCGTCGAAGTTTGGCAATTTGGGATAAAATACGATACGAGCTATAATACCCGGCATTTATGGAATAGTGCCATACAAGGTACCACATGACCATGATGGTAAGGTGTATAAGGTGTGTTAAAAGTAAGTAGTATTTTTAGTAATTTGAGATAATTCTTAAATATGTGGGTAGTTGGTTAATTATTGGTCAGTGAGAGATTAATAAATTAACAATTAATTAGAATTGGATAAGCTTGATGGATCTTACTACCAACGTGGAAGCCCATGAAGAGCCACTAAGTGACTCATATAAGGTGTAGCAAGGTGTCACATTAATAGAGTACATAACAAGGTTAACATTTTCTTTAGCCTTCTGAACGTGAATTGCACAAATATATTCACTTTAGCAATGCAAGATAATGTTTGCTTACCCCCCCCCCCCCCCCAAGATTAGAAGAGACAGCATCACGTTTCAGAGAAATTGCATACGTGTCCGAGCTGTAACGTGAGATTTTGCAATTCTAAGGAATTACGGTGCAATATTTCTCAAGAATATCATATGGATTTTCCCCTACTTCGATCCGCCGTTATATGTTGTCGCTATTGACGTGTATTGGAAAGATTGTCAAGAAAATCGGCTAAGGTATATTAAGGCTAAGCCCTTCCTTCATGTTGGCATGATCTCGTAATTACATGTGTTTGACAACGTGGCATAAAGAGAAGTTCATACTCCAATATTTATATACATTATCCTAGTCTCATAAATTACAGTATTCTCCTTATCAAGACTTCATATTTAATTGAGTATTGTCTTCTTCCAATGAAGAGAGCAGAAAGCCTATATATACAATATAACAATATTTTCATTACCATCGAGCTATAATCGATGGGCAGGCCCCTATTGGGCAACCTCTGATCAGATGGTAAGTGATATACCAAGCCTACTGTGGTCGAGCGCCTATGAGCGAGGCCAGCATGTCCGAGATAAAGGACCTAGTATGGCCTAGCAGTTATATATATACCGAGCCTTATAGGGCCAGACAACTATTTTACTTACTATATTAAGAGAATATTGTCAGTATCAACAGGTAAGCATATCTTCAGATTATCTTTGACTCCAAGTTACTTTCAGTTATTACATTATCAGTTCAGTTTCAGCTTTCAGTTAATATGTTGCCTTACATACTCGGTACATTATATCGTACTGACATCCCTTTTGCTGGGGACGCTGAATTTCATGCGTGTAGGTTCAGATAGACAGACGAGTAGACCTCCTCAGTAGGTGTTGCCCGAGTTCAGCTTGATCGGTAAGCTCCGCATCTTTCGGAGTTACCGGTCTATAGTTTTATGTACATCTTGTGTATATATGTATATATATGTTATGGATAGGTCGGGGCCCTGATCCGATCACAGTACATCCATCACTAGAGGCTTGTAGACATATCCTGTCAGTTAGTGCAGTATGTTGGCCTTGTAAGCCTTGTATGTATATTTTATTGGTTTTCCATTTGTAGTAGTTATGTCGGTCTTATCGGCCAAGCTTTATATTGATGTTTTGTCAGCGTTCGCAAATTGGCTTTCCATATGGCCCATGGCCAAAGTATGACATTATATGTTCAGAGTCCCTTAGTCGCAAGTTGGTACGCAAGGATAGGTGAGGCACCGGGTGTGTCCTAGGGATTCTACAAGTCGTGTCTAGTAGAGTCTTGTTTATGGGTGTGTCGTGCACCACACTTATAAGCATGAGGCTACAGGGCATTTAGGACTGTCACTCTTTCTTCTTACTCTAGATCGCGTGGTAGAGCTCAGTTGTAAGAATTCAACCTCCTAAACTCTATGTTACTCGTAATAAGATGATACCTACAACCCAAAGATAATTGGTAAGAGATTGCATGTGGCTGTGGGAGAGTTGAGTCAGAGGAACTCGATTTTGCATGATACTTATGATGAGTAATTGTAAGGTCTTCAGTAGATCATGTGTGTGCTAAGACGTGTAAGCTTCTCAATAAGGAACCTTAAGGCGAGAATATCTATCCACTCCTATCGTGACAGGCAATGAGAGATTTAGAAGGTAGATACAAGCTTCAACAAGTAAAAGGAGAAAGATGAGAAGGGTACGAGGTACTAGTTAATGAAGTTATTGGTATTTTCAACTCAGGCGGAAAAATATAGACATTGTGAGTTACCTTCAACAGTAAAAGAGGTATGTATAATTGGCTACACCCATCTCAGTTATGCCCTATGGGGTCTAACATGTATAATTAAGAAAAGGACGGTATATCAAGATCCGGCTGGGGTTAGAGTGACCAAAATGGTGGATGGATTGTTTGCGTTAGTTGACATTTTCGAAGGATATTGCAAATGTGCTAATAGATCCCCTTGTGAGACACCCAGATGGTGCACTCTAGAATATTACAATTAGATGTGAATACTAGCATTATCAAGAATTGAGAAGATAGGCACTGAAAGCCTGGAAGGGATAAATATTACCTTAGTGTGGCTCCCGTCCCTAGTAAAGCGAGAACGTTGAGCAACCCGAAGAGCCACTGGACGGAGCAAAGGGGAGCTAAAAGCAAAAGAATGTCTTGTTAAAGTTTTCAGAATAAAGTGATAGACATAAATATTAGCGGGAAATAAGAAGAGAGTCAATAATATATGATACATGGATGACAGTGGTAGATCAAAAAGATGACAGTATTACAGAGTCTATGGTCAAGGGAAGGAAAAGACGATAGGTGACAGGCCTTTAGACAACAAAAGAGTATAGGCAAAAAAGTCATATCCTCATTTTGAGAAATAAGTTCGTGACTCCAATGCAACTACCAGAAGCAAAAGTTAGACCCCAGAATAATAGAAATCAATATGGACTGATGAACAAGATAAACTTAACATGAATTAGGGACTAAGTGATTTGATAATAGTCGGTATCGTGAGAATTTCAGATTTTGTTCCGGCGATAATAGAATGGACAACAGAAGAAGATTCATAAGAAATTCAGAGAATGGTCATTCAGGGAGACGCTTCCCTAAAGCCAGCAATGTGATAAAAGATAAGCTTAAGGGACTGTATGTTCCAGTTACCCTAAGTGTCACCCTCGCAAGTAAGGAATTTTATTATCCTTTATACAGAAAGATTACCGCAAGCCAAGTAAGGGTCATCGATGATATGAAAAGACGCCAAAGATGAAGAGGTAAAACATCTATAGGTAGATCATCATAGTACTAAATCTTAGTACTCCCCTAAAAGGGGGAATATGGATTGATGTGACATTAAGTCGGAATTAAGTAATTCTAGTAACTATGGAATGGTAAAGGAAGAATGCGATACAAAAAAGAAGAAGGAATGAGATTGCACTTATTCAAATCCTACAGATATGCTACTACTCCAGAATATTATGCAAGCACGATGTCAAGGAGAGGAAGAAAGGGTTCCGGCTCGAAATGTGTTTGATAAATAAAGAGCCAGCGCGAGAGGTAAGTTAAGACAAAAGAAATAACCTAAGAATGATTACGCGGAATACTGATATGAGAATGGGCCAACGAGTAGTCAGTAGTTGATTCAGGAAAAGCCTAGTTATTGCTAGACAAGAGGATACAGACAAATCAACAGATCTTGCGAGATAAGCATAGTGAACCCTAACATGAGGCATTCAGTTTCGCAGATATGACATCATAACCTTGAGAAATATTAAGATAGGAGTTGGGGTAGTAAAGGTACCGTATGAGTGTCACGGAGATAAAGAGAGTGCCAATTGGAAGACAATCAAAATATCAGCTCGGAAGCAATCATACGAGCGTAGGGGCATGAAGGTAAGTAAGTAAGGTTAATTACAAGTAAGAAATAACATCAAAAATTCCGCCGGATAAACTTTTAATAAGCTCGCAGCCTTGCAAGAATCAGAGGGTCCTCCCTAAGTACTACAATGAAAGACTAGCTGAGGAAATAAGGAATAAGGCTTCAACCTAAGCACAGTGACATAAAAAGGAAATGGTCATGTAACAACAATCTTACAACAACATTGTATGCACTCCATAAAAAGGTGGCACCTACCGTGGCTAATGATCGGGGAGGAAAATTAGAAGTGATATTCAAGAACATATGAGTTGTATGGAATTCCAATATGTGTGGGCACTAAGATAAGCTAAGTATGCACGCAACAAGGGCGCAGAAAGACCAGGAAAAGTAATAGCTTACGTTTAAAGAAAGCTGAGAAGGAACGAAAAGAATTATTCGATCAATGATCTAGAGTTGGTTACGTTATGAACTCACTTAAAAGTTCGGAGTATTATCCATACAACATATATGTTGACAATCATACAGCCGTAGAAGGTTCCGGTATAAGTTAAAAGGAAGAATTGAGCTCGGGTCATAGATAAAGGATTAAATTGTTAAAGGATTGTATCATGGATATTCCATAATGCCTATGAAAGGCTAAAAGTAATAACTAATAACATAAGCCATATATTGGAAGATAGCTTAAGCCTACATAAAGGTTGATCAGAGGGAAGAGGAAACTAAATACTTACATCAACTAACTAAATCAGGAGTCTGATTATTGGACCCAGAAAATTATAGAAATCGCGATTAAAAACATTGCAGAGTCAATCTTAATATCAGAGGTGCAAGTAGTATAATAAAACTTCAAGTTGTGGATGTGAATTATACTGTGTGGAAGGGAGGTCATGAAAGAGAGAGAAGAAGTGATGTGAGATTTTAAGGTAAGTAAGGCAAAGGTGAACAACGTATGAGATACTCAAGTGCAGAAGGTTGTGGATAATCTATACTTCAGATAGAGGTCTAGAAGCGCAGGGATTCAGTATCCGGGACTAATAGCGGCATTGTCAGTAGCATATCTTCTAGCCTATGGTTTCTAGGTAACGATAGATCTAGCCAAGAGAGTAAAGAAGAGTTAGAGATGATGTGATGTATCGCTTGATGTTCCAGAATAACATAAGGAAATCTATGGTGCAAGCAAGTTGAAGTAAAGTTGCGAGTAGCATGAGTAAGGATAAGAAAGGGCGAGTGAGGAGGTGGCAAGAAATGTATAAGTCCTCATGATTAAGCCCATGAAAACAAGAGAGATAATGGTCTATCTAAGTTATAGAAAGCTCAGTATAGCCTGAATGAACTCAAAGGAGTCTAAGACTTGTAGCATTTAGAAAAGATGGAATGCTACCCTGGTAGTAGAATGAGGGTGTAATTGTGATAAATGAAGGATGACATTTGGGCCTTCGATTGAATAATGATTTGAAGGAAAAAAATAAAAAAGGGAAATTTCATGAATTGTACAGGATTAAAATACCCACGTAAGGTGAATCACATTCGGATGCTATCAAATACAGTTATGAAAGCATGGTATCTCCCCAGGTGGATCAGTCTAATCATTTCAGATGTTCACTGATGAGACGTGAGCCCTAGAGGCAGTATTACATAAAATCTCAAGTTATTAGTAGTAGATGATATATCAACATTAAGGTGAATCAACAATGGATGGACAAAAGTAACAAAGTATGAGGTGAGATTAGGCCATCATTCTTAAGATGAACAGTAATGAGGAAGCATTAAAGGACATAGATTTAAACATATGGGATAAGCAACGAACGTAACCTGGAGTTTGGTAGCAGACCTCAGTAATGATAAATCGAGGTAAATGTTATGGTATATTATGACCTACTTAGATGCAGTAAAGTCATGCGGATAGATAATCGGGCCTATGAAATAAGATATAGCAATATTCGTAAGTTCGACAAAGTACCGAGGGAAGAACTTCAGTATACCTACATATGCCCAGAGGGACATATTGTCAAGCTCTGTATATGTTTACAAAGTGAGGCCTAAAGATTAGCTAAAAACTGGAGGAAAGAGTCGCATAGGGAAGAGTCGCATAGGAAAAAACTGGTACAGACTGCATGATAGAAGGTAGCAACAGTTACGAGATTGGAAGAATTCCGACCACAAGTCGTGGTGTGAGAAAGAGGCCTGAAGATGGGAATGCCCCGGCCTTTGGATTTATTCACAGAATAGTTGCCTAGATGGCAAGGAGAGTACTAAAGTATTCGCAAGAGCTATAGGTTATGATAATGATAATTGCATCAGTCAACATTCGAGGACGAATGTTCCAAAAGGGGGAATAATGTTACACCCCATATTTTCGTAAGTTAAAGTTTTGTCGTAGGCTAATCGACGTATGTTCGGGAAGCAAATTATTTTGAGATTATAAGTATTATGCTATTTAAAACAAGTGATAAGTAAATTTATGAAGGTGAGAGGGTAAGCGAATCAAAGAAAATAAGCTTCGTCGAAGTTTGGCAATTTGGGGTAAAATACGGTCCGAGCTATAATACCCGACATTTTTGGACTAGTGCCATACAAGGTACCACATGACCATGATGGTAAGGTGTATAAGGTATGTTAAAAGTAAGTAGTATTTTAAGTAATTTGAGATAATTCTTAAATATGTGGGTAATTGGTTAATTATTTGTTAGTGGAAGATTAATAAATTAATAATTAATTAGAATTGGATAAGCTTGATGGATCTTACCACCAACACGACAGCCCATGAAGTTGTTAACAAAGTCACTAAGTGACTCATATAAGGTGTAGCAAGGTGTCACATTATTAGAGTACATAACAAGGTTAACATTTTCTTTAGCCTTCTGAACGTGAATTGCACAAATATATGAACTTTAGCAATGCAAGCTAATGTTTGCTTACCCCCCCCCCCCAAAAAAAAATTAGAAGAGGCAGCATCACGTTTCAGAGAAATTGCATACGTGATTTACAATGGTCGAAGCTGTAACCTGAGAATTTGCGATTCTAAGGAAGTACGGTGCAATCTTTCTCAAGAATATCATATGGATTTTTCCCTAGTTTGATCTACTGTTACACGTTGTCTCTATTGACGTGTGTTAGAAGGATTGTCCAGAAAATCCGCTCAGGTATGTTAAGGCTAAGCCCTTCCTTCATGTTGGCATGATCTCGTAATTACATGTGCTTGATAACGAGGCATAAAGAAAAGTTCATACTCCCAAATTTATATACATTATCCTAGTCTCATAAATTAAAATATTCTCCTTATCGAGACTTCATATTTAATTGAGTATTGTCTTCTTCCAGTCAAGAGAGCAGGGAGCCTATATATACAGTATTACAGTATTTGCATTACTATTGAGCTATAATCGATGGTCAGGCCCCCTATTGGGCAACCTCTGATCAGATGGTAAGTTATATACCGAGCTTACTGTGGCCGAGCATCTATGAGCGAGCCCAGCATGGCCGAGATACAGCACTTAGTATGGCCAAGCGCCTGTGAGCGAGCCTACTATGGAAGATCAGTTATATATATACCGAGCCTTATAGGGACGGATAACTATTTTACTTACTATATTGAGAGAATTGAGTCAGTATTAGCAGGTAAGTATATCTTCAGATTATCTTTTGACTCCCAGTTACTTTCAGTTATTATATTATCAGTTCAGATTCAGCTTTTTGTTAATCTATTGCCTTACATACTCGGTACATTATTTCGTACTGACGTCCCTTTTGCCGGGGACACTATATTACATGCGTGCAGGTTCAGACAGACAGACGAGTAGAACTCCTCAGTAGGTGTTGCCCGAGTTCAGCTTGATCGGTAAGCTCCGCATCCTTCATAGTTGCGGGGTCTAGAGTTTTAAGTACATCTTGTGTATATATGTATATATATGTTATGGATAGGTCGGGAGCTGCTCCGATCACAGTACATCCATCACTAGAGGCTTGTAGACATATCCTGTCAATTAGTGCAGTATGTTGGGCTTGTAAGCCTTGTATGTATAGTTTGTTTGTTTGCCTGCTGTAGTAGTTATGTTGGCCCAGCTTTATATTAATGTTTTGTCAGCATTCGTAAATTGTCTTGCAATATGGCCCATGGCCAAAGTATAACATTATATGTTCAGAGTCCCTTAGTCGCAAGTTGGTACGCAAGGATAGGTGAGGCACCGGGTGCCAGTCTCGCCCCCCAGGTTCGGGGTGTGACACCTATCCCTATGGCCATTCATGAAATAGGAGATGGATATCATCAGCCCTCTGCCATCGGCCCCAGGTAAAGCTATATTTATTTTATTTATGACTGACTATTTTTCTTAATGGGTTAAAGCACAGGCGTTCGAGAAAGTGAGAGAGAAAGAGGTTATAGACTTCATCTGGGATCACATCGTATGTCGATTTGGGATACCCGCCGAAATAGTGTTTGACAATGGAAAACAATTTATCGGCAGCAAAGTGACGAAATTCCAAGATTGCAAAATAAAAAGGGTATTATCAACATCGTATCACCCTAGTGGGAACAGATAGGCCGAATCGACAAACAAGACCATCATTCAAAACATGAAGAAATTTGATTGGTGCTAAGGGGAAATGGAGAGAAATTCTACCCGAAGTCCTTTGGGCATATCGAACAACATCAAAGTCCAGTATGGGGGCAACCCCGTTCTCTTTAGTATATGGCTTCGAAGCTTTGATTCCAATCGAAGTCAGGGAACCAAGTGCCAGGTTTCGACATATAACAGAATAGTCAAATGACGAGGCTATGAATACTAGCCTCAAATTATTGGATGAAAAATGAGAAGCCGCACTCGTTCGAATGGCTGCACAAAAGAAACAAATCGAAAGATACTACAATAGGAGAACAAACCTTCGCCACTTCAGAGTCGGGGACTTAGTCATGAGGAAAGTCACCATCAACACTCGAGATCCTAATGAAGGGAAGCTTGACCCAAATTGGGAGGGACCCTACCAAGTCCTCGACATCGGAGGAAAGGGATCTTATAAGCTCGGCACAATGGACGGCGAACAACTGCCAAATAATTGGAACATATCACTTCTCAAACGGTATTATTGATAAGATATGACTTTATCCTTTTCATTTTTCATTTTTATATTCGACACTAACTCACTGCAAGTGTTCGATCGAAGACATAGAGACCTCTGGTTTTAAAGCACGTATTGCAATCTTTTTCCCAAGTGGGTTTTTCCGGCAAGGTTTTTAACTAGGCAATATTTATGTGCTACGTAAGGACAATTCAACAGTATCCAAGGCTTCATTAAAATCAACCTCGACTACTAGGGGGAATCACCCTCAGATGTTAAAATTTTGAGGAAAATACTTTGTGTTAAAGGGTCTCGATAGGGAAACTTTGTAATGGGCCAAACGATCGAATGAACCGTGTTCATATAGATTAATCGAGCCCCGATGGCAAAACATGTACGCATGTATAAATTAAACAAAGAAGCATTCTTTCTATATCAAACATCTTATGTCTCAAAGAAAATTTTCTACTATAGAAGCTCCATACTTATGATTCTGTGAGAAATGGCTCAAGGGCCAAGTGAAAATATACCTCGTACGCTCGGGGACTACCATCGACGATCGACATATTTGAGTAATATAAACTCAAATTCATAAAACCTCAAAGAGGCACCCCTCTATCTACAGGCCAAGGCCATCATTCTCGGGGACTAACACCTCGAACAACTTCGAAGTGTTATTGGGAAATAAGCTCAAAAGGCATACCCAAAGGCTACGGCCAAATTAAGGCGGCTCCTAGACATCCGAATCCCGCAACAAAAATAGTCCTTTTCTTCTTGAGGGATGGTCTTTGATGTTTTTTCCATAGCTATATGAGGTTTAAGGAAGAAGAAGGTGGAATTTGTGTTTTAACAAGAGATTGACAAACGGAAACTCGCAAAGTTGATAAATTTGAAAAGAATAGAAGAGTTTTTGAAGATTAGAAAAAGTTTGAAAGTAAAGTTTGAGAAGATTATGATGGTGGTCTATTTATAATTGCCACTTTGACGGTTTGAAAGCACTGGGGGCCGACCATCAACTGGCGTTAAATAATGACCTTGGGAACTGTGCAGATACGACGTTTCAATCGCTTCTATCTCTTACGTCATGATGTCGATGTCATAATTGATCGAGGTATTAAATCGAAGTCTCGAATTCATTTTTTCTCATTACACTCCAAAAAATGAGGGGACTATCTGTATACGGTCGAAACCGGACGTACCCGATTACGTTGGCAGGGGAGTTGCCTCGAGGGTAACCTCATAATAGATCGGGCTCGAGCTCGATGATAGAACATCAAGCCTGGGGATTGAAGTGTTCATTGGGATTGAGGCCAGCAACAATCGAGATTAAGCGTGACTGACTTTGAGTAAGGCGTAATAACGGAATGGCGAGATATCAATAACCGATCGAAGATCATAGCAGAAATCCCAGAACATATCAAATCGAAGCGGTTATTATTGCCAATCATGGGATCTACTTCCGTGATTAGAGTCGTACCTTATTTAGGATTTCTCTATTATATAAATAGGGATCCCATTCACTTATGAAGGAGGGATTGTTCATTGATAAGAATATATACATACGCTGCTTTCTTTGCTTTATTCTATTGTTCATCGTTGTTTGTTCCATCCTCTACTGTTCTTACTAACTAACCTCGAGATTATCTATTATCGAGGTCGAGGTATTATTCGCAGACCGGTTTGATTTATTTTATTGTCCAATTTATCTATTTAATTCGTTGTTTACTGGGTATAATCACCTATCCTTAAAGCTACAATATAAAATTAATTAATTGTTATTCAATTTTTAGGGTAAGCACGAAGATATTGTGATTTATATTTTTCTAGAGTGTAGGTGAAATATATCAAATAATTACTTAGGATGAAAGATTGTTATCAAAATACAGGCATTCATGAATTAACACAATTATTTCCGGTGTCTTGTTCCTTCTAAGATGTATCTACTTATGTCTGGTGCAACAAGAAATTTACTTTTACTTGAATTAAGTGGAGTTTTTATGTTAGGCATATTTCTATATGTTTTAATGTTACTTTACTCATATTTTAACCGCTTTTTGGTACTATTTGGTCTTTACAATGCCCAACATGTGTTAATTATTTATTTTATTATAAATCAAGTGTGTGTGGTAATGTAGGATGTTTGGAGTACGAAAATATGAAGAAAAGGTGCTCCAGCTATAGTAGACGAGAGTGGATGCGTCGCATCCAACATAGGAAAAAAGGATATTTGGTTCATCCTTGAAAGTGAAGTGAGGAGAAGGAATCCACCTTAGCATCCACACCTGGGTGCACCAAGGATGAGGGAACATAGGGTGGACGAAAAGCATCCACCCCAGCATCCGATGGTGAGAAGTTTAAGCTGAGGCGGACGCGTAACATCCACCCCGCATCAATCCCTGCAGCTGATTAGGAATACGAAAAGGAAAACCTTGGCCCACCACTTTTGTACGCAATATAAAAGACAGAAATGCCTCTTTTAGGTCATCTAACACACGGGGGAAGCAGAGAAAAGCAATCACAGAGTTTGGAAATCATGGAATTCGTCTTGAGTTCTGTCATGACCCAAAACTCAACCTGTCGTGATGGAGCCTATCATGATACTAGGCAAGCAGACTACTTAGACATTTCCAACACTTTAAAATTTAAAATATATTAAAACAGGTTTAAATAAGTAAAAATCTTATAAAAAATGATAAAACTCGTCACAACTCGATATCGAAGTTTCCCAAAACCATGGTGTCAATGAGTACATGATCATCTATACAAATATAAAGTCTAATACACTGTCTAAGAAAGCAAAATCTGAATAAATAAAACTGAGGGATAGGGGAGCAGACTCAAGGTCTGCGAATGCCGGGGCAGCTACCTCGAAAAATCTCTGAATGATTGAAAACTTTGAGATTCAGCAACCGCCGTGTCCGGAAACACCTGGATCTGCACAAGAAATATAGGGTGTAGCGTGAGTACAACTAACTCAGTAAGTAACAAGTCTAACTATTGGGCTGAAAGCAGTGATGGGCTTCACAAGTACTGTTCAATTACAGACATATAGTACAGAAAGGTAGACATGCTTCCAAATTTAACAGTTAAAGCTCAAACAGGTAAGATATGTCAAGTTCAATTGAAACAAGATATGGCACATCTCGATATCTACATGTCAGTTATGTATGCCAACTAAAGTACAAAACAATTATAAAATCATATGCATACTCTCAGAGTATCAATCACTCAGTCCTCCCATTAACTCCCTCCTCATAGTCACTCATTCCTCACAGTCACTCAATCCTCCCAAATGCTCTCCACTCGCACACGCACTCAGTAGGTACCTGCGCTCACAGTAAGTGTGCAGACTCTGTAGGGAAAAATCTAGTCCAAGCGCTATAATAGGCCAATCATGGCATGAATCAATGAAACATGTTGTGACGTGCAGCCCGATCCTATAAATATCCTCACAATCAGGCCCTCGTCCTTACTCGGTCATCAATCTCTCCAGTCTCTCGGGTTCACAAAAGTCATGATAATCAGCCCAAATAATGATGATATGATGTATAAATAAATGGCAACAGAGACAGAGAGAGAAATGATATGCAAATAATAGTTGTGACTGAGTACATAACTTTAAATTAAGCAATTAATTCAACATGTAACACAACCTCTATGGGTCCCAACGGTACCAACATGTAGCCTAAGAATGATTTCTAACATGACTTGCATCTCTATTTCACTAACACATAGATAATATACTAATAACGACAAGATTATTGAACTATACAGTTTCACGAAATTGACCAAGGCACAATTTCTACGGTGCACGCCCACCCGCCCGTCACCTAGCATGTGCGTCACCTCAACACCAATCACATAACACGTAATTCGGGGTTTCATACCCTCAGAACCAAGTTTAGAAGTGTTACTTACCTCAAACCGTGCAAATCCCTACTCCAAATTCGAGGCCTCCAAATGCCTCGAATCTAGCCACAAACAATTCGATACAATCAACACGAGCTAAAGGAATCAATTCCATATAAAAATACTATGTTCTTAATCAAAAGTAAAAAAAAATTCAAGTAAAAAGTCGACCCATAAGCCCACGTCTCGGAATCCGATAAAAGTTACAAAATCTGGAAGATCATTCAACCACGAATCCAACCACACCAAATTTACTAAATTCCGATACCAAATCACCACTAAAATCCCCAAATTAATCTCTCGGAATCCCTAGCCTCAAAATCCCAAAATTCCACCTCAAATACACACAAACTAGGTGGGAAATTCAACGGGGAAATAATATTATTGAATAAAAATGATCACATGTGACTTACTTCAAGAAACCCCTCGAAATCCCTATCAAAACTTTACTTTGCCCGAGCTTGAAATGTACAAAATGATAAAAATAACGAAACCCTCGAGTTTTAAACTCTGCCCAGTGCTTTCGCACATGTGGGCCAAAATTCTACTTTTACTTTTTTGGGACCGCATCTGCGGAGAAATCTCCGCACCTGCGCAGTTAACTTAAGTCCCTAGACTCCATAAATGCACCCCAAAAATATGATACAAACTTAGTTGAGACCTCAAACAACATCAAAAACATGAATCACACCCAATTCAAGCCTAATGCAAACTAAGGAATTTTAACTTCTACAATCGATGCCGAAACCTATCAAATCATGTCCGATCGACCTCAAATTTTGCACACAAGTCATAAATGACACAACATATGTACTCCAACTCCCAAAATGAAAATATGAGCCTGGTAACCACAAAGTCAACTCTCAGTCAAACTTCTGAATTTCCAAAACTTCTAATTTTCCAACATTCGCCATTTAAAACCTAAATCAACTATGGATCTCTAAATCACTATATGAACACACTCCTAAGTCCGAAATCACCTAACGGGGCTATTAGAACCATCAAAACTCCATTCCAGAACCATTTATACATAAGTCAATATCTGGTCAATGTTTTTAACTTAAGCTTCCAACCTTAAGACGAAATGCCTCAACTCATTCTGAAACATCCCCAGAACCAAACCAACTACCCCGGCAAGTCACGTAGCAAAAATTATGCATAAAATGAGTAGTAAATGGGGGAACGGGCTACAACACTCAAAATGAACGTTCGGGTCGTTACATACTCCCCCCCTCCTCCCTCTCTTAAACAAACGTTCGCCCTCGAACGGGTCTAGAAATGTACCAGGAGTCTCAAATAGGTGTGGATATCTGCTCCGCATCTCATGCTCAGTCACCCAAGTAGCCTCCTCAACTGGCTGACCTCTCCACTGCACCTTCAATGAAACTATGTTCTTTGATCTCAACTTTTGAATCTGCCGATCCAAATTGGCCACCGATTCGACATCATAAGTCAAATCTCTATCCAACTGTACTGTGCTGAAATCCAAAACATGAGACGGATCGTCGACATACTTCCGGAGCATAGAAACATGAAATACAAGATGAACACTCAATAGACTAGGTGGATGGGCAAGCTTGTAAGCCACCTCTCCAATCCTCTAAAGCACCTCAAACGGCCAAATATACTGAGGGCTCAACTTGCGCTTCTTCCCTAACCTCATAAAACCCTTCATGGGTGAAATCTTGAATAGTACCTTTTCCCTACCATGTAAGCAACATCGCAAACCTTCCAATCGGCACAACACTTCTATCTAGGCTGCACCGTGTGAATCCGATCCTGAATCAATTTTTTGGCCGGGTTGTCCAAAGCATCCTGAACCAAGTCAGTACCCAATAGCCTAGCCTTACCCGGCTCAAACCATCCCACCAGAGACCGACACTGTCTCCCTCACAAAGCTTCATACGGATCCATTTAAATGCACAATTGGTAGCCGTTGTAGTAGGAAGCTTCATACGGATCCATATCAATTGATCCCAAGAACCCCTGAAATCTATGACACAAACGTGTAACATATCCTCCAATATCTGAATAGTGCGATCAGACTGTATGTCCGTCTAAGGGTGAAATATGGTACTCAGCTCGACACGTGTGACTAACTCTTGCTGCACGGCTCTCCAAAATTGCGATGTAAACTGCGTCCCTCGATCTGAAATGATGAACACCGGCACACCATGAAGGCGAACAATATCGCGGGTGTTGATCTCAGCCAACCTCTCCGAAGAATAAGTAGTCCCAACTGGAATGAAATACGCGGACTTGGTCAACCGATCCACAATCACCCAAATAGATTCAAACTTCCTCGAAGTCCATGGGAGCCCAACTACAAAATCCATGGTGATATGCTCCCATTTCCACTTTGAAATCTCAAGCCTCTGAAGCAATCTGCCCGGTCTCCGATGCTCATACTTCACCTGCTGACAATTTAGGAATCGAGCTACAAACCTCACTATATCCTTTTTGATCCTCCTCCACCAGTAGTGCTGCCTCAAGTCCTGGTACATCTTCGCGACACCCGGATGAATGGAATACGGCAAAATGTGGGCCTCCTCAAGAATCAACTCACGTAACCCATCTGCATCAGGCGCACAAATCCGACCATGCATCCTCAACACCTCATCATCACCAATAGTAACATCCTTGGCATCACCGTGTTGAACCATGTCCTTAAGAAAAAGAAAATGGGGATCATCATACTGGCGCTCTCTGATATGATCATATAAGTAAGACCGAGAAACAACTCAACCTAGAACTCGGATGGGCTCCGAAACATCTAATATCACAAACTGGTTGGCCAAGGCCTAAACATCAACCCGTCTCTCACCAACAGGAATAAATGCAAGACCACCCATACTCACCGCCTTTCTACCATAAGGCATCTGCCACGATATTGGCCTTCCCGAGATGATATAGAATGGTGATATCAAAGTCCTTTAGCAGCTCCAACCATCTGCATTGTCTCAAATTTAGATTTTTTGTTCAAACAAGAGCTGGAGACTTCAGTGATCCGTAAATACCTTACTAGACACACCATACATACAATGCCTACAAATCTTCAATGCATAAACGATGGCTGTCAACTCCAAATCATGAACAAAGTAACGAGAACTGGAGTTGTGGTCAAGGTAGTCATTGGACAACGCCTCACACTCATCGAACCACCTGAATGGAGCACCCTTCTAGATCAATTTGGTCAAAGGCGCTGCAATAGATGAGAAAATCTCCACGAAGCGACGATAATAACCGGACAAGCCAAGAAAGCTATGAATCTCAGTAGCTGAGGATGGTGTGGGATAACTCTGTATCGCCTATATCTTCTTTGGATCCATCTTAATACCCTCACTAGACACCACATGCCCCAAGAACGCCATTAAACTAAGCCAAAACTCACACTTGGAGAACTTGGCATAAAGCTTCTCCTCCCTCAGCCACTGTAATACAATCCTCAAATTCTAGGCATGCTCCTCTTGGCTACGTGTGTACACTAGGATATCATCAATGAATACTATGAAAAACAAGTCGAGATATGGTTGAAAAACCCTGTTCATCAGATGCATGAATGATGCTGGGGTGTTGGTCGGCTCAAACGACATCACAAGGAACTCATAATGATCATAACAGGTCCTGAATGTTGTCTTTAGAATATCTGAGTCCTGAATCTTCAACTAGTGATACCCATAACTCAAATGAATCTTAAAGAACACCCTCCCTCTCTAAAGCTGGTCAAATGGATCATCAATGAGCATTAAATGATACTTGTTCTTGATTGTAATTTTGTCCAACTGCCTATAGTCGATTCACATATGCATAGTACCATCATTCATCCTCACAAACAGAATAGGTGCACCCCATGATGACACACTAGGCCTAATAAATCCCTTATCAAGAAGTTCTTGAAGTTGCTCTTTCAATTCTTTCAACTCAGCCGGTGTCATACGATACAGAGGAATAGAAATGGGCTGAGTGCCCAGCACCAAGTCAATACCAAAGTCCAAATCCCAGTCAGTTGGCATGTCTGGCAGGTCTGCAGGAAACACATCCGGAAAGTCTTGCACCACCAGAACAGAATCAATAGTAGGGGTATCAGTACCAACATCCCTCACAGAGGCCAAATATGACAAACACCACTTCCCAACCATCCGTTGGGCCTTTAGATAAGAAATAACCATGCTGGAAACATAATCTAGAGAACCTCTCCATTCAATCCTTGGTGACCTCAGCATCGCCAACGTCACGGTCTTAGTGTGACAATATAGAATAAAATGACATGGAGGCAACCAGTCCATACCCAAAATCACATCGAAATCGACCATACTAAGCAGATCAACTTTAGTCTCCAATCCCTCAATAGTCATTACACATGACCGATATACATGGTCCAAAACAATGGTGTTGCCCACTGGCGTAGAGATATGAACAGATAAAACTATAGACACGTGGGGCATATCCAAATAACGAGTAAAATAGGATGATACATAGGAATAAGTATAACCAATGTCAAATAATATGGAAGCATCTCTCCGACACACTGAGACAATATTTGTGATCGCTACATCTGAAGCAATAATATCTGGCCTGGCTGGAATAGCATAGAATCGGGCCTGACCACCACCTGATCTGCCTCCCCCTCTAGGGCATCCTCTAGCTGCATGGGCCCTACCCCGAGCTGGGTAGGTAGGTGGTGAAGTAATTGGTGCAGAAGTTATAGCCTGACCCTTCTACTGAACCCGACCTCCCGAGTGACGAGGACACTGCCTCCACATATGCCCAAACTCCCGACACTCGAAGAAACTCCCTGCTGGTGGTGTGGGGGCTGAATTGGGCCCCGAGTACCAGAGTAACTATTAGAAAGATGTGGCACATATTAACCCTGAACCGATAGAGCACTAGATGAGCTCTAAGCTGGGAGAGCACTGGGAGATGACTGACCTCGATGGGAACTATACGAACTATGGCTAGTTGATGCACCACGATGAACTGGACGAGCTATCTGAGTGGGCTTAAAGGGATGACCCCTCATGTAAAAGAACTGTCCCCCTAAAAGGAATACCACTAAAACCACCCGAACCACGAGGCCTCTTGGCCTCCCTCTCCTCACGCTCTCGACTATAGACAATCTCTAGCAGCCGAGCAATAGGAATCGCCTCATCGAACAGAGCACCACATATACTCTCCCGAGTCATAAAAAACACAACTGATAGTGGAGGCCATCGGTGAAACTCCTAATCCTCTCCCTCTCAGTGGGAACCAAAAATATTGCGTGACGAGCCAGCTCTGAAAGTCTCATCTCATACTGGGTCACAAATATGCCATCCTGACATAGTTGCTCGAACTGTCTACGCAGCTCCTCCCTGCGGGTCTGCAGCACAAACTTCTCCAAGAAGAGAACAGAGAACTCATGCCATGAAAGTGGTGCAACACCGACTGGACTACTCCTCCTATAGGCCTCCTACCATCTGAAGGTAGCCCCTGGTAGCTGAAAAGTAGTAAAGGAGACTCCACTAGTCTCTAGAATACCCGTCGTGCGAAGAATTCACTAGCACCTATCCAAGAAGAGTTGAGCATCCTCTGACTCAGCCTCACTGAATGATGGAGGCTTGACCCTCCCCAATCTCTCCAGCCTTTTTTGCTCCTCATCAGTCATAATGGGACCCACATGGGCCTAGCAACTATACCCGGTTGGGTTGGTAGTACCCTCGGTGTCTGAAACCACTGGACCACCTACTCTAGAGTTCAGGCGGTGAGAGTCTAAGTACCTCCCCCGACCTGAGAAGTGGATAGCACGGTCTGAATAGAAATCTCCTGAGCAAGGTTAGTGCACACAGTAAATATCTGAGCCAATGCCTCTTGAAGGCCTGGAATCACAATGAACACAGCTGGCGCCTGAGCTAGTCCCACTGGATCAGCCACATCTAGAACTTGCTCTTGAGCTGGAGCAACTGGTGGATCTACAAGTGCTGCTCTAGCTATGGTACGAACTGCACCACGGCCCCTTCCGCGACCCTCAACACCGCCCTGACCTCTCATGGCCCTAGCCGGTGGTACTGGTGGCTGTTCGTCTGGTCCTACTAGTGGCTGTTCGTCTGCTCCCTGAATAAACAAATTCGCACGACAAGAATACAAGAATGTGATGTTTTCCTAAGGGTTTGGTAGCCTCTCGAAGATAAGTTTAGACGTCTCTATACTGATCCGTAAGACTCTACTAAACCAGCTCATGACTCACGAAACCTATGTAACTTAGGCTCTGATACCAGGCAAGCAAACTACTCAGATATTTTCAACACTTTCAAATTTAGAATATACTATAACGGGTTTAAATAAGTAAAAATGTCATAAAAATTGATAAAAACCATCACATCTCAATATAGAAGTTTTCCAAAACCAGGGTGTCACTATGTACATGAGCATCTATACAAATACAAAGTCTGATACTCTATTTAAGAAATAAATAACTAAATAAAACTCAAGGATATGAAAGAGAGTCAAGGTCTGTGGATGTTGGGGCAGCTACCTCGAAAGATCTCTGAACGACTGAAAACTCTGAGAATCAGAAACCACCAAGTCCGGAAACACCTGGATCTGCGCACAAAGTGCAGGTTGTAGTGTGAGTACAGCCAACTCAGTAAGTAACAAGTCTAACTATTGGGCTAAAAGCAGTGATAGGCTTCGTAGGTACAGTTCAATTATAGAAATATAGTACAGAAAGGTAGACGTGCTTCCAAATTTAACATTTAAATCTCAAACAGGTAAGATATGTGCCACACCCCGACCTCGAGGAGCGCGATCGATGCTCAACCGAGATAACCCAGCCGAACAAGCCTGTATAATACCTCCTACCCGAACTCACTCATGAATAAAGAGAAGATCTATTTTATTAGTTAGACAGTGAGGAGATTCATGTGACCAACAACAAAAATTCATTATTAGTAATTTCATCATCTATAAGTTTCAAAATACATACACTTTCATAGTTTGATGCGAAAAGTGTGATGCAATTACCAAAATTTCTAGTTTGACTTTCCCATAACCAACATGCTACCCACACAATGTGTATGAGGCCTTTAATAGATACAAAAGAGTACGATGATAGTGCCGGCAGCAAGGCCCATGCTATACCTCAAAACTTAATACATAAGGACAAAAGATATACGACCCCAAATGAGGTGGGGCTCACCAAGTCAGCTAGGAAGAGGGTGTACCACTATCAACGATCAAAGCCGCCTGCAGTGGAACCACCTGCATCCATTAAAGATGCAGCGCCCCAGCAAAAGGGACGTTAGTACATGTGGAATAGTACTAGTATGAATTACTAAGCACCCTCTCACTAGAACAAATGATAAGACAAGAATGAACAATCATAAAATCAATGGGAGTCTCAAACAATACCCAAAACATCAAGTTAGGAACAAGACAAGTTTTCAAGTGATTTCCATATTTTAAGTTGGGAGATTTTTAGTACGGATATGCCACCGTTTTGTCACGACCCCAAATCTACTAGTCGTGATGGAACCTAAACCAACCCGCTAGGTAAGCCAATTACCACTAACCAATTTCAATAACAATTTAAAAAGCGATTAAGTAAAGAAATATCTGAATCTTATATAGTCTCCAAGGACTGGTAGTATAAATCATGAGCTTCTAAGAATAGAATTTACAAAGCTGAAATGAAATAAATATATCTTCTATTTGAAAAGTACATAAACAGCGTTTTATAGATCTAAATCTACCACGAACAAGGGGCAGCTACAACCGGGACGCAGGTACATCTTCAATCCAGCTCCCATCGAACGAAGCAACATCAATGACCAACATCTGCACGCAAGGTGCAGAAGTGTAGTATGAGTACAACCGACTCCATGTACTCAATAAGTAACAAATATAGCCTTAGGTTGAGAGTAGTGACGAGCTAACAAGAAGTGGTTGGGTCCAACACCAATAAACCACAATAGTTCATAATAGCATAGTACAAGTAACAAACGAGTATCTCAGAAATAAAAGGCTCAGTTCATTATCAGTTCTAGAAATATAGGCATTTCGTTTCAAGTATATCAGTGAAAATCTAAATGTTTTACCGAAAACCCAAATTACAAGTAACTTTGAAAACTGTGATTTTTCCCAAAAATCCTTTCAACAATAAATAAGGTGTTCCATATTTCCTTTCAGATAAGAAGTGTAATATGCCTCTCTATGCCCATATGTAAAAATGTATGACAAGTCATAAATGACATGATACTATACAGCATGAGGAAAAACGCATCTCTATGCTTCTATGTCAAGTGTGTATGCCAAATGCAATGCAAAACAGTGATGAAAATCATATGCATACTCTCTATCAATTCATTCCGTCCTCCTAGTCACTCAGCACTTGGCACTCGCACTCAGTAGGTACTTGCGCTCACTAGGGGTGAGGAGACTCCGCAGGGGCTCCTACAGCCCAAGCGCTATACGGACAACTCACGTGCCATAATATCAATATCTGAAATTACAACAACTCACGTGCTGTACGGACAACTCATGTGCTATAGTAAGTCAATCTGACCCGCTGCGATGTGCAGCCCGATCCCATAATCATTTTCACAACCAGGCCCTCGGCCTCACACAGTCATCAATCTCTCCAGTCTCTCGGGCTCACGATGTCCTGATACTAGCCCGAAAAGAATGATATAATGCATCAATAAATAACAACAGAGACTGAGATATGATATGCATGTAAATGCGTATGACTGAGTATGTAATGCAATGAAAGCAGATTACTCAACAACAGAAATGACCTCAGTGGGTCCCAACAGGATAAGCATGTAGCCTAGACATGGTTTCTAACATATTCACAACTCGATAACTCTAGTACGTAGAGATTTCATGATAACAGACAAGTTCAGGCAACTACACAGTACCACAGAAATAATGGAAATCACAGTTCACACGGTGCACGCCCACATACCCATCACCTAGCATGTGTGTCACCTAAAACTCAAACACATAACACATATATTCAGGGTTCATACCCTTACCTCCAAAATTAGAATAGTTACTTACCTTGAACAAGACAATACCAATACCGAGCAAGCCAAGCTATGCTCTAATGATGCCATACCCCGCGTTCCAACCTCCGAACGGCTCGAAACTAACCAAAAACTCAAGTACATCAAACAATGCTAAAGGAACCAATCCCAATCGAAAAAGATCAAATCTTGAATCAAAAGCCCAAAATCGGCCAAAAGCCCAGCCCGTGCCCGCACCACGGAACCTGACAAAATTTACCAAATCCAACAACCAATTAAATTACGAGTCCAAACATACTAGTTTCACTCAATTCCGACACCAAATCGGTGTTTAAAACTCAAAAATTCCTATTATGAAACTTTAGGCCAAAACCCCCAATTTTCCTCTTTAAATTCATCAAGCAATTGTTAAAAACGAAGATGGATTCATGAAATGTAATCAAAACTGAGTAGAGAACATTTACCCCAATCCTTATTATGAAATTTGCTCCAAAACGTGCTCCATTCCGAAGTCCATAGCTCAATATGTGATAAATAAAATGACCAACCCTCGAACTTATAACATTTTGCCCAGCAATTCCGCATTTGTGGACTGATCGTCACATCTGTGACCACCACTTCTGCGGTAAAAACTTCACTTTAGCGAAAATAGCCTAGCCCAGCAACCCCCGCACCTGCGAAAATCAAATTCGGCTTCTGCGAAGATTTTTAGTATGCTTCCAATCTCGCATCTGCGCGCATGTAGGTGCGCTACAAAAATCTGCTTTTGCGGTCTTCCTTACCCAGCCTCTTCTTGCCTGCGACCATCGCACCTGTGCAATATTAGTCGCAGGTGCAGAACACCAGAACCAGCAGCTTAGCAAAATTCCAAAATGCAATGAAATGATCTGTACCTCGTTCGAAACTCACCCGAGCCACTCGGGACCCTGTCCCAATGTATCAACAAGTGCAATAACATAACACAGACCTACGTGAGGCCTCGTTTGAAACTTCATGCTTCCACAACCGATGCCAAAACCTATCAAATCACGTCCGATTGATCTCAAATTTTACACATAAGTCACATTTCCCATTACGGACCTGTTCCAGCTTTTGGAATCAGAATTCGACCCCGATATCAAAAAGTCCACTCCCGGTCAAACTTTCCAAAATTTCAACTTTCGCCATTTCGAGCCAAATTCAACTACAGACCTCCAAATCACAATCCGGACGCGCTCCTATGTCCAGAATCACCCAACGGAGCTGAACCATCAAAATTTCAATCCGAGGTCAAATGCTAAAAAGTCAAACTTGGTCAACTTTTTCAAATTTAAAGCTCCCTAGTTGAGAATCTGTAACACCCCAGAAAATTTTGAAGAACTTAAGTGTAAAGCCCGGTAAAATTTGCAAAGAAAATAATGTTTCATGGTGTCGGACCGTTTGGGTTGAACAATGCACGGGAAGGTAAAGAAAAAATTTTGGCGGAAAAGTGCATTTCTGCGGCCCATTATGTGATCGCATAATCACTCTACGGAACGCATAATGGCCGCAGAGTGAGGCAGTTAATTGGGTTAGTTGGAAGCAATTATGCGGTCGACTATGCGACCGCATAACCGTTATGCGGACCGCATAGTGACCGCATACTCAAGCAAATTTTTGGTCATTTTAGACACCAATTATGCGACCGATATGCGGTCCGCATAACCATTATGCGGTCGCATATGCGACCGCATAACCTATTCCGGAGCTTCATTTTTGGGTTTTTAAAACCCGACCCTATTTTGTGAAATACACTCTTTGGATCATTTTTGAGCTATTATCTGACATTTTAGAGTGAGAGAGGGTTCCCTAGAGTGAGAAGGTATGCTCCAATATTGTTCTTCAATTCTTGCTCAAGTTTTGGAAGATTAAGAAGGCAAGCTCACTAGGTCTTCATCCTAGAGGTAAGATTCTACACCCTAAACCCAAATTTCGAAATCATCTGAGAATGGGTAATTAGCAAGATAATATTTGGGCATGAGAGTTGATTATTTTACATGCATGTAATATCAAGGGGTGTAGGAACATTGTTGAACTAAGCATGGTAAAGATTGGGTTGTGGGATGATGGAATCCTCCATAAAAAGACCTTGAAACCTTAATCCACACTTAGTGTTTTATAAAATGCTCAAATGAGCTGAGACCATGAATATCTTCCTAATTATGGTTCAATTTTGTTATGTCTCAAATAGATTAGGATTGCTAGAATTTCTGAAATATTGTAGTAATTTAAGGAAAGCTCAATCGAGGTATGTTGGCTAAACTTTCTCTCTTGGAATTGAATTCCATAATATTTCCGTGAGTTTCAAAGTATGGGTTGCGTATTAAAATCTTGTGGCTTGAATCATATTTCAAAAGAAGGCTAGTATGCCAAATTGTGTGAGAAAATCACAATATTCTCAAGACTCTTAATTGCTCATATGTGTACCTAAAGTCTTGATTGGGAATATCTTGTTGTTGATAACCTATAAAGATGGTTGGAAGTGAAATCAGTAAATTGGGAATATAAAGTGTGGCCAACGTGCCAATAGTGAAAGTTATACTTGTGACCAATGATGCCAATGAAATAATGTGAGGAAGATTATGAAATGAGCTTTGACTCAACTATTCCAAAATTGACTTCGATAATATAATCGGCTAAATGTTTATGAACTCAAGTGATGCCCATATGTGGTTGTTTTAGCTAATGCTATACTTTGTAAGTAATTTTCAATGTGTTTTGCGCTCTTACTTATTCGTGAGTAGAAATTGTGTATGATTTCAACTTATACTTCGATTGCCAATCATATTACTCCATTTGTTGGAAAGAAATCGATTGTGTTTAAAGCCTTCATTACTAATGAATTTAAAGTTGTGATTTCCGGAATATTCTACTTTTTAATAATTATGATGATGATCTATGAAAGGGAAGAAATGAAAGTGTGGAATATAAAATACGGCCATTGCGCCATGAATAAAGAATCATTTGTATGGCCAAGAGAGCCAATGAAATAATAATGTTGTAGGTGGTTGAAAGTACGGATTAGGTGATATGTGGTGTGAAAGGTTATGAGATGTACGTATTTGTACTTTTGTTTCCAATATGTTATGAAACCCTATGGATGGTCTATGAAACGCATAGGTATATTATGTTATGAAACCCTATGGACAGTCTATGAAACACATAGGTACATTGTGATATGAAATCCTGTGGACGGTCTATGAAACGCATAGGTACATTGTGATATGAAATCCTATGGACGGTCTATGAAACGCATAGGTATAATATGATATGAAATCGTGTGGATGGTCTATGAAATGCATAGGTACATGGTGTTATGAAATCCTGTGGACGGTCTATGAAATGCATAGGTACATTGTGTTATGAAACCCTATGGACGGTCTATGAAACGCATAGCTCCATTATGATATGAAATCCTATGGACGATCTATGAAACGCATAGGTGCATTGTGTATAAGAGGTATAGATGTACGGTATGAATAAACACTATGGACAGTCTATGAAACACATAAGTGTAGAATGAATTTGGGTAGAATGAAGTCTAACAGGCTTGCTCGGTCGGGTTCACTCGGTTGAGCGCCGGTCGCGCTCCTCGGTTTTTGGGGCGTGACAAAATCATTCTTCCAAATCAGTCCCGAATAACCTGAAACCCAAAACCGACGATTCACACAAACCAAAATACATCATACGGATCTACTCACGCCCGTAAACTACCGAGCAAAGTGCAAATGCTCAAATGACCCATTGGGTCGTTACATTCTCCCCCACTTCTAGAACATGACCAGAGTTGTTCTCATAGCCATCAAACCGCCGTATAACCTTGCCATGCACATACCTGGGTATGATCTCACGTCACCCTATCCGATATAGGCCCGACAACATAACATAACTGTAGTTTCTTAATTAAACCTAGCCCACAAACCTTAGAATCCAATTTCCAACATCACAATTTCTATAGGATCAGAATCTTGCATCTACACACTGTATAAGTCTGAACAAGTTGTACCAAGCCGCAATCATAACCCAAGGTACAATCGCATGATATATCACATAGCACAGATACTCGAAGCAATGATTTCTAATCACAGTTGCTGCTCAAAACAACCCAATGCCGGTAATATACCTCATATCAAACAAGATTCCATTCTCAAACTTTCGTAGACTACCGATGATGAAAGGAACATGCAGAAACTCATAACCATTCATCAGATAAACCAGTCATGGAACTCCCCGTCCTTCGACAAGAACTATAGTAAATTTCTAAGCCGCCTTTCGATATTATCCTTCCAACCATGCCTTAATCTATTCCGATAGTATCCATTCTAGGTCCAATGACCTCATCTCATCCAACATGATTACTTTAGTAACATGACACATCAATACAATTTAAAGCCATAACCCGTGCAATCCGTGCACCAATAAGCAACATTCCAAATATACTCAATCACGAAAAACAAATGACTCAGAAGAGAGAACTGTCCTGCATGCTCAACAAGTACCACCACAACACAATGCTAAGAACCTATCACACACCGTAGAACCAAAACACACGAATCTAACACAAAGGATCATATCTCAACAAAACTCCGCTACAATGCGTAACCCCATCCAAACACTGGTCCATATGAAATACCTCAGCCCCATGCTCAAAATCAATAACCACGCGCAATATGAGATCAGGTACGCAAAGTGCATTACCATAACCATGAAGAAGCAGATGACACAATGCCACACAAAACCCGAAAGAACATAACCCATACGCCATCAACCATGCAATACCCAATTACTCATCTTGCTCAAATTCCGCTATAAAGCCCAAAAAGAACAGCACCAGGTGTGCTTATAACCAATGAATCACAACTCCTCGTAGCATACAAGAGTAACTCACAGATCATTTTAGAACACGAATAAGCTCAATAACAATTGAATGGCACATCCCTTAATAATAGCAGTATGGAACCAACCAGTCCGGCTCGGTGTAGAATATACATCCTAATTGGGCCTACCAATGGGCCCCCAAATCAACTCTGGTCACCCACAAATAGATAAATAACTCTCCGAAAGTCAACAATGACTGAATCATAACACATACTATCATATGGCTAGCTTCGGGCACAACCTCACAGTCCACAACCATGAAACAATCTGCTCCTGAGAACTTCCAGCCTCCAAATCCATAAAATACACGAATCACCACATTTGATTCCATATCCACCGCTCGAATGTCTAACACATCTCTCATACACGATCATCTCACGAGGAATACTTCTAAAATTCTTCCGTGCCACCTAGCAAAATTTGAATATCAGCAGTCGATTAACCAGGAGAGTGCCACAATACCAATGAAGTATCCATAAATGAAAACACATTGCCCCTTCTGAAAAGTATACTACCATCAGGCCATACCGATTAGTAATATCGGTTACCAAGTCATCGGAAATCGTCCATGCTGCCTACGAATCTATGCCCTTCTCTTCTAAACTGGCCTGTGACCTTGCACATGCAAATCTCAATCCCATACAACATCGCATCTACCATGCCATCCTGTGAAGAGTACAAGAAACACATAATCAACTCTGAGTCCCAAGAAGAATACATACTCGATAAGTCAGAAACCTTCCATTTGATTTCATCCATGAGAAATTCACTATACACCACATGCTCCTCACGCCAGCAGGAAATATACCCCTCGAACCTTGGTAAAAACCATTGAGAACTCTTCAAAACCCATTTGCACATAACCAAGCTATCTGAACCGAATCTCTCTAACTCAACCCAGCCACGCATGTTGCCAAAACCCAAGAGTATTGCCACAAAACACATGTGGAGACTAGCCACATCTTAGGTACCTAAAGAACCGATTATGTCCATTACTATGTTGATCCAGCCTACTACCACGTTGTCTAATTTCTCCAAGTCCCTTCCAAATTCCCTTCAAATTGATACTTCTCCTTGCTGGAACACCACGATCCTTAACCAAAATTCACCACATAAAAGACCCTAGTATAAAACCACAACACCCTAAGGCCCATAAGCCGATGTCTTCCTTCTTAAGCAACCCAAGGCACCACAACTGAGACACCCACTCTAAAGAGACCTTATGTGAACCTAAAACTATTTCCTTCACCTTCTTGATACTGAAATGCACAATCCACAATGATATAAAATGCCACAAGTCTCGACACCATCCAATGTAACTCCCAGTTTCTAGCCATATACAAATCTTGAAAATTCCAAATCGCTACATATGAATCTTGAATCCATTAGAACCATTCTCGAGAGTCATCCACTCTACTCAAATCTCAATTAAACCAACCAAACGGACTGAATGACCTGTGCCCAATTAGCACACCAGCACCCATGGGAGTAAAGAGTAACCCACACTCTTAAGCAACCGAACAAATTCCTACTCCATGTACACTACATCCTTCGCGAATAACCACTCAATTATTTTATGATTTCTCATATACCCATAGAGTGTAATATAACTTGTATCCAGAAATTCCTTTAACCGAGTCATCCTAGATCTCGACCTCTGCAAGTCAGAACTGATTCACCAGTATACCCCGAATCGAAACCAATACAACACATAACCGTGCAATCAACTGGTCGATAGCAGACTCCCCTACTTGGCTCAAAACCATAGAATAAAACATCTGACTACTTACAATAACCATACCCCATTACTACCATAATACCACAGTGAGATTGCATTAATTCCTTCATCCGCTCAAGCAACCCAAACCATCTAGTACCTTAAATCATCTGCAAATCTCGCGTTCATCCTCGTGATGGTTAAGCCAACTTCCACAGGCGATCCAAACTCAAATTGCAACATATATCATTCACTGGTAAATGAGAACTCTCTACAAAATATCTTAGGGATCAGACAAGCTCAGGACACCTCGCAGAGCATAACCCACATGCTTTGCCTCAAACTGACATCTCTCTACACCCTTCCACAGTCACGACTACTACGCAATCACTTAATCTTCTCGGTTCTGAACTCATCAACAAGACATGAGAATCTACTTCACTCCACAACTAAATAACATGAGAGATCCCTCAATACACCCATAACTCGAGACCATATGCCAAATCAAGACAAATCAGACACCCCATAGTCCTTTCTACATCTGAAGTAAACTTTTCTCGTGACATTCGAACAATCTGAATATATCTCGCAGTCACATCATACTCACCACGTAGTCATTCAATCACAAATTCCACTAATAGGGACACCAACACACACATAAGTCCCAAAATCATGTGCTCAAGCAACCGTCAAAACTCGGCTTCAAGTCCTCCAGACTGGCCCATCCCCAGCATGCCAAAATCACATATCGCACCTCAACTATGGAATCAGAAACCGTCGATGCACAGCTGATACCGAGCGCGCATGTGAGCATATTAATGCGTGGAAGGAATTCAAAGGGTTACGCTTCAAGCTGAATCAATGTCGCATGATAAGGAAAGAACAAAGTGAAGTATATCCTAAATGTCGTATAGCCTCTCGAAGATAGGTATGGACGTCATCATACCGATCCGCAAGACTACTAGACACTTGCTCATGACTTGTAGAACCTATGAACCTAAAGCTCTGATACCACCTTGTCACGACCCCAAATCCACTAGTCCTGATGGCACCTAACCCAACCCTCTAGGTAAGTCAATTAACCACTAACTAAATCCAATAATAATTTATAAAGCGATTAAGTAAAGAATTATCTGAGTCTTATACATTCCCCAAGGACTGGTAGTACAAATCATGAGCTTCTAATAATAGAATTTACAAAGCTGAAATGAAATAAATACATCGTCTGTTTAAAAAGTACATAAACGGAGTTTTATAGATCTAAATCTACCACGAACAAGGGGCAGCTACAACTGGGACGCATGTACATCTTCAATCTAGCTCCCATCGAATACAGCAACATCAGCGATCAACATCTGTACGCAAGGTGCAGAAGTGTAGTATGAGTACAACCGACTCTATGTACTCAATAAGTAACAAACCTAACCTTAGGTTGAAAGTATTGACGAGCTAACAAAAAAGGGGTCGTGTCCGACACCAATATTCCACAACAGTTCATAACAGCATAGTACAAGTAACAAATGAGTATCTTAGAAATAAAAGGCTCAGTTCGTTATGAGTTTCAGAAAAATAAGCATTTCTTTTCAAGTATCTCAGTGAAAATCAAAATCTTTTACCGAAAAGCCAAAATACGAGTAAGTTTGAAAACTGTGATTTTTCCAACAAATACTTTCAACAATAAATAAGGTGTTCCATATTTCCTTTCAGATTGCAAGTGTAAGATGCCTCTCTATGCCCATATGTAAAAATGTATGAGAAGTCATAAATGACGTGATACTATACAGCATGAGGAAAATGCATCTCTTTGCATGTATGTCAAGTGTGCATGCCAAATGCGATGCAAATCAGTGATAAAGATCATATGCATACTCTCAGAGTATCAATCCACTCCTTCCTCTCAGTCACTCAGCACTCGGCACTCGCACTCAGCAGGTACCTGTGCTCACTAGGGGTGTGCAAACTCCGGAGGGGCTCCTACATCCCAAGCGCTATAATCCGCACGGACAACTCACGTGCCATAATATCAATATCTGAAATTGCACGGACAACTCACGTGTTATAGTAAGCCAATCTGACTCGCTGCGACATGCAACCCGATCCCATAATCATCCTTACAACCAGGCCCTCGGTCTTACTCAGTCATCAATCTCTCCAGTCTCTTGGGCTCACAATGTCATGATAGTAGCCCGAAAACAATGATATGGTGCATCAATAAATAACAATAGAGACTAAGATATGATATACATGTGAATGCATATGACTAAGTATGTTATGCAATGAAAGAAGATTACTCAACAATAGAAATGACCTCAGTGGGTACCAACAATATAATCATGTAGCCTAGACATGGTTTCTAACATAATCACAGCTTGATAACTCTAGTACGTAGAGATTGCATGATTACAGACAAGTTCAGGTAACTGCACAGTACCACAGAAATAACGGAAATCACAGTTCACCTAGCATGTGCGTCACCTCAAACCCAAACACATAACATATATATTCAGGGTTCATACCCTTAGCTCCAAGATTAGAAGAGTTACTTACCTCAAACAAGCCAATACCAATATCGAGCAAGCCAAGCGATGCTCCAATATGTCATCCCGCGCGTTCCGACCTCTGAACGGCTCGAAATTAACCAAATACAACTCAAGTACATCAAACAATGCTAAAGGAACCAATCCCGATCGAAAAGGATCAAATCGTGAATCAAAAGCCCAAATTTGGCCAAAAGCCCAACCCGGGCCCGCAACTCGAAACCGACAAAATTTACAAAATCCAACAGCCCATTCAATTACGAGTCTAACCATACTAGTTTCACACAAATCCGACTCTAAATCGGTGTTCAAAACTCAAAACTTCCTATTATGAAACTTTAGGCCAAAACACCCAATTTTCCTCTTTAAATTCATCAACCAACTGCTAAAACCGATGATGGATTCATGAAATATAATCAAAAACGAGTAGAGAACACTTATCCCAATCCTTATGATGAAATTTGCTCCAAATATCGCTCCATTCCAAAGTCCATAGCTCAATATGTGATAAGAAATGACCAACCCTTGAACTTATAACATTCTACCCAGCGATTCCGCATTTGCGGATATATCGTCGCATCTGTGACCACCGCTTCTTCGGTAAAAACTTCTCTTCTGCGAACATAGCCTTGCCCAGCAACCCCCGCACATGCAGATATCAAATTCCGCTTCTACGAAGATTTTCGCACCTGCGCTTCCAATCTCGCATCTGCGCGCACGCAGGTGCGCTACAAAAATCAGCTTCTGCGGCCTTCCTCACCCAGCCTCTTCTCGCTTCTACGACTCCACTAATGCTTTTGCGACCATCGCACCTGTACAATACCAGTCGCAGGTGCGGAACACCAGAACTAGCAGCTTAGAAAAAATCCATAATGCAATGAAATGATCTGAACCTCATCCTAAACTCACCCGAGCCACTCGGGACCCCATCCGAATATATTAACAAGTCCAATAACATAACACGGACCTACTCGAGGCCTCAAATCACACATAACAATATCAAAATGATGAATCACACCTCAACTCGAAATCAATGAACTTTGAAACTTCACGCTTTCACAACCGATGCCGAAACCTATAAAGTCACGTCCGATTGACCTCAAATTTTGCACAAAAGTCACATTTGACATTAGGGACCTGTTCCAACTTCCGAAATCAGAATCCGACCCTGATATCAAAAAGTCTACTCTCGGTCAAACTTTTCAAAATTTTAACTTTCGCCATTTCGAGCCAAATTCAATCGCGGACATCCAAATCACAATCCGGACGCACTCCTAAGTCCAAAATACCCAACAGAGCTAACGGAACCATCAAAATTCTAATCCGAAGTCAATTGCTAAAAAGTCAAACTAGGTCAACTCTTTCAAATTTAAAGCTCCCTAGTTGAGAATCATTCTTCCAAATTAGTCCCGAATAACCTGAAAACCAAAATCGACAATTCATACAAATCAAAATACATCATACGGAGCTACTCACTCCCGTAAACTATCAAGCAAAGTTCAAATTATCAAAACGACCGATTGGATCATTTCACATTTACAATTTCTATTACAATTTCTGATATATTCACCACCAGGTGTGCGACATGGCATCCGATCACGACTCGATCGGCTAGGCCGTCTCATATGAGACATCACCCACAATCACAATTTCAATTTCAATTTCCAACACAATCACCACCATGTGTGCGGCATGGCGTCTGATCACGACCCGATCGGCTAGGCTACCTCATCCGAGACATCATCCTTTTCTATCAATCATCCCATTTCATACCTCGGTCACATCTTTTTATGTCATTGGAACTAGTGATCACAATTGTAACATCCCTTTTTGAGTGACGTGCTATTCTCAAGCTACAATGCTTTTTCGTATGAATTGCTTGTTCTTTATCTATATTATAAAATAACCCTTCTAGTGTTCTATGGAATTAAGTAATAGCATATAAAAAGGAAGACTGAATACCCATAATTAAAGAGAATATAAACAAGTGATTCATCAACACCAAAGTAATAACTGTCTATAGTTCTTGTAAACTTTGATCCCGAAATTCTAGAGAAATCCAGAGGTGTAGAACCACATTATTATGTGAAAAAAGACTAATAGGTAGCCTCCACGAGTCGAATTTGATTAAATGAAAACCATGCGGAACCTAACAATGCAAACCTTGATGGACGATAACAAAGTATAAAAGAATTATACTAAAATTGGATACTATAATGGGGATTGGTCAATTGACCTACATATAAAAATTAGTATAAAAATAAAAAACTATTGAGAGAAATATCTTCCCCTAAACAAGAAACTTTAATGGCTACATTGTGAATAATATTGTTGTTGTTGTGAGATGAAAAGATCTTCAATTTATTCTCTCAGCCTTCCTACTCAAGGAATCGGCCACCACATTGGCCTTCGCGAGATGATAAATAATGGTAATATCATAGTCATGTAATAGCTCTAACCACCTCTGTTGCCTCAAGTTCAGATCCTTTTGCTTAAACCAGTGTTGTAGGCTCATGTGATCTGTGAATAATTCACAAGACAAGCCGTAGAGATAATGCCTCTAAATATTCAATGCATGAATAATGACTGCCAGCTCTAAATATTATATTGGGTAGTTCTTCTCATGGGGCTTCAACTGACACGAAGCATAAGCAATGACTCTACCCTCCTGCATCAACACACACTCAATACCAATCTGCAAAGCCTCACAATAAATTGTATATGAAACCGATGCTGAAGGCAATACCAGAACTGGATCACTGGTCAATGAAGTCTTGAGATTCTGAAAGCTCTCCTCACACACATCGGAACACCTGAATGGGGCACCCTTCTGAGTCAATCTTGTAAAAGGAGCTGCGATGGATGCAAAAACCTCCACAAAACAACGATAATACCCAGCCAATCCTAGAAAACTCCAGATCTCAGTAGCAGAAGATAGTTTGAGCCCACTCTGAACAATATCCACCTTCTTCGGATCCACCTTAATCCCCTCACTAGATACCACATAGTCTAAAAGGTCCACAGAATCAAGCCAAAATTCACACTTGGAGAATTTTGCATATAACTTCTTCTCCCTCAATGTCTGGAGCACGATTGTCAAGTGCTGCTCATGATCATCCTAGCTGCGAGAATACACCGATATGTCTTCAATGAACAAGATGACGAAAGAATCAAGATAATATGCTAGATATGGTAGGAGTATTAGGACTAACATCCCTCACAAAGGCTAGATATGCTTCACACCCCTTCTCACCCATTCACTGTGCCTTTAGAAAGGACACCACCCTACTAGGAATATAATCCAATATACCCCTCCAATCCAACCGCGACAACCCTGGCATACCCAATGTCATGGTTTTGGAGTGACACTCTAGAATAGCATGATAAGGTGAAAGCTAATCCATGCCCAATATCACATCAAAGTCTACCATACTGAGTAGCAATAGGTCAACTATGGTCTCATAACCCCCGATAGTGACCAAACACGATCGATAAACACATTATACTGCAATAGAATCTTCTACACGTGTAGATACATATACAGGGGTAATCAAAGAATCTCGAGATATATCCAAATGTGGGGCAAAATAAGATGACACATACGAGTAAGTGGAACTCGGATTAAATAAAACTAAGGCATCCATATGACAAACTGGAACAATACTTGTGATGACAACTTCTGAGGAGACAGCCTCGGTCCTACCCGAAAAAGCATAGAAACGATCCTAGCCTCCCCTCTAGGGCGACCACTACTAGCCTGACCTCCACCCCAACTCTGACAGTGCAGCTAGAGTGACATCTAGAGCAGCAACCATAGCATGTGAACCTGGGGACCCAGTGGAATTCATGAAACCTGTAGAGCCTGTGGAGGTGCACCCCAAAAACCATATAAATGTATTATGTGGTTAATTAGGGATTCGATGTGTATATTGTTTCCATGAAGAGCATTGGAAATTTGAGCAAGTTCCTTCCCATGACTTTGTACATTCACCTCCTGCACCATCACAGCATTTGCAGTCCAAACCAATCCTAGAAAACATGCTCGGAAAATCACCTATACTTAAAATAAGAAAAATAAATTAACACATAAATTCTCAAACCGAAGAAAACAAAACAAAAGAAACTATGCAAAGAGTGCTGACGTTGTGGATGTTGAAGAAATACACGGTTGACTTCAAGGCTTCCATGGTAATCTGTAGTTGTTATCAACAATATTACTATCACGACAAACAACTGAAAAAGCTTTGAAATGCCCATATTCAGTGCTGAAAAAATGAAATGAAACGATTAATTCTTAAAAGGTTGCGTTTATTTATGCATGGAATATGTGGTAGGCCCTTCTCGAAGAAATTATGGTAAACACTAACTCCGTGCGTCACGGTTTTAACTCTATTAGTACGTTAGTCGCCTTGAAGTGGGACCAAAGGAGGACCACTCAATGAACATAGATAGGCACAACTACATATATTATTTTAAGACGCACATAGACACAAAATGGGATGAATTGTGTAGTACCCAATTTTCACTTGTGAAAGAACCTATTTCTTTGACTTATCTAATCTGAGACAAATTGAAAGTGCAGTGCGAAGATATAACGTACAAAAGCAATTTTACATAGAAACCCTCCTGGTTCAGGGAGTAAAAATCATGACATATCCCGGTAAGATTTATCTCAATACTTCACCAATTTCAAAAATAAATTTTAAGGTATAATTAAATACCCAAAGGAACAAACTCTAGTACCTTAAGCCCTACAATCAACTCAAGACTCTAGTATCGATCCGCAAGACTCTACTAAATCTGTTCATGATTCGTGAGACCTATGTAACCTCTGATACCAACTTGTCATGACCCAAATCTCACATGTCGTGATGGCGCATAACGCAAAATTAGGCAAGCTGACAATCACAATAAACCACACATCTTTAACTTTGAAGAAATAATAAAACAAGCTTAAGAGTAAAATCTCATAAATACTGATACGAAAATACCGCGACTCAATACAATATTCCTCCAAAATCAGGGTGTCGCTGAGTACATGAGCATCTAACTGACAACATAATGTGACTGCTAAAATCACTGTATAGAAGGATAGAACATTACAAATAACTTTTAAAAAAAAAAGGAGAGTCAAGGTCTGCGGACGCCAAGGCAGCAACCTCGATAGTCTCCAACAGATAAAGCTCCAAAAGTTAGCAACCGCCATACCCGGAAGTACCCGGATCTACACACAAAGTGCAGAGTATAGTATGACTACAACCGACCCAACATACTCAATAAGTAACAAGACTAACCTTGGGCTGGAAGGAATGACGAGCTCAACAAGTAGAGTCCATATACCGAATTAAACAGTACAGAAATGTAGATATACTTTCAAGTTCAACAGTTTAAGCTCAAAACAGATAAAATATACCAAGTGTGACTGAAATAAGGAATGATACATCATTATATCTACATGTCAATTATGCATGCCAATTGTAATGTAACACAATGATAAAATCATATGTATACTCTCAGAGTATCAATTCACTCATTCCTTACAGTCACTTTGTCCTCATACTCACTCAATCCTCCCAATCACTCGGCACTCGCACTCGCACTCGCACTCAGTAGGTACATGCACTCACTGCTGATAAGTCAGACTATGGAGGGGTGGATCCTGCCCAAGCGCTAAAATAAGCCAATCATGGCATGAATCAATAAAGCATGCTACGGCGTGCAGCCCGATCCCATAAATATCCTCACAAGCAGGCCCTTGATCTCACTCAGTCATCAATCTCTCCAGTCTCTCGGACTCACGAATATCATGACAATCAGCCCAAACAATGATGATATGATGTATCAATATATGGCAACAGAGACTGAGATATAATATACAAATGATAGATATGACTAAGTACATAATTGCAAATTAAGCAAGTAATTTAACAACAACACGACGTTTGTGGGTTCCAACCGTACCAGCATACATCCTAAGCCGTATTTCTAACATAAATCACAACTCAATTTCCTTAACACGTGGAGAATATATGGATAATGATAAGATTATTTGACAACACAGTTCCACGGAATCGATCGAGTCATAATTTCTACGGTGCACGTCCGTCACCTAGCATGCGTGTCACCTCAACACCAATCACATAACATGTAATTCAGGGATTCATACCATCAGAACCAAGTTTAGAAGTGTTATTTACCTCAAACCGTACAAATATCTACTCCAACAAGCCCTTGCCTTGCAAATCAGCCTCCAAACGACTCGAATCTAGCCACAAACAACTCGATACAATCAACACAATCTATAGGAATCAATTCTATATGATAAAGCTAAGTTCTTAAGCAAAAGTTAAAAAGTCACCTAAAATATTTAACCCCGGTCCCACATCTCGAAATCCAAAAGAATTAATAAATTCTGAACACACATTCAACCACGAGTCCAACCATACCGAAATTACTCAAATCCGATCACAACTCGACCTTCAAATCCTCAAATTAAAGCCTATAAAGTTTCTATAATTTTTCCCAATATTTCCAACTCAAAACACTACTTAAATGATAAAAACAATGATAGATTCATGTAATTTAACCAAATCCGAGTTAGAATCACTTACCCCAATTACTTCTTTGAAAATCCCTCCAACCCTCGTTTTTGATATTTAAGAGTTAGCCCAGATGCCCTTCTTCGCGATCGTGAAGCACAAAATCCACGCTGCCAAAATTAACTCTTCGCGAATGAAAATAAACCCACACGAACGCAACTTACAGGCTCAACACACTATGTGATTGCGAACCTACTCACGCGATCGCGAAGAACAAAATCGCGTGAACCCAATCTCCTCTTTTCCTTCTTCGCGGACGCGACCCCCTTTACGCATTCGCGATGCACTGAAAGAGAATGCTCCGCGATCGCAAACCATTTCACATGATCTCATAGAACAACTCCACCAGCTGCCCAAATAAGCCTTCGCGATCGCGAACCTTCCCACGCGATCGCGTACAAGGAAACCAAACCTGCAACATCAGCAATCTCCTAAGTCCAAATTGCAACCCATTAACCATCTGAATCCACCCGAGGCCCTCAGGACCTCAACCAAACATACCAACAAGTCCTAAAACACGATACAAACTTAGTTGAGGCGTTAAATCACATCAAACATCATCAAAAATACGAATCGCACCCCAATTCAAGCCTAATGAAACTAATAAATTTCCAACTTCTACAATCGATGTCGAAACCTATCAAATCAACTGTGATTGGCCTCAAATTTTGCACACAAGTCATAAATGACAAAACTGACTTATTCTAATTTCCGGAACTAAAATTCGAGCCCGGTAACCATAAAGTCAACTCTCAGTCAAACTTCTCAACTTTCCAAACTTTTATTTTTCCAACGTTCACCAATTCAAGCCAAAATCATCGACAGACCTCCAAATTAATATCCGGGCGCGCTCCTAAGTCCAAAATCACCACACGGAGCTATCGAAACCATCAAAAATCCATTCCGGATCCGTTTACACATAAGTCAACATCCGATCAACTCTTTGAACTTATGCTTCCAACCTTGGGCCTAGGTGTCCCAATTCATTCTAAAACATCTCCGGAACCAAACCAACTACCCCGAAAAGTCACATAACAATAATTGATCATAGAATAAGCAAACAATGGGGGAACGGGGCAATAATACTCAAAATGACCAGCTGGGTCGTTACATCATCCCTCTCTTAATTAAACGTTTGTCCTCGAATGGGTCTAGAATTATACCTTGAGTCTCAAATACGCGTGGATATCTGCTACGCATCTCCTGCTCGGTCTCCCAAGTAGCCTCCTCGACTGGCTGACCTCTCCACTGCACCTTTACTAAAGCTATGTTCTTTGACCTCAACTTTCGAACCTGCCGATCCAAAATGGCCAGCGGCTCCACATCATAAGTCAGATCACCACCCAACTAAACCATTCTGAAGTCCAAAACATGAGACTGACCGCCGACATACTTCCGGAACATGGAAACATGAAACACTAGATGAACACTAGACAGACTAGGCGGCAATGCAAGCTTGTAAGCCATCTTTCCAATCCTCTCAAGCACCTCAAAAGGCCCAATATACCGAGGGCTCAACTTGCCCTTCTTCCAAAACCTCATAACTCCCTTCATGGGTGAAAATCTGAGCAGTACCTTCTCTCCCACCATGTAAGGAACATCATGAACCTTCCGATCGGCATAACTCTTCTATCTAGACTGTGTTGTGCAAAGCCGATCCTGAATCAACTTAACCTTGTCCAAAGCATCCCGAACCAAGTCAGTACCCAATAGCCTAGCCTCTCCCGACTCAAACCAATCCACCAGAGACCGACACCATCTCAAATACAAATCCTCACACAGAGCCATCTGAATGCTCTATTGGTAGCTATTGTTTTAAGAAAACTCTGCAAGCGGTAGAAACTGATCCCAAGAACCCCCGAAATCTATGACACAAGCGCGTAGCATATCCTCCAATATCTGAATAGTGCGCTCGGACTGTCCGTCTGTCTGAGGGTGGAATGTTGTACGTAACTCAACCCGTGTGCCTAACTCTCGCTACACTGCTCTACAAAACTATGATGTAAACTGCGTAGCCCGATTAAAATGATGGACACCGGCACACCGTGAAGGCGAACAATCTTGCAGATGTAGATTTTAGCCAACCGCTCCAAAGAATAAAATTCCGAACATGAATAAAATACGCGGACTTGGTCAACCGATCAGCAATCATCCAAATAGCATCAAACTTCCTTAAAGTCTGTGAGAGACCAACTATAAAGTCCATGGTGATGCGCTCCCATTTCCACTCGAATCTCAAGCCTCTGAAGCAATCCACCCGGTCTATGATGCTTGTACTTCACCTGCTGATAATTTACGCACCGAGCTACAAACCTCACTATGTCTTTCTTCAGTATTCTCCACCAATAGTGCTGCCTCAAGTCTTGATACATCTTTGCGGCACCCTAATGAATGGAATACCCTGAACTGTGGGCCTCCTCAAGAATCAACTCACGTAGCCCATCCACATTGGGCACACAAATATGGCCCTACATCTGCAACACCCTATCATCTCTAATAGTAACCTCCTTGGCATCACCGTGCTGAACCGTGTCCTTATGGACAAGCAAATGGGGATCACCATACTGACGCTCTCTGATGCGATCATATAAGAAAGATCGAGAAACCACACAAGCTAGAACTCGACTGGGCTCCGAAACATCTAACCTCACGAACTGATTGGTCAAGGCCTGAACATCTGATGCAAGCGGTCTCTCACCAACAAGAATAAATGCAAGGCTATCCATACTCACCGCCTTTCTTCTCAAGTTATCGGCCACCACATTGGCCTTCCCAAGATGATATAAAATTATAATATCATAGTCCTTTAGCAGCTCCAACCATCTCCGCTGCCTCAAATTTAGATCCTTTTGTTTGAAAAAGTGGTGGAGACTCTGATGATCCGTAAATATCTCACAAGATGCATCGTTGAGATAATGCCTCCATATCTTCAATGCATGAATGATGGCTGCCAACTCCAAATCATGAACAATATAACTCTTCTTACGGGGCTTTAACTAGCGCGGAGCGTAAGCAATCACTCTACCCTCCTGCACCAAGACACGCCCAAAACCAAACTGAGAAGCATCCCAATACACAGTATAAGAACCTGATATCGAGGGAAAAACTAGAACTGGAGATGTGGTCAAGGCAGTCTTGAGCTTCTAAAAGCTCTCCTAAAACTCATACGACCACCTGAATTGAGCACCCTTCTAGGTTAACCTGGTCAAAGACTGTGCAATGGATGAGAAACCCTCCACGAAGCGACGATAATATCTGACCAAGATGAGAAAACTATGAATCTCAGTAGCTGAAAACAGTCTGGGCCAATTCTGAACCGACTCTTTCTTCTTTGGATCCACCTTAATCCCCTTGCTGGACTCCACGTGCCACAAAAATGCTACTGAACTGCGCCATAACTCACACTTGGAGAACTTGGTATAAAGTTTCTCCTCCCTCAATCTTTGTAATACAATCCTCAAATATTGTACACGCTCCTCATGGATACGTGAGTACACCAGGATATCATCAATAAATACTATGACAAATGAATCAAGATATGGCTGGAATACACTATTCATCAGATGCATGAATATTGCTAGGGGTTGGTCAGCCCAAAAGACAACGCAAGGAACTCATAGTGACCATAGCAGGTCCTAAATGCCATCTTCAGAATATCTGAGTCCCGAATCTTTAATTGGTGATACCCAGACCTCAAATCAATCTTAGAGAACACCCTCCCTCCCTGAAACTGGTCAAATAAATCATCAATTCGCGGCAAAGAAAAGTTGTTCTTTATTGTAACTTTGTTCCACTTGCTATAGTCAATGCACATCCTCATAGTACGATCATTCTTCTTCACAAATAGAATCTGTGCCCCCCATGGTGACACACTAGGCCTAATAAACCCCTTATCAAGAAGCTCCTGAAGTTGCTCTTTCAATTCCTCCAACTCTGGTGGTGCCATACGATACGGAGGAATAGAAATGGGCTGAGTGCCCGACACCAAGTCAATATCCCTGTCAGGTGGCATGCCCGATGGGTCTGCAGGAAACACATCCAGAAAGTCTCGCACTATCGGAACAAAATCAATAGTAGGAGTATCAGTACCAATATCTCTCAGAAAGGCCAAATATAACAAACACCCCTTCCCAACCATTTGTTGGGTTTTCATATAAGAAATCACCTTGTTGGGAACATAATCTAGGGAACCTCTCCACTCGATCCTCGGTAATCAAGGCATCGCCAACGTCACAATCTTAGCGTGACAATCTAGAATAGGATGACATAGGGATAACCAATCCATACCCAAATCACGCCAAAAACAACCATACAAAGTAATAAGAGATCAACTCTAGTCTCCAATCCTCCAATGGTCACCACACACGACCGATACATATAGTCCACAAAAATAGTATCGCCCATCGGCGTAGATACATGAATAGGTGAAACTAAAGATTCACGTGGCATGTCCAAATAATGAGTAAAATATACATAGGAATAAGTAGAACCAGGGTCAAATAATGTGGAAGCATCTCTGTGGCACACTAAAACAATAAATGTGATCACTGTATCTAAAGCAACAACCTCTGACCTGACAAGAATAGCATAGAATTGAGCCTGACCACCACCTGATCAGCCTCCCCCTCTAGGGCGGCCTCTAGCTGCCTGAGCCCCACCCCAAGCTGGCTGGGCCGCTGGTGAAGTAACTGGTCCAGAAGTTACCGCTTGATCCTTATGCTGAACTAGACCTCCAAAGCGGCGGGGACATTGTCTCCACACATGCCCAAACTCCTTGCACTCGAAGAAACTCCCCACTGGTGGTGGGGACTGAATCGGGCCCCGATAACCAGAATAATTGTTAGAAGGACCTGATACAGATGAACCTTGAAATGATGGAGTACAAGATGAACTCTAAGCTGGGAGAGCACTGAGAGATGACTAACCCGGACAAGCACTATTTGAACCATGGCTAGCTGATGCACCACGATGAACCAGACGAGCCATCTGAGTGGGTCTATAAGGTCGACCCCTACTGTGGTAGGACTGTCCCCAGAAGGAACATCACTGAAACCACCCAAACCACGAGGCCTCTTGGCCTCCCTCTCCTCACGCTCCTAACTACGGACTATCTCTAGCCACCGAGCAATATCAACCACCTCGTTAAACCTAGAACCTGATGCATTCTCTCGAGTCATAACAAAACACATTCCATAGCTGAGGCCATCAATGAACCCTAATCATTTCCATCTCTATGGGAACCAACCAGATCGTGTGATGACCCAACTCTAAAACCTCATCTCGTACTGGGTCACGGATATATCCTCCTGGCATAGCTGCTCAAACTACCTACGCAACTCCTCCCTGTGGGTCGGTGGTACAAACTTCTCTAAGAAGAGAACGGAGAATTCGTGCCGAGAAAGTGATGTAGCATCGGCTGGCTTGCTCCGCTCATAGGCCTCCTACCATCTAAAGGATGTCCCCGTCAGCAAAAAAGTAGTAAATGAGACCCAATTAGTCTCCAGCATACCCGTCGTCTGAAGAATCCGCTGGCACCTATCAATGAAGTCCTGAGCATCCTCTGACTCAGCCCCACTGAATGTTGGAGGCTTGAGCCTCCCAAACCTCGCTAGTCTCTTCTGCTCCTCATCACTCATAATGGGACCAACCTGGGCTTGAGCAACTGCAACCAGCTGGGCTAGCAGTACCCCCGGTGTCTGAAGTTCCTACATCACCCGCTCTGGAGTACGGGCGGCTAGAGTCTGAGCATCTCCCCCGGCCTGAAAAGTGGCTGGTGCGTCCGAAACTGAAACCGCCTGAGTAAGGCTAGTGTAAACAGTCCATATCTAGGCCAAAGCCTTCTGAAGGCCTGGAATCACAATGGGTACAGCTGGTGCCTGAGCTGGTGCCACTAGTGGATCTACAGGTGCTGCTCTAGCTGATGTACGAGCTGCACCTTGGCCTTTATCGCGAACCCAGCCTCTCGTGGCCCTAGCTGGTGGTATTGGTGGTCGTCCGCCCGGTTCGGTAGCACCTGTTCTCACCATCTGTGAGAGAATAGAGTAACAGAAGATTAGTTTCCGGAATCAACAAATTCGCACGAGAATATTACAAGAAAGTGAAGTTTGTTAACATTATCGCCTACAAAGAAATATAGAATGCAAAATGAATAATAACAAATAGACTTGTCTTAGAAGGAACTAGGTTTTGACTAGGCTTAAGAAGGGACTAGAGACCAGGTTCACTAAAGCTAAGTTCTTAAGGAAAAGTAAAAAAAAAACAACTCAAAAAATCAACCCCGGGTCCACATCTCGGAATCCGACAAAATTAACAAAATCCGAACATCCATTCAACCACGAGTCCACCCATACCAAAATTATTCAAATCCGATCTCAACTCTATCTTCAAATCCTCAAATTAAAGCCATAGAAGTTCCTACAATTGTTCCCAATTTTCACCCCAAAACACTAATTAAATGATGAAATCAATGATATATTCATGTAATTTAACCAAATCCGAGATAGAATCACTTACCCCAATCATTCCCTTGAAAATCTCTCCAATAGTCCCCTTAATCCGAGCTCCCAAAACCAAATTGTGAAATATAACTCAAACCCTCATTTTTGATATTTAAGAGTCTACCTAAATGTCCTTCTTCGCGAACGCGAGAAATGCTTCACGATCATGAAGCAAAAATTCTAAGTTGCCAAAACTTTACTCTACGCGAACGCGAGTCAAAAATTCTCAAACCTAGGCAATCACAGGCATCATTACGCGATCGCGAATAACAAATTCACGTGAATACAGTCTCCACTTTACCTCTTCGCGAACGCGACTAGACCTACGCATTCACGAGTCACTGCCTCTCCAACATATGCGATCGCAGACCCAAGTTCGCGAACGTATAGAAAAAAAATCCCAACTACCACAATAACACTTCGCGATCACGATCCTCCTCTCGCGATCGCATACAAGAAAACCAACACCAACAAAAGCAGAATTCTTCCAAGGTTCAAAATGCGCCGAACATGATCCGAATCACACCCGAGGCCCCAGGGACCTCAATAAAACATACCAACCGGTCCTAAAATATCATACGAACTCGCTCAAAATGTCAAATCACATCAAACAACACTAAAACTACAAATCGCTCATCGATTCAAGCCTTATGAACTTATGAACTTCTAACTTTTACATTCGATGCCGAAACCTATCAAATCAACTCCGATTGACCTCAAATTTTGCACACAAGTCATAAATGACACATAGGACCTATTCCAACTTTCGAAATCAAAATCCGATTCCAGTAACCACAAAGTCAACTCCCGATCAAACTTCTCACCTCTCCAAACTTCTAATTTTCCAACTTTTACCATTTCAAGCCAAAATCGCCTACGGACCTCCAAATCACTATCTTGACACACTCCTAAGTTAAAAATAGCTATCGGAACCGTCAAAACTCCATTTCGGAGCCATTTACACATAAGTCAACATCTGGTCAACTCTTTCAACTTAGGTTTCCAACTTTGGGACTAAGTGCCCCGATTCATTCTGAAATATCCCCATAACCAAATTTACCCCGAAAAGTCACATAATAACAATTGAGCATAGAATAAGCAATAAATTGGTGAACGAGACGACAACTATCACGACCTAAAATCCAACTAGCCTTGATGGCACCTAACCTCACCTGCTAGGTAAGCCAAATAACAACAATCTGATTTAATTAATATTTAACTGATTCTAATATACTCTCCAAGGACTGGTAGTACAAATCATAAGCTTCTAAGATTAGAATTTATAAAGCTGGTGTGAAATAAAAATACGTCATATGTCTGAAGTATGCATGAACAGATTAAAAATTCTAAAGCCACCATGAACAAGAGGCAGCAATGACTGGAACGCAGGTACATCTTCAGATCCAGCTCTCGTCGTACGCAGCTACATCGACATCTAACATCTGCACGCAAGGTGCAAAAGTGTAGTATGAGTACAACCAACCCCATGTACTCAATAAGTAACAAGACTAACCTTTGGGCTGAAAGTAGTGACGAGCTTAACAGGTACAGTCCAATATAAAAATAACAGTATAGAATTGTAGGCATGCTTTCAAGTTCAACAATTAAACTCAGTACAAGTAAAATAGATCGATTCTAAATGATATGAGGAATATGATATCTCTGTATCTACATGCCAATGTACATGTTGTATGTGATGCACCTCTGTGGAAAACCCTCAAGCACTCACAACCTCAAAATACTCAATCACTCAGTATTGTATATGGCCAATCTAGCCTAGGGAAGATCCATCCCGTATATATAATAAATGATTCGGGCAAGATCCATGCCAAGGGAAGTACATCCCAAAAATATAAAATCAACTGCACTCACTGTGGAGGTGCAAACTCCGGAGAGGCTCCTTCATCCCAAATGCCATATATAATCCGCATGGATAACTCATGTGGTGCACGAACAACTCACGTGCTATAGTATCAATATTTGGATCCGCACGGACAACTTAAGTGTTACACGGACAACTCACGTGCTATAGTATCAATATCTGGATCCGCACGGACAACGCACGTGTTATAGTATCAATATATGGATCTGCACCGACAACTCATGAGTTGCACGAACAACTCATGTGCTATAGTATCAAATCTGGAAATCAGGCCTCGGCCTCACTCAGTCATCAATCTCTCCAGTCTCGCGAGCTCACAATATCATGAAACTAGCCCAAAATGATGATATTCAATAAACAACAACAGAGACTGAGATATGATATACAATGAATGTATATGACTGGGTATGAAAATTAAATTTAAATAAATAACTCACCAGCAAAAATGACCTCAGTGGGTCCCAATAATACCAACATAAACCTAAGCATGATTTATAACATGAGTCACAACTCAGTTTCTCTAACACATAAAAATACATGGAAATATACAAGTTAATTGACTATACAGCTCTACGGAATCAATTGAGTCTCAATTTCTACGGTGCACACCCACACGCCCATCACTTAGCATGTGCGTCACCTCTAAACAAATCAAATAACACGTATAATCAGGGTTCATACCCTCAACTCCAAGTTTAGAAGTGCTACTTACCTCGAACAAGTCGAATCTAATACCGAGCAAGCTAAGAAATGCTCCAAAAATTCTACTCTGTGTGTATCAACCTCTGAAAGACTTCATACCTCCTCAATTCCAAGCCAAACGATTCAAAACTAGTCAAATAACGTGCAAATTAATCAAAATATACCCCAATGCTTACAATTTAACAATTTATAAAAATTCCCAACTCCGCTCGAAAAGTCAGTAGCGGGCCCGCATCTTGAAATCCGACGAAACTCACGAAATTCGATAACTCATTCAATTACGAGTCCAACCATACTAGTTTCACTCAAATCCGACCACGAATGGACATTGAAATTCCAAAAATTCGTTTTATAAACTTTCTACAATTTTTTCCAAATTTTCATCTCAAAATACTAATTAAATGATGAAAACAATGATATATTCATGTATATTGACCAAATACGGGTTAGAATCACTTATCCCGTTGAATTTTTTGAAAATCCCACAAAAAGTCGACACAAACCGACCTCCCGAAGTCCAAATATGAAATAAAACTCTAACCCTTGTTTATAAGGTACAACAATCTGATCTCCCATTGTGCTGACCGCACATTGTTTTGTGTGATCCGCACATTTCAAGTTCTGCGGCCGCAACCCAAATTGTGCGGTCGTAGTCTAACAGTAACTGCACTACCAGACTTCAGTATGTTGACCATAATATTCTATACATATGTCCAAATGATGAATGATATAACTTTCTGAAAACTAGACTCAAAGGGCTACAACTTTCATCTTTGGATCATCTCCAAATTCTTTATAGATCAAAAGATATAAGCTTCCGAAGTCAGACCATCGAACCTGCAGGTTCTCCTTTCTGCGGCAGCAAGAGGACTTCTGCGGTCCGCACATTTCCTCTGTGGCCCGCAATTTTCCTCTAAGGTCCGCAATTTTCCTCTAAGGTCCACACATGAGGCTTTGCCTCATCACTCCAAAATGTTCCTCCGCATGCCCAAACTCGTTCAAAACTCACCTCGAAACACACCCGATCCACTCGGGACCCTGTACGAATATACCAACAAGTTCTAAAATAACATATGAACTAAGTCGAGCTTTTAAATCACTTCAAACAATGATAAAAACATGAATCGCGCATCGATTCAAGCCTAAGAACTTATGAACTTCTACATTCCACATTCGATGCTGAAACCTATCAAAACATGTCCGATTGACCTTGAATTTTGTACATAAGTCCCATATGACATTACAGACCTGTTTCAATTTCCGGAATTAGAATCCGACCCCAATATCAAAAATTTCACTCCCGGTCAAACTTATGAACCTTCCAAACCTTCAAATTTCCAACTTTCGCCGATTGGTGTCGAAAACTTCTAGAAATATCCAAATGAAATTTCGAGCATACGCCCAAGTCCAAAATTACCATCCGGATCTAACAGAATAATCAAAACTATGATCTGAGGTCGAATACTAAAAGGTCAAACTTGTGAACTCTTCCAAAGCTTCAAATATGAAATTCATTCTTCCGAACTAATTATGAAACACCTGCCAAACCAAAATCAATGATTCACACATGTAATAATACATCATATGAAGTTATTCAAGGGTTCAAATAGTTGAAAGGAGCATAAATACTCAAAACGATAAGTAGGGTCGTAACAAAAATACCCAAAACGACCGATCGGGTCGTGACACAACTGCAAGAGTAACAGATGAAAGTGCAGACCGCAGATGAATTATGCGGCCGCAGAACCTCCCGAAGAGAATTTTCGTTACTGAATTTCAGAGCACTATAAATAGATGAGAAATATTCTTTTAGGGCAACTTTTATACTGTAGCAGCTGGTAGCGGTTAGACTGCCATTTTGGGCAATTTGTGACGACAATTAGAGAAGTCACATTGATTTTACCTTTTAGTTTTAGTTTAATGTCTTCAATTACTTCTTCTTTTTAATTTTTCATGTCTATGAGTATGAGTAGCTAGATTTTATCTAGGGTTGTGATCCAACCTTAGTGTGTAAAACTTATGGGTATTCAATATTAATGCTTGTTATTGATTTGGTATATGTTATTTAGCCTTTTTTATGTTTTATATCTAGAATTAATGGTTGCAAATATTGATTCATGCCTATTTGAGTTAGTTCTTACTTGAGAAAGAGGAACCTAGTCTAGAAAAACTTGGCTAATAAGAAATTGAACTAGTTGAAGTTTTGATTAAAGGATTTGAACTAGATATAGGGATAATCCCAATTGGATCCATATCAATTATTTAGATTGCTACCCATTTGGTCTTGAGAAAGCCAATTTGGGTATAATCACTCTTTAACTGAGAGGTATTGAGTGGGTACTTGTGCATTGAGAGTCATAACACACACTAATCTATCAAACAAGCATAGATTTACTATACCCATTAGGTTTACACCTATGTGAAGGTTACATCCCTAGGCTTTTCCCTTAGCTGATAAAAATACTAAAACATTTCACTCAGTATTTGCTTACTAGTTAGTTATATCTCTTAGAAGTTAATTTAGATAACAATTACCCCTACTTGTTTGAAAGCTAAATTTAGGTATTTCGAGTTCTTTGCTTAAGTGCTTACTTTAGCACCAACTTAAACTCCCTATGGATTCGACCCTGAATCGTGTTGGGATTTATAATTGCAACGGTCGTTTCAAACTCTTTAATTGGGTGTGAATTAAATGTGATCAATAGTACCTTGGTGATCCAACTTGTTTCTAAAAATCCACTGGGTTCCTATGATCGTTTTGTCCTTCAGTCGGGATTCCAGATGACATACTTTATTTCTCTCAAATTGGTAAAGCTCTTCTTACATAGCCACAATCCAATCAGTATCTTAAAGAGACTCCTTGAGACTTTTGGGCTTAATCATGAACAAGTAAGCAGAGAAGGCATATATATTTCTCACTTTGGATCTCGTCATGATTATAAAATCCATAAGAGTGAGCACATTCCAAATTGGGTGAGGACTTTTTTACTTCCTGTTTCTCACTTATACTTCCTTAGTATCACTATTCCCTTCTTGATCAACAGAGAAACCAAGTTCATTGTTACTAGTTATTCTAGCTTTAGCCTATTCGATTGTCCTTGTCTGTTGTATATCATGCTCAGCTTCTAGAGAATTAGGTTCTTGTGTCATCTCTTCTACAATAGTGTTCAACAGAATGCCTTGATCTGATCCATCAGTATAGGCTTATATGAGTCAAATTTCACCATTATCATCATCATTATCTTGCCAATGTTTCTCAGTCAAATGATCAATTTCATCAAAAATCGTATGCACACTTTCTTAAACACACAAGGTTCTTTTGTTATATACTTTATAGGCCTTACTATGTAAAGAATATCCAAATAAGACACTCCCATTTCTTTTTGTATTAAGCTTTCCAAGAGTAATTTTACCATTATTATACACAAAATACTTATTGACAGATGCTCTTAGGTGAGTTATATTATATTTACGGCCTTTAAGTAACTCAGAGGAGGTCTTCTCAAGTAAAGGCCTAATGATTATATAGCAAGCAGCGTTTACAGCCTCAGCCCAGAAAGTTTTAGGAAGACCACTAGCAATTATCATAGTTCTAGTCATATCCTCTAAAAGTTCTATTATTCCTTTCTAATCATTTTACTGGGGAGCCATAGATACAACAAAGTTGTGATCAATATCATAATTCATACGGTATTCAAGAAATCTAGAATTTTTAAGTACAGTGTTATAATTAGATCTAATGCTAAGTACTTGACTATCTATTTTTCTTTGTAGTTTCCTCACAAATTCAACAAACAAATCATATATTTTATTTTTAGAGGAAAAAAAATAAAGTCCATGTAAACCTAGAATAGTCATCAACAATCACAAATATATAATTGATTCATCCTCTACATTAAACCCTCATGGGACCATATAAGTCCATTTGTAGTAGCTCCAAGGACGAGAGGTACTTAGCACTTTCTTTGATTTGAATGAGGACTTGTCATGTTTACCTTTTGCATCAATATTACAAACTTTGTCTTCCTTGAACCTAGAGTTTGAAAGACCAAGAATCAGGTCCTTTGACATCAACTTGTTTAGCAATAAAGCTTGCATGTACTAGCCTTTTTTGCCACATTAGTGACTCAGTATCAATAACTAAGATATGTTAATTCATTTTCTGGAGATAATATAATATCAGCTTTGTAAATATTTTTGTGCATTTTTCCTCTAAGAACCAGGTTTCTAGTATTCAGATTAGTGACATTACATACACTAGAGGTGAACAAGACCTAGTTTTCTCTATCACATATTTGAGACACACACATTAAGTTGAATTTTAACCATTAATATAATATAAATTTTCAATCGCATAGGAGTGAAACATATAAACCTTACCTTTACCAATGATATCTCCTTTCTTATTATTTTTGAATTCTACACTCCCTCCTTGATAGGCTACCAGTGAGAGAAAACATTTTTTTTTCCTGTCATGTATCAAGAGCAAGCATTGTCCACGTACTATATATTTTCTCGTTTCCTCGCCTTAGTCTGTAAAATAATTTAGGGATTAGTTTTAGCAACTTAGACTAGCTTGAATTCCTTTGAGTAAGAGGATGAATCAAATTTCGTTTAGCCCATCTTAATAGTCTTGTATTTTTCAATGAAGAACCGGGTTTAACAATTTTCCTTTTCTCAACATATTTAATATTTTTGAAAGGCTTTAAACTTAGTCGTGCATGAATCTTTGAAATGCTCATTATTACCGTAGTGTGTACACACGTGATTTCAAGGATCAAAGACATAACTACTTTTAGGGTTATAAAGAGTTTTAACCTTTTTATGTCATAATCTTTTTCTTCGCTATAGTAATTTTTATGCAAGATAGTTAGTATATCTTAGGACTTGCTCTATTTAAAAGTTCTTTCCAATTTATACTTACTTTTGTTTAGGTTCTCTTGAAGTACCCTATTTTTCTCACATTCTGTAGAGAGATTACTCTTAGTCTTTTTTAATTCATTATCTAGGTTTTCTTCAATCTAACTAGCATGACTCTTTCTCTCAGAATATGCATCAAGAAGCTTTTTATTTTCTTACTCTAAAGCTGAGTTGTCATTACCTAAAGTAACAACCTAGATCTTTAGATCTTTAATGGTACTTTTTAGGTTTTCCTTACTTACTTCTAAGTCTTTGTTTTCAAGCTTAAGAGAGGTAAATTTATTTATAAGTTATTTCTTTTTGGCACATATATTATGATATGTATCAATTAATATATGGGACAATGAAGCCAATATATTTTCAGAGTAAGCATGAATCATTTCTTTAATATCATAAATATTTACTCAGTTTGGTCATGTTCCACATCTGAATTTGAGTTGGCCATCAAAGCAAGAATATCTTCAATGTTTGAGTCAGGATCATCCTTGACCATCATGGATTGATCTTCATCATCACTTTCATCGTTGAAGGTATTTCTATAGTCAAATCCCTTTTTTACGATCTTACCTACTTTTTTATTTGTCATTTTATTTTTAGGAACCCTATCTTTTTTTGCTCATTTGATTTATCAAGTTTACTTTTCTTCTACTCAATTTTTCATATTGGGCAATTCCTCATAAAATGATCGTGACCGCCATACTTGTAGCACTCATCAGTGTTGCTTGTTTATGGAGCTTTAGATTTGGAGCTGCTATCTTTTTTCTGGAATCTACCCTTTTCTAATTATCTGTTAGGAGCGACGTATCAGTGGTGCCATAGCATCATCGCCAATATTTAGCTTTTCTGTGGTTTTAAAAACTAGGTTCTTCTCCTTGCAAGGCTTTGCTATCTGGCGATCGTAATACTTCTTCAACTCATATGTTTTAAAGTTTTCAATAATATCGTCAGTGGTAATTGTCTCAAGATTCCTAGCTTCAATAAATGTGTTAAGCTTGCTTTCTCGGGAGAAAGGCAGTGTACTTAGAATATTCCTTATGATTTTATTGATATGGATGATTTCTTCAATAAAGATTAGTTCGTTATTGATCATTGTAGATAGTTTTCACCTCCTTCAACTTGAAGAGTTCATACTGCTTTGTGAGCAATCTTAGACTGTTTGATGTAGTTTATTCTTCATGAGCGGTATATAAGGCGTGAGATTTGCTTAGCATTAATGCATGCAGATATTTTGATTATCTCATTAGGTCCGGTAAATTGGCTTTAGTGTTCTTCTAAACAGCCTTGACATGTTCATCATTATAGTGCTCCCATATTTTGGGGTCAGTCACTGACCCCTTATTATCTTTGCCAAAGGAACCTTCGAACCTTTCTAAAATGCGTTCTAGAGATTTAAATCTTCGTCTTTCGAAAAATCTAGCATTCTTTCTTTTCACTATCCATAGCACTTTCCGTTGAAAAATAGTGGGTAGTTGATTGTCCTTCTTGAATGCTTGGAGGTGCAGCTATCTTGGATCCTTTTAAGGTGTTAGCCTTACTTTGACAAAATATGCTCTAATACTAATTGTTATTTTAAGATGCACCAAGATACAAGAGGAGGGTGAATTATTTCTTACTGAATTTTTACTTATCAAAGAACCTAGTTCTTTGACTTAATTAGTCTAACACAAATTGAAAGTGAAGTGCGAAAATATAACGTACACAAGAAATTTGCATTGAAAACCTCCTTACTCAAGGGAGTAAAAGCCACAACTTATCCTCATAAGATTTGCCTCAAAACATCACTAACTTCGTAGAGCGGTTTTAAGTTTTAGCTCAATAACCAAATAGATTAACTCTAGTACATTAACTCCTATAATCAATCCAATTAGCTACCCCTTTTAAGACTATAAACTCTACCCTAGAAAGCTAAATGAACTCTTCAGAATTGTTTACATGTGAATACACTTCTCAAAAAATCAATATAGGTTACAAGAACAATGATTCAACCTAACCAACTAAAGAACTAAAGCACCTTCGTCTTCGGGAATAGGTTCTTTAATTGCTCAGCGTGAATATTTAAAAGCACATTCTTGATATAATTGTTATTTGCCAAGAATAATTTTTTGAAACTGTGCGAATAGGGTTAGCCTTCAATAGTAGAAACATGATGCTTTATACAGGAGTGAGGTTGGCTAAAAACTTGGTCAATTAATATTCCAAAATCTAGAATATTTCGGTTAAGAAAAATGCTTCTTTTAGGATTTAGTTTCCTTATTTGTTTCAACTCCACACGCTTTTCTTTTTTCCACATCCCTTTTCAAGTGTAACAATATTATTGAAATCTTTTTGATCATGAATTCCTCTTGCCGACGTAATACTTGTAGCGGACGTAATAAATATTTTAACGAATTCGTCTTGCATTAGGAATCGGTTTCTTGCTTATGATCAATACACTCCAAGAGACCTGGTTCTTTTATAACTATGTTAATCATCAAAACCAATATAGGTGTAACGACCCGACTTGTTGTTTTAAAAATTTACACCCCGTTCAGTGACTTAAGATCTCGAGCAGTTTCACAATATATATTATGACCCGCGGGTGTGGTCGAGTTTGAATTACTGAAGATTCGAAATTAAATTAAAAGAACAATCCTTATTTAGAAGTTTAAATGGAAAGAGTTGACCGGAGAGTTGACTTTTGAGCAAACGACTTCGGAATAGAATTTTGATGATGTCAATAGCTCCGTATGGTGATTATGGACTTAGGAGTATGTCCGGAAAATTATTTTTGAGGTCTGTAGTGGAATTAGGCTTGAAATGGCGAAAGATGAATTTTTGAAAAGTTTGACCGGGGGTTGACTTTTTGATATCGGGGTCGGAATCCGATTCTAGAAATTGGAATAGCTTCGTTTTGTCAATTATGACTTGTGTGCAAAATTTGAAGTCATTCCGGATTGTTTTGATGTGTTTCGGCACAAGATATAGAATTTGAAAGTTCAAAGTTCATAGATTTTGATTTGAGGTGTGATTCATAGTTTTGATATTATTTGATGTGATTTGAGACCTCGAGCAGGTTCGTATTATGTATTGGGATTGGTTGGTATGCTCAGACGGGGTACCGAGTGGCTCGGGTGAGTTTCAGACCATATCTAGGCCATTTTTAGTTGCTGGTTTTAGGCCACAGAGGTATGCATCGTGATCGCGAATAAACAGTCGCAATCGCGAAGAGTAATTTTTCTATTTGGAGACTGTGAATCCCGATCGTGGAAGCCTTTTCACGATCGCGTGGAGGAAACTCCTGCCGTACTAACCCAATTTTCAAAGCTCTTATCTCGCAATCTATATGGAATTTGGAGATGATCCAAAATGAAAGTTGTAGCCCTTTGTGTAAAGTATTCAGAAAGGTAAACCATTTGTCATTTGGAGTTGTGTACAAAACGTTATGGTAGATATACTACAGTCTATCCGAGAAGAGTTTGGAAATCTCTATTGCATAGGGCTGATTTTGGAAGCTTATATATCGAAATATATCAGGAATTGGAAGATGAGCAATAAATGAAAGTTATATCTCTTGAAATATAGTTTTCAAAAAGTTAAACCATTCATTATTTGGAGTTTTGTATTAAAAGTTATGACTGTTATACTAGAGGCTGTCTGGAAGAGTTGGGGAGTTTGTTCTTTGCGATCGCGATTGGTTTCCGCGATCGCGAAGAGCAATTTTGGGGCTGAAAAATTTTGTGCTTCGCGACCGCAAAGCATTTTTCGCGATCGCGAAGAGTAAATACCTGGGCAGTAGCTATATTTCGAGGTTTCAACCATTTTTAACATATTTGAAGCTATGGAGCTCGGATTGAAGCGATTTTTACCATATGGATTGGGGTAAGTGTTCTATATCCTAAAGTGATTATACTTCATGATTCTATGATTATATGCATCATTTATTTTGGATTTAAATGGAAAAAATCAAGATTTTTGCAAAATCTTCCAAAAATAAAAATTTAAGGTTTGGAGGTCGAGTTGTTATTGGAATTTGATAAAATTGGTATGGTTGAATTCGTATCGGAATGAGTATTCGGATTTGGTAAAAATTACGTCGGGTTCCGAGAGGCGGGTTCCGCGTTGACTTTATTTACTTTTTGGAATAAATTTTTAAGTCGACGTATTATTATCCGGAATTGTTTCCGATGAATTTTAATGAGGTTATGCAATTAATTTGGATAGATTTGAGCTGTCCGGAGGTGAATTCAAGCAAGAAGACTTTTGGAATATCGGCCTAACTTCAAAAAGGTAAGTATCTTATTTAACCTCGAGTGGGGAAATTACCTCTTAGGCATTGAGTCTTATGTGCCATTTGTGAAATGTGAAAAGCCGTGTACGCGAGGTGACGAGTACGTACTCGGGCTTATATGTGCAAATTTTATTGGATTAAAGTCTTAGGCATTATTGTGTAGTAAATTGGGTAATTGTGGACATTTATTAAATCATCTATTTACCATGTCTAAATCCTTGTTGTTGAATTTATTTTTATATGAAAATTTGATGTGATTGTTACTTGAAAATTTATGAAATTTTGTGAGTATGGTTGGTTTGATATTTTTTGGAATTTAATTTCAATATGAATTTTCCCTATGCAAATAATTAATTAAGCAAGTTTAAAAAAAAGTGTTAACTTAATTATCTAAGTTTGGATTAATGAAGGCTTTGTTTTATGTTGAGTAATTTCTATCTCTGTTGATTATTTTTGGGGTGTTATACACATTGTGTGGGGCCTTCGGCTATTTGTTGTTAAATTAATTGATTTGGTTGTATCTTTGGAATTTTGGTTGTGGCCATTGGGAAAATTGTGATATGAATTGATTTTATTATATTGCCATGATATTTTCCCGAGTAAATTATGTGTTGTGTGGGTTCTTATTTTGAGGAGATAAGGGTGGAATTTCACCGTTGATATTAAGTGAGTATAAGGGTGGCATTTCACTATAGTTGTGTTTGTTGGAATATTATCTGGGCGGAGCGATAAGGGCGGCTATAGGAGCGATAAGGGTGGCTATAGAAGCGATAAGAATGGCTATTGATATTGTCAGGGCGGAGGGATAAGGGTAGCTATAGGAGAGATAAGGGTGGCTATTGTCAGGGATGATATGTGATGATGTGGAGTTATTGTGATGGTGATTTTCATGTGATGTTGTGATTTTTATTGTGTTTATTTTATACCTTGTGCAATTTGTCTTCTTGTTGGTAAATTGATAACAATCTGATTTATGTTGAAATTGATAGCCTATGGCTATTGCCAGGCAGATTATAAAATAAAATGTGGGTACGAGGTGTCGTGAGTAAATAATGAGGATATTGGCACGTGAATAGTCCGTGCAGTTGTGATATGAAATGTGGGCACGAGATGTTGTGAGTAAATGATAATTATATTTGGCACGTGAATTGTCCATGCAGTTGTGATATGAAATGAGGGCACGAGGTGCCGGAAAAATATGATGATTTAAATATGGGCACGAAGTGCCATGAAAATATATGAAAATGGGCTGAGACCCATATTTTTAAGATTTTGAAATGAGATGTCACAGGGTGACTTCTTAATTGAAAGAATTATATTCAAAATATTTATTTGGAAGAATTTTTATTTAGAAAGTATAATATGAAAGAATTGTATTTGAGGAAATAAAGGATTTTTATTTAGAAAGTATTATATGAAAGAATTGTATTTGAAAGATAGTATTTGAGGATATTATATTTGAAAGAGAGTTTTGGAAGAATTATATGTGAAAGACATTTATTTGAAAGACTTGATTTAATTGGATGTAATTATATTTATTAATTATTTAGCGATATTAATGGTGTTCTTGTTGTCTTGCTGTGCATATCACTGGTTGTTTTATATCGCCCTTATTGTTATCTGTTCCTACTATTTTTTATATTATATTGCACAGGCTATTAGACTAGTGAGTGTCTTGACTGTACCTCGTCTCTACTCTATTGAGGTTAGTCTTCATACTTACTGGGTACCGATCGTGGTGTACTCATACTACACTTCTGCACATTTTTGTGCAGAGCCAGGTATTGAAGATATCGGACTTGGGCAGAGTAAAGCGGGATCGTAAGGATTCAAGGTAGAGTTCCTTGGTCGTCGCAGTCCCTTGGAGTCTTTTGATTTTATTGTACTGTTAATTTTAAATCAAACAGTATTATATATTCGGTCCTCGTGATCATTCTATGTATTCAGTTAGAGTTCGTGACTCAGTATTACCAGTCTTGGGAGATTGTATATTAATATTTGTTCCGCTGTTAGTTTTGATTACTTATTTTTTTTTTAAAAAAAATGGCTTCGAAATATAATGAAAATCGACTTACCTAGTCTTAGATACTAGGTACCATCACGACACCTGTGGTGGAATTTTGGATCGTGACAATAAGCTCAGTGTCACAGGCCCGTTTCCTTACGCTCGCCAGCGGCACCGAATTGCGCGTGCGGCGCCTGCAGTTTCCCTCGGTGCAGGTCAGCCTTTCGCCTTTCCCAGGTTTTCAAGCACGATCATGTGTCTGTTGGTAGAGCTCGCCCTAACTTGTGCCCCCCGTAAGATGTCTAGGCACTTGGCCTAGACACGTCATGGCGCTTCCCATCTTAGGATCATAATCCATGCGTGCCCTGGGGACATGTTTTGTCCTTCGCCCAATACTGAGCATCTCTCTCGCGTGCACAACCCAATCCTCAAGCTTGACACTCGCCTCGTGCATCCGCACCTAGCTTGCGCCTCGCCCGAGTAAGGCAACCTTTAGTCCTTGGCTATTGTCATGTGCGTCTTTCGTGCCATGCCCATACATAGCCCTCGTGACACACTACCATCTCGTCTAGTGCAGTGTCGCCCCACAACTGTATGTTTAGGCCAACGGGCCCTTGCTCGCATGGCTGAACCCAAGCCATGCTTACAAGTCGACACATGATGCTCCTAAGATAAGAGCATCAAGTATCCAATCGGCACGGAGGTCTCTTTCCAATATTTCGGCAGCCCGTGGGGCATAACCGTCCCACATATCAACCTCCAGCGCCCGTTTGGTGCCCAACGCTAGCCCGAAGGCGTCGCGCCGTCCATAGAGTTCCCTAACTCGTATGGATACCTAAGACACTCCTTTGAGTTATCCAGGCAGACCCTTGAGGTTGCCCTCAAGGTAGCTCATTCAATACGACTTGGTGGCAGCACGTATGGGGGAGGCAGGTCAAACTTTCATCACCTATAGCCCCCTTATATATGCTTAAAATTAAAAAGCTCAATTTTTCTGAGTAGACATACCTACGTCAGAGAATCAGACGAGTCTTTTCTCACCGGTTCTTGGCCGAAGTCAGAACCCCAAAGTGCGGGTTGTGACATCACTCCAACACATATAATAGAAAGAGTGCAATTAATCTAAAAAATCATACTACCCGAATAGGATAAGTATCTATTTTGTCCTCGTGTAAGAAAACTTGAATTACTTTTAACATGAGGCTTTACGGTGTAGGGGTAAAGGTATTTGAAAAGTTAATATAGGTTGCTATCACATTGAAAGTGTAGCATTCTTGCATTTTTTCTTTTAATCTGCTTTCTAGAATTCCGGACTATGTATGTATGTATATGTGTGTGTATAAGTATAAATAAAAGTTTTACGATAGTATTTTTCTAGACTTAACGATTTTCTTCTCTCTATCGTTTTGAAAAACGACTAGCTGAATTTTCTCCTATGCTATTAACTAGGCTCCTAGAATATGTCTAGCTAAAAGGGCTAGCTAAAGTTTCGTCTAGAACATGGACTTGTCATACTAATTCCTTAAATTAAATTACACTCGTTGGTTCTTTTCCTTTTTTGGTTCTCTTGAACGTGAACCCCCAAATATTTTCATCGTAATAGCAGTTTGCGTAATCAATTCACTCGGAAATACAGAAGGAAAAAGGAATATTGCGCAGTGGGATTACTGAGAAAAGAAATTGAGTTTCGTCGTACAGAAAAGCCTTATCAGTAGCTATACTTAAGCGTTACTTTAGGTGTTACCACACCGTTACAAGATTACAAGGGAGCTTTTAATAATTAATTATAAAACGGAACATACAGTAGTACTTGCCTCATCAGAATGATAGTATTAGCAACAGTATTCGTCACCTTTCGGTTAGGAATTAAGTGGTCTTGATTGCTCATATGGACAGAGATGCTTATTCAATAGCTGAGGGTTTAGTTAATTTGACCTTTAGTCAAGAATCTCCTTGTAAATGGCATATGCTTGTTCTTTCTAGAATTTCTTTACGTGTTGTGGAAGATGTTATTAGTGTTTTATTCCCTTGCTTGATTATTAGCTAGTTTTCTAGTCGCTTTCTTTCCCCTTCAAAAGAAGAAAAAATTACTCCTTCCGTTTCAATTTATGTGAACCTATTTGACTGCACACGGAGTTTAAGAAAAAATAAAATTTTTTGGAATTTATGGTCCTAAACATGTCAGAAAGGGGTCCAGAGTATTTGTGTGCTTATAAAAGCTTCTCATTAAGGATAGAGTCGAAAGTTTAAGTTAAATTGTTTTAAAATTTAAAAAGGGATCATTCTTGTTAAAACGAACCAAAAAAGAAATAAATTCACATAAACTGAAACGGAGGAATTACCATACAGCAGTAGATTAACATTTAAGAGCCGTTTTATTAATATTTAACTTTATGGTCCTTTCTACCAAAAAGGTCAAATTCTTCTAGAAGGTCCTAGATATTTGATGAACCAAACGGTGTAAATCTTTGGTGACTGGCGAATATCAAGATTACTTTCCTTTTAGTGTCTGAATTCAATGTTAAGGACAGTCCAGATTCAAATAGTGCAAAGGCCACTCACAAGATTCGCATGTCAATGCTTTGTTTCAACGTAGAATAGAAAAAAAAATAGATTAATGTGAAAACTTGATAGTCTGGTATTATTTATACGTCATAACTTTTTACAATTTTAAATTTTAAAAAATAATATTTTTACATCTTTTATGTATAAAAGATAGATCTTTTACGTATAAAAGTAAATCTTTCATGTGTAAAAAAAAGTAGAGTCATAAAACTAAAAATATGTTTGTAAAGAACCACACACCCAATTGACATGATAGTATGTCAGTGTAATGAGACTTGGAATGAATAAGCAAAAAACAACAAATAGGTAGAGACATGGAATGAATAGGCAAAAAGCAACAAATAAGCAAATTGTTGATCTTGTTTCCCCCGAAAATCACGTTGATGGTTAGTCGGGAAGGGTATTCACCTATCTTCGAGGGCTCTGCGTTGTCCCAGCTGCTGTCGTAATTATTTTTAGCCCGATCGCTTAAGAACTCTCTGAGATGGTCGTTTTTCAACAACGTTGCCACCTCCTCATGTAGACGCTAGCAGTCCCCAGTCTGGTGGCCGTTAGTCTCATGATACTCGCACCATAGATTAGGATCTCTTTGGGTGGGATCAGATCTCATTGGCCTCAGGAACCGCACTTCCTTGATGTTCCTCATCGCTGATACCAGCTCCTCTATGCTGACATTGAAATTGTACTCAGATAGCCTGGTATTGGAGGAAATCCCGGGAACCCGATACCTCTTTATCTTGCAATTATATGTTATTCCGGCCATGATCAGTTTTTCTATCCGGAGCGAACCTATTCTCTGACCGAAACCCTCTGTCGTGTCCTTCGGCCCTTTTGTATGGAAAAAATCGGCCCTTAGAAGATCGACGATATGCGTCAAAATCATCCTTCGATATATCCCTATTCTTTTCTCAATCCCAACCCTTAGTTGATGCCGGGAACCTGAGCTGATCATCTTCTATTCTTGCCTGGAGCTCGAGCAGGCTTTCTTTTAGTTTTCGGGAGGCGTCAGAGCTCCTCGGGTTCAACCTTTTAGTAATCACTTCATATGTCCATTCATCTGCCACGACCGGTAGCAGCATCCTTTATTTCTGAAATGTGGTCACAAACTCACGCAACAACTCGGACTCTCCTTGCAAAATTTTAAATATGTTCGCCTTCCGGGCCTGGACCTTCTTGGCCCCGGCATGGGCCTTGATGAAAGAGCCCGCGAGCATCTCAAAGGAATCTATTGAGTGTTCGGATATGAGTGAGTACCATGTTCGGGCCCCCTTCATGAGGGTTTCTCCTAACTTCTTAAATAGGACCAACTCAATCTCGTGTGGAGCCAAGTCGTTTCCCTTCACCACCATTGTATATGTGGTAATGTGCTCCTGAGGGTCCCAAATCCCATCATATTTTGGTATATATGGTATTTTGAACCGCTTCGAAATTAACTCTGGTGCTGCGCTCGATTTAAAAGGCAATTGGATGTATTTCTTTGAATCCGGGCCCTTCAGCACTGGTGGTGCGCCCGGAATTTGGTCCATTCGAGCGTTTGTTTAACTCATAAATCGCTTGAACTCGGTTTTGAAGGGATCATTGTTGTTGTTGTTACTAGATCCACTGTCGATCCCCCCGGTCTCGTCGAAACCGACCTCACCCCTCGGGGTGTTGTTATCAACTTTTTGAGCTGTTTGATTTACCAGAGCACCGGGAGCAACTGAGCCTCTTCCATTTGCGTTGTTGGAAGCACCCAACAACGCTTCCTTTAATTCTGTCATGGCCTAGTCTTGCCGTGAGAGATGGCTCATGATGGTCTTTTGTAATTCTATCAGGATCCTCAACGTTTCCGTAATGTGCTCGTCCTCAGCATCATCATGAATCGGCTCCCGTACGTGTCAGGGATACACCCCGCCATGTACCGGCGTTTCTACGTCCTCCAAGTTGCGGGTGTCACTGATCGAATCCTCGTATTGGGGTATGTTTTCTTGTGCCCCAAAGTTGTGTTCGATGTTGACATCGTTAGCTGCCACATTGTTTATAATTTTTTGCTAAGAAACAAAGAGTCAAATAGGTTAGTAATAGATGCAAGGATCAACTCAATCACGTAGTTGTCTAAGCCCCACGGTGGGCGCCAAATTATTTACTCGTAAAACTGTACAGTTGAATTTATAGCGTAGACAAGCGAATCAATTTGATCCCAAAATGATAAATAAATAAATAAAATTCATGATTTAGCATTGAAATCGAGATTGAGTAAGAGATAGCTTGGTTCCGGGAGCAAGGCTTCCGAAGACAGCAATAAGAACAACGTTAGACAGAAAATAAAGTATTATTTATCTTGGAATAATGTGTAGCATAAGTTTGTCAGAATTTTCGTGTCTTACAATAGTTGTTGAAGTCACTATTTATAGCTATACATAGGGAACAAGGTCCTAGGATCAAGCCCCTCTTAAATGACAAAAATGGGGACCACTGATGGACATGTAACCGCAAGTCATGAATGCCAAAATTCTCTGTAACGGATGTGTATTTAATATTGAGGAATATTGTTCATCGAATGTCATCTGGTGACAAATATTTGTTTGCTCTCATTGATAATGTTTCCTTCGGGGCCTACCCGATGCCAACCGAAGATGTTGTCCTCGGTCTTGGTTTTCACGCGCTTCGTCTTCTGTCTGTCCTCGATTCCACGTGTCACTCCGTCATTCGAGTATTTAATGTGTAGCGATTTTACCCTATACAAACTTTTGCTTTGATCTAGGAAATTATAGGTTTCTCTGCTAACTACCTACTGCTTAGAATCAAAGAGATACATGTTCTAATGTGATTTTGTTTTATAAGTGATAGTTATATAAGTCAACCAGGTAAGGAACTACTACTTAGACCGCAAAATATATCAATCATTGGCTATTATTTTATCCTGAATCACTTTTTCACTCTCATTATCTCTTTCATGGATTTTTGTTCTCATATTTTCTTGAAATATTTGCACTACCGCTGCCTTAAAGGTTGGATTGGTCTTTTGCTATTATGGGCATTCAAAGAATAGAGGTCACATATAGAATAATTGACCCTAATTTCACCTGCAAGACCGTAAAGATCCTCAAGATCGTCAAGCCTAATCTCGGAGCAAGCTTATGCCTAATTTACCTCTAATACTATTGTATGTTATTATAATGGAAGATATGGTATTTTAAATTGTTATTCGAGTACATACATTGTTATTGTGCTCCCATGGATATAAATATTGTACCATTTGGTAACTATACATCTATGAGGGGATTTATTTTTCAAAATTTATCAAAATGATATCCAATGACAACCGTGTACAAAGAACATCACTCTTGACCCTCAGATTTTCTCACAAGACTACTCTTAGTCTTAAGTGTTTTCACTCTTGAAAACAGACTTAGGAACTCTTTCCTAACTTTCAAATGTGCTCCACACATTTTTCTCCTCTACCCACAAGCATAAGGATGATGCCCATTTATAAAACATGAGACAGCCCCTTTGCCTTACACTTGTCACACATAGGCTTAGACACTTGTCCCACACAACTCACTATTTTAGCTTAGTGTAGTTGACATCCCCCAACTACTAGGATCATGTAGATCATGCTAATATAATGGAAACATGCCCCCAAAAACGTGCTAGTATAATCCTCTAGGTTTGAACAAAATCCAACTCCTGCCTATGTGCACATCATGTGCCTTGTAACTGCCCTTGACTTGGTCAATCTAAAGCTTGCTACCGATGTGCGTACTTTTGCTTGAATCAGGCACCAATGCCTTGCTATTATGTGCATTGCAGCCGCATTTAGCACATGCCATTTCCAACGCACGTAGCCCTTTGCCTCGCCCCAATGTCATGAAAAGTCTGCCTTGCGCGCATGCCTTCATTGCACTTTCCCTGCCTTTGCCCACTTCGTTTTTGCCTTGCCTTGGCATCACTGCCTCATGCCTTGATGCCTTTGCCATGCTCAAGTGTCTCCCTCAGCCCGCATCTCATCGTCAAGCCCTTACCAAGCTGCCTTGCCTCTCTAAAAGCCTTGGCCATCACTTGCCCGTTTCCCTTTTTGCCTTGGTGCTATCTCGTGCACCTTAGCTTGGCAACACTCTTGCTTCCAAATAACAACACTCTCGTTGTCAAGTCAAGCTCAAAGAGGCGGAGCCCTAACAAACCACCCGCACCCTTTGAAACTCGACGTCCTCATCGATTTAGCTCAATTTATGAGTCTTAACGGGTTGACAAGCAATGTCCCTTGGCCTCCCTTCTCATCAGCCACAATTGCATCGACCCCGGCCATTTGTTTGTCACTGGTCATTGCCTCCAATACAGCCCTTTTATCCGCAACAGTGTTTGCATTCAACACTGCCTTCTTTGGACAGTCCCTTTTCTCGATGTGGCCCATCACAAATGAAACAGCCACTGAATTTGTTGCCCATCTCCTTGCTCTTTGAAGTTCCACCCTCTTGTTTTTCCTTTCCCTTGTCTTCATTAGCATTGTTATTTTCGCATTTATTCCACTCATTTGCCTTGTCCTTCTTTCCGTCGTTGGACTTTGAAGTAGAAGTGTCTTCGCCTAAGTGAAAATCAGCTAATGCATCTGTCGCAGCCACAACACTTGCAAGGTTTTGAATATTCTGCCTATGCAACTCCAATTGTATCCATTGTTGCAGCCCGCTCATGAAGTTGTGCAATTTGTCTTCTTTTGGCATATTGCTTATACTCAACATCAAAGAAGTGAACTCTTTGACATATGCTCTCACTGATCTGGTTTGTTTCAACTTTTTCAATTTGTCCCTAGCAATCCAAGCTGTATTGCTAGGAAGGAATTGATCCTTCAACTCCTTTTTAAGGCGCTCCCATGACTCAATCTTTGGTCTGCCCAAACTTTCATCTTCAGCCACACGAGTGCGCCACCATAACTTAGCATTTTCACTCAAATACATGCTAGTCAAGGATACTTTGTCCTTCTCATCTTGCACACGAATAGCATGAAAGTACTGCTCCATATCTCAAAGAAAATTCTCAAATTCACGTGCACTCTTTGCACCACCAATGGCTTAGGTACAAGAATTTTTACCTTGAGACGATCAACACCACGTTGAGGAGCATCCTCTCCCATAGCACATCGCAGCACCATTGTCTCGTTTTTCAGATACGCATTCTCTTGACTTAGTCTTGTCAATTTTGCCTCAAGGTAGGCAAGCATTGTCACGAGGCTCTGAAATTCGTCACCTTCAGGGACATTTTCAATCAATGCCTCCAGTTTTGTTAGTCTTTCCCGGAGTTCATTGTTACCATCGGCCATATTCTCAAACAAGACCACGAATTCTGCTACTGCCCGTCGTGTCTCCATCACGAACCCGCTCCGCTCTGATACTGTAACGACCCGACCAGTCGTTTTGAGAGTTGTAGACTCATTCCCCCATTTACTGCTCCTTTTGGGCTTTATAGCTATTATGTACTTGCCGAGGTAGTTGGTTTGTGTCCAAAAAGGTTTCGGAACGAGTTGAGACACTTAGTCTCAAGGTTGGGAGCATAAGTTGAAAAGGTTGATCAGATGTTGACTTATGTGTAAACGACTCGGGAATGGGGTTTTGATGGTCATGTTAGCTCCGTTGGGTAATTTTGGACTTACGAGCATGTCCGTATTATGATTTAGATGTCTATAGTTGAATTAGGCTTGAATGGCAAAAATTAAAAATTTAAAAATTTGACCGAGAGTTGACTTTGTGGTTACCGGCACTACTAGAAATATATCATTTTCCCACAGAAATTTCTCACGAATAAATTGTCAGTGTCAATTCTCACCTAAATTCGATGGGAAAATTAAAATTTCTTTTCCAGATAAAAAACAATAACATTTCCCATTGACTATCCATGGGAACGTTTTGGCATAAAAATGTGCGTAGTTTAGTTCCCTCTAATTCTGTGAGAAAGTCATTAAAAATAATTATATAAAACTGAAAAACATTCCTAGAGAAGACAGTGGGAACTTAAACAATAAATAAAAAATGTTTTTAAATATTTTCACATACTCAGTGTGTACGAAACTTTTTGAATTATCAAAGTTTTCTTAAAATTAGGAAAAACATTTCCCATAGAGCTTTCCCACGGTAGTAGTGGGAAAGTTTATTATTATTCACATAACGTTTACGTTTTCTCTCAGTTTATTCACAATGTGTTTTCCCCCTCTGCCTCTCTCACTCCACAGACGAGTTCTCACTTCACGCCATTGCTGGGTAAGTCGACCCCTCTCGCTCTCTCTCTCTCTCTCTCTCTCTCTCTCTCTCTCTCTCTCTCTCTCTCTCTCTCTCACCCTCTCCTTTTTCATTCTTGATTTCCCCCAAAACATTTCGCAACTTAGGGATTTTATACTGTTTCAAACCCTAGGTTTAAAAAATTAATATTGTTATCTTGTGCATATATGGTCTAATTAAACCTAAGTATTTATTTGTTTCGTCTTACAAATAATTAATTTGTTGAAAGACAATATTGGGTTGGTTTATTCTTGTTTGTTTGGTCTATTTTCAGATTTTTTTATATGGGTATTTGGAATTGTAGCGTAAATTAATGGTTGTTGTGGTATGTCATAATGTATTAATATGACAAACGGTTGGATTGTTGAAGTCATAGCAAATAACGAACTCAAAATTTTACTTCTTTAATTTCTATATTTTGGATTATCTAATTAAAGCATAAAACTGTTAGCAAGAGAAGCAGAACTGACCTTTCTATAGGAGTGCATCAATAAGCTTATTGTAGTGCTCAATTCCGGCCATATTAACTTCTCCAAATATCCCCTCTGACTTAGAAAAACAAAAGAAGATTCTCATCGTAAGTGACAATTAGGAGTTTACTTGTTTAACATGGAGGAAAGAGAGCAGTGACAGTTATAACTTACTAGGCAGAATTCTTGCCCTTAAGATAGAGAAACGAAAGCTATTCACACCCATATCTACCATGAGTTTGATGTCCTCCTGTTTATATTTTAATACCAAACAGATCAGAACTCTTCTATTTCATGATTTATGCTTTTTTATTATTGCTAATACACTGCATTAGTCTATGATGCTATGTTCCATTGGAGATTGGTTAAGAATAATAATTGTTTACCCTTACTGCCAAATAATACTCGGCCGATCATTTTGGGAGTTGTAGTCTCGTTCCCCCATTTACTGCTCCTTTTGTGCTTTACAGCTATTATGTGACTTGCTAGGGTAGTTGGTTTGGGTCCGGAAAGGTTTCGGAATGAGTTGAGATACTTAATCTCAAGGTTGGAAGCTTAAGTTGAAAACGGTTGATCGGATGTTGACTTATGTGTAAACGACTCCGGAATGGAGTTTTGATGGTTCTGTTAGCTTCGTTGGGTGATTTTGGACTTCGAAACGTGTCCATATTGTGATTTGGAGGTCTATAGTTGAATTAGGCTTGAAATGGCAAAAATTAAAAATATGAAAGTTTGACCGAGAGTGGACTTTGTGGTTACCAGGCTCGGATAGGAGTTCTGAGAGTTGGAGTAGGTCTATGGTGTCATTTGTGACTTGTGTCAAAAATTTTGGGTCAATCGGACGTGATTTGATAGGTTTCGACGTTGTTTGTAGAAGTTGGAATTCCTTAGTTTCAATAGGCTTGAATTGGGGTGAGATTAGTGTTTTTGATGTTGTTTGAGGTATTTAAGGGCTCGACTAAGTTCGTATCATATTTTAGGACTTGTTGGTATGTTTGGTTGAGGTCTCGGAGGCCTCGGGTTGATTTCAGATATAACGGATCGAAAATAAGACTTAGTGCACTGTTGAAGCTAGAGTCTATTGGTGTAATTGCACCTGCGGAGCATTGATAGCAGGGGCGAGCTGGGATGCGCAAAAGCAGAGGTTGGACTAGGGGATTGTAGAAGCGGAAAAGAATTGAGGAAGGTCCGCAAAAGCAGATTGTTTGCGCTGATGAGCGCCCGCAAAAGCGGGGATTTCGACCGAAGAAGCGGTTGGTCGGCTTAGTGGCTTCCACAGATGCGGATGATGTACCGCAAAATCGGTGCCGCAGAAGTGGCTAAATTGGCCGCAAAAGCGAGAATGCTAGGCAAATTATTTAAAACGAGGGTTCCGAGATTTTCACCATTATTAACATTTCAAGCTCGGGATTTGGCGATTCTTGAGAGGATTGTCGGGGGATTTCTTCAGGTAAGTCACTTGTGGTCTAATTTATTCAATAATTGTGTTCCCCCATTGATTTTCTCACATACTTTGTGTGTATTTAAGGTGAAATTTGGGAGTTTGAAATTAGGGATTTGGAGAGTTTGATTTGGGGATTTGGGTGGTGATTTGATGTCGGATTTTGATAAATTTGTTATGGTTGGACTCGTGGTTGAATGGGCTTTCGGATTTTGTGACTTTTATCGGATTTTGAGATGTGGGCCTAGGGTCGGCTTTAGAGAGTCTTTTTGACTTTTGATTAAGAATTTGGTATTTTCTCACGGAATTGATTCGTTTAGCTCGTGTTGATTGTATTGAATTATTTTTGGCTAGATTTGAGACGTTCGGAGGGCGATTCGCCAGGCAATGGCTTGCTAGCGAAGTGATTCGAGTTGCTTGAGGTAAGTATCGCATCTAAACTCTGTTGAGGCACCAGTTGCCTCAATTGTTGTGATATCCATGTACTTTGGGTGCACACATGTGTGGGGATGATCCCATGTGCAGGGCACCGGGGTTGTAAATTCATGTTTGGGTTGTGCTCGGGCTCCTATAAGCCCAGAAATGACTATTAAGCTTCGAGCTTCGATATCTAGTATGTGATAAGTGTTTATGTGATCTAATTGAGCCATGATGAGTCTGCTTAGAGGTTTAATCCCTGAACGAACTTGATAAATGTTTTTCATTGATGAAACTTCTGGATTTAGCTACGATAGCACACTTTGCACATACCTACACTTTAGCATGTTATTACACCAGTCTATGGATAGGAGAATCTTATTTCATTCATTATATACATGTACACTTGCTTTATTGATTATGTATGATATTTTGGACTGAGGCCTGCAGCTATGCCAGGCGGATTATGTTATTCTCACGTGAGTTATCCGTACAGCAGGTGAGTTGTCCGTACGGGTCTATATATTGATATTATTGACACGTGATTTGTCCGTAAATATTTAAGTTGTTCGTGCGGATCCATATATTGATATTATTGACATGTGAGTTGTCCATGTCGCACGTGAGTTATCCGTGCAGATTCTATTGTTAGCACGTGAGTTGTCCGTGCAGTGTGTGAAACTTATCTTTCCTTGATCATTTATCTGATTTACTTGTTTTTATCTCCCCTATGTGCCATAATACTGTTGAGCAGGGCAGTTGAGAACCAGTGCACATGCACACACGGATATTCGTATCAAGAAGCCTTATGGTCTAGCTTTAAATCTCACATCATGTTAGTTAAAAAGGATAGAATTGTACCGATTTATCTAGTGACTTTAACAATTAAGCTTCTCTTACCTTGCCTTATTTATTTGCGATACTTATTGAGTTGGTTGTACTCACACTACACCCTGCACCTCGTGTGCAGCTTCAGGCATTTCCGGGCACGGCGGTCGTTGATCGTGGAGTCTACCTGTTCAGAGATCATCGAGGTAGCTGCTTGGCATCCACAGACATTGATCCTCCTTTCCCTATCTTTTGGTTTTATGTAATTAGTCTTACTTTCCAGATAGTGCACCAGACTATGTTGTTATATATATAGAATGCTCATGTACTCGGTGACACCCAGATGTTTTGGGAGGATTTTGTATTGAGTTTCGAGGTTCATATATGGTATTTTGGGAAATTCTTAAATATTTAATCTTTCTTCGGCATATTGAGTTTTCAAAATATTGGTATGTGTGAGATGTCGGCTTGCCTAGTACTACGATAGGCGCCATCACGACAAGTCGAGTTTCGGATCGTGACAAGTTGGTATCAGAGCCTAGGTTATATAGGTCTAACGAGTCATGAGCAGCTTTAGTAGAGTCTTGCGGATCGGTACGGAGACGTCTTTACTTATCTTCGAGAGGTTGCCGAACCCCTAGAAAACTTCAAATTCTCGTATTCTTGTCGTGAGAATTTGTTGATTCTGATCACTAAATTTCTGTTGTTCTATTCTCTCATAGATGGTGAGGACACGTGCTACCAGACAGGATGGCCAGCCACCAGCACCGCCAGCTAGGGCCGCGAGAGGCCGAAGTCGTGGTAGGGGCCGTGGTAGGGCAGAGTTGTAGCTCGTATAGCAGCTAGAGCAGCACCTACCAGCTATGGTTGAGCCAGTGGGGCAACCTTAGGCACCAACTGTGCCCCTTGTGATTCCAAGCCTTCAGGAGGCTTGGGCTCAGATTTTGATGGTGTACACCAACCTTGCTCAGGCGGTTTTTGTTCCGGCTACGGCAACTACTTCTCAGGCCAGAGGAGGTACTCAGACTCCCGCCGCCCGTACACCAGAGCCGGTGATGCAAGGACTTCAAACACTGGGGGTACCACTAGCTCAGCCGGTTACAACTGCTCAGGCTCAGGTGGGTCCAGTCATGACTGATGATGAGCAAAGGAGACTAGAGAGATTTGGGAGACTCCAACCTCCATAATTTAGTAGGGCTGAGTCTGAGAATGCCTAGGACCTTTTGGACAGGTGCCAGCGGATGCTTCGCAGGGTAGGTATTCTGGAAATTAGCGGGGTCTGATTCACTACTTTTTAGTTTACTGGGGCTGCCTTCAGATGATGGGAGGATTATGAGAGGCGCAGGCTAGTCGGTGCAGCACCACTGACATGGCGTGAGTTCTTTGTTCTCTTCTTGGAGAAGTTCGTGCCATAGTCTCGCAGGGAGGAGCTACGCTGATAGTTTGAGAAGCTACATCAGGATGGTATGTCTGTGACCCAGTACAAGATGAGATTTTCCGAGTTGGCCCGTCACGCAGTTTTGTTGGTTCCCACGGATAGGGAAAGGATTAGAAGGTTCATTGATGGCCTCACATATGAGTTGCGGTTGCTTATGACTCGGGAGAGGGTATCTGATGCTACTTTTGATGAGGTGGTTGATATTGCTCGGCAGATAGAGATGGTCCGTTGTCTGGAGCATGAAGAGACGTATGCCAAAAAGCCTCGAGGTTCGGGTGGTCCCAGTGATGTTCATTCTAGGGGACAGTTTTACTACAGCAGGGGTCGTCCTTATAGATGACTTGTCCAGCTCATCCTGGTGCATCGGTTAGCCACGGTTTTTATAGTGCTCGCTCAGGCCAGTCATCATTCATCGCACCACCAATGCAGAGTTCTCACCATGCCTTATCTGCTCAGGTTTCTACAGGCAGTTCTTTGGGTTCTCAGGAGCAGTAGTTCCGTCAGAGGGGGGTTTATTTCGAGTGCAGGGACATGGGTCATATCAAGAGAGATTTCCCTAAATTGTTGAGTGGGCCTCCACAACACAGTTCTCCGCCGATAGTACGAGCACCAGCAGTTACACAACCCACTCAACCAGCTCGGGAAGGGGCCGATCAGGTGGCGGTCATGCCCGATTCTATTCTATTCCTGCCCGACCAGATGTGTTTGCTTCAGATGCAGTGATCACATGTATTGTCTTAGAGTGCTGCAGAGATGCTTCCACATTATTTGACCCTGGTTCTACTTATTCCTACGTATCTTCCTATTTTACTCATTATTTGGATATGCCCCGTGAGTCGTTAGTTTCACCTGTTCATGTATCTATGCCGGTAGGCGATACTATTGTTGTGGACCATATGTATTAGTCATGTGTAGTGACTATTGGTGGATTTGAGACTAGAGTTGATCTCTTATTGCTGAGTATGGCTGATTTCGATATGATCTTGGGTATGGATTGGTTGTCTCCATGTCATACTATGCTGGATTGTCATGCTAAGACTGTGACGTTGGTGATGCCGGGTTTGCCAAGGATCGAATGGAGTGGTTCTCTAGATATGTTCCAGCAGAGTGATTTCTTATTTGAAGGCCCAATGGGTGGTTAGGAAGGTATGTCTGTCATATTTGGCCTTTGTGAGGGATGTGGGTGCTGATACTCCTACTATTGATGTTGTTCCGATGGTGCAAGATTTTTTGGATGCGTTTCCTGCAGACCTGCCGGGCATGCCGCCCGACAGGGATATTGACTTTGGTATTGACTTGGTGCCAGACACTCATCCCATTTCTATTCCTCCGTATCGTATGGCACCAGCTGAGTTAAAGGAATTGAAAGAACAGCTTCAAGAACTTTTTGATAAGGGGTTTATTAGGCCTAGTGTGTCGCCTTGGGGGTGCACCGGTTCTATTTATGAAGAAGAAGGAGGGTACTATGCGGATGTGCATCAACTATAGGCAGTTGAATAAAGTTACAATCAAGAACAAGTATCAATTGCCGCGCAATAATGATCTATTCGACCATCTTCAAGGAGCGAGAGTGTTTTCTATGATTGATTTGAGGTCTGGGTATCACCAGTTGAAGATTCAGGACTCGGATATTCTAAAAACGACATTCAGGACCCGTTATGGTCAATATGAGTTGCTTGTGATGTCTTTTGGGCTGACCAATGCAACATTCATGCATTTGATGAACAATGTATTTCAGCCTTATCTCAGCTCGTTTGTCATAATATTCATTTATGATATCCTGGTGTACTCTCGTAGCCAGGAGGAGCATGCCCATCATTTGAGGATTGTATTGCAGCGGTTAAGGGAGGAGAAGCTTTATGCCAAGTTCTCAAAATGTGAGTTTTGGATTAGTTCAGTGGCGTTTTTGGGGCACGTGGTGTCCAGTGATGGGATTCAAGTGGATCCAAAGAGGATAGAGGCGGTTCAGAGTTGGCCCAGATCGTCCTCAGCCACTGAGATTCAGAGCTTTCTCATCTTGGCCGGTTATTATCGTCGTTTCGTGAAGGGTTTCTCGTCTATTGCATCGCCTTTGATCAAATTGACCCAGAAGGGTGCTCCTTTCAGGTGGTCGGATGAGTGTGAAGAGAGATTTCAGAAGCTCAAAACTACCTTGACCACAACTTCAGTTCTAGTTTTGCCTTCAGCTTCAGGTTCTTATACAGTATATTGTGATGCTTCTCGGATCGGTATTGGATGTGTCTTGATGTAGGAGGGTAGAGTGATTGCTTATGCTTCGCGTCAGTTGAAGCCTCATGAGAATAACTACCCTGTTCATGATTTGGAGTTGGTTGTCATCATCCATGCATTGAAGATTTGGAGGCACTATCTCTATGATGTGTCTTGTGAGGTATTTACAGATCATCGAAGTCTCTTGCACTTATTCAACCAAAATGATCTAAATTTGAGGCAGTGGAGATGGCTGGAACTGCTAAAGGATTATGATATCACTATTTTGTATCATCCCGGGAAGGCCAATGTGGTGGCCAATGCCTTGAGTAGGAAGGCGGTGAGTATGGGTAGCCTTGCATTCATTCATGTTGGTGAGAGACCGCTTGCAGTTGATGTTCAGTCCTTGGCCAACTAGTTTGTGAGATTAGATGTTTCAGAGCCCAGCCGAGTTCTAGCTTGTGTGGTTTCTCAGTCTTCCTTATGTGATCGCATCAGAGAGCGCCAGTATGATGATCCCCATTTGCTTGTCCTTAAGGTCACGGTTCAGCGTGATGCTAAAGATGTTACTATTCGGGATAATGGGGTATTGAGGATGTAGGGTTGGATTTGTGTGACTAATGTAGATGGGCTACGTGAGTTGATTCTTGAGGAGGCCCATAGTTCACGGTATTCCATTCATCCAGGTGCCGCGAAGATGTACTAGGACTTGAGGCAGCATTATTGGTGGAGGAGGATGAAGAAGGATATAGTGGGGTTTGTAGCCCGGTGCCTAAACTGTCAGCAGGTGAAGTATGAGCATCAGAGACCGGGTGGATTGCTTCAAAGGCTTGACATTCCAGAGTGGAAATGGGAGCGTATCACCATGGATTTTATAGTTGGGCACCCACGAACTTCGAGGAAGTTCGATGCTATTTGGGTGATTGTGGATCGGCTGACCAAGTCTGCGTACTTCATTTTAGTTGGGACTACTTATTCTTTGGAGTGGTTGGCTGAGATTTACATTCGCGAGATTGTTCGCCTTTACGGTGTGCTGGTATCCATCATTTCAGATCGTGGCACGTAGTTTACCTCACAGTTTTGGAGAGTAGTGCAGCGAGAGGTGGGCACTCAGGTTGAGTTGAGCACAACATTTTACCCTTAGACAAATGGACGATCCGAGTGCACTATTCAGATATTGGAGGCCATGGTACGCGCTTGTGTCATTGATTTTGGCAGTTCATGGGATCAGTTTCTGCCGCTCGCGGAGTTTGCCTACAATAACAGCTACCAGTCGAGCATTCGGATGGCTCCATATGAGACTCTATATGGGAGACGGTGTCGATCTCCAGTGGGTTGGTTAGAGCCGGGGGAGGCTAGGCTATTGGGTACCGACTTGGTTCAGGATGCTTTGGACAAGGTTAAATTGATTCAGGATCGGTTTAGCACGGCGCAGTCAAGACAGAAGAGTTATGCCGATAGGAAGGTTCAGGATGTTGCTTTCATGGTTGGGGAGAAGGTACTGCTCAAGGTATCACCCTTGAAGGGTGTTATGAGGTTCGGGAAGAAGGGCAAGTTGAGCCCTCAGTATATTGGGCCGTTTGAGGTACTTTAGAGGATTGGAGAGATGGCATACAAGCTTTCCTTGCTACCTAGTTTGTCGAGTGTGCATCCAATGTTTCATGTTTCTATGCTCCGGAAGTATGTCGGCGATCCGTCTCATGTTTTGGATTTCATCACGGTTCAGTTGAATGGTGATTTGACTTATGATGTGGAGCTTGTGGCCATTTTGGCTAGGCAGGTTCGAAAGTTGAGGTTAAAGGACATAGCTTCAGTGAAGGTGCAGTGGAGAGGTTAGCCAGTTGAGGAGGCTACTTGGGAGACCGAGTGGGAGATGCAGAGCATATATCCACGCCTATTTGATACTCCAGGTACGTTTCTAGACCCGTTTGAGGACGAACGTTTGTTTAAGAGGGGGAGGATTTAACAACCCGGTCGGTCGTTTTGAGAGTTGTACCCCTGTTCCCCCATTTACTGCTCCTTTTGTGCTTTATAGCTATTGCGTGACTTGCCAGGGTAGTTGGTTTGGGTCCGGAAAGGTTTCGGGATGAGTTGAGACACTTAGTCTCAAGGTTGGAAGCTTAAGTTGAAAAGGTTGACCTGTGCGTGGATGATTGCAGAAGCAGAAAATGATTGAGAAGGCTAGGCTGGTCCGAAGAAGCAAATTGTTGGCGAAGATGCGCACCCGCAGAAGTGGGGATTTCGACCGCATAAGTGGTTGGTCGGCTAAGTGGATGGGCAGATTATTTAAAACGAGGGTTCCGAGATTTTCACCATTTTTAACATTTCAAGCTCGGGATTTGGCGATTCTTGTGAGGATTTTCGGGGGATTTCTTCAGGTAAATCACTTGTGGTCTAATGTATTCAATAATTGTGTTCCTCCATTGATTTTCCCAAATAGTTTGTGTGTATTTAAGGTGGAATTTGGGTGTTTATAGCTAATGATTTGGAGAGCTTGATTTGGGGATTTGGGTGGCGATTTGGTATCGAATTTTACTAAATTTGGTATGGTTGGACTCGTGATTGAACGGGCTTTCGCATTTTGTGACTTTTATCGGATTACGAGACGTGGGCACGGGGGATGGCGTTAGAGTGACTTTTTGACTTTTGATTAAGAACTTGGTATTTTCTCATAGAATTGATTCCTCTAGCTCGTGTAGATTGTATTGAATTATTTATGGCTAGATTCGAGACATTCAGAGGGCGATTCGCGAGGCAAGGGCTTGCTAGCGGAGTGATTCGAGTTGCTTGAGGTAAGTACCGTATTAAAAATCGGTTGAGGCACTAGTTGCTTGAATTGTTGGATAAGAAGTGATAGGGGTGGTGAATATGAATCTCCTTTTGAAGAAATATGTTTAGAATATGGAATTATTCATCAAACAACAGCCCCTTACACGCCTCAATCTAATGGGATTGCGGAAATAAAGAATCGCACATTAAAGGAGATGATGAATGCGTTGTTGATAAGTTCTGGTTTGCCACAGAACTTGTGGGGGGAAGCCATTCTTACGGCTAATCGAATATTAAATCGAGTACCCCATAGCAAAACACAATCCATTCCATATGAAAAATGAAAAGGAAGGAAGCCCAACTTGAATTATTTTAAAGTGTGGGGGTGTTTGGCAAAAGTGCAAGTTCCTAAACCCAAAAGGGTAAAGATAGGACCGAAAATCGTTGATTGTGTTTTCATAGGATATGCGACAAATAGTAAAGTATATCGATTTCTGGTTCATAAATTAGAAAATCCCGACATTCATAATAATACGGTTATAGAATCAGATAATGCTGAGTTCTTTGAAAATATATATCCGTATAAAAAGGAATGTGAGTCGTTTGGTGAAGTATCTAAACGACCTCGGGAAGAAACAAAAGAAAGTAAATGTAATCAGGAGGATCCAAGACGTAGTAAACGTCAAAGAACGTCTACTTCATTTGGACCAGATTTTGTGACTTTCTTATTGGAGAATGAGCCTCAAACATTTAAAGAAGCTATGACTTCTTCGGAATTATTGTTTTGGAAAGAGGCAGTCAATAGTGAAATAAAATCCATATTGAACAACCATACATGGGAATTGGTTGATTTTCCTCCTGGAAATAAACCTTTGGGTTCTAAATGGATTTTTAAGAGAAAAATCAAAGATGATGGCACTATTGATAAATTCAAGGTAAGGCTCGTAGTCAAAGGTTATAGACAACGAGAAGGTCTAGACTACTTTAATACATACTCTCCAGTTACAAGAATTACGTCCATACGGATGTTAGTAGCATTAGCTGCAGTGTATGGTCTTGAAATTCATCAAATGGATGTTAAGACGGCCTTCTTAAATGGAGAGTTGGAGGAAGAAATTTACATGGAACAACCTGAAGGGTTTGTGGTTCCAGGTAAAGAAAAGAAGGTATGTAGACTTGTTAAGTCTCTTTACGGACTAAAACAAGCACCCAAACAATGGCATGCGAAATTTGACCAAACAATGTTGTCAAATGGTTTTAAGATAAATGAATGTGATAAATGTGTGTACATTAAAAATGTTCCAAATCACATAGTCATTGTTTGCCTATATGTGGATGATATGCTGATAATGAGTAATGACATTGCCAACATAAATGCTACTAAGCGTATGCTCAATAGCAAGTTTGATATGAAAGACTTGGGAGTTGCTGATTTAATTCTGGGAATTAAGATCCATAAGAATCCTCAAGGTCTGGCATTGTCACAATCTCATTATATTAAGACAGTACTTGAAAAATTCAAGCACTTGGACTTTAAAGTTGCAAAGACTCCAATTGACGTGAATCTTGCATTAGCAAAGAATAAAGGCCAAAGCATATCACAATTGGATTATGCTCGTGTGTTGGGATGCTTAATGTATATCATGAATTGTACACGACCAGATATAGCTTGTGCTATAAGTAAACTGAGTCGATATACGAGCAATCCAGGCCAATCTCATTGGATGGCAATGAAACGAGTTTTGGGATATTTAGAACATACCCAGAACTTTGACTTGCACTACAGTAAATTCCCTGCGGTGATTGAGGGATACTGTGATGCAAATTGGATCACCAGTTCAACTGATTCTAAGTCCACGAGTGGATATGTATTCACTATTGGTGGAGGAGCGGTATCTTGGAAGTCGTCCAAACAAACATGTATTGCCCGCTATACAATAGAGGCTGAATTCATAGCCTTAGATAAAGCCGGTGAAGAAGCTGAATGGCTCCGGAATTTCTTGAAAGATATTCCATTTTGGCCCAAACCGTTGGCACCAATATGCATACATTGTGATAGTCAAGCGGCAATTGTAAGGGCTGGGAGCATTATGTATAACGGTAAATCTCGTCATATACGACGAAGACATAAAACCGTTAGGCAATTACTCTCTAGAGGAATTATCACGATTGACTATGTAAAGTCAAGTGCTAATGTGTCGGATCCACTTACAAAAGGCCTAACTAGAGAGGTAGTTGAGAAATCATCAAGGGGAATGGGGCTATGGCCGAGAACAAGTCATTGTGGCAGTAACTCTACCTAGAAGACTGCAGATCCCAAGATCTAGGTTCAAGGAGATCAAACAAAGTTATTAATGACGGTTCAACATTGTCAAATAAAATTTTAGTCCGTTCTCGTGATGAGACAATATTCAGTACCAAGGATAAAACATTAAGGCTTTTTAATGATTTCTAAATTTGATACGGGGTATATCAAATAGTGCATCTATAGGATGACACGTTTAGGAATCACCTATGTAAGTGTGAAGTGTTAGCCGCTTCAAGGAGAACTTTGTAAGGCCAGTTCTCTATGCACTTATGAAACCAGGCGGTGTTCATGGCTGAAACGAACACAACAATGAGAACCAAAGACGGTTAAGGGTTGATTGTGTGACTTATGGTTGTCTAGGTATACACCAAAGATCACCGGTTCAAGGATATCAAATCTACCGATTGACCGAGTATATCCGACATAAGTTTACTACAGAAAGTTCAAAGGGAAACCTACTTATCCAGATGCGATTAATCCTTGCTTGTAAATCACACAGTTTTTTCATGCATACTTCCGTGATATAGCCATTCCCCATTCATGTGGGGGATTGTTGAGGTTTTTGGTTTTTAAGATAAAATAGTCTTAAAATGAGGGTGAATGGGAAATGGAGGGAAAATAAAATTTTTGAGTAAAATTTTAAGTTTCCCACTCTTGACAATGAGACATTGTCCCATATTGGAAGAGGAAAAGATTTTTGGTGGGTATATATATAATTGCTCTTCTTGTAGCTCTTAAAGAGTTAAGAGCGTCGTCGCTCGGCTTCGGCTTTGGCTTCGGCTTCGGATTCGGATTCGGATTCGGATTTGGATTTGGTTAAATGATTGATTGATTGATTAATTGATTAATTTTTTGGATTTGAATTTGGATTTGAATTTGGTCAAGATTCGGATTCGGATTCGGATTCGGATTCGGATTTGGATTTGGATTTGGATTTGGTCAAATGATCGATTGATTGATTAATTTTTTGGACCAAATTTATTTGTTAATAGTAAATATTAACGTAAGATTATCCGCATTTGTAACAGATATTTTGCAATCCGTGTATTGACCACAAGGCAGCCGCCTAATGCTCTTCCCACCATGAATGTGCTTGCTCCACAAACAAGCTAATGCTTGCTCCACCATGGAGGGTGGACGATTGTTCTTCTTCAACACTGGCTGCTATATATATGTGCAGCAGCTGTTGAAGAAAGACACACACAATACACAAGACACAAAACTGAAATCGCTCAACAGATTTGGCTATACATTGCACTCCTTCCTCTCAGCATTTCCATACGATTTTCTGAGTTTCTACTCCTTCGTTCTGCATTGTTTTAACTTCAAACAAAGCAACTGTAAGTGTGATTTGCTACCGAACTTTGTGTTTGCTGAAACACTGGGGTTTGAAGTACCACTACACCAGTGTGTTATTCGTTCTATCCTGGGAGGAAATAATCCATAACCTTGGGTACTAGGAGGGGATTAAATTCCTTAAGGAAACACTGTGAATTCAGTGGGCTCGAATTAATTACTGTTTTATTACGATAACTTTTATTTTGCAGAATTATTATTTACAAATACAGCAATATTGTCGGGAATAACAATCTTAAGGAATTTTAATATTTATTTCTGTATTTATGTTATTCTTATTATTCTGCAAACTAAAACCTTTGTAGTTTTGTGTACTCCCATTTTGGAGAGTAAAGCCTTCGTGGCGTTTTGTTGGAGATTAAAATCTACGTGATTTTTACTCCAGTTTGAAAACGTGTATTAAACGTTTGTTTGTGTCATTTTTTTTTTCCAGAAAAAATGACGACTAAAAGCGAAAACCAAGCTGTTCCGATGGTGACTGCCAATGCATCGACAAGCCGAACACCGGCGTTGGCACCGGCAGAAAAACCCAGAAAATTTTCCGGGATTGATTTCAAGCGCTGGCAGCAGAAGATGTTCTTCTACTTAACTACGTTATGTCTACAGAAGTTCATCAAGGAAGATGTTCCTGATTTGCCAGATAAAACTCCAGAGAATGAACGCTTTATCGTGATTGAAGCGTGGAAGCATTCTGATTTTTTGTGCAAGAATTATATTCTTAGCGGACTGGATGATAATCTGTATAATGTATACAGTGGCATGGAGACGTCAAAAGAATTGTGGAATGTGCTTGAAAAGAAATATAAAACTAAAGATGCCGGGATGAAAAAATTCGTTGCCGCAAAATTTTTGGACTACAAAATGGTAGATAGCAAGTCTGTTATTACCCAAGTCCAGAAATTGCAAGTGATTATTCATGATCTACTTGCTGAAGGTCTTGTCATCAATGAAGCATTCCAAGTAGCAGCAATGATTGAGAAGTTGCCTCCGTTGTGGAAGGACTTCAAAAATTATTTGAAACACAAACGAAAGAAAATGTCCCTTGAAGATCTCATTGTTCGGTTGAGAATCGAAGAGGACAATAAAGTTGCTGAAAGGAGAGGCCGTGGAAATTCAACAATAATGGGAGCAAATATTGTTGAAGATAACAAAAAGAGGAAGAAGGCTTCTGGTCCGAAATACAACCCAAGCAAGAAGCGGTTCAGTGGAAACTACTACAACTGTGGGAAAATCGGACACAAATCTACGGAGTGTCGTGCTCCAAAGAAAGACAAGAAAAGGGGTCAAGCAAACATGGTAGTAAACCATGATGATGTTGATAACTTGTGTGCCATGCTTTCTGAATGTAACTTGGTGGAAAATCCTAAACTGTGGTGGTTTGATTCAGGAGCCACTCGCCATGTTTGTGCAGTTAGAGAAGCTTTTGCTACTTATGCTCCTGCTGGACCCGGAGAGACAGTTTATATGGGAAATGCTTCAACAGCAAAAGTTGAAGGATATGGGAAGATATTTCTGAAAATGACTTCTGGCAAGGTCATGACTTTGAACAATGTCCTTCATGTTCCTGAAATGAGAAAGAATTTAGTCTCTACTGGACTTCTGGTTAAGCACGGTTTTAAGTGCGTTTTTGTGTCCAACAAGGTTGTCATAAGTAAGAATGGAATATATGTAGGAAAATGTTACCTCACCAAGGGCCTTTTCAATCTGAATGTAATGGTTGTGGAAAACAATAATAATATTTCAGCTTCTTCTTACTTACTTGAGTCAAATGATTTATGGCATATACGTTTGGGTCATGTCAATTATAAAACCTTGCGGAAAATGATTAACTAGGAAGTACTGCCTAAGTTTGAATGCGAAAAATCAAAATGTCAAACATGTGTGGAATCTAAGTATGTTAAACATCCTTATAAGTTAGTTGAAAGGAATTCAAATCCTTTAGACTTAATTCACACAGATATTTGTGACATGAAGTCAATACCATCTCGCGGTGGAAAGAAGTATTTCATAACTTTTATTGACGATGGTACTCGATATTGCTATGTTTACTTACTGAATAGTAAAGATGAAGCAATAGACGCATTCAGACAATACAAAAATGAAGTTGAAATGCAACTTAACAAGAAAGTAAAAATGATAAGAAGTGATAGGGGTGGTGAATATGAATCTCCTTTTGAAGAAATATGTTTAGAATATGGAATTATTCATCAAACAACAGCCCCTTACATGCCCTAATCTAATAGGATTGCGGAAAGAAAGAATCACACATTAAAGGAGATGATGAATGCGTTGTTGATAAGTTCTGGTTTGCCACAGAACTTGTGGGGGAAAGCCATTCTTATGGCTAATCGAATATTAAATCGAGTGCCCCATAGCAAAACACAATCCATTCCATATGAAAAATGAAAAGGAAGGAAGCCCAACTTGAATTATTTTAAAGTGTGGGGGTGTTTGGCAAAAGTGCAAGTTCCTAAACCCAAAAGGGTAAAGATAGGACCGAAAATCGTTGATTGTGTTTTCATAGGATATGTGACAAATAGTAAAGTATATCGATTTCTGGTTCATAAATCAGAAAATCCCGACATTCATAATAATACGGTTATAGAATCAGATAATGCTGAGTTCTTTGAAAATATATATCCGTATAAAAAGGAATGTGAGTCGTTTGGTGAAGTATCTAAACGACCTCGGGAAGAAACAAAAGAAAGTACATGTAATCAGGAGGATCCAAGACGTAGTAAACGTCAAAGAACGTCTACTTCATTTGGACCAGATTTTGTGACTTTCTTATTGGAGAATGAGCCTCAAACATTTAAAGAAGCTATGACTTCTTCGGAATTATTGTTTTGGAAAGAGGCAGTCAATAGTGAAATAAAATCCATATTGAACAACCATACATGGGAATTGGTTGATCTTCCTTCTGGAAATAAACCTTTGGGTTCTAAATGGATTTTTAAGAGAAAAATCAAAGATGATGGCACTATTGATAAATTCAAGACAAGGATCGTAGTCAAAGGGTATAGACAACGAGAAGGTCTAGACTACTTTGATACATACTCTCCAGTTACAAGAATTACGTCCATACGGATGTTAGTAGTATTAGCTGCAGTGTATGGTCTTGAAATTCATCAAATGGATGTTAAGACGGCCTTCTTAAATGGAGAGTTGGAGGAAGAAATTTACATGGAACAACCTGAAGGGTTTGTGGTTCCAGGTAAAGAAAAGAAGGTATGTAGACTTGTTAAGTCTCTTTACGGACTAAAACAAGCACCCAAACAATGGCATGCGAAATTTGACCAAACAATGTTGTCAAATGGTTTTAAGATAAATGAATGTGATAAATGTGTGTACATTAAAAATATTCCAAATCACATAGTCATTGTTTGCCTATATGTGGATGATATGCTGATAATGAGTAATGACATTGCCAACATAAATGCTACTAAGCGTATGCTCAATATCAAGTTTGATATGAAAGACTTGGGAGTTGCTGATTTAATTCTGGGAATTAAGATCCATAAGACTCCTCAAGGTCTGGCATTGTCACAATCTCATTATATTAAGACAGTACTTGAAAAATTCAAGCACTTGGGCTTTAAAGTTGCAAAGACTCCAATTGACGTGAATCTTGCATTAGCAAAGAATAAAGGCCAAAGCATATCACAATTGGATTATGCTCGTGTGTTGGGATGCTTAATGTATATCATGAATTGTACACGACCAGATATAGCTTGTGCTATAAGTAAACTGAGTCGATATACGAGCAATCCAGGCCAATCTCATTGGATGGCAATGAAACGAGTTTTGGGATATTTAGAACATACCCAGAACTTTGACTTACACTACAGTAAATTCCCTGCGGTGATTGAGGGATACTGTGATGCAAATTGGATCACCGGTTCAATTGATTCTAAGTCCACGAGTAGATATGTATTCACTATTGGTGGAGGAGCGGTATCTTGGAAGTCGTCCAAACAAACATGTATTGCCCGCTCTACAATGGAGGCTGAATTCATAGCCTTAGATAAAGCCGGTGAAGAAGCTGAATGGCTCCGAAATTTCTTGGAAGACATTCCATTTTGGCCCAAACCGTTGGCACCAATATGCATACATTGTGATAGTCAAGCGGCAATTGGAAGGGCTGGGAGCGTTATGTATAACGGTAAATCTCGTCATATACGACGAAGACATAAAACCGTTAGGCAATTACTCTCTAGAGGAATTATCACGATTGACTATGTAAAGTCAAGTGATAATGTGTCGGATCCACTTACAAAAGGCCTAACTAGAGAGGTAGTTGAGAAATCATCAAGGGGAATGGGGCTATGGCCGAGAACAAGTCATTGTGGCGGTAACTCTACCTAGAAGACTGGAGATCCCAAGATCTAGGTTCAAGGAGATCAAACAAAGTCATTAATGACGGTTCAACATTGTCAAATAAAATTTTAGTCCGTTCTCGTGATGAGACAATGTTCAGTACCAAGGATAAAGCATTAAGGCTTTTTAATGATTTCTAAATTTGATACGGGGTATATCAAATAGTGTATCTACAGGATGACACGTTTAGGAATCACCTATGTAAGTGTGAAGTGTTAGCCGCTTCAAGGAGAACTTTGTAAGGCCAGTTCTCTACGCACTTATGAAACCAGGCGGTGTTCATGGCTGAAACGAACACAACAATGAGAACCAAAGACGGTTAAGGGTTGATTGTGTGACTTATGGTTGTCTAGGTATACACCAAAGATCGACGGTTCAAAGATATCAAATCTACCGATTGACCGAGTATATCCGACATAAGTTTACTACGGAAAGTTCAAAGGGAAACCTACTTATCCAGATGCGATTAATCCTTGCTTGTAAATCACACAGTTTTTCCATGCATACTTCCATGATATAGCCATTCCCCATTCATGTGGGGGATTGTTGAGGTTTTTTGTTTTTAAGATGAAATAGTCTTAAAATGAGGGTGAATGGGAAATGGAGGAAAAATAAAATTTTTGAGTAAAATTTTAAGTTTTTCCCTCTTGACAATGAGACATTGTCCCATATTGGAAGAGAAAAAGATTTTTGGTGGGTATATATATAATTGCTCTTCTTGTAGCTCTTAAAGAGTTAAGAAGAAAGCAAGCCTCGCGCCGTCGTCGTCGTCGCTCGGCTTCGGCTTTGGCTTCGGCTTCGGCTTCGGATTCGGATTCGGATTCGAATTCGGATTCGGATTCGGATTCAAATTCAGATTTGGATTTGGTCAAATAATCGATTGATTGATTAATTGATTAATTTTTTAGATTTGAATTTGGATTTGAATTTGGTCAAGATTCGGATTCGGATTCGGATTTGGATTTGGATTTGGATTTGGTCAAATGATCGATTGATTGATTAATTTTTTGGACCAAATTTATTTGTTAATAGTAAATATTAACGTAAGATTATCCGCATTTATAACGAATATTTTTCAATCCGTGTATTGACCACAAGGCAGCCGCCTAATGCTCTTCCCACCATGAATGTGCTTGCTCCACAAACAAGCTAATGCTTGCTCCACCATGGAGGGTGGACGATTGTTCTTCTTCAACACTGGCCGCTATATATATATGTGCAGCAGCTGTTGAAGAAAGACACACACAATACACAAGACACAAAACTGAAATCGCTCAACAGATTTGGCTATACATTGCACTCCTTCCTCTCAGCATTTCCATACGATTTTCTGAGTTTCTACTCCTTCGTTCTACATTGTTTTAACTTCAAACAAAGCAACTGTAAGTGTGATTTGCTACCGAACTTTGTATTCGCTGAAACACTGGGGTTTGAAGTACCACTACACCAGTGTGTTATTCGTTCTATCCTGGGAGGAAATAATCCATAACCTTGGGTACTAGGAGGGGATTAAATTCCTTAAGGAAACACTGTGAATTCAGTGGGCTCGAATTAATTACTGTTTCATTACGATAACTTTTATTTTGCAGAATTATTATTTACAAATACAGTAATATTGCTGGGAATAACAGTTCATTTATCTGCAACTTAATTCTCTTTTCAATCATCCACAGACAAAGGCGGAGCTAGACATTGCTTACTGGTTCGGCCGAGCCGAGTAACTTTTGTTCAAATCTTATATTTGTCTTGTGAAATTCATGGAATATATAGAAATGATTAATTTAAAACTCAATAACTTAAAAGAACTAGAATACTGAATCCATAAACTTCAAATTTTGACTTTTCCTGTATCTACAAAAGTTTAGCGGCCATCTAGAGAATACATAAGTTGTTTGGAGAATCTTAAAAAGAATGTAATTTATTCCAAAAGGCAACATCCAACACCGTCCCCCTTATCTTGAGGTTAGAAATTACAATATGGTTATAGATCAAAGGAATGACCCAAAGAGGAGGAAAAAAAATATAAATTCGTATTCTGAACCTTCAATTAGAAACATAAGCAACAACAGGACTCCTAACTAGATGCACCCCGTCATCCCACACCAATGAACCTGATATCATAGAGTCAGTTATCTCTGCCGTCACTGACACCACGAATGATTGCTTCTGCCCCAATGATCTGAACGAAAGAATGCTCGGTTCTACTCGAATGGTGAGTCCCTCAGGTGCTACAACAGTTGCCTCGTAAGTGGAAACTGGCGTACCAACGTTGGTGACGGTCCTATGAAATACTCGGGTGATGTTTGTATTTTTCGAAGAAGAAATTGTGAAAGAAGGGTAGTTTAGATCCCAAACAGTTACATTGGTTTCAGAAGTACAAGGTGTCTTAGCCCCTGTAATAATCTGCAAATTCTTGGTACTGTATTCTTGACCACACAAGAATTTTATGTAATCAATTTCTCCCATGTCATATACTAGACCGGGATGTGTAGCCTTTATTGGATTTATTTGACCAAATCCATATGCTAATTCTGCCTCAGTGTTTGCACTGGAGCTCATAGGTGTTGCTGTACCCAAAAGGAAGAAATACAAAAGTTAAAGGAATGTTATCTATTTTATTGAATGTTGTTTTTGTATAATGTTTGGTTTCCACAAGACATGCACTCCAAAAGGTCAATTTATTGCAATTATGAACATGAACTAGAAGTGCCTTAAAAATCTATACCAGTAATCATTAGAGCAGATTTGATAGCAGCAGGAGACCATGTTGGATTGAATGATTTAACATAGACAGCTGCTCCTGTAGCATGAGGACAAGCCATAGACGTGCCGGAAATTATGTTGTATGGAACTACCCGCTTATCTCCCTGTGTTCCAAAATTTAAATATAATGAGTTTTAGGCCGTGAGTTTTTTGATGGTTATGATTTTGAAATTTAATATTTTTAAAATCTTCTTATTTCCTGATTTGCCACTGGTTACCTGTGACAGTTGTACCCTCAGACCAAGCTGCTAGTATGTCCACTCCTGGTGCGCTCAGATCAGGCTATCCAAATAATGTTGGAAATTAGTGACAAACATAAAATACTATCGAAAAAATTACTAATGTTTTACGCAAGAATTATACAGGGTGATGATACCATAATTAAATGCTACCTTTAGAATGTCATTTGTAATTTGATTGGGTCCTCTTGATGAAAAGGAAACAACAAAAGGGGCAGATTCTGATCTCTTTTCACTACTTTTCAAAATTCTTCCAGTTGGTTTAATGAAGAAATAATAATATTAGAAGAGTATCAGAAATCAATTTATCTTTTGTTACTTATTTAATCATTCATTGAAATTAGAAATAATACCGTGTTTAATATAGGTAATTGTAAATATTGTTGCCATCATTTGTGCTCAAGTATGAAGATGATATGGGGAAAGAGAATGCAACATCTTTGAATCCATTATCCGGCATTATAGCTCCAGCAGCTCCAGCAATAATTGTTCCGTTGTAAGTCCAATCGCAGAGCACAATTTTGCCTCTAACCTTACTTTTGTCCAATGAATTTTCTTCACAGTACCTATAATTTACGGATTTTTTAAATAATATTTTAGATATATTAAACTCAATATATAAAGAGTTTATTCCACTCCAACTACTGCTTAAATACCTGGATTCAGATCCATTATACCCTGCCGCAGTATTTGGAACGTCTCCACCATAAACTAGTGGGTACTGGTCCTCTAGGTCAAAAGTGTTGATGGAGACCCCTTGCAAGAGAAGGTTAACCAATTGTAAAGTCAAATTAGAAGACTGAATTCCACCTAATTAAGCTTGATTGTATCATCCATTCATGCCAAGTGAGGCTCACTCTAGGGATAGATTACCTCCGCCATCAACCAGTAGATTGAGTGTTCGAGTCACGATGAAAGATAAGTGAGAATAGTATTGAACCTCCTCATGGAGTGGAATGGACAAAAAAAAAATGACGGGGTGGGGTGGACCAAAAAAAAAAAAGTTTGTGTTAAGCCAAAAAGCATTTTGTTAGTGTAGTATAAAAGTTGTTTATATTTAAATTTTGACTATTTATTTTTTGAAGAAATATTCAAATAATATTCACCTTCACGATGTTTTTAATTAGCAAATATGTAATACTATGACTCGTTATTTGATTAATTTTAATTTTCATATTTTATATATGAATATAACTTTTATTATTCATTTATCAAAATATTTTGAGGGTCAACACTAGTTATTAATTAGGACATTTAGCACATGTCTTGTGTAAAAACTGTTGTGTGAATCCTACGTGATTAACCATGCATGTTTTTCGGACGCATAATTGGTTGTTTGGGGCATAACCTCACAAAATTAAGTCACATACATAGAGCCTCAAGATATTGCGCAAGTACTTTGCTCGAGCCTCAAGATATTGCGCAAGTACTTTGCTCGGGAGCAAGACTGTATACGGTCGAAATAGATTTCGGCCTTTGTACGACTGGTCGAGATGGGAACATAATGGATCAAAGAGAGTATTCATAATATCGAGATGGGATTTGAAGAAACAAACGAGCTTCGAGTTTTATGGACAGATCAAATACCGAGCTCAAAATCATTATCGAGTTCGAGTCCAAATCAAACTATGATGAGAAGCGATGGAATCGAGATTAAAAGGCCAGAGGCCAACCAATACCGACCTTGAGTCAGTACTGGGCCCTGAGTCACTATCGAGCTCGAACCCACATTGAGCTCTTACCCAGGAAACCGACCGATACCAAGTCCGATCATGATCGAGCCAAGAGACAAGAGCCGTTACAACCGCACTAAGAGAGGGAATCTCGGCGGAAATTAGGGAAAACCTGATTTATCATGGGTTCCCCACTATATATTTTTAATTATATCCAATATAGGATCCCTCCACTATAAGAGCGATGTCTATTATTCTTGTAAGAGGGCATCAAGTCATTAATACACTATAACTCAAATATTGTTGATACATTCCCATATTAAGATATTATCCTTTTGAGCTTCACACATAATTTCATTTTGCTTGTTCATAAATCATCTTTCTTTCAACTCGGTTTGTATCTTTTCTTTATAGTCAATATTCGATATTTCTACTTACTCTTACGATTTGTATCAAGTTATACCACGTATCCTTAGAACTACGTACAAATTCAACTCTTTCGTTTTTCGGGTAAATAAAGACCCAAAAAGCTTTTTAAAGCACTAATAGACAATAAGAGAACTCGTCTATTTTATGTGTAATTATAGCAAGATGTTAAGAAAATGTAATATATATTAAATATAAAGAATGATATTTTTTAGACAAAAAAATGACTTTTACAATTAAAAAGATACAGAAGTTTTCAACATCAGATGTAAATGTCGGTAATTACCTACACTTTTAAAGTAAAAGTCATAATTATTTTTGATATTTTGTATCAAATGTCATTGTTTTAAAAATATTTTGTATCAAATGTCATTGTTTTACCATATTTTGTATCAAATGTTATTGTTTCTACCATATTTCTCTCTCTCTCTCTCTCACGCACACAAATATATATATCAAAATTGGGGCAAGATTTCTCACCTCATAGACTTCACCGTTTCCTAATTGCACGTCCGTGACAAATCTCCTGTCAATGGTACTCGCAGCAACAGAGAGAGACCAAGGGGACAGGTTGGTTACCGTTTGCGGATCAGGTCCGGAATTGCCTGCAGAATTGGAGGTGAGGATTCCATTCTTCATAGAATGGAAAGCTCCAATGGCTATTGAATCTTCAAAGTATTCATAAGGTAAAGACCCTCCTACTGAGAGTGAGATTATATCAACTCCATCTGCAATTGCATCATCAAATGCTGCTAGGATATCAGCATCAGAACAACCATCAGACCAGCATATTTTATATATAGCTATCCTTGCAGAAGGCACTCCTCCTCTAGCTGTTCCTGAGCCAAGACCGTACAAGCTTGCCCTGCTAACGGAGCGCCCGGCTACTATTGATGCCGTGTGTGATCCATGACCTTCTGTATCTCTTGGTGATTGGATGTCGCCTGGCGGAAATTCTCCATTGACTCGATAGTACTTGGCTCCGATGATTTTTCTGAAAAGGATCGATATAATGTTGTAAAGTAACTAGCTGACAGATATAGGTGTGACCATCTCGTTCAAAATCTTACGTCAGAGAGCACATTTTTATTAACTTAATCATGCTCTCAACACGTTCCCTTACATGCAAGCAAGATTATGTTCCATCATGGTATTAGAGCAAGTAGCTAGAGACCATGGATCAAGTCTCATCGTCCCCCCTTAATTACTGAAGAAGAATATTACAAGTACTTTGACTCATTAAGAAAAATAGGGGCAATCTTTGTGTTTGATTAGACGTGTAAGATTTTCTTACGTTTTGGTGGCCCAATAAGTTTAAGACCCATAATTAATATTTAATTAATGAATAAATTTCATCCGTCTGATTGATTATTTGATGGACGTATCGGATTAAATGAGAACCTCTATAAATTGGTCCTCTCCCCACCCATTAGGGTTACCGTATTTTTATTTTTTCGCTTCCATCACTAAAGTCGGCGGTAACGAAAGCTAGAGAAAGGGGCGAGAAACCAATTTGAATTAACGCTTCTGTTTCACGATGATGGCTTATGATTCAGGTATGTTTTCTGTACGATTTTGTGTAAGATTATCATGTTCAAGATCCTGGTATGCAATTAAAGTTTATGCTAACAAGACGTACTTATTGCAAGTGAAGTTAGCTGAGGCCTGACAAGTGCCCTTCCACTTGCTTTGGGGAGCAGCAAAATCTTCGTCATTGAAACTTTCTGATTCTGGCCAAATTCCAGTGTCTAGCATTCCTATAATAAGGTCGTTCTCCACATTTGTTCTTCTTTTAACTTCTTGAGGAAAACCCAGGAAATCCCATGACCTAGTTGTATGCAGCTCCTTTCTACCATTTGGGAACACTGATACAACTGCCTCCATATCTGTGAATAAACAAAGTTGATTGAGACAATAGGATTGGAAGTGTTGGTATTGTACGTAGTTAGCAAATTTCATATCTAATAGTGATTTGTTGGGACTATACACATTCAATGTCATCATATATATTCTATGTGTTATTTGAAATGTTGCGACTTTTCATGAAAAGTTGAAAGACGACACTTCGTATTGATATATAGGATCAGTCATGAATGGGTGTCTATTATATTGGTCTGTAAACATGACCAACTGAATTTCTAATGAGATAATAAGAAATTTAAGAGTTTGTAGTAAAACTTTTTCATATTTAACAAATGAGTTTCCGGATCGAACTTGGAATAATAGTTCAATGGATTCCCCGATATTGCTAGTTTCAGAATTTTGTTTGAGAGAACACTTGCCATTAACTGGTAGCAAATTATGAATAATTCGATAAATAAAGCAATTCATTAGCACCTCAAAAAGTCTTACCAGTTAGTTTCATATTCAATTTCTTCTTTCTACCAACCATATTTCCCGATTACATCGAAATATTTTTCTACAATAGTTAAGTAAGGTTGACAAAACAAAGAACCTTTTACTATACAGTATAATTAAGGGTTCACTTATTCTATATACTGACTTACTTGCGATTCTCTTCTTCTCTTCCTCGGACAGTTTGGCAGCAAAGCCATTGAAGCTCCTCTTATAGCTGTACATCAAACATTCTGAAGCTCTACCATTGCTGAATGCATGTAATTAAAACCATAGTTTGATGAGTTTCGATTTCATTTTTACTGTAGGACTTCCCCTTTCCAACTAATCACTAAAGTATAGCTATAAAAAGAATAGAGGAAAAGGAAAAAAGTAAAGGAAGAATTTGGGAAGATGCCAAAGCAAACTGGAGTAATCGTGGCTTTATACGTAAGTCATCGGCTAAATTTCCAAATGAACACTCACTTAATTGGTTCAAATAAGCAACTTAAAAAGTATTTCTTTAAAAGGAAGAAATGGACAGTCTTTAATTCTAAATAAATTTATTCTATAATGTATCAATTTATTCAACACAACTAATGATCAAATTTTTTACAGGACCACTGACCTCCCAAGAGCCTCTTGTAGAATGCTAGTGTGCATAGATGTAGTAGAAAGATCACCCTTTGGACTGTCGCCCATGTACACAATGTACTCCTGTACCTTAAACATGATTAGTAGATACCTTCAAAATTCGGAGGCGGAGTTAGGATTTGAATCTTATGAGTTCGGGATTATAATTCTTTTAAGTTACTGAGTTCTAAATTAATAATTTGTGCATACTCATTGGATTTTTTTAATACAAATACAAGGTTTGAATAAAGCTACTGAGTTTCACTAAACCCACAACTAATACTGTGGCTCCGCCCCTACTTCAAATGCACGTAATAGTGATGTTGGAAAAATGATACATTAGTATTTGAGAATGAGCTTAGCACTTTTACAACATCGGCAAACCATTTAAAAGATAATTACAAGTCATAAATAAATGCTAGTATTAGTGAACAAGAAAATAAGGAAGGTTATGCAACTCTATTAGAATAATTCTTGTTAACTCTAATCACCAAAGTAATGTTTGACAGTTTAAAAATGCAAAAAGAAAAAAAAAATAAAGAGAAAGGAGATGCCTTTTGGTCATTTTCATACGCTAGTACACTGCAATTGATGAATAGAAAAGAAGAGAAGACGTATAGGAGAAACCATGAAGGAGAATACTGAGTGGCCGTTTGAGATATATTTTCCTAGAGTTGATATTTTCATGCAAAAAGAAAAACTACGGAATGGATATTTATAGAATTATGACACAAGTAACATACATAATTCCATTGGTTTCTCAATGTTAAATAGTAATGCTTGTCCATGGACATGACACGAAAGCCGGCTTCTACAATGTTACGTTGGCCTCTCCTAATAGTATAGAAAAAATCTAAAGGAAAGAGGAAATTAAATAACAGAGGAATCTCAGTTTGGTATAATTTTAAGCCGTTTCCGAAAGACACAGACAACATTGATGAAACAAAATGAAGGAATTGCGTATAATAGAACATGCATGGAACCATGTGAAACTCCTAAAACAATTCAATTACATGGAAGGACAAGCATCATGCATGAATTTAAGATGTTGTCTAGCAATTAAGTTCAAGCTCCACATTGTTTGATCGATCAAATATGGATTTTAGTTATATACATTGATGGGACAAAGATTTTTTACACTATTAGTATAATATTATTTAATACTAAGCTTACATATCAATGAATTTTTGTTAGAATTGATGGGGCATAAAATTACACGTATTTATCTTTTAAGTGATCATATGTTGCAGACTGTGCATGAAATGTAAACCCTCATCAAATATTAGGTAGTTTTAGTACTCTTGCTAACACCTAAGTCATATGTAACGATCTGACCGGTATTAGCGTCCCTTTCAGCGGCTTAAGATCTCGAGCAGCTTTGTATTATGTGTTATGACTGGCGTGTGTGGTCGAGTTCGGTTTTCGGATGATTCGGGATCAATTTGGAAGAAGGATTCTTGTTTTAGAAGCTTAAGAGGTAAGAGTTGACCGGAGTCTGACTTTTATATAGATGACTCCGAAATAGCATTTTGATGATTCAAATAGTTTCGTATGGTGATTTTGGACTTAGGCGAGTGTCCGGATTTGGATTTGAAGGTCCGTAGGTTGATTTGATGCATTTTGGCGAAAATTGGAAAGTTGAAGTTTTGGAAGGCTGAAAGGTTTGACCGAGAGTTAACTTTGATGATATCGGGTTCAGATTTAGGTCCAAGGAATTGAAATAGCTTCGTTATATCATTTAGGACTTGTGTGCAATATTTGTATTCATTTCGGGTTGATTTGATATGTTTCGACATGAGTTTTAGAAGTTGGATGATTTAAAAATTCATAAGTTCGATTCGAGATGCGATTCGTAATCTCAACATTTTTTGATGTGATTTGAGGCCTCGAGTAAGTCCGGTTATGTTACGGGACTTGTTGGTATATTCGAACGGAGTCCCGAGTGGCTCGAATGTGTTTCAGACGGGTTTCGGATCGTTTGGAGCATGTTGGGTGAGGCTGGTTTGGGCAGAGCTGGTGTGGTCGCAGGTGCGTGGCCACTTCTGCGTAATACTGGTCGCTTCTGCAAAGTTGTGCAATCCTTGTTGATTCTCTTCTGCGGATAGAGGACTGCAGGATTGAGGCCGCATCTCCGGAAGGTCGATCGCAGATGCGAAAATCGAGCCCTAGGTGATCGTCTACTTCTGCAGTGTTGTGGTCGCTTCTGCGATATCGCAGATGCGAAAAATGTCTCGGAGGTGCGCAAACTGGGCAAGCAAGTGAAGACCGTAAATGCGACATTTTGTCTCGAAAAAGCGAGATGCGCAGATGCGCAGATGCACAATTTTGTCCGCAAATGCGGAAATGGCTGGGCAGAATGCTTAAGTTCGAGGGTTCGACATTTTTATTCATTTTTGGAGTTTTAGACCTCGGTTTTGGGAGATTCTAGAGGGGTTTTTCACGAGTTTGATTTGGGTAAATTTTCTTTATCTAACATTGATTATATTTCATGATTCCATACTCATTTATACCATTAAATTAGTAAATTGAATGGATGAAAATGGGAAAGTTTTTAAAAATCTTTCAAAATGTAAAATGAGGTTTTGAAGGGCAATTCGATATCGGAATTTGATAATTTTGGTATGGTTGGACTCACATCAGAATGGTTATTCAGGGTTTATAAATTTTATCGGGTTCCGAAGTGCGGGCCCGGGACATTTGGGTTGACTTTTTAGTTTTAATTAAATGACCAAAATTTTACTATCCGGAATTGGTTCTTATGAGTTTTAATTATGTTATGAAATTATTTTTGGTAGATTTGAGCCGTCCGGAGGTTGTTTCCCACGAGAAGGCCATTCTAGATTATCGGTCTAGCTTTGTTGAGGTAACTGTCTTGCCTATCTTTGTGTGGGAGCCGGGAACTACCCTTTAGGAATTGAGTCATTTATGCTATTTGTGTAATGTGAAAGCCATGTACGTGAGGTGACGAGTACGTACTCGGCTTATATGCGGAAATTCTATCCGTTTAAAAATCTAAGACATCTTTATGTGTTAAATTGGAAGTTGTTGGCACTTGTTATATCCTTTATTCGCCATGTCAACTATTACATGCTTATCCTTTATTCGCCATGTCAACTATTACATGCTTTGTTTGAAGTTGTAGTTACCTGTCACATTCTTTACTTGCCGAGTTGCTCCTATTTGCTTATTTGGAATTATTACTACTTTAACCATTTCGTGTATTCTTTTATTGCCGGGTTGCCTTTTTGTGGAGATACTTGCACTATTGGGTTTATTCTCAAACAATAAATTGAAATTGAAGTTATTAAGAGGCATGTATATATTTTTCCTGAAGTTGTGATTAAAGAAGATGTTGTTCCTTGCTGAGTTACTTATGTTGTCGGCATTGAGATACCATACACGTTGTGTTGAGCCGTGGGCTATTTGTTGTGAAATTATTGATTTCGTGGAATCTTTGGAAAGGTTATTGCCTACGGGCACTTGTGATACGACTTGATCATGTTGTGTTGTTGTGATGATAGTACATGTGAATTGTTGTGTGGTTTGATTGTTGTTTTGCGGAGTATAAGGGTGGCATTTCATCATGGTTGTTTTGCGGAGTATAAGGGTGGTGTTTCAACGTTGTTGTTATGCAGGGTATAAGGGTGGCATTTCACTGATGTTGAATGTACATAGCGATAAGGGTAGCTATTGCACGGAGTGATAAGGGTGGCTATTATACTGAGTGATAAGGGTGGCTATAGGAGAGATAATGGTGGCTATTGATATTATCAAGGGGGAGTGATACGGGTGGCTATAGGAGAGATAAGGGTGGCAATGTCAGGGATGATGTGTGATGATATGGGTGTATTGTGTTGGCGATTTTGTGTGGTATTGTGATCTTCCTTGTGTTTGTTATACACTTTGCGTAATTTGTCTTGTTGTTTCGGTGAGCTAATTTGATATCCTTGATATTACTTGTTGATGTGGGCTGTAGTAGTACACTTGCACAAGCATACACCATAGTATGATACTTATACTAGCTCATGAGTATGAAACTTGACATTTATTGATTTTGGCCACATATTCTGGTATTATCCGTTTCATGTTGCCATTGAGCCTGTGATTATGCCAGGCGGATTGTAATTGTAATCCTGTGATTATGCCGGGCGAATTATGATTGTGAGCCTATGATTATGCCAGGAAGATTATGATTATGAGCCTGTGATTATGCCGGGCGGATTGTGATGGTGAGAATGTGATCATGCCGGGTAGATTGTGATTTGTGAGCCTGTGACCATGCTGGGAAAATTTTGTTTAGTGAGTCTGTGACCATGGCGGGCGGATTATAATTTTGGCACGTGAGTTATCCGTGCGGGTTATGATTCATGTGAGTACGAGGTATCGTGAGTTTATGATGGTCGGTTGAGACCCGTGATTTGTGACTATGAGACGAGGTACCACGGAGTGACTTTGTTGTGAAAACTTGTGTTAGACAACTTGATTAATTGGTTGTCCATTGTGTTCCTTATCTGGTTTTAATGATGTTTTCTTGGAATTTCTCATTTATTTACTGCCTATATGCACATGTTGATTTTGTTGCTAATTACTGATTCCTACTTCCCATTATTAGTTATATACTGTTTTACTGCACATGTTATTTTGTCTAGTGAGTATCTTGACTTGTACCTCGTCACTACTCCACCGAGGTTAGTCTTGATACTTACTGGGTACTGACCGTGGTGTACTCATACTACACTTCTGTATATTTTTGTGCAGAGTCAGGTATTGGAGATATCGGATTCGGGATAGTTAGGTTGTTGATCGCAAGGATTCGAGGTAGAGCTGCTTGGTCGTCGCAATCCCTTGGGGTCTTTTCCTTTTATTGTATTATCATTTGTCATTGAACAATATTGTATTTTTATCTCTGAGAATTTTCTATGTATTCAATTAGAGTTCGTGACTCAATATTACCAGTCTTGGGAGGTTGTTATGATTATTTTTGCTTTTGTTTCGGTACCTGTATTAAACTCTATTTCAAATTCATAAAAAATCTTGAATTGTTATTGTAATCGGCTTACCTAGTCTTAGAGACTAAGTGACATCACAACGCCTATGGTAGGATTTTAGGTCATGACAAGTTGGTATTAGAGCTCTAGGTTCATATGTTTTACGAGTCACAAGCAAGTTTAGTAGAGTCTTGCGGATCGGTACAGAGATGTCTGTACTTATCTTCGAGATGTTACGGAACTATTAGGAAGATCTCCACTTCTTTCATTCCTATCATGCGGATTTATTGGTTTTGAAGTTTGAGCCTTTATATCTTTATTCTTTCACAGCATGCCCTCTGCTGAGAAGACACCCGCACCACTTGCTAGAACCGGGAGGGGCCGGGACTGAGGTAGAGGCCGAGGAAGGGCACGTACCATAGCTAGAGCACCTGTGAGAGCAGCAGTTGAGGAGCCACCAGTAGCTCCGGTTGGGGGACAGGCACTGGAGGCGCCTGTTGTTACCCTCAGATTTCAGGAGACTTTAGCACATTTCCTGAGCATGTTTGGTACATTGACTCAGGCGGGATTGATCTTTGTTGCACCAGTTACTTCGCAGATTGAGGGAGGAGCTTAAAATCCCACCGCCCATACTCCAAAGCAGGGGGCTGACATTGGTTGGGTCCCGAGTTGGTGCCGTTAGCCTATTATTCTGGTTCAGCCTGAGGTCAGGCCAGGGGCATTAGAGGAGGAGCAAAAGAGGCTTGAGAGGTTTAAGAGGTCTAGTCCACCTACTTTCAGTGGCACAACTACCGAAGAAGCACAAGTATTTCTATAGACGTGTCACCGTATTCTTCGCACCATGGGTATTATAGAGGCTAGCAGAGTTGCTTTTACTACATTTCAGTTGTCGGGAGCACTGTATCAGTGGTGGTAGGTTTATAAGGAAGGTAGGACAGCCGATGCAGCGCCACCCATTTGGGCTCAGTTTTCAGAGATGTTTTTGAGGGAGCTTGTTCCTCGGACCCTTCGGGATGCGTGGCGTGAAGAGTTTGAGCAGCTGCGTCAGGGCGCCATGACAGTGCCGGAGTATGCCATTAGGTTCAGTAAATTAGCCCGTCATGCACCTACATTGGTTCCCACAGTTAGAGAGCGAGTCCGCAAATTCATTTGGGGGCTCAATTATGATCTTAGATTCTACATGGCTTAGGAGTTACAGACTGATACTCCATTTCAGCAAGTGGTGGAGATTGCTAGGATGTTAGAGCATGTTCGGGGTAAGGAAATAGAGGCTAAGGAGACCAAGAGGTCTCGTAGTTCTAGAGGGTTTAATGAATTTTACTCTTCAGCTATGACCCATCATGGCAGAGGCTTGGGCAGTCGGCCAGTCCAGTCCGCATTTCAGACTACTCGTGGTGCTCTAGTTAGTTCTTTTAGTGCACCACCGACATAGGGTTCCTACATCGGTTATTTCAGTTATCCGGCACAGGCTCAATACAAACAACCACGCCCGCAGAGTGGTTGTTATGAGTGTGGTGATACTAGGTACATCATGAGAGATTGTCCCAAAATTGGGAGAGGTAGATCTTATCAGAGCACTCAGGCTACGAGCTTCATTCCAGTTGTTACTCCACCTGCACAATCAGTTAGGGGTGGAGGACCTGCGGGTAGAGGGCGCCCTAGATAGGAAGAACCGGCTCGTTGATATATTTTCTATGGTATGGATGAGGCCGCTACACCAGATGGTGTCGTTACATGTATGGTTTCGATTTGTTATAGATGAGCACTATCCTTGTTTGATTTGGTTTTACTTATCGATTTGAGCCCTCATATCATGCTTCACACGTGGTGAGTTCCGTGATTTGTACTCTATTTATGTATTTACCCCTGTTGAGAGATTTTATAGTTGTAGCCCGTGTCTATCGTTTTGTTTTGTTCATTATTGTGAGCTATAAGAGTAGAAGTTAATTTCTGTTACTCATTATGATAGGTTTTGATGTGATTTTTGGATGGTATGGTTACAATTTGTGATTTAGATGCCCTACCGGTATGTGGAAAGGTTCGGTTGTTATGATGTGTATTATACTTGTGATTCAGTGTTGAGGGTGAGACCCTGTCGGTTTCATGTGATTTGATATGTTTGAACCGGGCTACGTGCCGTAGTGGAGTTATATCAGGATGAGATCCTTGTGATTAGTTCATATGTTTTGATCCTCCCTCATGGGATTGATTTGTATTATAGTACTGATAAGGAGTTATGCCTGTTGACCTTGTTTGATAGTGCTCTCACGTTTTTTTTTCTTTGCATAATTAGTCATATTCACGTTGTGTTTATTGGGGTTTTAGCTTACAAGGTGTGTGTCCAGGTGGCGTTAAATGTGACTTGATGATTCGGGTGAATGGTTATGAGGTCTTCATGTTTCTTTCATCGTTTCCAGTGTTGTAAAGGTTTGGAATAGGGTTATAGCTGATATGAGGTTAATTGTCGGTGTTGGATTTGATTGTGGGCAGCTATTTTGGCCAGAATTGTTGTTATGGGCATATCTGTGATGTGTCTCATCGTGTGTTTGTACCTGGTTGGTGTAGGCATGCTTTGTTACAGCTGGTTGATGCTGGTACCGTGTGTTGATATGGAAATCGGGTCTTTTAGAAATAATTAAATGGTGAGAAATTTTGTTCTAAGGTTTACTAGTGTGGGTGGAAGGAATAGTTTTCAGTTGAGATGGTGTTGTCGGGCTTATGTTGATTGCAGTGACGTGGGATCACCTGTGAGTATGTGTATGGTGAGTACATTCAGTGATTGATGACCTCGGAATGGTACTTGGCACATTTGAGGACAATGTCTGTTTAAGAAGGGGAGAATGTAACGACCCAACCGGTCATTTCGAAAATTATCATCCCGTTCAATGGATTAAGGTCTCGAGCAGCTTCGTATTATATGTTATGACTGGTGTGTGTGGTCGAGTTCATTTTTCGGATGATTCGGGATCAATTTGGAAGAAGTATTTTTGTTTTAGAAACTTAAGCGGTAAGAGTTGACCGGAGTCTGACTTTTGTATAGACGACTCTGAAATGGTATTTTGATGAATCCAATAGTTTCGTATGGTGATTTTGGACTTAAGTAAGTGTCCGGATTTAGATTTGGACCGAAGTTTTATTATCCGGAATTGGTTCCTATGAGTTTTAATTATGTTATGAAATTATTTTGGCCAGATTTGAGCTATCCGGAGGTTGTTTCATACGAGAAGGCCATTTTAGATTATCGGTCTAGCTTCGTTGAGGTAAGTGTCATGCCTATCTTTATGTGGGGGCCAGGAACTACCCCTTAGGAATTGAGTCATTTGTGCTATTTGTGTAATGTAAAAGCCATATACGTGAGGTGACGAGTACGTACTCGGGCTTATATGTGGAAATTCTATCAGTTTAAAACTCTAAGACATCTTTATGTATTAAATTGGAAGTTGTTGGCACTTGTTATATCCTTTATTTGCCATGTCCACTATTACATGATTTGTTTGAAATTTTAGTTACGTGTCACATTCTTTACTTGCCGAGTTGCTTCTATATGCTTATTTGGAATTATTACTACTTTAACCATTTCGTGAATTCTTTTATTGTCGGGTTGCCTTTTTTGTTGAGATACTTGCACTATTGAGTTTATTCTTAAACAATAAATTGAAATTGAAGTTATCAAGAGACATTTATCTATTTTTCTGAAGTTGTGATTAAAGAAGATGTTGTTCCTTACTAAGTTACCTTTCCATTCACGTTGTCGTCATTGAGATACCATACACGTTGTGTTGAGACGTGTGCTATTTGTTATGAAATTATTGATATTGTGGAATCTTTGAAAAGGTTGTGGCCTACGGGCACTTGTAATACGACTTGATCATATTGTGTTGTTGTGATGATAGTACATGTGAATCGTTGTATGGATTGATGGTTGTTTTGCAGAGTATAAGGGTGGCATTTCACCGTGATTATTTTGCAGAGTATAAGGGTGGTATTTTACCGTTGTTGTTATACGGGGTATAAGGGTGGTATTTCACTGATGTTGAATGTATGGAGTAATAAGAGTGGCTATTTCACGGAGTGATAAGGGTGGCTATTATACGGAGTGATAAGGGTGACTATATGAGAGATAAGGGTGGCTATTGATATTGTCAGGGCAGAGTGATACGGGTGGCTATATGAGAGATAATGGTGGCAATATCAGGGATGATGTGTGATGATGTGGGGGGTATTGTGTTGGCGATTTTGTGTGGTGTTGTGATCTTCCTTGTGTTTGTTATACACTTTGCGTAACTTGTCTTATTGTTTCAGTGATCTATTCGATATCCTTGATATTACTTGTTGATGTGTGCTGTAGTAGTATACTTGCACAATCATACACCATAGTATGATACTTATACTAGCTCATGAGTACAAAACTTGACATTTATTGATTTTGTCCATGTATTCTGGTATTATCCGTTTCATGTTGCTATTGAGCCTGTGATTATGCCGGACGGATTGTGATTGTGAGCCTGTGATTATGCCGGACAGATTGTGATGGTGTGCATATGATCATGCTGGGCAGGATGCGATTTGTGCGCCTGTGACCATGCCAGGAAGATTATGTTTAGTGAGTATGTGACCATTCCGGGTGGATTGTGATTTTGGCACGTGAGTTGTCCGTGCGGGTTGTGATTCGAGATGTAAGCAAGAGGTGCCGTGAGTATATGATGGTGGGTTGAGACCCGTGATTTCGGAGTGACTTTGTTGTGAAAACTTGTGTTAGACAACTTGATTAATTGGTTGTCCTTTGTGTTCCTTATCTGGTTTTAATGATGTTTTCTCGGTATTCCTCATTGCTTTACTGCCTATATGCATATGCTGATTTTGTTGCTAATTACTGATTCCTACTTCCTATTAGTAATTATATACTGTTATACTGTACATGTTATTTTGTCTAGTGAGTGTCTTGACTTGTACCTCGTCACTACTCCACCGAGGTTAATCTTGATACTTACTGGGTACCGACCATAGTGTACTCATACTATACTTCTGCATATTTTTGTGCAGAGCCAGGTATTGGAAATATCGGACTCGGGTAGAGTTAGGTTGTTGATCGCAAGGATTCGAAGTAGAGATGCTTGGTCATCGCAGTCCCTTGGGGACTTTTCCTTATATTGTACTGTCATTTGTCATTGAACAATATTGTATTTTTATCTCTAAGAATTTTTCATGTTTTCAGTTAGAGTTCGTGACTCAGTATTACCAGTTTTGGGAGGTTGTTATGATTATTTCCGCTTTTGTTTCGGTGCCTGTATTAAACTCTGTTTCAAATTCAAAAAACAAAAGAGAGCTTGAATTGATATTGTAATTGGCTTACCTTGTCTTAGAGACTAAGTGTCATCACGACGCCTGTGGAGGAATTTTGGATCGTGACACCAAACAATTTAAATCAGGAAATAAAAGTCAATTCATTATGTACCTCACCCATTAGGATTTATTTGGAAAGCCATATGTAATTACCATATAACATGATAATTATATAGTATAGTAATTACAATGACTTATTTATTTGTGAGAACGTAATTATAGTATGATACGCTTGTCATATTTGTCATGTTTGGTTAGACAAGTATAATTACAAAGTTAAATAAATTATTTTTAAATTAACATGCACATAAGTTTTACTATGTGATATATTATATACGCAAATAAATAATCTCCAATATTAATTTATTATGAGGTATTTAAAATAGGAAATATGAGAGAGGATAATCTTTTAACTTTTTTTACGAAGATGGATAATCTATATATGTACTATATTAAAAGCAATAAATCCCTTAACGAAATATCGTTCACCTTTTTATACCCCTTAAGAGTAGATTTTACGTTGGATAAAATTATAATTAAGTTTTTTCCCTAATTTTTATGACTTTGAAACCAACTAAACTTTTTTTATTAAATCTTCCTTATTTGAAGTCCTAATATTTAAGACTTTTAAGAACCATTAAAAATTTATCCTATATAGATCCTTTAACCTATTTCAACTATGCATCATTAATACCATACATTAATTTACTATTAGATATGCAGTTTGAAGTCTACCATAAATATATCGCTCTCAAGTATAATTACTGTAGAATCAAATTTATATTACATCTTGAGGCGGATCCAGAATTTGATGGCAACGGGTGCCACTATTTTAATGCAAACCAACCACTAGTGAAAAAGATTAAATTAGATTGTACATTCAGACGATTCAATCCGTTTTGAATTACTTCATTACTAATTCGGTTCGGTCCGATCCATTTTGAATTTATCAATTTAATTTAAAAGATTTTTTTTTTGCATAAACGAATATGTGATACACCCCTTCAATCTATATGTAACTCATTAATATTATATTATGTCTTTGATTTATCACTGTAAAAGTTTTTGTAACTAATAAAATAATATTAGATGGAAAAAAGAGAAAATAATTAAATTATATTCAAATAAAATACGAACCAGGAAAAGACAAAGAAAGCAAATATACAATATAAATAAATAAGAAAAGTTAATAACAAAGACGAAGAAAATAAGAGAAATTAACAAAAGGAGCATAAAGAAAAGAAAGGCAAAGCAAAAAAGCATCAAAGAAACAACAAGAACATCCAGAGAGTTTAGATCCCGCGTGTTACGGGTGGGATTTCAACACTTCAACCATGACACCTTCATTCATTTTGTGACTTAGGGTGCCACTTGTAGATTATATTGGAGTTTTTGTGGAAAATAGTGATGGAATGGCGTGCCACCCCCAATTCCATACATAGATCCGCCCTTGGCTAAATCACGCACTAATAGGTGTAGAGTCAACTAACAACTTGAGTAGAACACAAAAACAATACAATAATAGACGATCCAAAGGCTCATTTAATTTGTTCTCGTCATCTTTCTCTGCTAAGACATGTTTCTGATATTTTATTTTTTATGATTCTGCTTTTCCTAGACAAAATTTTATATATATATAATATTTATATAATTTTTTAAAATTGTGTAGTCATTAATATGGGTACACGTACAAATCGCGTACTACAAAATTAGTTTATATTAAAGTGTAGTAAAAATCTTTTAACGATCAAATAGGCATTGAGAATAAGTAGATGATAAATTTTAGTGAGAGGAGTAATAATGCAAGAACTGGTTTTGTTCAGCAATAAATGGTCCAAATTCTGGATAAGGATGACTGCTGTAAGAATATATATCATATTTTGCAAAACCATATCAATTAATATAACTAATGATATTTTAAGATAAAAATAAATAATAAATAATTACTTAACAAAATAATATATATTAGTAATAGCTATTTAACCACTTTCAATCACCCGAGTCACTTTAATGAATGTTGTTTACCCGTAAAACAGTACAATTAAATTTATATGTAATTTATAGACAAGTGAATTAATTTGATCCAAAAATAACAGATGAATTAGACAGAAATATAAGACTTAGCCTTAAAATTGAAATAGACGGCAGAAATCTCGGTTCCGGGCCCAGAGCTACCGGGAGCATTAAGAACAATACAAATAAGCAAGAAAATAAAATATTACTGAGCTTTTGATAGAGTATAGAGTATGCTTGTCAGAAAATTCGTGTCCCTTACAATGATGATAGAGCTCACTATTTATAGTTACACATAGGGAACAAAGTCTTAGGATTAAGTTCATCTTTAATGACAATTATGAGGACCATTGAAGAATATGTAACGATGGGCAGTGAATGCCATATTCTCTATAACGGATCGTGCATTTAATGTTATGGAAAATTCTTCACTGAATGCTACCGGATGACGGAATTTATTTTGTCTTTCTGAGTATCATTCTCTCCGATGACAAGCGAGATCATTGCCTTCGGGTTTAGCTATCTTCTGTCTTCGGTTCCACGTGTCGCTATCTCATGCGATCATTAAATATGAATATATTTTACCCCATACAGATAGTCCCCCTACTTTCCGGTGGCATAACTTTGTGTCACCGAAAAGTTGGTAGAAGTACCTTTTTTGGCGTGAAATTTTCTGACCCCCTCTGAAAAGTTTCTGACAGTTGATTAGACGTACGTCTCTCCGCATTTAATGCCCTGAACACGCGTCATCCCACGATTTAGCATTACTTTCGCCGGTTATCGAGGTAATTATGGCCACGATTTTAGCCGCCTATTCTTTTACTTATACGCATCAAACTTCTTCACTTACACTTCATAATTCTTCAAACTTTCTCCAACTCTCTTGCTCAACTCGTACTTTGTCTTCAAGCTTTCTTTAACCTTTCTCTTGAGAGAAAACTTCTCTTCTTTTCTGATAAGAAATGACATCTTCTTCCCGAAACCTTAGTTCTTCAAAGAACAAAGGTAAAGCCGATGATGCTGCTCCTCTTACGGTGAGCTCCAACATCCCAAAGAGTCTTGCTACGACTAAGGACTTCGAAAAAAAATATCCTTCCGTTCACCCTCGTACATGGTTCGTTAGAGTATACTCTTCTTCCACCCGTCCTTCCAGTATTTATGCTGTGAAGGAAGACTGCCATTGTCAAGATTTGGACATTATCGCTCCTGATCTGGTGAAGTGGGTAACCTTACCCAAGAAGGGTTTTATGTATTTTTATACATATCCCTTCACTTTGGGGTCGTTCTCTTTGAGTGGAGAGCTTGACTCCGTCGTCGTGGAGTTCTGCATCTGCTACCAGGTATGCATGGCTTAAGTTAGTCCTTTCGTACAGAGGACAGTCGCTTGTCTTCGGCGTCTGTGCCATTAGACGGGAGATGAGCTAACCCTAGCTCGATTGATGAACCTTTATTCCCCCAAGATCTTCCGTAGGGGAATGATAAATTTTAGAAAGCATGGCCACCATACACTGCTATCTAGCATGGATGATGACAATGACTTGGGTGGATGGAACAGTTTGTTGTGATCGACACCAGTGACATTATTCCGGCCACGACTTCATCCTTTCTGGAAATATGGAACCGCACACGTAGGTTCTCTAATTGGTTTTCCTTCTGTTAAAGACCGTCCTATTTTCTTATTGACCCTTCTTCTTTCGCTTATTTCAGTGACTCGGTGGGCACCACCTAGGGTTGAAGGCTTGGACTAGTGGGTCCAGAAAAGTTTGGACGTTACTCTCCCGATACCCGCACGTGGAAAGAGCTGGCTCTCAAATACGGATGGAAGGCCAAGAATCATGGTAAATTAAACTCACATTGTCTTCATTTTTCACATAAGAAAGTTGATTAACCTTTCTTTCTTGCTGAATTCAGGTCTACCCCGGGGCTCAGTTACCGTCCCCGAGGAGGACGTTTTGGCTAACCCTGGTGATGCAGCATGGCTGCTGCAGGAGGTTTTTACACAAACAGGTGTCTCCGAGCCTGCTTCTGGTACAAGTGCTTCTTCTCACAGTCCCCGGTCGGAGAACAAACAACAAAAAAGAGACGCTCATTTGCGGCAGGGGAAACAAATAAAAAGGCAAAGAACGCAGCGTCGGAGTCGTCTTCGGATGTTGTGGTAATGAGCGTCGCGCCCAGCCGGTCCCAGAAACTGTGGTGATCGATGATGTTGGAGAAGCCAGTGATGATGGGGCTTCTCTACATAGAAGACGACGAGCGATTCCTTGGCACTCAAGGGAGTTTGATGTGGTGGAAGATGCCAACTCACGCTTTCGAGTCTTAGCTGCCGCGCCCGGTACTATTGGGCTAAGTATCAGGCCTTTTCCATCTTCCGTTGATGAGAAACCACCAACTAGCAATGCATCTGCCGCAGCTGCTTCTCGCCCTACAATGCCATCTGCTTCATCTCCCTCTTCTCCAATTCTGCCTTCACTACCAGCAGCTGCTACATCATTTTCGCCGGTCGCGACTGCCCAAGAGGAGGATGTGCTTCTTCCCCAGTCCCCAATTCACGGGAACCTGGGGAAAAGTTATGCTGCCCCCTTAGAAAGGCCCCAAAGGAGGAGGAGCGCCACCCTCTCGGTTTCCACCGGATGCAATCTGTTGTCCCAGCCGGTGGAACTTGCTAACTATCTGAAGCACGTGGCTTCAGAGAAAGATTGAGAAAAGATACAAACTCTCTTAGGAGAATGTTTGTTGAACAATGCCATGCACAACGCAGCAGCAGTATAGTCTTTGTTTTTTCGATTATTTCTTCTACTTGCGTTATGGCAAGGCTTTGATAAGGAGGAACTAACCTCCTAGCGGGATCGACTTTTGGCCGAGAGGGACCAAATTGCTGCTCGCCTCTCAGAACTGGAAGCCCGAGTTGCCACGATTGTCGAATTGGAGGCTCGGTCGTAGCAAAATGAGCAAGAAGTAGTGACCTTTCACAAAGAGATTGCCCCGTTGATGGCTCAATTTGAAGAGGCTAGGGAAAAATTGTTAAGATCCATAATGTCGTTCTCGCTGCATCCGATCGTGAGGCTGCCTCCGCTGAAAGATTAAACAATTTGGAGGTGGCATTAAACTCCAAAGCTGAAGATCTTGCTGCTTCAGAGAGTGAAATATGCCCAATTGGAAGAGAAGCATAAAAGGACCATTGAGGATTATAGAAATTTCAGCTCTACTATCCGTGACCTCGATGTCAGCCTCCAGTCCGTTATATCTGCGCGGAAAAATCTTTCTACTGAGGTCGGCCAACTTAAAGAAGAACTTCGGCGTCGATCGGCTTCCCTCATTGTTTAAAAAACATAGGCTATGTACAGCATGGGGAGAAAAACCTTGGAAGAGGCCAAAGCAGGTATCATTGACTTTGATGCTGAAATCGCTAAGGCTCGTGAGCTGGAGTTAGCCATAATAAGAGGTCTTCTAGCCCGGCCTGACGCTACAAATATTTTTGGTTCTGGTTCCGAGTCCTCGAGAATTGAAGAGGAACCGGAAGTCGATGAGGCTGAAAGCCAAAATGATGAAGGCCAAGATACCAAACCGGCGGATCCACCTGCTTCTCATGGGGGCGTAGATGCTTCTCTTCCTCTGGGTTCCAGAGATGCAACAACTTAGTTTTTGCTTTCCTTTTCAAACTTTTGTGCTTGTGCAGTTTGGCAGCTTTTCGTTCAAGTATCGTATAAGTTTTCCTTTCTACATACTTTTGTTTAAATATTTGCGCAATTTTGCTGTTTGCGTCTTTTTTCATTTAAGTATTTGCTCAGGTTTTACTGTTTGCATCTAATTATGCAAGACCTTGGGTGTAGTTTTCCCCGAAAGCATTTGGATTTCGGGCACAAGTTATTCCGAAATCAATCCTTTAACGTGAGGGTTTTTATAAGAGAGGGCCCTCTTATGTTTACGGTGCTCTTGAAGAGGACGTCTCCTGTTCATTATGACACTAGCATTTGAAGTACTTGTTTAAATTTCAAATAATAAAATCAATTCATCATTCGGACGAGAAACAAGATAGAAATAAAAGGACTTTACTTTATTTCTTCCATTTTCAAAAGTACATAAGCATTCGTTGTGCTAAAGAGAAATTGCTATTTCTTGTGGCTAACTTGTACAACTTATTTCTACGGGACTGACCGCGCAGTCACTGGTCCCGATGACATAATTATGTTTTCGGGTTGTATTTCTGTCGAAGTGGCAGTCGTTGTTGCTGTATCCTCATATCATTCCCCCAATGTTCAAATGCGAAGAATGCTAATTTGAATACTGGAAGTTTTACACCTTCGAGGATTCCACTAGTGAATTGCTAGATAATCTTCAGTTCGGTAACAAACTTCGCTTCTTCTTAGGAATTTATGCTATGGAGTCAAAGATTATCTAACAATCCCCTAGTGGCTTGCACTTGTGAACGGTCAGGTAATCTCTATTCAACATAAAATTTCCCGGTAGGAACCTTGCTATCGAGCAAAAGACTATCTAGCTGCTCCGTAATGGTTCTTTGCTTGTGTGCCTTGTCATTTAAAGGTCTTATTGCTGAAGCTTTCTTCGTAGTATGCATTCCGTTGCTGCCTCGTTAAACACCTTGCAAGAAAAACCCAATTGGGACAAAAACTAGACGAAAGGAAAAAAGAGTGCAACACATATTTTCAGTATAAGCGATGCTCATCAGCAATAGTATCTTTTGAGGTGTGCCACGTTCCAGTTTCTTGATAGCTTTTCTCTGTCTTGATTTTCCAACTCGTATGACCTTTTTTTGGTGATTGTTGAAACCCAGTAGGGGCCTTCCTATGTTAGACGTAGCTTTCCTGCATTGAATTCTCGGGTGTTCTGAGTTACTTTCCTTAAAACCAAGTCTCCTACTTTAAAGTAACAGAGATTGGCTCTTCGATTATAATATCTCTTTATTCTCTATTTTTGGGATGCCATCCTTATATGTGCCAAGTCCATACGTCCGTCGAGCAGCTCCAAATTTACTATCATTGCATCATTGTTTGCTTCTTCGTTTGTCCGATAATACCTCAGGGTAGGTTCACCTACTTCCATCGGGATCAGTGCTTCTGCCCCATAAACAAGAGAAAAAGGAGTCTCCCCCATGCTTTATTTGGCTATCGTTCGGTATGCCCATAGTACACCTGGAAGCTCTTCGGGCCATTTTCCTTTAGCCGCTTCCAATCTCTTTTTGAGATTTTGTATGATCACCTTGTTCGTAGATTTTTCTTGGCTGTTAGCGCTCATATGATAAGGTGATGATATGATCCTTTTAATTTTTAAATCTTCGAGGAATTTTGTGACCTTTGAGACTATAAATTGCGGTCCGTTGTCGCAAGCTATCTTTTTTAGTATCCCAAATCTGCAAATAATGTTCTCCCACAACAAATCGACCACTTCACGTTCGCCGATCTTCTGATAAGGACCTGCTTCAATCCACTTAGAAAAATAGTCAGTTAAAATCAAAAGAAATCTTACCTTTCCGGGGGCCGGGGGCAGTGGTCCGACGATATCCATTCCCTACTTCATGAATGGCCATGGTGATAGAACTGAGTGCAATGATTCAGCAGGTTGATGTACTAACGGTGCATAATAATGACATATATCGCATTTTTGAACATTAACTTTGTCGTCTTGTTCCATCCGGGGCCAATAGTATCATTCCTTAATTAACTTCAGCACCAAGGAATCTACGCCCGAGTGATTTCCGCAGATTCCTTCGTGGACTTCTCGCATAACATAATTAGCTTCGGAGGCTCCCAAACATCGGGCCAACGGGCCTTAGAAAGATTTTCTGTATAGTTGACCTCCTTTGAAACTATATCGCGGTGCCTTAGTGCATAGCGCCCGAGATGCCTTTGGATCCTCAGGTAGTTTCCCGTGTTTGAGATAGTCAATAATTCTGTTTCTCTAGTCCCAGACCAAATTAGTCGCGTTTACCTCGTAGTAGCTATCTACGTCCAATACTGAGTGTATAAGCTGTATGACCATACCAAAGTTCTATCCTTTCACTCCCGTAGACGAGCCAAGGTTAGCTAATGTATCTGCTTCTGTATTTTCTTCCCTCGGGATATGCGTGATTGACCATTCCCGAAACCGAGCGAGCAGAGCATGAACCTTCATTATGTATTGTTGCATGCATTCCTCCTTCGCTTTGAAGATCCCGCAGACTTGATTTACCACCAACTGGGAGTTGCATTTGATTTCTATGGCCTCAGAGTCTAGTCCCTGGGCCAATTCGAGCCCTGCAATCAAAGCTTCATACTCCGCTTCATTGTTAGTCAAAGGAATAGTTCTTATGGCCTGCCTTAGGGTTTCTCCTGAAGGCGTGGTTAATACTATGCCGAGCCCGGTCCCTTTCACATTGGAGGCTCCGTCCATGAACAAGGTCCAAACTCCTGATGTCGATTTCGACATCATTACTGCTTCTTCTGTAGAAAGAGGTAAAAGTCCTGGACTGAAATCGCCCACAAAGTCTGCAAAAGCATGCGACTTAATTGCAGTCCTAGGTTTGTATTCTATGTCAAATTCTCTCATTTCGACAGCCTATTTGGCCAGCCTACCTAAGAGTTCAGGCTTGTGAAGAATATTCCGCAGGAAAACAGTGGTCACCACAGCTATCGGGTGACATTGGAAATAAGGCCTTAGCTTTTGAGCTGTGACTACAAGGGCTAAGGACAATTTTTTCAGATGCGGGTAGCGAGTTTCTGCTCCCGTTAAAAATTTACTGATGTAGTAAATAGGATATTGCGTACCTTCATCCTCACGAACTAAAATGACAGTTACTGCAACTTCCGAGACTCTTAAGTAGATTAATAGTTTTTTTCCTTCCTCCGATTTGGATAGTAACGGAGGACTCGACAAATACTTTTTCAAATCCCTCAAAGCTTGTTCGAATTTCGGGGTCCATTCGAAGTTGTTCTTGTTTTTGAGTAGCGAAAAGAAATGATGGCATTTCTCTGAAGACGGGGAAATGAATTTTCTCATAGCGGCCAATCTCCCTGTTAACCTTTGAACCTCTTTTACGCTTGATAGCTGGTCCGGGATGTCTTCGATGGCTTTGATTTTGTCAGGGTTAACCTCGATCCCAATTTGTGACACCAGAAATCCCAAGAACTTATCGGAGCTAACCTCGAACACAAACTTCTAGGGGTTAAGCTTCATGTTATGCTTCCTTAAGATATCAAAAGTTTCTTGCAAGTGTTTCAAATGATCACTTGCGTTCAAAGACTTAACAAGCATATCATCTATGTAAACTTCCATGGTTTTCCCTATTTGCTTTTCAAACATCTTGTTCACGAGCCGTTGATAAGTGGCTCCAGCGTTCCTTAGCCTGAAGGGCATTTCATTATAACAATATGTGTCGAAATTCATGATAAACAAAGTTTTTTCCTGATCCTCCGGGTCTATTTTGATTTGGTTGTACCCGGAGTAAGTATCGAGGAAACTCATTAACTCATGCCTGGCCATTGCAACAATCATTTGATAAATGTTTGGAAATGGGAACAAGTCTTTTGGGCACGCCTTATTTATGTCCTTATAGTCTACGCACATGCAAAATTTATTATTCTTCTTTGGAACTACTACTACGTTATCTAGGAAATCAGGATACGTTACCTCTCGGATTGAACCGATATCAAGCAGGTTACCTCTTCTTTGAAAATTTGTTTCTAGCCTCGATAATAGGACGCTTTTTTTGTATTACCCAAGGGATGCTAGTATCCAAGCTTAGTTTGTGTACGGTTACTTCTGACGGTCTACCTGTCATATCCGCATGCGACCACGCAAAACAATCGACATTAAATTTAAGGATTTCAATAAATCCAGAATTAAGCTCAGGGTATAGTCCTGTCCTGTAATGACCCGACCGGTCGTTTTGGGAAATTGCACTTTGCTCGGTAGTTTAAGGGAATGAGTAGTTCCGTATGATGTATTATGAATTGTGTGTATCATCGGTTTTGGTTTTCAGGTTAATCCGAATCGATTTGGAAGAATGAATTTCATGATTTAAGCTTTAAGTTGGAAGAGTTGACCAAGTTTGAATTTTGTGAATTTGACATCGGAAAAAAGTTTTGAGGGCTTCATTAGGTCCGGATGGTGATTTTGGACTTAGGTGTATGCCCGGATTTGCATTTGGATATTTCTAGAAGGATTCGGTGCTAATTGGCGAAAGTTGGAAATTTGAAGGTTTGGAAAGTTCATAAATTTGACCGGGAGTTGACTTTGATGAATTCGGGTTCGAATTATTATTTTGGGAATTGGAATAGCTTCGTTATGTCATTTGGTACTTGTGTAAAAAATTTGAGTTCATTCCGAGTTGATTTGATATATTTCTGCGCGAGTTTTGGAAGTTAAAAGTTCAAAGTTGATTTATGTTTGATTTGAGGTGCGATTCGTCATTTCTATGTGGTTATGTGTGATTTGAGTCCTCGAGTATGTCCGTGTTATATTATTGGCCTTTTTGGTGTATTTAGACGTGGTCCTGAGGGGATCGGGTAAGTTTCAGACGTGGTTCAGATCTTTTTTGTCTCATGCTACATTGCTGAAGGAGGGGTGGTTCTGGTGTTGCGCACCTGCGGTTGGTTTTGCACAGGTGCGGTGATCGCAGAAGCGGTAATGCAGTCGCACCCACGAAAATAGGCGGGGTTTGGAGTCTTCACAGGTGCGGAAATTGGGGTGCATCTGCGGCCCCGCAGAAGCGATGGTCTTGGGCGCAGAAGCGAGCTTGAGCGCAGAAGTGTGTTTGGCTTCGCACATGCGGTTGCGCAGAAGCGGATGGAGATCCGCAGGCGTGGGGGGTCGGCTGGTTAGTGGTTATCATAGAAGCAAAAAGTTAGTCACAGAAGCGGTGGCGCAAAAGCGGGTGGGATGTTGCAGATGCGACGAGGTCTGGGCAGAACAGTATTAAATCGATTGTTTTGGTTCTTTTATCATATTTTTAGATTTGGGGCTCGGATTGAGGCAAGTTTTGAAGCGATATTCATCACGTGGATTAGGGTAAGTGTTCTACACTCGGTTTTGATTATATTTCTCGAATCTAACTTCATTTTTGGTAATTGGTTGATGAATTTTAAAGAGGAAATTGGGGGATTTTGTCTAAAATTTTATAAAGCGAATTTTTGAGTTTTGAACATCGACTCGGAGTCGGATTTGAGTGAAACTAGTATGGTTGGACTCGTAATTGAATGGGTTGTCGGATTTTATAAGTTTTGTCGAGTTCCGAGGCACGGTCCTAAGTTGGACGTTTCGATTGATATTAGGCTTTTGATTAAAGATTCGACTTGTATCGATTGAGTTTGTTTCCTTTGGCATTATTTGATGTATTTGAGTTGATTTTGGCTAGTTTCGAGTTGTTCGGAGGCCGGTACGCATGGAATGGCATTTTTCAAGCATCACTTAGCTTACTCGATATTGGATTTGACTTGTTCGAGGTAAGTAACACTTCTAAACTTGGTGTTGAGGGTTGAAACCCCGAATTACATGTTATGTGATTGATGTTGAGGTGACGTGCATGCTAGGTGACGGGCGTGTGGGCGTGCACCAAGTGAATTGTGATTTAGTCGATTCCATGGAACCGTGTAGCTATCTTATCTAAATATTTTTATTGTACTCTATGTGTTAGAGCACTTGAGCTGTAATTTATGCTAGAAATCATGTTTAGGCTATATGCTGGTATTATTGGGGCCCACAACGGTCGTTCTTGTTGTTGAGTTATTTGCTTAATTGCAGTTATGTGCTTAGTCACATTCATCATTTTATATCACATATCAGTCTCTGTTATCGTATATTGTCACCTCTCGTATCATTGATTATGGCTGGTTAGCACGAGTGTTGTGAGCCTGAGAGACTGGAGAAATTGATGACTGAGTGCGGCCGAGGGCCTATTGTGAGTGACATTTATGAGATCGGGCTGCACGTCGCTGCATGATTTATTGATTCATGCCTGGATTTTGCTTATTATAGCGCTTGGGTTGGATCGACCCCTCCGGAGTGTGCACACCCATAGTGGGTGCAATTGCTAGCAATTATTTGCATTGGGCTGGATATGTCCTGGTTCATTTGCATTAGACTGGATCTGCCTTGGTTTATTTGCATGTGGGCTGGATTTGCCCTGTACAGTACTGAATGATTGAGTGTGCCGAGTATTGATCACGATGAGTGAGAATACGAGACAGTGAGATTGAGTACTCTGAGATCGCGAGTACATGAGTACATCATTGAGATGCATTGCGTTTGACATGCGTACTTGAGATACAAGCATAGAGATGTACTTCCTCATGCTACCCGAGTTTGGTGACATTCATGATTTCACCTGTTTAATGACATGTAGGCATAGAGATGTATTTTCCTCATGCTATCTGAAAAAGAAACATCTTGTTTATTGTTGAAAGGCTTTTTGGGAAAAATCATACTTTTCAAACTTATTCATATGCTTTTGGTGTTTTCGGTGAAAGACTTGGGATTTACTGTTCTACTTGAAAAGTATGTCTGTCTTTCCGTAACTTTGAACGAGTTGAGCATCTTACCTTTGAATTATTTTCATTTATCATTTTATTATTATCGTTATGACTGTTGCTGCTTATTGGAGTTGGACCCTAACTATTGTCCCAGCTCGTCACTACTTTCAACCTAAGGTTAGGTTTGTTACTTATTGAGTACATGGGGTCGGTTGTACTTATACAATGCTTCTTCACTTGTGTGCAGATATTGGATGTTGATGTTGCTGTACACGATGGGAGCTGGATCTGAAGATGTACCTGCGTTCCGGTCATAGCAGCCTCTTGATCTTGGTAGCTTTAGAATTTAAATCTGTTCCTGTATAGTTCAAATAGACGATGTACTATTTTTAATACCAGCCTTGTAAATTCTAAATCTTAGAAGCTCATGATTTGTACTACGAGTCCTTGGGGAATTGTATGAAATTTAGTTATCTCATCTTTGATTGACATAAGTGTTATTGTATTATGTTATTTTGTTAATTGGCTTACCTAGCGGGTTGGGTTAGGTGCCATCACGACAGCTTGGATTTTGGTTCGGGACAAGTTGGTATCAGAGTTCTTGGTTCATAGGTTCTACAAGTCATGAGCAGGTATCTAGTAGAGTCTTGCGGATTAGTATGATGACGTCCATACCTACCTTCGAGAGGCTACAGGGCATTTAGGATAATGTTCCATCTTTCTTTCCTTATCGTGCAGAATTGATTCAGCTTGAAACATAACTCTTTGAATTCCCACCACGCATCTGTGTGTGCATGTGAGCGCTCGATATCGTCTGTGTATTGACGGCTTGTGATTCCATGGATGCGGTGCAAGATGTGATTTTGGTGTGCTGATGATAGACTAGTCTGGAGGACTTGAGGTCGAGTTTTGACTATAGCTTGAGCACGGTGATTTCGATTGTGTGAGCACGTGCTTTTGGACTTATTTGTCCAGTAATGTCCTTGCGAGTGAAATTTATGGCTCGATGAGTGGCTGGATAGCTATATGATGAGTATAATGTGACTACGAGATGTGTTCAGATGGGTTGAATGTGACGAGAAGAGTTTGCGTGGGATGTGAAAAGTACTATTGGGTGCCTGATTTCTATCTTGATGTGACGTATAGTCTCGAGTTATGAGTGTGTTGAAAGATTTTTATGTTGTTTAACTATGGAATGAAGTAGATTTTTATGTCTTGTTGTGAGTTCAGACTCAGGGAGATTAAGTGATGGCGTAGTAGTTGTGGCTGTGAAAGGTTTTGGAAAGATGCCAGTTTGAAGCTAAGCAGGTGAATTATAACCTCCGAGGTAATCTACGGATGTGTAAACCTTATGATGTTATGTGGAGAGCTTCTTTATTCTAGCGGGTTATACGTGTTGCAATTTAAGTTTGGATGGGTTGAGAAAGTTGACCTGACCGTCATGAGGATGAATGCGTGAAATGTAAATGATTTGATATATTAGATGGTTTGTATTACACGAGCTTATGAAGGACTTAGTTGAATCTCACTGCCGTATTATGGCAGGAATAGAGTATGGGCATTATGAGTTGTTAAGTGTTTTGTTCAATGGCTTTGAGCCAAGTGGGGGAGTCTGCTATCGACGATTTGATTGCGTGGTTATGTGTGGTACTGGTTTCGATTTGAGGCATACTGGTGAATCAGATATGATTTAGAAGTTGATTTTCAGGATGACTTGAGTATGTGAATTTCATAATACGGGTTATATTGTACTTTATGAGTATATGAAAATCATGGAATAATTGAGTTATTATGTGTGAAGGATGTAGTGTGTATGGAGCATGAATTTGATTAGTTGTGTTAAGGCAGGGTTACTTCCTTGAGTGTTGTTGTGCTAATGGGGCACATGTCGTTTGGCTTGTTTGGGCGGCACAATTGAGATTTGAGCAGAATGGATGACTCTCGAGAAAGGTCTAATGGATTCAAGATTTATATGTAGCAATTGGGAATATTTCAGTTTTGTATATGGCTAGAATCTGAGAATTTCATTGGATGGTGTCGAGACTCGAGATATTTCTAAACCATTATAGATTCTACATTTCAGTATCAAGAAGGTGAAGGAAACGACTTTAGATTCACAGATGGTCTCTTCAGAGTGGGTGCCTCAGTTATGGTACTTACGAGGGAATACATCGGCTTATGGGCCTTAGGGCGGTATGGTCTTATTCTAGGATCTTGTGGGGTGAGTTTTGGTTGAGGATCATGGTATTATGGCGAGGAGGAGTGTCAACTTGAGGACAATTCGGACGGAACCCAGAGAAATAGTATCGCTTGGATCAGTAAGGTAATAGATATGATCGATTCTTTGGGTACTTGTGATGTAGTGAGGCTCTACAGGTGTTTTGGTGTCAATACTCTTGGGTTTGGCGACCTGCGTGGCTTGGGTGAGTTAGAGAGACTCAGTTATGATGATTTGGTTATGGGCAAATGAGTTTCTAAGAGTTCTCAATGGTTTCTATCATGGCTTGAGATGGATATTTCCTACCGGTGTGAGGAGCATGTTGCGTATTGTGATTTTCTCTTGGATGTGATCAAATGGAAGATTTCTGACTGACCGGGTATGTATTTCTGCTGGACTCAGAGTTGTTTATGAGATTCTCGTACTTTTCACATGATGGCATGATAGCTGTGGGTGTTATGCAGGATTGAGATTTGCATGTGCAAGGTCACGGGTCCGTTTCGAAGGGAAGATCATGAATTCTTAGACAGTATGGACGGTTTCCGAAGTTTAGATGAATGCTATAACTATCTGGTAGTTCCTGAGAAGGGTGTGCGTCTTAGAAGGCACACCCTGTTCAGATTTACGGATGCTTCATTGGTATTGCAGTACTCGCTTGGTTGATCGACTGCTGATATTCAAATTTTGCTATGTGGCACAGAAGAGTTGTAGAAGTATTTTGTGGGATGATCGTGTATGAGAGATGTGTTAGACATTCAGGCGGCGGAGTCGGGACCAGATATGGTGATTCGTGTGTTCTATGGATTTGGAGGCCGGGAATTCTCAGAAACAGATTGTTTCGTGGTTGTGGACTGTGAAGATTTGGCTAAAGCTATCCATATGATGACATGTGTCATGGTTAGGTCATTGTGGATTTTAGGAGGGTTATTTATCTATTTGTGGGTGATATGATTTGAGTTGGCCTATTGGTAGGCCAATGAGGATGTGTATTCTACACCGGGTCGGATTGGTTGATTCCACACTGCTGTTATTGAGGGATGTGCCATTCGGATAGAGTTGAGCGTATTCGTGTTCTGAGATGCTCTATGATTTACCCTTCTATGATACGAGGGGCTGTGATCCGTTGGTTAGGCACACATGGTGCAGGTCTATTTGGGCCTTATAGCGGAATTTGAGCGATATGGATATTAAGGTGTTGAGTGATTGGTTGCGCATTTGGTTATGTTCTTTTTGGACTGTGGTATTGTGTTATTGGTTCCTCCGTGGTTATGCTCATGCACCTTGGGTACTTGATGTCGAATTGTGCGTGGTTATTGATTTTGAGAATGGTGGCTTGGGGTATTTCATATGGACCAGTGTTTGGATGGGTTCTTAATATTTAGTTGTGGCGATACTTGTTGAGCTTGTGGGACGGTTCTCTCATTTGAGTCATTTTCCATGATTGAGTACATTTGAATTATTGCGTGTTGGTGCACAGATGGCACGATTTGTGGCTCTATGTAGTATTGGTGCGGCGTGTCAGTAGAGTAGCTTGTATTTGATAAGCAGAAGGTATCGAAACTAGAATGGGTGCTATCGTATTTGATTGCGGTATATTTGAAAGGACAATGTCGTTGATCGGCATAGAAATTGGCTATAGTTCTTGTCGAAGGAGAGGGAGCTCCATGGCTTGTTGATCTGATGAGTGGTTATGAGTTTCTACGTGTTTATTTCATCATCGACAGTGTACAAAGGTTTTAGAGTGAGATTTTGTTTGATATGAGGTTTATTACCAGCGCCGACTTTGTTTTGAACAGCTATTGTGAACGAAAGATTTGCTATGAGTATTTTTGAGTTATGTGGCATATCATGTGATTTTGTATTGGGTTATGGTTGTGACTTGGTGCAGCTGGTCCAGACTTATATAGTGTGTAGATGCGAGATTTGGGTCTTATAGGAAATTCCGGATGTTGTAAATTGAATTCTAAGGTTTACGAGCTAAGGTCGAAGTAATGATCTTCAGTTATGTTGTGTTTTCGGACCTATATGGAATAGGGTGATGTGGGATCACCCTCGGGTATGTGCGTGGTAAGATTATACGGCGGTTTGATGGCTTTGGAACGACTCACGGCACATTCAAGGACGAACGTATGATTAAGTGGGGGAGGATGTAACGACCCGACCGATCATTTTGAGAAATTGCACTTTGCTCGATAGTTTGAGGGCATGAGTAGCTCCGTATGATTTATTATGACTAGTGTGGATCGTCGGTTTTGGTTTTCAGGTTAATCGGAATCGATTTGAAAGAATGAATTTCATGATTTAAGCTTTAAGTTGGAAGAGTTGACCAAGTTTGACTTTTGTGAATTTGACCCCCGAACGAAGTTTTGAGGGCTCTGTTAGGTCCGAATGGTGATTTTTGACTTGGGCGTATGCCCAGATTTGCATTTGGATATTTCTAGAAGGGTTCAATGCTAATTGGCAAAAGTTAGAAATTTAAAGGCTTGGAAAGTTCATAAGTTTGACCAGGAGTTGACTTTGATGAAATCGGGTTCGGATTGTGATTCTAAAAATTTAAATAGCTTCGTTATGTGATTTGGGACTTGTGTGTAAAATTTGAGTTCATTCCGAGTTGATTTGATATGTTTCGGCGCGAGTTTTGGAAGTTGAAAGTTTAAAGTTCATTTAAATTTGATTTGAGGTGTGATTCGTAGTTTTGATGTGGTTATGTGTGATTTGAGGCCTCAAGTAGGTCCGTGTTATATTATGGGTCTTATTGGTATATTTTTATGGGGTCCTGAGGGGATCGGATAAGTTTCGAACATGGTTCAGATATTTTTGTCTCATGCTACATTGGTGAAGGAGTGCGGGTTCTGATGTTGCGCACCTCTTGTTGGTTTTGCGTAGGTGTGGTGATCGTAGAAGCGTTAATGCGGTCGCACCCTCGAAAAGGGGCGGAGTTTGGAGTCTTTGCAGGTGCGAATATTGGGGCGCAACTGCTGCCCCACATAAGCGATGGTCTTGGGCGCAGAAGCGTATTTGGCTTCGCACCTGCGGTTGCGCATAAGAGGATGGAGATCCGCAAGCACGAGGGGTCGGCTGGTTAGTGGTTATCGCAGAAGCAAAAAGTTAGTCACAGAAGCGACGCCGCAAAAGCGGCTGGGATGTTGTAGATGCGACGAGGTCTGGGCAGAACAATATTAAATCGAGGTTTTTGGTTCTTTTATCATATTTTGAGATTTGGGGCTCGGACTGAGGCGAGTTTTGAAGTGATTTTCATCATGTGGATTGGGTAAGTATTGTACACTCGGTTTTGATTATATTCCGTGAATCTATCTTCATTTCTGGCAACTGGTTGATGAATTTTAAAGAGGAAATTAGGGGATTTTGTCTAAAATTTCATAAAGCGAACTTTTGGTTTTGAACATCGATTCGGAGTCAGATTTGAGTGAAACTAGTATGGTTGGACTCGTAATTGAATAGGTTGTCGGATTTTATAAGTTTCTTCGAGTTTCGAGGTAGGGCCCGAGTTGGACTTTTGGGTTGATTTTGGGATTTTGATTAAAGATTGGACCATTATTGATTGGGTTTGTTTCCTTTGGCATTAAGTGACCGGTACGCACGGAATGACATTTTTGGAGCATCGCTTGGCTTACTCGGTATTGGACTTGGCTTGGTGCTGAGGGTATGAAAACCCGAATTACATGTTTGTGATCGATGTTGAGGTGACGCGCATGCCAGGTGACAGGCGTATGGGCGTGCACCGCGTGAATTGTGATTTAGTCGATTCCATAGAACTGTGTATTTATCTTATCCGAACATTCTTACTGTACTCTATAAGTTAGAGCACTTGAGCTGTAATGTATTCTAGAAATCATGTTTAGGCTATATACTGGTACTATTGGGACCCACAACGGTCGTTCTTGCTGTTGAGTTATTTGCTTAATTGCAGTTATGTACTCAGTCAAATTCATCATTTCATATCATATCTCAGTCTCTGTTATCGTATATTGTCACACCTCACATCATTGATTAGGGCTGCTTAGCGTGAGTGTTGTGAGCCCGAGAGATGGGAGAAATTAATGACTGAGTTAGGCCGAGGTCCTATTGTGTGTGACACTTATGTGATCGGGCTGAATTCCGCAACATGCTTTATTGATTCATGCCAGGATTTGGCTTATTATAGAGCTTGGGCTGGATCGGCCCCTCCGGAGTCTGCACACCCATAGTGGGCGCAAATGCTAGTAATCATTTGTATTGAGCTGGATCTACCCTGGTTCATTTTCATTGGGCTGGATATGCCCTGGTTCATTTGCATTGGGCTGGATCTACCTTGGTTTATTTTCATGTGGGCTAGATATGCCCTATACATTACTGAGTGACTGAGTGTGCTGAGTATTGAGCATGATGAGTGAGAATACGAGACAATGAGATTGAGTACTCTGAGCGCGAGAGTACATGAGTTCATCGTTGAGATGCATTGCATTTGACATGCGTACTTGAGATACATGCATAGAGATGCACTTCCTCATGCTACCCAATTTTGACATTCATGATTTCACCTGTTTAATGACATGTACGCATAGAGATGTATTTTCCTCATGCTATCTGAAAAAGAAACATCATATTTATTGTTGAAAGGCTTTTTAGGAAATATCACAGTTTTCAAACTTATTCATATGCTTTTGGTGTTTTCGGTGAAAGATTTGGGATTTACTGTTATACTTGAAAAGAATGCCTATCTTTCCGTAACTAATGAACGAGTTGAGCATCTTACCTCTGAGTTATTTTCATGTACCATTTTATTATTATTGTTATGACTGTTGCTGGTTATTAGAGCTGGACTCTAACGCTTGTCCCAACTCGTCATTACTTTCAACCGAAGATTAGGTTTGTTACTTATTGAGTGCATGGGGTCGGTTGTACTCATACTACACTTTTGTACCTTGATTGCAGATGTTGGATACTGATGTTGCTGTGCACGGTGGGAGTTGAATTTGAAGATGTACCCGCGTTCCGGTCATAGCTGCCTCTTGATCTTGGTAGCTTTAGCATTTTAATTTGTTCCTGTATAGTTCAAACAGATGATGTATTGTATTTCATACCAGCCTTGTAAATTCTAAATCTTAGAAGCTCATGATTTGTACTACCAGTCATTGGAGAGTTGTATAAAATTCAGTTATCTCATCTTTGATTCACATTAGTGTTATTATATTATGTTATTTTGTTAATTGGCTTACTTAGTGGGTTGGGTTAGGTGCCATCACGACGGTTTGAATTTTGGGTCGTGACATGTCCCCAAGTGGAACTTCCTTTCTAGGAACTTTTCGAACAATGAGACTTGTTCTAGTTCCTCTACAGTAGACTTGGTTGCGTCTATCTCTTCCGGTACTTGATAGGATTCCGTAGACTCTTCCACTAATTTCGCTTGGCTCGGGAGCAGGCTCCGGTTCCTGTAATTGCTATGCCATAAGCTCCTTCCCTTTGCTTATGGAGACTGAGATTGCATTTATCTCCCTTGCTGCTGGTTGGTCACCTCATATTTGTTTAACTTCCCCGGGAGTTGGGAATTTCAATAACTGATGATACGTTGATGGCACAGCCTTCATTTCATGCAACCATGGTCTCCCCAGGATGATGTTGTAACCCATATCGCCATCCACCACCTCGAAAATGGGCGTCTTCATTACCCCTTTGCCATTCGTGGGTAGCAGGATCTCTCCTCGGGTTGTCACACTCGCTAGGTTGAATCTGGCGAGAAGCTTTGTGGCCGGAATGATGGTTTCGGTAAGCTTGGCTTGCTCCAAAACTCTCCATTGGATAATATTGGCCGAACTTCCTAGATCCACCAGAGCACGTTTAATTTTAAAATCTAAGACATTCAGAGAGATTACTAGGGCGTCGTTATGCGATAGCAGCAATCCATATGCGTCTTCCTCCATGAAAGTAATGTCGTCTTCAGTGACTTCTCAGAGTCTCTTGCTGTGGGTCACAGATATCTTTGTCTTTTTTGCTGCCGAGAATGTTACCCCATTAATCTCGTTCATCTTTAAAATCATGTTGATCGTCAGGCGCGGGGGATCTTCTCCTTTTTTTGGAGGCTTTGCGTTATCTCTATTGTGACCGTAGTTGTTCTTAGCCAGATCACTTAAGAATTCCCTGAGATGGCTATTTTTCAACAATATTGCCACCTCTTCGTGCAGATGTCGGCAGTTTCTTGTCCAATGACCGTTTGTCCTGTGGTATTCGCACCACAAATTAGGATCCCTCTGGCTGGGATCAGATCTCATTAGCTTCGGGAATCGTGCTTCTTTAGTTTTCCTCATAGCCGACACCAACTCCACTACGCTGACGTTGAAGTTGTATTCGGAGAGCCTGCGATAGAAAGAATCTTGAGAATCTAACGTCTCCCTGTCCTGAAACGACATGTTGTTTCGACCACGATCAGCTCCCCTATCGGTAGCGAATATGTCCGCCGATCAAAAATCGAAAACCTCTACCAAGTCTTTCAGCCCATTCATAGGGCAAAAACTGACTCCTCAAAGACTTCTCTTTATTCTTCTCCCGGGCCCGACCCTTAACCGTCGTCAGGAAATCGAGCTGATCATCCTCAATCCTTATCTTTGACTCGTACTGGTTGTGAACTGATGACGTACAAATCCACTACTAAAAAGTAAATAGACACAGTCACATGCAATATAATTTACCCAACTATGAGTCGGGGTCGAATCCCACAGAGAGCAATATGTAGGCGATTAGGAATGTAAGAGAATTATCACTTGTTATGCAATGCCAAATACTTAGAATGCTTGTTGAGAAAATATTATAGCTAAATGCGAAAATGTAAACTAACCTAGAAAGCAAGTGAAATGATCAATGGCTAGAAGTATGGATGCATCGTGATTTACACTCAAGTAACGATTCAATGTATTTCACGATTTTACAAATATGAGCGATTTTATGCTAATTAGCCTCGGGTAATAATTCTATATTAGCTTCTTTCGAAGACTAACAAGATATCCTAATTGAATTATCCCTAAAACAATTAAGAGATTAAGCATACCCGGATACGGCTACAAGTAGTTCAATCCTATCCCTAGGTAGAATCTATAAAGTGAGGGTTAAAGCCTCAAGTTCTTGTCAATCAATCTTTCCCAACCCCAAATAATCTTTCCCAAAATTAATTCGAAGTTACTGGGCGAGTCCTAGGGTTAGCTAATCCCTTTGGAAACATTAAAGAACAATAATAATTAAAGAAACAATAACTCACCTCATAATAAATAAAAATCATTCAATACATAAGCACAATAAGATATTTAATCCATACTTTAAATATGAAAATTCCCATAAACAATATTCAAGTGTTGGAAAAATTATTACACACTTAAATATTCAATACAAAGCAAGGAAATGAAGAAATGAGAATAAATGAGAATAAATGATTAAGAAATTCTCAACCAAAAGCTTCAAATCTTCAAGACCAAAGTGTGTATGTAAGAACCCCAGCTCCAAAACTTGTCTTCTCTAGTCCAGGAACTGAAAAATAAGCCAAAGATCCATACAAAAGAGCTAGGTCGTGTATTAAATGGTTTGGGGTCAAAATCGCAAAATTCCAAAGCTGCCCAGATTTCTGAATCGCGATCGCGAAAAGTGGCTTGCGATCGCGAAGAGTAGTGTTGTAAAACATTGCCACCATAGACTACATCACGCGTTTGCGTAGAATATTTCAGAACAATTGACCATCTTCTTCATCGCGTTCGCAGAACTATCCCTGCATTCGCGATGCATTGTTTCCTCCAGCATCGCGTTCGCGATTATACCTTCGCGTTCGCGAAGGTTGCCTTCCTACTTCTTCGCGTTCGCGTACAGCACTTCGTGTTTGCGAAGGTTTGTTGTCCAGATGCTCCGCGTTCGCGTCTAACCCTTCGCGTTCGCGAAGGGTAATCCACTGCGCTGTATTTTGTTTGCATTTTAGCTTCTTTTTGACTCGTTTTCGCATGGTTTCTTCACCATCACTCCTAAATCACTTGATACCTGAAATATTCCAATAAACCTCAATAAATGCCTTAATTTCTCAACAAAATCATACAAAATCCTAAGTATTAAGAGGAGATAAGTTGGTAAAATACCAACCTATCAAACTCCCAAACTTAAACTATTGCTTGTCCTCAAGCAATTCAACAACTAAGAAGAACCTTCAATAAAATTACCAATCAAGCTCAATGGCATACCAAACATCATTTCAAGTTAAAAAGGTTCAACTTAAGCACAATGTAATGACTTCGGTTGGTACCAACAATTAATCCAAAACATATGAATCGCCAAGAACTTCTAACAAATTTCCTTTCAATTAAAGTGCTCAAACACCACTTTTAATCAAAGTAGCAACCAAGTCATTATACTAAAGCTTCAAAATTTGCCTCATTATCACAAGTAATTTTCTTTTGTTCATTCTTCCCAATTGGAGATTGGATTAAGTTCACAACTCAAAATTTTCATGCGCCCTCACACTTAAGAGAGAATTCCTACTTATAGATAGTAATTTAAACACATATGGGATATTAAATGGAAAGAATTAACTCTCACTCTCACAAAGATATTCAAATGCACAAAAGTAATGCCATAGGCTTGCCCTTCATGTATTTCTCCACTAATGTAGACACACTTGGTTAAAAATAAAGTAGGACTTAAAAGATTGTAATATAGGTTTTTGGTTGGGGTAGGGCATACTTTGGATAAGAGTGACTTAAAACCTCCCTAAACACTACAATTTGCAAAAATCAACGCACACTTACGAAAACATTTTCCATCTTTTTTTTTCACTTTTCATTCCACACCTATTCTTCCCTTTATTCACAAATCCTATATATATATATATATATATATATATATATATATATATATATATATATATATATATATATATATATATATATATATATATATATATAGTTTTTTTATATTACCTTTCATCTTTTAAGCAACTTCTACATTACAACTTTTTTAACCTTCACTCCCAATCTTAGGCTTTTAGCCTATGATTACACTTTCAAAGTACTTAGGGAGGTAGGGTGCCAAAAGCTAGATCAATAAAGTACAAAGGGTTAAAGCTTGTAACATAGTTGCCAAATAAAAAGTTTAAAGGCTCAAAAGGGGTTGACTAGGGAAAATATGCAAGGGTAGGAAATTTAAGGCACAATAACGCTCCAAGGAAGGCCTAATATCATTTTTAAACCAAGTTAGTCTAGGATTTCACCTTGAAGCACATTCCGGGCAAGTTCTAGACTATAAATAATGTAAAAGAACTCATAACAAATCTCACCCCACATGGCACATACAAACTCGAGTGACATATAAATCCAAAATCCAATTAAGACTAATGAACCCAAAGAAAATCATATATAGCCTAAAAGACTATGTAATGAATCAACGAGCCAAAAATAGAACCTAAAAGTCACAACAAGGATTATTACTTCAATCATTTTTCATTTTAAAAATCAAAACTTTATATGCCAAGATTTAAATCATGTTGGTACCAAACAAGCCACACATTGGTTTATGAATAAAAGATCACACCCTATAACCAATTTATTCACTACTAGCTATTATACTAACTAAAAAAAATATTTACCTAAAAAGACAAAATAAATTAAACACGACTAATCCCTTAAGAAAGTTGTCACGCCATCCATCATAGAAAAAAGTCACCCTCTTCGACACAAATTATTTCCTTGAAAAAGAACCACGGTATAAAGAAACACTAAGGAGTTTCATTAATACTACTATGAAAAATAAAAACTAACAAGAAAATACTAATGCTAACATGCTAGAATTAAACTACAAAATATTACTAATAAACTACAAATGTCAACTAATCTACACGAGTTCACAAAAATGATCATGCTCCACATACATCCATCATATATGAGCCAACCCTAACCTAAAGTGTTGCATTGTCCCCAATTCAACTAAACAAAACAAGCTAAATTGAAAGAGGTGCTCCTTGAATGGCATCACTCTGAGCTGGAGGTACTAGGAACTGAGAGCTCCAAGTCATCCTCGTCGCCGTCCTCTGATCCACAAAACTTCCTCAAGGTGTTCATCATCTTTGTCAAGAACTTGCTTTTCTTATTTTCATGTTCTTTTTGCTTTCGCTGCCTCCACTAAATCTCACCCAATTTGGCTTTAATGGCCTGCTGCTCCTTAGCAAGATCTGACAAAGTTGGACCCTTTCCTTGGCCAGCTGGACCTGCAGATGTGCTCTCTCCAGACGGTCTAGAAGGGAGACCAGCTATAAGCTGGCGGGCCAGTGTCTCCATGCCATAGACCTGGCGATAGATATACCTGGGTGTGAGAGGTCCATGATCCAGTAGTACAATAGCAGTACAAGGCTCTGTGGCATCTATGGCAGAATCGGGTATCTCAGTGATGGTGTCAGGACACTGGCCAAATGAGGGAGATGCTACATCAATCTTTCTTTTCTTCTGTGCATTCTCTGCTCCCTTTCTCAGCAATGGATGAATGAGCTTCTCTGGGTTCTTTTCGTTCTCTGTAGGCCTCTTCTCCATCCCGACCTCATAACATAAATGAGTGATAAGGAATGGGAAGAATAAACTCTTAGTCCTCTCTGCAACAACATCTGCTATCTCATCAATAATAAGCTGTCCCACATTCACTAGGGTGCCCTCTATGATTGTGCAAATCACCCTTGCCTTCTCAAGTGTCACCTCGGTCTCATTACGTGAAGGCATGAATCGAGCATAGATAATAGAGAGCCAAGTTTTAGCCTCAGAAGTGAATTTAGAAGACTCGATCCTTTAGTGATTTCTTATCTAGTTCGGCATCTTTCCACAGTGCAAATGGTCTATAAACCACTGTGTGCCCATGTATTTAGCTCTATCCCTGTACACTTGGTTATCAGCTCTGGATCAAAGCGGATTTGTTTTCCCCTGACAGTAACAACCAAATCATTCTTGAAGTCGGTCTCTACAACATTTGCATAAAATTCTTTTATCACTTCATGATTGGCTGTTCTTGGCTCTTCCGCAAAGGAAATCCATCCACTCGATATTAATTTTCCATGGAAATCGGGCCATCGACCTTCAAGGTCGGTCAAGAGAATTCCTCTTTCTTTAATCATACTGCTACACAGTTTTTTGTCGTAGCGGTAGGAACATCTTAATGATGAGAATATGTCCCAATCAAAGTACTCCTCTTCGGCAACTTGTTCGACATATTCTTGAACATTTTCATTCGGTGCCGAATCCATTTTAGAGCTCAAAGTACCTACAAAAGGGGTAAACATGTTAAATACCTGTATGGACACTTAAAGCATTGTATTAGGATGTATTTAGGCCAAAGAAAGAGATCAAAAGGCCTTAGGATCAAAAATGGCGAAGCTACTGTTTTGTTGCCTGGGCTTCTATAAATCGCGATCGCGGAAGTGGGCACGCGATCGCGAAGAATAATTACGTTTCCAGCTATAATAAAGCTACGTGATCACAGAAGGATATACGGGATCGTGATGTGCAACTTTGGTTCTCAGCAGAATTAGACCTATGTGATCGTGGAATGGGCATCGCGATCGCGAGGGTCTTCTTCCTCGCCCAGTAACAGTTCATTTGGGCATTCCATCAAACAGGTTGTGTGCACTAATTTTGTGTTCATATTTTCAGTTAGTTGAGCACACATTTCACCCAAAAATCTTTCACAATAAAACCCTTACACTAAACCAACCTCACCTAACAAGCAAGAACATGTACAACACACAAGATTTCTATTTTAAAATTTTAACTCAAGCCCTAAAATCTCAAGAGCTTCTGGTATCTATCATTTCACACTAAGCAGAAGAGCAGAAGAAACAAAAATAAATCCAAGAGATACGAGAAAAATGCACATACCTTAAGAGTGATGGGTGAACATTTTGCAATGGAATTGAAGTAAGAGGAGGATTGGAGATGGTTTCCAGGGGTTAGGGGAGTATGAGAAAGTCGTTTCTTTGTTTTGAGTCAAAATGGACGTTCCTTGTTATTTCCAGTGTTTTAAGGTTTAAAACTCACCTGTTAAATGCGATCGCGTGGATAAACCTACGTTCGCGTAGAATTGATTTTCCAAAAAGACGCGATTGCGTTTCTTTTTCTGCGATCGCATAGGGATAGCAAAATTTTGCTTTTCGCGAACGCAAAGAATGTTATGCGATCACAGAGTGCAACGGTTTTCTGCAGTTTTCATCAGCTATTGCTTTTGGCTGCTCGATCACCCCGACCTACTCAAATCAACTCCAAAAATTTTAAAACTTGGTAGATTAGTCAAAAATAAAATACTAAGCTATTCTAAAAGAGAAAATTTCAAAAATGACCAAAATTTTTGAAAATGATGGGTTGCCTCCCACCAAGCGCCGCATTTAACATCGTGGCATGACGCAAGTCAACTTTACCACTTTTCTCACTACTTGGACGATATGAACTGGGCACCTAACATGGAATCAAGCTTGTGACTACGAGCAACGGGGGTTGGTAAGTATATGATCAAGCCAAACTTTAATTTTTTCATTTTGCGTTTCTTGGCTTTCATGTGAGGAATGTCATTTTGCCTTTTTGAATATGCAAATTGCAAAATATATGGCTCTTGCTTTTCTTCTTTTCACTTCCATATGGATTCGCACGGCTCAATTCCCATATCACCATGCAATTCCAAGGTTGAAAAATGCTTGGAATGCAACCTCAAGCCTTCAAATTGCAAATCTTCCCAAATTTTGACATTTTCTTTTTCCCCCCGAACTAGAGTCAATCTCAACCATATTTTTATTTGCACCGATTGACTCTAATTTCATATTTTTCTTGGCATCACTAACACTCATGGAGTCGGTTGGCAGATGTTCAATACTTGATTCCTCAAAAATGGCCTCCAACATGACCAAGTAAGGATTTTCGGCTTCCACATCTAAGGAAGTTTATTGGCTATCATTCACCTCTGATGCATTTTGGACCTCTAAAGCTTCAAACATTTCTCCCATTTGTAAGTTCAACCTTTCAAGCACCAAATCATTTTAGAGACTATTTTCCAAAAGCTCCTCCAAGGCATTTTGCTCTTTGTTTCCTCCTTCAAGTAGGCATTCTAACATGAGCTTAAACTCTCCATTTTTACCATGTTCAATTTCTTCCATTTCCATATCCCTATAATCTTCATCACAAAAAGTAGAATCATCATAGCGGGGGCTTGGGGAAAGGAAGGACAAATAAGCACAATTATTCCGATGACCGTTTTGACGATCACACTCATCACAAATAATCCACTCATGGGTTTGAGATTGTGCACACAATCCGCCCTCGGGAAAATTTAAAAAATATTTCCACGAGTGTGGTCCTCCACAATAAGGACAAGGGTCATCAAAGTATAAAGAAGCAAGGAAAAACTACTACACAGTTAAATATTCAATACAAAGCAAGGAAATTAAGAAATGAGCATAAATGAGTAAGAAATTTTCAACCAAAAGCTTCAAATCTTCAAGATCCAAGTGTGTGTGCAAGAACCCTAGCTCCAAAACTTGTCTTCTCTAGTCTAGGAACTGAAAAATAAGCCAAAGATCCGTACAAAAGAGCTAGGTCGTGTATTAAATGGTTTGGGGTCAAAATCGTGAAATTCCAGAACTACCCAGATTTCTGCCCAGATTTGTGAATCGCGATTGTGAAAAGAGGCTTGCGATCGCGAAGAGTAGTGATGTAAAGCATTGCGATTGCAGACTACATCACGCGTTCGCGTAGAGCATTTCAGAGCAGTTAGCCATCTTCTTCATCGCGTTCGCAGAACTATTCCTACGTTCGCGATGTATTGTTTCTTCCAGCATCACATTCGCGATTATACCTTCGCGTTTGCGAAGGTTTCCTTCCTCCTTCTTCGCGTTCGCGTACATCACTTCGCATTTTTGCTTCTTTTTGACTCATTTTCGCATGGTTTCTTCACCATCACTCCTAAATCACTTGATACCTGAAATATGCCAATAAGCCTCAATAAATACCCTAATTTCTCAACAAAATCATATAAAAGCCTAAGTATCAAGAGGAGATACGTTGGTAAAATACCAACTTATCATGAACATCCGCCCAATTTGTTGCCTGGAACTCGAGCAAACTTTCTTTGAATTTTTGGAAAGCGTCAGAACTTCTCAGATTCCGATCTTCGGTGAATGCCTCAACCGCCCATTCATCCGGTATGGCCGGGAGCAACATCCTTTCCATCTGGAACCTGGTTACAAACTCCCGCAGCAACTCGCACTCTCCTTGAGCAATCCTGAATATATCGGCCTTTCAGGCCTCTACCTTTTTGGCCGCGGCATGGGCCTTGATGAAATAGTCTGCGAGTATCTCAAAGGAGTCTATTGAATGCTCGGGAAAAAGCGAATACCATGTTAGGGCTCCCTTTGTAAATGTCTCCCCGAATTTCTTCAGCAAAACTGACTCATTCTCGTGCGGAGCTAAATTGTTTCCCTTCACCTCCATTGTATAGCTGGTGATATGTTCCTGAGGATCTGATGTCCCTTTATACTTCGGCACGTCTGGCATTTTAAACCGCTTCAAAATCTATTCTGGTGTTGTGCTTAGTTTGTACAGAAATTGCATGTACTTCTTTGAGTCCAACCTCTTCAGCGATGGTGGTGCGCCCAGAATTTGATCTATTCGAGTGTTTACTTCCCTCATACATCACATGATTTCGATTTTAAAGGGATCACTCTCATTGTTGTGACCGGATCCGCTCCATGTGGCCCCATCGGAGCCGATATTTCCCCTTGGGGTATTGTTGTCGCCCCTCTGCGTAGTTTGGTTTGCGGGAGCACCGGGAAGAAATAGGCCTCGTCCATTTGCATTGTTGGAAATTCCCGACAACGCCTGCTTTAGCTCCGTCATGACCTTATCCTACCGTGTGACATGGCCTATAATTGCCTCATGTTGCACTTGCAAGACCCTGACTGCTTTGACGATGTGCTCTTCTTCAACATCATCAGGAGTCATCTCTCGAACATGTCGCGTATATCGGCCGCCTTGGACAGACGTGGCCTCGTTCCCCTCATTGCGGGTATCACTGATTGATTCCTCGTGCTGAGGTTGATTTTCTTGGACCTCAACGTTGTGTGCATTGTTAACACCATTATCTGCCATTTTTAATGTTTTTTGCTAAGAACAAAGAATCAAACAGGTTAGTAACATATCCGGGGATCAATTCAATTACACGACTATCAATTCCCCATGGTGGGTGCCAAACTGTTTACCCGTAAAATATTACAATTGAATTTATACGTGGTTTATAGACAAATGTATTAATTTGATCCAAAAATAACAGATGAATTAGATAAAAATATAAGACACAACCTTAAAATTGAAATAAATGACAGCTATCTCGGTTCCGGGCATAGAGCATCCGGGAGAAATAGGAAAAACACAAATAAGCAAGAAAGTTAAATATTATTGAAGTTTTGATAGAGTATAGAATATGCTTGTCAGCAAATTCGTATCCCTTACAATGATGAAATAGCTCACTATTTATAGTTACACCTAGGGAATAAGGTCCTAGGATTAAGCTCCTCTTTAATGATAATTATGAGGGCCATTGAAGAATGTGTAACGGTGGGTAATGAATGCCATATTATCAGTAACAGATCATGCATTTAATGCTATGAAATATTCTCCATTGAATGCTACCGGATAGTGGCATTTATTTTGTCTTTATGGGTATCATTCTCTCCGATGACAAGCGAGATCATTGCCTTCGAGTTTAGCTATCTTCTGTCTTCAGTTCCACGTATCGCTTTCTCATTCGATCATTAAATATGAATATATTTTACCCCATACAAAAGTGCCACGGGCATAGAGCTAGGAATATGACTGGTCAATTTTTCTAATTAGAACAATGTTACTGAAAGAGTAAAATGCATTGAAGGATCGACGATAGTTAAAAGTGTATGTGTCTAAAAATATATTACAAGAAATGGAAAGAATAATATTGTAATTATATCATGTAATTATATTCAATTATTTACCCTTTTCCATCGAGAATTGGAGAGTATATTTTGTATTGTGTACCCTTCTCCCAGTTTTCTACTAATCAAGTAATTATTTGACTATACAAATATGCTAAATTTTATATTGTATAATTACGCCCAATTACACTTAAACAAGCTCTTAATTACGCTAATAAGAAATCCATTGAAGAGTATGTTACTAACAAGAGCTATTTCAAAACTTTTAGGGATTATCGGGTGCGAGTAGGGCATGAAGTAAAAAAGGATAAAGTTTTTAGAGATATTTGAACTTATAAAACTAGAGCAACTATTAGCTAGACTGATTCAAATATTAATAACCGCACTAGTTAACTTTTGAGTTTTGACAAGTGGACCTGTTTTTGTTTTGGGGTCTTTCATATACATACTGTAATAAGAATTATTTACCCGTTTTCTCTAGGTTTTGTAGTTTTTAAAAACTAACTTTTTTTCCAATTTGTATACAATCAGGAAATGATGCTCATATACATCATGCATACAACTTGCATATAGTTATGTTATTGTATGTATGTTGTATGTTGTATGTTGTTTGTATGTTATTTGTATGTCTAGTGTATCATTGGACATACGAATACATATCCGACATACAAAATACATACAACTTAGTTATACAACATTCTTCTTATTCTTCTTCTCCTTCTTCTCCTCCTCCTTCTCCTTCTTCTTATTCTTTTCCTTCTTCTCCTTCTTCTCCTCCTCCTTCTTCTTCTTCTCCTCCTTATCCTCCTCCTCCTCCTCCTTCTGCTGCTTCTACTTCTTCTTCTTCTTCTTCTTCTTCTTCTTCTTCTTCTTCTTCTTCTTCTTCTTCTTCTTCTAGTTTCAATATGAAAGACCACCTAAATCTGTTAGATCCAAGTTTAATGATGAAAAATAACATATCTCTATTTGCAGCTACATTCCAGGAGGAAAGGAAAGGACAAGAAAGATTGTCAAAAATATGCGAAGGAAGAAAAGAAAGGAAGGACCGAAATTAGGGGAGTTCAAGATTGCTAAGAATCTGCCTATCATATCAATCAAAAATTTGAAGATCTTCTCATTGAAGGAAGGCTGTAGAATTCAAAATCAAAGGATAAATCAAAGGCTGTTCGTTGAAATAAGGATTCGCTCATAGATGAAAAGTTTTATCAAGACCTCCAGTCAAGACTCAAATCAATGGAAGTTTCACACTTATTCTTGGAAAGAATCATCATTCAATTCATTCCAAGGATCAATTCCTTTGGGATTGCAATCTCTTAAGATCTACGACAATCAAATCAAAGCAAATTTTTCAACGTGTATATACTGTGAAACGACCAAGAGAAGTGACATACATTGCTCGAACCAACCTCTTGCTCTTTGTTCTACTCTAAGCAAGCATTGTAATCTGAGTTTGATTTACTGTGTAACTAGTAAAGAGAAGAAAGGGGGGAAAATATTTGTGAGGCTTTGTATCAAAATACAAAGAGTGAACTTAGAACTAAAAGGAAGTTGGTGTTCGTGATAACATCAACACACTTGTACGAAGTCTTTAAGGAGCATTGAAGAGAGAACCATCTTGTAACCCAAGGGGACTAGAGTAGGATTCACAATGAATTTGAACCAGTATAAAAATATTTTGTGTTATTTAGTTTCTGCACTTTATATTCTATCTTTATCATTTACCTTGTATCTATTTCTAGTCGACTAATCGGTAAACTAGTCAACTGCTTAGTCGTGAAAAGAAAAATACAATAATTCACCCCCTTCTTATGCTTTCAATTGGTATCAGAGCAGGCCTCATATTTTGATTTTACTTAATAGCTAGTGAGAAAATATCATGTCAAATTAAGTAATCATCGGAGTTCTATTTGAAGAAGGGACTTCACAGGCAAGGCCCTCATACTTCAATTGACAACACTTCTCACATTGGAAGGTTCACATGAAAATTTATACAAAAATCTATGATGTCAAAGTTTGGCACATAATCAAAAAGGGAGATTGTCCAATTCCATCAGTAAAGTCTAACAAGAAAACAAATGTACAAACATTCACTGAACCCATCGATTTAGATGAATACTCTGATAAGCAAATGGCAGTAATACAAGTTAATGCCAAGGAACGGAATTTTCTATAAAACGCGATAAGCAGAGAAGAATATGAAAAGATCTCAAGTTATGATGCAGCTAAAGAAATGTGGGATAAGTTGGAAGTCACTTATGAAGGGACAAGCAAAGTAAAGGAAACAAGGATAAATCTGCTAATCCATGACTATGAACTTTTTCAGATGAAAGAAGGTGAATTCATTGAGAAAATGTTTGCTTGATTCAGTAAAATCATTGGAGATCTAAAAGCCTTTGGAAGACCATATTCAAGTGGTGAGCAAGGTCAAAAAATTCTAAGAAGTCTACCTACTACTTGGCAAACAAAAGTAGTAGCACTTGAGTCTCAAGAAAAGAAGAAAACATTTGCTTTCAAAATCTCGATCGAAGGATCTGAAGATGAAAATGACAATGATATTGAGGCTCTAGAAGAGATAGCCATCGTCTCCAAAATAATGAATGGACTAATCAGAAGATACAAGAATACCAAAAAGGGAAGAATGAACTCTAGAAGAACATCAAGACAATACAACGAACAAGAAAAGAATTATGAGAAATGTTATGAATGTGGAAAATATGGTCATATACAAGCCGAAAGATCTCAAAAAAGCCTCTAGAGGATTCAATAAAAATAAATCTTTTGGAAGTTGGAGGGACGAAGACAACACAGAGCATGAAGAAATTGCAAATCTATGTTTCATGACTATATTAGAAAACAATATGAATAAGTTCTCAGGTTGTTGGATAGATGAAGATGTATCTGATGGTGACAACAAGGAAACACAAAAAATTTCTTCATGGCACGTGGTGAATCTAGAGAGGTAAGACCCTATGAATGTTACAGATATAATGAATTACAAGATATTATTGGTCTCACTCTAAAAGAGTCTCAAAAGATTCTAAATAAATTGAAGAGACTGAATAGGGAGAAGAAGGACTGGGAACTTAAACTTGAAGTTTATGAAATCGAAAGAGATGTACTTCAAGAAGAAGTTCAAGAATTGCAATTGCAACTCAATGGCATGCGCAAATCCACGAGTCACAGCTCTGTTAGGTTCAGCCAAGCGACTTGCAAGTCAACTGAAAAAAGACCTGTTGGAAATGGATCTACTAGTACTAACACTACCTGTAGATTAAATGATAAATCCATTCATGTATGTCACTACTGTAATAGAATTGGTTATAAGTATTCCTTTTGTAGATTTCGTAGTTCAAATATTTCAGGATAGATCTGGAAGTCCAAAAACAGTCCTGATATTACTAGAACTAGCCAAAAAGGACCCATAAAAACTTGGGTACCTAAAAGAAGGCAATATTTTTATTTTGCAGGAACACCACAGGAAAAGTCAAAAAGAGAAATGGTATCTACACAGTGCATGTTCCAATCACATAACGGGTGACAAGAATATATTCAAAGAAGTTACAAAAATAAATGGAGGAAATATCATGTTCGGTGGTGATTTGAAAGAAAAAATCATTGGAACCGATACAGTTCCATTCAATAATAATTGTGATATTACATAAGATTATCTTGAGGATGGACTCAACTATAATCCCTAAGCATAAGTCAATTATGCGACTCTAGATATGAAGTCAAATTGAAGAAAACAAGTTGTGCCATCGAAGATAAGAGAGGTAAAATTATTCTGCTAGGAAAAAGGTATGAAAATGTTTATATTCTAGACTGCATTGAAAATTTAGATGGTCACATTTATCTAGCATCCATATCTGACATAAGAAACTTGGTCATGCAAGCATGCACCTAATTGAAAAACTTTCTAGACATGACCTAGTTATTGGCCCTCCTAAGCTCAATTTCTCTAGAAAGCATGTATGTGATGCGTGCCATCTTAGAAAACAAACTAGAAATTCATTCAAACCCAAATTTGTTGTGTCCATAACTAAGCCTCTATAGCTACTACACATGAATTTATTTTGAAATTTTAGAACTGCTAGCATTGGAGGTAAATGATATACTTTTGTCATTGTTGATGATTACACACATTTTACATGGGTAATATTTCTATCTCACAGAATGAAGCCTTGAAGAATTTTAAGATCTTCTACAAAAAAATTGAGTGAGAAAAAGGGTATTGAATCTCAACCATGCAAAGCGATCATGGAGGAGAATTCAAGAGTAGATCATTTGAAGAACGTTGAAATGAACAAGGATACACTCACAATTTCTCAGCCCCTAGATCACCTCAATAGAATGGAGTGGTTGAATGCAAAAATAGAACCCTACAAGATATGGCTAGAACAATGATATTGGAATATTCTCTGCCAAATCACTTTTGGGCAGAGGCAGTCAGCACAATATGTCAGATTCTTAACAGATGTCCCATACGGTGTATTTTGAAGAAGACTCCATATGAACTATGGAAAGGTAAAAGACCAAATATAGGCTACTTTCATCCCTACGGAAGCAAATGCTTTGTCCATAACAATGGTAAAACAAATCTTGGTAAGTTCGATCCAAGAAGCGACAAAGGTATATTTCCTGGCTATTGAAATAACAGTAGATGATTTAGAGTTTATAATAAACGTGCACTGTGTGTAGAGGAATCAGTTCATGTTACCTTTGATGATAATAACTCTATTGCAGAGAAAGGAATCATTGTAGATGATGAAGACATTAACCAAGACGTATCGAAGATGAATGAATCTCAGGAATCAAAACAATCCAATGACCGCAGCAATGAACCTCCAAAGTCGACTAATGAACCTATCATTGACGAGCGCAAAACACACACTTAAATTCTCCTCGCTAATCAAATATAGTATAGTATAATATCGTATTCACTAGGATTGGATTTAAATAGTGTTCTCGTAGTTTCTAACTTGACTGCTATCCAAGATGATCAACATTTGAGATGTATAAGATGTCTAATTAAAATTACTAGGAATCTAAAGCTATTGACTAGTGATAATCAAAACAAGGAATAAGTAAAGAAGGTTATCAATGGGAGAAGATATGATTTTGAAAGGATAGGTGCAAGATAATTGTTTGGGATATAACTCTAGATAATTCACTTCTAATATTCAAGTGAGTCTCTCGAATTCACTAAATTATTAGTTCAAACGTTCAGTCTTAACCTCATAAGATGAACCAATTTAAGCACGTGAAGCTATGTAAGAATGCATAATGGATTGGTCTTTATGAATACCTCTTTTGATTATTCTCCTAACTAGGTTTAATCAAAGATTCAACTAGCCTCTTTCGATTACTTAGAAGAATCAATGAACTCAACCAACAATATAATGCAAAGATAACACAAGTTATGCCTCTCTCGATTACATGAACAAGTGAATATAGATGCAACAATTAATTCGTCCAAAAATGATTCAATACATAAAACTAGAGTTATAATCCATAAATAATCATCAATACACGGAATCCATCAAACCCTAAAGAGAACTACTCCATAGATATGGAGGAATTCATCACAAATAAAATTAAAGTATAGGAAAACATAAATTCAATCCAAACTCGGGTCTTAAGTGATGAAGGAATGATGAAATCCTTGTGCTTGTGTTCTCCCAACTCCTCCTTAGCCTCCTTAAGTCTAAAGTATGTCGAAAGTTGAGAAAATAATATTTTCCTATGTATTTATACCAAGTAGGATCGGGCCCAGACGAAATCACCCTTTTTTAGCCGAAATAGGATTTTCACTCTATAAATATTGCACAGGCACGCCGCTTGAGGCGACGCGCCATGCAGGGCATTAGTGGGGAAATCCAGAGAGCTAACAATTTGCAGGCATCAAGATTTTGCACAGCCGCAGCGCCCCACGTGCCGCATCAAGCTACTTTTCTCAGAGTACGACTTCAAACTTGATTTTTGATGTACATACTTGGTCGTCGACCCCCGAACACGATCCCTTTTTAATCCCTTGGGCTTTTACTTAGACTTCAAATCTCCAAATAGCTCGAATATCTCCACAACATCTACATAGCTTGGAATCATTCCTACAAGGCATAAAACACACAATAAGTGCAAAACACTACCAATTAAAGCTCGAACACATATAAAGTGCAATAAATTATAGTGCAATAAATGACTAAAACACGATATTATAGCCTACCATCAACACCCCACACTTAAACCATTTCTCGTCCTCGAGCAATCAAACTACACTTTACATAGACACGACCCCCTTTTTGTTATTTTAACAACTCTCATAACTCATCATACCAAGAATATTTAAAACAGATTAAGTACAATACCATAACATCCTCACCTCAAGATTTGACTCAAAAGCACAACACATTTTTCACAACCCGCTCACTTACTCTAACAAAGAGGTCAACGACATTGCCTTTCCTTCATGAATCAAGTGCCCTCACACAACAATAGAGAGTAGTTCCACACTCAATAAAATTTAAGAACAATTAGGAACTCAAAATAGAAAGAATTCGCTCACTCTCAGAAACAACATTAATGTGCCACAATGGACATACCAAAGGCTTTCCCGTAGTGTAATACTCAACTAATCGAGCTCATTTAGTCAAGGATAAAGTAGGACTTTAATTGGATGTAATATAGGTTGTGGGTTGGGTAGGATACATTTGGATATAAGAGTGACTACACCTCCTTAACCACTTTAATACATACAATTAACAATTCAAAACCCCACACTTATGTCCAACCATAACTCCACCTTCACATCAATATACATTAACTCCCTACTTATTTAAGCACCAATGCTGTCATGACCCAAAACCCACTATAGCCCGTGATGGTACCCAACGTCATCGTTAAGCAAGTCAACGGTGAACTATCATATTAATTTTTCATTTTATTACTTTCGAAATCATAAATTTTATTAAGGAAGAAAATCTACACTTTTAAATCCAAGGGAATGTACATAAGTAGTGGTTTATAAAAGAAATGAAAGGTGATAATGATATATAAATCCGTAAGCAACAACTAGCATATCCCAAAACCCGGTATTACAAGTTCATGAGCATTTACTAAGGAATACAATAATAATACAATATCTATCTGAAATGTAAATATGACAGGATAAAGTAAATAGTACGATGAGGACTCTATGGGCTGTGAAGCGTAGCCTGGAATGCAGCTCACCATAAAGTCTCCTCAGCAGTTGCGCCTACGCGCCAAGATGACTACCAGATGAACATGTCAAATCCTGCACATTTAGTGCAAAAGTGCAGCATGAGTACGTAAATCAACGCGTACCCTGTAAGTATCTAGACTAATCCCAGAGAAGTAGTGACGAGGGGTCAACATCAACACTTACTAGAGGTCCAACAAAGCAATATAATAAATTATAAGCAGATGTGAAGTACACAACAATAATGGGGAAAATCTGTAAGTTACCTAATCTTCCAAATATTTCTATTAAAGTATGAATTTCTCAGTCTTGTATTCTACCTCATCAGCTCAGATGTATCAAGTACCAGTAACAAATGGATAATAAGTACCATTTAAAATGCTGGGCATCAGTGGAAAGATAATCTCATGAATGTTCGGACTACCAGCGATATAACATACGATTATGCCGAGGTCGTTCGGACCGATCCAGAATAATATGTACACGGCCGAGGGTCGAGCGGCACGAGCCATAGATGTATCTATTATACTGCTGAGGCATTCGGCCCGCTCCATAAGAAAGGAAGAAAATTACCAAATTACGAGACACATGCTTACAATACAGTATATGAGCATAAAGTGAATATAACCTTTACCGTTTCTCAAATAACTTGCCAACAACTCAAGGTGATAAGGCTCGGCCTAATATATACATATATTTCCAAATTAATTTCAATTATAAATTTAAGCCAGCAGAATGAGTTCAAATAATTCAAATATTACATGATAAAATACTAAGTCTACCCGGACATAAACATGCTTTAGCCACGTACGGACTCTTGTCACCTCGTGCGTACGTAGCGCCCACAACTAGTAGCACATAACAATTACATCACCTAGGGGATAGTTACCCTCTCACAAGGTTAGGCAAGACACTTACCTCACTCCGAAGTTCCAATAACCAGCTCCCATGCCTCTCTAACTCTTCCATTCAAAGCCAAACGATCCGAAACTAGTCAAACAATGTGAAAATCAATCAAACTATACTCCAATGCTTATAATTAATCAATTTATAACAATTCCTAACTCCGCTCGAAAAGTCAATAAAGTCAACCCTGGGGCCCACGTGCCTGGATTCCAAATTATTTTGAAGACAAACTTTACCCATAATACCACAAACTCAAATATATAATTTATTCCTAATTCCATGTCCAATTTCGTGGTAAAAACCCAAAAATACCAATTTCTAGGTTTCTTTCAAAATCTCACAATTTCTACTAATTTCCATGTTTAAATCCTCGTAGAATCCATGTAGTTAGCTAACAATATGCGGGAATTACCTACCTTGCAATAGATCATGAAAATCTCCCCTTGAAGCTCTCCAAAAATTGCCCCAACTAAGTGAAAATGAAAGAAAATGGGCCAAATCCCGTATAAATTGCCTTCGACTATTACCGACTAGCAAGGCTTGGCCCAACATTTGATTTATTTGAAAACTACCAAGGTGGCATTCATTCAATCAAATCTTTTATGCCCAAGTTTGCCCAGACCCGTTCTTCTTCGTGATCACGGGAGCATCTTCGTGATCGCGAAGACTTAAAGTCACTGCTTGCAAAATTCCTCTTCGCGTTCGCGTCACCTACGCCGTGTTCGCGATGCCTCCAGGTCCTAATGCTTCGTGTTCGCGGTCACACAACCACGTTCGCAAAGGCTTAACACCTCCAGGCTCCCAGCTCCCCTTCTTCCTTCGCGTTCGCGACTTCCACATCGTGTTCGTGTAGGCTGCCTTAGGTTCTCTTCCGCGTTCGCGACCCCTGTGTTGCGTTCGGGAAGAACACAAATCCAGCAGCCCAAAATCCTTTTTCGCGAACGCGTGACACCCTTCGCGTTCGCGAAGAACAAAATCAGACACCAGCACCAGCAGCTACAAATCACACAAACTTGGTCTGAATCCATCCCGAAACACACACCGAGGCCTCCGGGACCCCGTCCAATCACACCAACCAGTCCCAAAACATGATTCAGACCTGCTCGAGGCCTCAAATCACACCAAACAACATCGAAACTATGAATCAACGATCAAAATCTTTCTTTAAACTTTCAAACATTCAAACTTCGACAACACGTTCGATTCATACCTAAACGGCCCGGATTGATGCCAAACTTTACGCACAAGTTACAAATCACGATACGAATCTATTCCAAGGCTTGGAACACCAAATGGACATCGATAACATCAGAATCCACTTCAAACCAACCTTATGATATTTTAAAACCTTCAAAATGCCATTTTTTCATAATAAGCATTGAAATGCTCCCGGGCCACCCGATACTCTACCCGAACATACGCCCAAGTCTGAAATCATCATACGAACCTATTGGAACCTTGAAACCCCGATTCTGACGTCGTTTACTCAAAAGTAAAACCTTAGTCAATTCTTCCAACTTAAAGCTTCCGAAAGTAGAATTTTCTTTCCAAATCAACTCCAAACTTCCCGAAATCAATTCCGACCACATGTACAAGTTAGAATACATGAAGTGAAACTACTCAAGGCCTCAAACCGCCGAATGACATGCTAGCGCTCAAAACGACCGGTCGGGTCGTTACATTCTCCCTCACTTAAACATACGTTCATCCTCGAACATGCCAAGGACTGCTCTGGAGCTGTCCCGAAATCACTGTTCAATACCTTGTGCACATACCTGTGCCATCACAACCCAGTTGAGCACATTAGCTTGAGCCAGACTAAAGATTCTCCCTTTTTATTTAGTCAATAAGCCTTAGAACCAAATTCCAACCTCCGAATTCCTCAACCAGACCTGATTCTAACATACAAACACCATTTCAATCTCCCCACGTTGAAACCACACATGATTATGCACCCATGCTGACATCACTCATTTGCTCAAGGCAACCTCTCCCAAGCACAACAACTGCAATTTCACTGACCCGACGCCCGTAGTATACCTCATAACACATATAAGCCCTGTTTCAATCCTCACAATACTGCCATGATGGAAGAGATGTGTAGAAACTCATAACCACCTGCCGAATCAACAAATCATGGAGTCTCTCTGAACTTAATAACAATATTTTCTCTCTAATTTACCTTATAGAAATCTGATCGCACTAATTTTAGGCCCAATAATCTCGTCTCACCCAATACAGGCTGCTCGGGCAATAAGCCACCTCAAACACCGTCTAAAATCTTATATGACGCCATCAATGTGCCAATAAGCTACGACCCGAATATGACTCATAATGAAAAATAAACTTTGGCAAGGAACTACCCATCCCACATAACGAATGAAATGGTCATCTCAGAGATGAGAAACAAGGTACACAAATAAGTATAAGGAACCGTACTTAAAATCTCACTGTTGCAGCGTGCAAACCGATCCAACTATGACACTGTTGCGGCATGCAACCCGATCCAAACATGATACTGTTATGGCCTGTAACCCGATCCACACAACATATTCGTGGTGGCGTACCACACAATCCATCAATATACCTGTGGCAGCGTGCCACCCGACCCACACAACAGTCAATAAGGAAACACTCATCTAGCTGTAATGATTATACTTACGAATGCTCAAATATCGACCACAAGCACGCCAAATGCATAATACAAGCCCTGGAGAGACTGATAGCTCCATACGCTACAAAAACCCAAGTACGACTAAGGTGCGATAATTGACCTGTATCTCGAGAGCCACCCTTCTCATATAACACCACACCTACATGAGATCACAACATATGTGCGAATAATCAAGCCGTCTCACAACCCACCTGGCACAATAGAGTATTACATGGAATAACTGATGACGAGAATAACATCCAATGCCCGAAGACTCCTCCGTAAGCAATGCTATGACGAACGAACGCATTTGACTTGATGTAAAGTAAACATTCACATTAGACCCACCAACGGACCCTAAGCCAAGTCCGATCATGCTATACTGAGCCCATAACTTTTCAAGGATCCACAATGGCCCTATTCATGACATACATAAACAGTCGTCCCAATCCGGAACAATCTCCCACAGTTCACAACCAAAGGAATGGAGCGTCTTCCAGGCATAAAATCTCACATTAATGATAGTACCCAAAAATCTCCATACTTGGTTTCAATTCTTGACAATTAAGTAACTAACATGTAACACTTATACAAATATCCCCATGGGACATGCTCCCATGACCTTCCGTATCAGGTATCCAAGTCTGCACATCCATACCACCAACCGTACTAATTATGTAAAGCAAATCAAGAATTCGTAAATCAATACATAAAGCCTCTTACACAGGACACCGTTCTCAGGTGATACTAAAGAAAATGTCATTGTAACACCCCGGAAAATTTTAAAGTATTTCAGTGTAAAGCCCCGTAAATTTCGCAAGTGAATTCAAGGTTTCGTGGTGCCGGAGTAGGCTTACGTGTTTGAGGATGGTTCGGACTTTTTGGGTTGAACAATGCAACGAAAAGTAAAGGAAAATGTTTAGCAAAAAAATGTATTTCTGCGGTCCATTATGCGACCGCAGAACCACTCTGCGGGCCGCATAATGGCCGCAGAAATGAGTAGGAGAAGGGCCAGTCTGAGGGAAATTATGCGGTTGACTATGCGACCGCATAACTGTTATGCGGACCGCATAGTGACCGCATACACAGACAAATTTTTGATCGTTTTGGTTGTAATTATGCGACCGATATGCGGTCGCATATGCGACCGCAGAACCTGTTCCGGAGCTCCATTTTTGGGTTCTTACAACCCGACCCTACTTCGTTAAATACACACAAAGGGTCATTTTTGAGCAAAAATTCTGATGTTTTAGAGAGAAGGGAGAGTGTTTTAGAGAGAGAGAAAATCCTAGGCTAATTATTCATCAAGTCTTGCTCAAATCTTGGAAGATTAACAAGGAAAACCCACAAGTTCTTCATCTAAGAGGTAAGGTTCTATACCCTAGTTTTCAATTTCGAATTTGGGTAGAAGATAATTGATTAGGAGTATGATTCATGGTTATGAGATTATTATTTATACATGCATGTACCAATAAGAATTGTGGGAAGATTGTTGAGCTGAAATAAGTAAGGATTGGGTTGTGGAGTAAAGGAAATCTTGTAGAAGAAACTTGTGGTTAAATTTGCACACCTAATGTCTGATAAAATGCTCAAATGAGCTGAGACCATGAATATCTTCCTAATTATGATTTAATTTTGTTATGTCTCAAAATAGATCGGGATTGCTAAGAATTCCCTATCATTCTCGAGTTAAGGAAGCTCGATTGAGGTATGTTGGCTAAAATTTCTCTCTTGGAATTGAATTCCATAATGTTTCCGTAAGTTTCAAAGTATGGGTTGCATATTAAAAGGTTATGGCTTTGAGTCGTGTTTCAATGAAAGATAGTATGCCAAATTGTGTGAGAAAATCTCAATATTCTTAAGACTTTTAATTGCTCATATGTGTACCTAAAGTCTTGATTTGAAAATATCTTATTGTTGATAATCTATAAAGATGGTTGGAAGTGAAATAAGTTAATTGGGGATATAGAATGTGGCCAACGTGCCAAGAATTTAAGTTATGATTGTATCTAGTAGTGCAAATGATTTGAGAAGATGTGATAAAGAATATGAAATGAGCCTCGACTCAATTGTTTAAAAATGACTTCGAAGATAGAATTACCTAAAAGCTTTTGTACTGAATTCATGCCCATTAGTGGTTGCTTTAACTAATGCTTTGCTTTATAAATATATCTAGTGTGATTCGAGTTCTATATACTCATATGTTGATTGGTACATTGTCATTGCTAGGGAAGAGCATTGTAAGAATAAATGGTGTATTTATTGTTTATGATTTTTATGTGTGTTTCTATTGTTGGATGGTATGCCTCATTCTTTGGGAAGAAACCATTTGTGTTTGAAGTTTCCATTTCAAATGGATTTGAAGTATATGATTTCTGAAATATCCTATATGTTGATACTTGATAGTGATCTTTGAAATTGAAAGAGGTGAAAGTGTGAAATATGAAATACGGCCATCGTGCCAAGAATAAAGAATCTCGTGAATGGCCTAATGAGCCAAGGAAATATTGTCGTTGTGAATGACTGGGAATACTAATGAGAATTTATCCAATGTGAAAGGTGTTAAGGTGAGTACAATTATATTTATTATATTTCTGTTTGCAAATCAAATCAAAAATATTTTTGGGAGCATCATTAGCAAAACCGAGGAAGGGTGGGTCATAAGGCCCACACCTGAAACTACATGTGCCGGTGTGGGGGTGAATTGTGATTATTCCCCTTTGGGATGAAATTGGAACCTTTGGTAAATTGTGATATTATTCCCCTTAATTGGGATGAAACTGGAACCTTTGTGGATTGGAAAAGTCAACCCGCACGGCATATGTGGGAAGGCGACCCAGCTGATCGGGTGGAGATCAGACACCATATTGCACATATGGTGGTACTACTCTTGGTAACAACTTTCTTTCGCATCACATGTCAAACCACATTATTTGTGGGGAGATGGCCTAGCCGATCGGGCATGATCGGACTCCGTGCTAACAAAGACGGTAGTATATCGGTGCTAATGATCTCCCAACCAAAATTGTATATGAAGTTCATATTTCGAAAATTATTATGTTTTAGCTGAACATTTGGATATTGTTGATTATGACTTGTTGTTTCTATGTGTTGCCTTTTCTTATGTGGACATTCTATTTCGAAAGAGGACTTTTAGCTATGCATACTAGTGCTATTCGACAGTACTAACGTACCTTTTGCCGGAATGCTGCATCTTTAATGGATGCAGGTGGTTCAACAGCAGGCGGCATTGATCAGTGATAGCAGTGCACTGTTTTCAGCTGATTTGGTGAGCCCCACTTCATTTCGGGGTCATGTATCTTTTGTTCTCATATACTATGTTTTGAGGTGTAGTCGAGGCCTTGTTGCTGGCATTTCCATATTACTCTTCTATTGTATTTAGAGGCTCCGTAGACAGGCTGTGGGTTGTGGTTGAAGTTGGGAATTGAACCAGAAATGTTGGTATTTGGAAATCATGTTTTTCCTTAATTCTATAAACTCGTAATCTTTTGGAAATTATGAATGAAGCTGCTAATGAGAATGAAAGAGGAAGTTGTTAATAAAATCTTTTCCTTGAATGATTAATGGAGTACATCTACTCTTTATTCATGGATGAGTTTGGGTAGAAGGAAATCTAATAGGCTTGCTTGGCCGGGTTCTCTCGGTTGAGCGCCGGTCGCGCTCCCCGAGTCTGGGCCGTGACAGCCATCTTACTCTAAACATCTGAATTCTTCCCTGCTCATCCGAGCTCGTCATATTCTTATCAACACCGAGCCGCAACCTTGATCCTCAACTTCCAATTCCCATGCCGTTCACTGCACCTATCATGCCACAACACAAGAGTGCAAGAATTCATCATAACCCCTGTACTACTAGTAGACTAAACACTTCATTGACTAGAACCCTTTCACTTAACTCATTTCAGAAGAACCATTGCAACACACATCTAAATTCCCATAACCGCAGAAAATACAAACCTCAAGTTGTGGTCTAAACCGCCACAATTCTTCCGGAATCCATTTACACATAACAAGGCCATTGAAATCAAATACCTCTCAAATCAATCAAATTATGGTGGCTGTCAAGCCCGCACATACAACCACAAACCACCTGCATGACTTAACACGCCGAAGGAACTGATCATTGCCACAATTATGCTGATTCAAACCATTACCAACCGACCCAACTTCTTCTAATTTACTCTTGACTTGCCTTAGAAATAATAATAGCTCCATTCAAAAACATAACAAACTCAATCATCACTCATTCCGAGTGACCCAAATCACGAGACCACATCGTCTCAATACCCATGAACCATCTCATACCCTCCTCACGCGCACAATAACATCTCTAATAGGTACACCCATTCTGAAAGACCTTCCTCGAATACGAAACTGTTTTCTCCCATTTCTCCAGCACTGCCCCCCCAGACCCGATGATAACATAGAAAATTACCCAAGTATTCTTCACACTTTACTGCAAAATCCCGGTCTTCAGCCATGCAACGAACCCAAAATCCTTAGACATCGCGCTTACATCCTTGAACCCATTAGAACCACTATTAAGAGTCACCCACTGTGACCTGGTCTAGAATATAATCAAGCTACATTAGTCTGTTAGCACATGAACACTCCTAAAGAAGCAACTGGATTAATCTTTTCCTTGTACATCACATTCACAAGAAGCATAAACTCTAAGTCTTCCCAAAACCTGCACCTGAGTCGATAAGGCGAAATATTGCACACATTCATCAAGTTCTTTGCTTGATTTACCGCTGATATTTTATTTTCTTAGTCATAATTAATCCACTAATGCACCGATAATCAGAAACCGCACAAGCATACTACCACGCGATCCAACCGTAGACGGTAGGCTCTACCACTTAGCTTTAAGCTACCATCACATGATGTAGAACCCAAAAATATTCCTCCTTCTCAATCACTATGATCTCGCACCGTTAACATGCTAAATTCCTCATAATCTCTTGTTAAACTTTTCATGAACATTCCGAATTGTCAGTCACAATCTCTCGTTCGACCTCCTTCTGGGTAGTAAGTAGAACTCTTCATAGAAACTTCATCAAAAGTCGTGCTACCGCTAACATGCTCACAGGAGATAGCCCACCTGTGGAATTCCTTATCGATGTCTTCCAACGACGCTGCACTAGGTACGACTACCACAAAATCAGTAAACTCTCCTAAGCCCATGCTCGTCTATCGACTGTACAATTCTGTTCATTCCCCATTGACATCAACTGAAAGTCCGAAAATACATTCCAAACTCGAAGTCACGTCGTATCCCATAACAATAATCAAGATCTTACACCCCTAAACACTCCAAGCAAATTTCTTTCTGTCATACTCAACCTTCCTCAGCACAGTAGCCACCATTGCAAATAAAATCCGTAGACCTAGTCACTGTCCACCAAGATTCCCAAATCGCTCTAATCTTTTCTCAAGGCATGTGGCTCTTCTACCGCAGAATTCATATGTTAATCTGCCACCCCCACTTCTGTTAAACCATCTCCTTAAGCAACTTCTCTACTATTAATAATTGACCTGCTAGCGATTCAATGACCGCGAGACACCTCCAACCATGTCCTTCTTAATTCTTCGCTGCCCAAAATACCGCATCAAATCATAATCCATCTTTGTAGCACCCGAACGGGCAAATTGGAACAAACTCTGAGACTCCATAAATATCATCTCTCTCGATCCATCAACATTAGAAACACCGATTCGACTCTGAAGCCGCCTTGCACCACTATATCTGATAATCGATGCTCAGGTACCATTCCACAACACCCTGCCTCGAAGGCAAATCAAAGAAGACCATAACATCGATGAACCTTAATGCACTTAAACAAGGACGACGACACCACCTCACAAATAATAACTCCACCACGCTCGAAAATATCAAGTCTCGTTACTCCATCAACCAAATCCTGAACATACATAGTCCGAATGCCTTTCCTCCGCTGGAATTAAATGTCGAACCTCTAAACCATGAACCGAGAAGTCCTCCCTTCGCGTCATTCACTGTCGCGACCCATAAATGAGCAATCTACCCTTCACAAAAACACCGCATGATAACAATGCACGAACATCATAACAATCTGCGCACAACCTCAAAACCATAGGCAATATTGATACAGGGCTCAAAAAATAAAACTCCCTCGTCCACGAGACGACGATAATTACTCGCTCGAATACGCAGAGAGAAACATCCTGCACCACTCCTGCAGTACCACTATAACTCCTCGATGCCCAATTAATAACAAGCGGTCCACGTCGCATAAGATAGAGTAGGAAGGAAATACGGGCATAAATTTAAATAGAATCAAATCGCACGATAAGGAATCAAGAAGGGAAGTGCTCCTAACAGCCCTATAGCCTCTCAAAGATAAGTACAGACTTCTCCATACCAATCCGCTAGACTCTACTAGACTAACTAATGACGCGTGATACCCAAGTGAACCTAGAGCTCTGATACCAAGATGTCACGATTCAAAACCCACTATAGGCCGTGATGGCGCCCAACGTTGCTGTTAGGCAAGCCAACGGTGAACTATCACATAAATTGTTCATTTTATTACTTTCGAACTCATAAATATTATTAAGGAAGCAAATTTAAACTTTTAAATCCACGGGAACGTACATAAGTAGTATTTTATAAAAGAAATAAAAGGCGATAATGATATATAAATCCATAAGCAACAACTAGTATATCCCAAAACCCGGTGTTACAAGTGCATGAGCATTTACTAAGGAATACAATAATAATACAACATCTGTCCAGAATATAAATATGACAGGATAAAGTAAATAGTACGATGAGGACTCTGTGGGTTGCGAAGCGTAGCCTGGAATGCAACTCACTATAAAGTCTTCTCAGCAGTTGCGCCTACGCGCCAAGATGACCACCAGATGAACATGTCGAATCCTGCACATTTAGTGCAGAAGTGCAGCATGAGTAAGTAAATCGACGTGTACCCACTAAGTATCTAGCCTAACCCCGGAGAAGTAGTGATGAGGGGTCGACATCGAAACTTACTAGAAGTCCAACAAAGCAATATAATAAATCATAAGTAGATGTGAAGCACACAACAATAATGGGGAAAATCTGTAAGTTACCTAATCTTCCAAATATTTCTTTTCAAGTATGAATTTCTCAGTCTTGTATTCTACCTCATCAGAGCAGATATATCAAGTACCAGTAACAAACGGATAAGAAGTACCATATAAATTGTCGGGCTTCAGTGGAAAGATAATCTCATGAATGTTCGGACTACCAACGATATAATGCATGATTATGCGGAGATCGTTCGGCCTGATCCAGAATAATGTGTATACTACCGAGGGTCGAGCGGCACAAACCATAGATGCATCTATTATACTGCCGAGGCGTTCGGCCCGCACCACAAGAAAGGAAGGAAATTACCGAATTACGAGACACATACTTACAATACAGTACATAAGCACAACATGGATATAACCTTTACCGTTTCTCAAATAACTTGCCAACAACTCAAGGTGATGAGGCTCGGACTAGTATATACATATATTTCCAAATCAATTTCAATTATAAATTCAATTAATTAAGCCGGCAGAATGAGTTCAAATAATTCAAATATTATATGATAAAATCCTAAGTCTACCCGGACATAAACATGCTTTAGCCACGTACGGACTCTTGTTACCTCATGCGTACGTAGCGCCCACAACTAGTAGCACATAACAATTACAGCACTTAGGGGGTAGTTTTCCCCTCACAAGGTTAGACAGGAGACTTACCTCGCACCGATGTTCTAATAATTGGCTCTCATGCCTCTCTAACTCTTCCATTCAAAGCGAAACGATTTAAAACTAGTCAAAAAAATGTGCAAATCAATGAGAATATACTCCAATGTTTATAATTATTCAATTTATAAGAATTCTCAACTCTGCTCGAAAAGTCAATAAAGTCAACCCACGAGCCCACGTGCCCGAATTGCGAACCATTTTGAAGATAAACTTTATCCATAACACCACGAACTCAAATATATGATTTATTCCTAATTCCATGTCCAATTTTGTGGTAAAAACCCCCAAAATACCAATTTCTAGGTTTCTTTCAAAATCTCACAATTTCTACTAATTTCCATGTTTAAATCCTTGTAGAATCCTAGTTAGCTAAGAATACGCAGGATTTACTTACCTTCCAATAGATGATGAAAATCTCCCCTTGAAGCTCTCCAAACATTGCCCCAACCAAGTGAAAATGAAAAAAAATGGGCCAAATCCCGTATAAAACCAAGTATGCCCAGACCCATTCTTCTTCGCGATCGCGGGAGCAACTTCGCGATCGCGAAGGCTTAAAGTCACTGCTTCCAAAATTCCTCTTCGCGTTCGCGTCACCTAGCTGCGTTCGCGATGCCTCCATGTCCTGATGCTTCGCCTTCGCGGTCACACAACCGTGTTCGTGAAGGCTTAACACCTCCAGGCTCCCAGCCCCCTTTCTTCCTTCGCATTTACGACCTCCATGTTGCATTCGCGTAGGCTGCCCCAGGTTCTCTTCCGTGTTCATGACCCCTGTGTCATGTTCGTGAAGAACAGAAATCCAGCACTCCCTAAATCCTTCTTAGCGAACGCATGAAACCCTTTGCGTTCGCGAAGAACAAAACCAGACACCAGCACTAGTAGCTGCAAATCACACAAACTTGGTCCGAAACCATCCCGAAACACACCCGAGGCACCCAGGACCCTATCCAATCACACCAACCAGTCCCAAAACATGACACGGACCTTCTCGATGCCTCAAATCACACCAAACAACATCGAAACTACGAATCGACGATTGAAACCTTTCCTTAAACTTTCAAATATTCAAACTTCGACAACGCGTCCGGATTGACGCAAAACTTTACACACAAGTCACAAATCACGATACGAACCTATTCCAAGGCTCAAAACCCCAAACGGACATCGATAACATCAGAATCCACTTCAAACCAAACTTATGAAATTCTAGAACCTTCAAAATGCCAAACTTTCACAATTAGCACCGAAATGCTCCCGAGAAACCCGATACTCAATCCGAACATACGCCCAAGTATGAAGTTATCATACGATCCAATTGGAACCTTCAAATCCCGATTCCGAGGCCGTTTACTCAAAAGTCAAACCTTAGTCAATTCTTCCAACTTAAAGCTTCCAAAATTAGAATTTGCTTTCCAAATCAACTCTGAACTTCCCGAAATTGAATTCCGACCACATGTACAAGTCGTAATACATGAAGTGAAACTACTCAAGGCCTCAAACCGCTGAACGACATGCTAGAGATCAAAATGACCGGTCGGGTCGTTACAAATACATCAAGAGTCACCACTATCAAGGAATATATTTTCACAATGATACACTTCTTTTTTTCTTTCTTTTTCAATTCAAGTAGCTCTTACTTTTGCAAAATAATGCACCTTTCTCCTTAGTTCAATAGTTCCACTCAAAAGCCAAACCAACCACCCCACACTTCAACTTTTACAAAGTTCATGACAAATTCAAGTGCTCACGAGAGGTAAACGGTTCAAGTAGATGGTCAATTCAAACAAATAAGTAGGGCTTGTAATGTGGTTACCAAAGAAACAGGATTATATTCTCAAAAGGGATAACTACGATACATAACAATTAGGTGGGTAATAGCATATATCTCGTTCAACAAAGAAATGCCTATATCACTTCCAAGACTGAATAATTACTATTTTACTTTGCAAACACACGGGGCAAGTTCTAGACATCAAATTCAATGCAAAGAATACACAAACCTCACACACACATGTCACATAACTCACTCAGGATTGGACTACCAAGACACTCTAGTCAAAGCAGATAAGCAAAGTTAAGTATATATAATTTAAGGTACTTATACAAGAGTCAAAAACTGAGCCTAAGCATTACAAATAAAGTACTTACTATTCCCAAGGCATAATAAAGTTAAGAGATATTGCCTTCCATTCAAATCACAGCACATGGTTTCCTACTCCTAAAAACAATAAAAACTAACTACACCCGATTCACACAAAACCCTTGGAAAAGAACCGCGGCACAAAGAAAACCGAAGGGGAGATTTTTACACTACCTATAAACGAAAATCGTTTTGTCTTTTTTTCCTTTCGACCTAATCCCTCAAGAACCCTGTCGATGATATCCACCATCGGGAAAAAACAAAAATTTTAATGTTTTTTATTCAAAATTGTTTTTCTATCTCCCCACGATGTGGGATATGACTGGGTATGTTGTTGTTGTAAATTTGTTTTCTAACTGTACTATCAACAACTAACAAAAAGAAAACTAATATGCATACATACAAAGGAAACTTTAAGTTATGGTATGTCCCCCATGACACAATTAAAAAGAATAAGGTAAAGGAAACTTTCCTGAATATCTAGTCGGGGTCTGAGTCGAAGTCGGGCTCCATTCCTCGCGCCCGAACTAATGCACACATCCATGCAAACAACCTCTTCTCTTCCTTTTTGGGGTACATCCCACACTTATCTTTCTCACTCACCGTAGCCTTCTCTTTCGAGCCCTTTACTTAACACTCAACACTTGCAACTGGTTTTCCTTTATGCACTCCCTGCTCTACATCCATCTTGAAAGTCATAGTCTCTCACCCACTCTAAGCATGAGTTTTCTCTCATGTATATCTAATATTGCTCTGCCCGTCGCTAATAATGGTCTTCCTAGGATGAGGGGGACCTCCTTGTTTTCCTCCATATTCACCACTATAAAATCCATAGGAAATACGAACATATCCACCCAAACTAACACATCTTCCACTATCCCCTCGGGAATTAAAGTCGTTTGGTCTGCCAGCTGCAACGATATTGGTGCAGATCTTATCTCTCCAATCCCCTTCTCCAGTTTCCTGTAAATAGATAGAGGCATTAAATTAATTGACGCACCACAATCACATAAATATTTATCAAAATTAATAGTCAGGGAGTTTATTTTACAATTTCACACTGCAATGCTCTATGAGCTTGACCACTGAGGTCTCCTCTACTTTTCTCTTATTCGTACAGATCTCTTTCAAGAATTTAGCGTAAGAAAGCATTTGTGAGAGCACTTCTGTGAATGGTAAGTTTACATGAACCTACTTCAGCACATCCAGAAATCTCTCAAACTGCTTGTCCAGCTTTTCTCTACATAGCTTTTGAGGGAAAGGTAGCGCAGACATATGGTTGCTCTTCTCATGTTCCTCCCTTCTCGGTTTTTCTTCCTTCTTCTTTTTCTTAGCTTTCATTGGGCCTTTCTTCTTCTTATCATCATTACTTTTAAGTTGTTCCCCACTTTATTTTTCAAGTTTCACACCTTTTTGGATCGGTGTGGGTTCTTTTAACACTTGCCCACTTCTCAAAGTTACAGCATTCACTGTTTCTTTGGAATTTCTTTCAGTATCAGCAGGGAGAGTGCCTGGAACCCTCTCAGATAATATTGTTGCAATCTGTCCCACTTGCTTCTCTAAATTTCGAATTGTTTCCCATTGTATATAAAATCTTTCATCAGTTTTCATAATGAAAGCCTTCATGAGATCTTCTACACCAAACCAAACGGGTTGTTGAGGCTGAAACTGCTGCCTCGATTGATTTATATAACCAGGAGCTCATTGTCCCTTAAATCTGGGGTTGTTTTGTTGCCATGCATTAGCGGTACCACCATGTGAACTCCATGAAAAACCGGGGTGGTTCAGACGCATTGCATTAAAATTATAATTTTCCACAGCATTCACTTCCTCAGTTGAGGCTTGACACTCGTGATTAGGGTATCCTCCTCTACATATATCATAGATTGCATGAGGCTCACTTTTGATCATGGCTAAGGTCATCTTCAGTAGTTCTTTAGCCATAACATCAAGTTGTGCCTGCACAGATGTATTAGCATCAACTTGGTGAACACCAGTTCGATCTTCTTCTTTCAGCACTCTCTGAGGGCCAATGATTAGCATCTTCATATAGCTTATCAAGAATTGTAACTATCTCCTCTAGAGGATTCTTCATCAAAGGGCCTACGGCTGCATTGCTCAATGTTCTACGCGAGGCCAGTGTCAATCCATCCCAAAAGTCCTGGAGTTGCATCCAGAGATAAATTCCACTATGTTGACACTTTCTAACAATCTCCTTAAACCTCTCCCATGCTTCAAAAACAGTTTCAGTCTCTATCAGGCAAAAGTTATGGATTCCTCTTCTAAACTTGCCCGTTTTAGCTAAGAAGAAATATTTATCAAGGAATTTTCTGCTCTTCCCTTCCCATGTTCTGATCGATCCGGTGGGCAAGCTTCTAAGCCACTGCTTTGCATCATCTTTAAGTGAAAATGGGAATGCCCATAAGTACACTGCTTCTTGTAACACCCCATTATATTGAAAGGTGTTCATAATTATCTCGAAGTCCATTAGATGTATGTTTGGATCTTCGTTCATCTTTCCTCTAAAAACACAGCAATTCTGAATAGTTTGAAGAAACCCTTGCTTCAACTCGAAATTGTTAGCTGCAATTGGAGGTGGTCTAACACTTGATAAGCCTTGATTATAGAGAGGTCTAGCATAATCGCCCAGTGATCTCCTAGGAATGGGAGCTATATTCCCGAACTGGTATGCAGCCAAGGGTTGATTTTGAACGATTCTCTAACCCCTCTCTTCTTCATATATAATCTATGCATCTCTAATATCTACTTCCTCAGCACCCCGTGCAACTTTTTCTCATTGTTGGGCTGCCTCTATTGCATCCAAATCTACATTATCATCACCATTTCCAGCCATAGTTTCTTTGGTTGAGGATTGCCAGAGATTTTCTAATGTCTCAGTGAGATTTCTTTCCTTCCTCAACTATCGCAGTTGTTTTTCTATCTCTGGCTTGTATGGTAGCACTTCTTAACCAGTAATCTGCGCACAATCAAAGAACATCAAACGTAAACAGGAAAATAGAAATAAAAAGAAAGAATTCCTGAATTAGCACTACAAACAATTTCAATCACTATTGATTGCCAATCCTCGGCAACGACGCCAAAATTTTGACAAGCGCAAAATACACCCTTAAAGTCTGCTCGCTAATTAAATATAGTATAGTATAATATCGTATCCATAGGGATTGGATTTAAACAGTGTTTTCGTAGTTTCTAACTTGGTTGCTATCCAAGATGATCAACAGTTGAGATGTATAAGATGTCTAACTAAAATTAATAAGAATCTAAAGTTATTGACTAATGACAATCGAAACAAGGAATAAGCAACGAAGGTTATCAATGGGAGAAGATAGGGTTTTGATAGAATAGTTGCAAGATAATTATCTGGGATCTAACTCTAGATAATTCACTTCTAATGTTCAAGTGAGTCTCTCGAATTCACTCAATTATTAGTTCAAATGTTTCTCTCTCAATTAAGTCTTAACCTCACAAGTTGAACCAATTTAAGCAGGTGAAGATACGCAAGAATGCGTAATGGATTGGTCTTTCTGAAAACCTCTTTCGATTATTCTCTGAACTAGGTTTAATCAAAGATTCAACTAGCCTCCTTCAATTACTTAGAAGAATCAATGAACTCGACCAACAACATAATGCAAATATATCACAAGTTATGCCTCTCTCGATTACATGAACAAGTGAATATAGATGCAATAATTAATTCGTCCAAAAACGATTCAATACATAAAACTAGAATTATAATCCACAAACAATTATCAATACACCAAATCCATCAAACCCTAGAGAGAACTACTCTATAGATACGGAGGAATTCATCACAAATAAAATTAAAGTTTAGGAAAACATAAATTCAATCCAAACTCGGGTCTTGAGTGAGGAGCGATTGATGAAATCCTTGTGTTGTTGTTCTACCAACTTCTCCTTACCCTCATTAGGTCCAAAGTATGTGAAAAGTCCAAAACATAATGTTTTCCCATGTATTTATACCAAGCAGGGTCGGCCCCAGACAAAATCACTCTTTCCTAGCCGAAATAGGATTTTCACTCTGTAATTATTGCACAGGCGCGCCTCATGGGGCGACGCATCATGCGGGGGATTAGTGAGGAAATCTAGAGAGCTAACAATTTGTAGGCAGCAGGATTTTGCACAGCCGCGACGCCCCACGCGCCGCGACAAGGTACTTTTCTAAGAGTACGACTTCAAACTTGACTTTTGATCTCCATACTTGGTCCTTGACCCCCGAACACGATCCCCTTTTAATCCCTTTGGCTTTTACTCAGACTTCAAAGCTCCAAATAGCTCGAATTAGCTCCACAACATCTACATAGCTCGGAATAACTGCTGCAAGGCATAAAACACACTATAAGTATAAAACACTACCAATTAAAGCTCAAACACAAATAAAGTGCAGTGATTTAGAGTGCAATAACCGACTAAAACATGCGATTATAGGCTATCATCAATCACCGATCATGCTGAATCTCAAAAGAAGTTGACCACTCAAGTACCTAAAATGAGACCAAATGAATGGAGGAGTGAACCTGAATATCCGTAGAAGTTCATCATAGGAATTCCAAACGATGGAATGAAAACCAGGGGAGCCCTCAAGAAAAAGGCCAACATCGCACTTATATCTCAAATCGAATCAAAGAAGGTTGATGAAGCCTTAAAGGACTCCATCTGGGTAAAATCCATGCAAGATGAACTTGATCAATTTGGCAAAAATCAAGTATGGAAATTAGTGCCTAAGCCAGCTAATACTGCAATCATTGGAACTGAATGGGTATTCAGATTCAAGTTGAATGAAGATTGAAATGTAGTTAGGAGCAAAGCCAGACTAGTTTCTCAAGGCTACTCACAACAGGAAAGAGTCGACTATGATGAAACATTTGCTCTGGTAGCTCGGTTAGAATCAATTCGTATATTACTTGCATATGCTTCATTTAAAAGTTTCAAACTATTTCAAATGGATGTTAAAAGGGATTTTAAATGATTTTATTGATGAGGAGGTATATGTAAAACAACCTCCTGGTTTTGACAACTCACAATTCCTTTACCATGTGTATAAGTTGACTAAAGCACTCTATGGACTTAATCAAGCCCCTCGATCTTGGAATGAAAGGCTAAGATCTTTTCTAACTGATCATGGATTTACCAGAGGTAAAGTAGATACTACATTATTTATCAAAAGATCCTCCGAAGGTAATCTCATTATTCAAATTTAAGTCGATGATATTATTTTTGGAAGTACTAACTCTGTTTTGTGCAAGGATTTCTCAAATCTCATGCAGAGTGAGTTCGAAATGAGTATGATGGGAGAACTCACATTCTTCCTTGGACTTCAAATTCAGCAATTCGGAAGAGGCACATTTATTTTTCAGACGAAGTACACTAAGGAGTTGATTCAAAAATTCGGCATAGGCAATGCTAAAGCACTTGGAACGCCTATGAGCCCATCAACCACTCCAGATAATGATGAGAAAGTAAAATCAGTGGACGAATCTAAGTATCGTGGAATGGTTAGATCACTACTATACTTAAATACTAGTCGACTAGATATCACGTTCAGTGTGTGTAAATGTTCTAGGTTTCAATCAGCTCCTAAGGACTCACCTTTAATCGTAGTAAAGCGAATACTTCGCTGTCTTATCGAAACTACCTCTCATGGACTATTGTATCCACGTTCTAATAATTTTAAATTTGAATGATTTTCAGATGTTGATCTTGCAGGTGACAAAAAGACAGGAAAAGCACCAGTGGAACATCAAGTGCTGGGAAAAGTATTAATTTCCCGGAATAGCAAGAAACAAGGATCAGTAGCCTTGTCCAAAACCAAGGCAGAGTGCATTTCCATTAGACAATATTGCGCTCAACTACTCTGGATGTCCCATCAATTTGGTGACTATGAATTATCTTTTAAACCTATTCAAATATTTTGTGACAATTCTAGTGGTATATGTCTTTCAAAGAATCCTGTACATCATTATAGAGCTAAGCATATAGACATCAAGCACCATTTTATTAGAGATCATATTCTTAAAGGAGATATAGAATTAATGTTTGTTAGCACTAATGATCAATTAGCAGACATTTTTACAAAATCCTTACTTGAAGATAGATTTTGTGTTTTACGAGACTTGCTTTGCATTATTTCACTTAGTACCCAAAATTAGGACCTATGTGTTACTAATTATTTTTACTGCCACTTTTTATTTATTTCCTCATGTGTGTAAGTATCAATAATGATGCGCCTCCGATTTTCCTTCTTTTCACGCCTCTTTAGGAAGGGAAATCAATCATCACGTCTATTCACTGACACATTTTCCTTTTCTGCACTCAATTGTCAAACTCACTACTTTTTAGTTCCCTCCAACACTTTCACTCTCTCACATCGGTTCTATCGCACTCAAACCCTTCTTCTCCACCCATCAATGGCGAAAAATTCCAAAAACTCTTCTGCCTCCACTCGAAAGATTACTCGCTCCAAATCAAAACCCTCGTCAAAGTCTCTAGCACCAGTCAATTTAGGGTCAGATCACTCAAAAGACTTTGCCTCTTCACAGGCAGAACTTTTCGATGACGCACGTTGTTTGAACGACAAATCCCTAGGAAAAGACCACATAGAAGATAATCTTGAGTCGTTCATGCCAAAGAAACCCAAAACAGACCTCACAAGGTCTCTAGATTCTGACATCAACTTTTGGGACACCCCAAATAGTGACACCTTCATCGCATTCAAGGACAAACCAATAGCCTATGGCATGGTTATTGATCTGGATGACATGGAAAGCCTCAACTACTAGGTAAAGGAACCCTTCAATTTTCAAGTTTGGAAAAACTTTCTCTCTTTACCTCCTCCAAAGGTTTATAAATCCCTAGTTAAAATATTATATGCAAATCTTTGTTCCCAAAACCTGACAAATTAGAGTCTTTAGTTCTTGGTAAGCGTATTGTTCTAGATTGTGCCCTGTTTGATTCAATTTTTCTGTGTAAGTGTTCTGGATTCTTAATTTTGCTCAAAAACACCTGGCCTAAAGACTTTGAAATTTCTCTTGACTAAGCAAAATGATGCATAGCTGAATCACACAACGATTCCCTTCCTAGTCAATTAGGCCCTAGTGATGTAATCTTTGAAACTCGAGTTCTCTCACACATTATGGCAACAACCCTTTTTCCATGTACAAGATCATTCTATAGCTTATCCCAACGGGATACCTTTCTTGTTTATTGCCTCATGACTAAACATAAAGTTAAGTTGTCCTCCTTGGTTATCAACTTCATAATTGAGAGTGCTAGTGATCCCACTAACCTTCCTTACGGTATGGTTATCACCCACCTCCTCGAAGCCCACAAAATATCCCTTTCCAACTATCCCTTTGTTACAGTCACCGGGTCCTACAACTATAGAGCCTTTGCTAGCATTGAATATGTTGTTGTGAAGGGCACTTGGATAAAGAAGCAAGAAGGAGAAGCTAAGGTTACTCAGACTTACTCCAAATCCAAAACATTTATTTCTCATCCTAATGCTTGTGACCCTGATCTTATGGAAAAGTTAAATATTATCGATCACAAGCTGACCATCATCAAGGATCTGCTGGTCTCCACTCAAACAACAATTGGAGATATTCATTACATATCAAAGGAGACAGGTTCTGATGTCTCCAAGAAAAGAGTCAGAATTCTCAGGATAGCAGAGAACGCAGTCAAAGCCTTCAAGGAAATGCATGACATGATCAATGAGATATCAGTCACAGTGAATGCTAGCTTTGATCGTCTCACGGAGGCTATCTGCAACACCCCTACTTATTTTCTATGTCGCTACATTTGTGGGTGGATGGATGTTTAAGACAATACTTTGTTTTGTGTTTTTTTAGACTGGATTTGTCAAGACCCAAAATTCTTGATAGGTCGTGATGGCGCCGGGCACTACTATCAAGCAAGCCAACACCGATAATTAGTAAATTCTCATTTTTAATATTTCTAAAAATCATAAATTTCCTTCAATTAAATAATAAATGATGACCTTCACAGAGTAAATAATAATATTTTTCGCACATTTCAATACTGAATGATTCCATAATCATCTCAGAACCCGGTTTCACAACAGCATGAGCATTTACTAGGGAACAAAATAAAATACAATAACTGTCCGGAATACAAATTTTGACAGAAAAGAAAATACAAATACTCTAAACGAGACTCTGCTGGCTGCGGATCGTCTCACAAGATGCAGCTCACCTAAGTCCCCGTATCAACCGTGGTGCTATGCTCACAAGGCCACTAGCCATACATGTACATGTACAACAAAATGTACAGCGAATGTAGTATGAGTACGAAAATAATGCGAACCCAGTAAGTATCTCATCTAACCTCGAAGAAGTAGTGACGAGAGGTCGACTTCGACACTTACTAGTGGTCCAATAATATCAGGTACAATAAAGAAGTGAATAAATATGAAACCGAGTAAATGTATGAAATAAACATGTATAAAATACGTGGTATAGTTTCCCTCTTTACAATTTTACTCAAGCTCTCAACTAGCAAGTTCCCTCCGTAACCGGAGCATATATATAGAGATAGTGGATCTCATCAAAGAGGTTGTCATAATTAAAATCAGGGAAAAACCTCAGATACACTGGCATGGTGCCAAATATTACGCACGATTCCATGAGGATAATTTATATAGGAAATGCCGAGGCATACGGCCCGATCCAACATAAAAGTAAACTGTGCACTGCCGAGGGTTGAACGGTGCAAACCATAGATACATATGTTAACCTGCCGAGGCGAACATCCTGCTCCCATGAGAGTGTGGTACATAAATCCTGTTGAGGCGAACGACTCGATCCCATAAGAGTAGTAGGAAATACCCCGCTCGCGAATCATACGTGCGACGCGGTCAAACATGAATTTAAGGAATCACCCTGCTCGCGGATCATACTTGCAACGCGGTCAAATATAAATTTAACATTAAAATCATATCTCTTTCTTGATTCTTTTCAAAATAAGGGAAATTAATCTTGTAGTTTTTTAATGAAATTACCCCGCTCGCGAAACATACATGCGACGCAGTAACACATAGATTTCTTTAGCTTTTATGATATTCCTCAATTCTTTTTGAAATTATGAAGTTCAAATGAAACCTTTTAAATCTTAAGTTCTTCAATTTCAACTCTTTTCAAATCATTTAATAAGCAGACTCAATCTGGCTCCCTCTCAAGGCAAATAATATACATAAATCAATAACAATATCAACAAGGCATGATGTGAGCCTAAAACTACCCGGACATAGGCATAGCTAGTAGCTACGTACGGACTCTCATCACCTCGTGCGTACGTAGCCCACACAAATAGAAGCACACAATAATTTAGTTTACCTATGGGGTTAATCCCCTCTTACAAGGTTAGAAAGGAGACTTACCTCGCCCCGTAGTTCCATAACTGGCTTCCGAGCCCTTCAAACAACTCGAATCGATACACAACGCTCCAAAACTAGCAATTAATTATGATAACCCATTAATATACACTCGAATACTCATTATAATCTAATTTATAGCAATTTCTAACCCCGATCGAAAAGTCGATAAAAATCATGCCCGGGCCCACGTGCCAGGATTCTGAAAAGTTTCGAAGATAAACTTTACTCATAACCTCACGAACTCAAATATATAGTTTATTCTCAATTCTATGCCCAATTTCGTGGTCAAAATCCAAAATACTAAATTCTAGGTCTTCTACCAAAAAACCCCACAATTTATACTAATTTCCATGTTCCAATTCATGTGTTTAACTCACATATGGGAAGAAATCATTTACCTAGAATTGCTTGTTGAAAATCTCCCCTTGAAGCTCTCCAAAATTGTCCATGCAAATTGAAAATGGGAGAAAAATGGGCCAAGTCCCGTTTTTTATAAAAACTCTTCTGCCCAGCAACATTTTCGCACCTGCGGAACAGTAGCCGCACCTGCGGCTTCGCAGGTGCGAGGTTCCCTTCGCTTCTGCGGATTCTTTCGCTTTTGCGGTCAACTCCTTCGCTTCTGCGCTTGCGCAAATGCGGCCAATACTCCACACATGCGGTCCTTCCCCTGACTGCCCAACCCCGTATCTGCGACTCCTAGGCCGCTTCTACGGTCCGCACCTGCGGCCAAAACCTCGCAGGTGCAGTTACACCAGATATCAGCTACCTCAATCTCAAATTCCATTTTTGATCCGTTAACTACCCGGAATCCAACCGAGGCCCCCGGAACCTCAACCAATTATACCAACACGTCCCAAAACACATTACGAACTTGCTCGAGGCCTCAAATCACATCAAACAACGCTAAAATTATGAATCACACCCCAATTCAAACTTAATGAACCTTCAAACTTCTTCGTTCGATGCCGAAGCCTATAAAATCACGCCCGGTTGACCTCAAATTTTGCACACAAGACACTTTTGACATTACGGACTTACTCCAACTTCCGCAATCGGGATTCGACCCTGATATCAAAAATCCTCAAATTTCTAACTTCCACCAAATGACCCCAAAATGACCTACGGACCTCCAAATCCACTTTCGGATGCTCTCCCAATACCAGAATCACCATAAAGAGCTACTCCCCGACTCGAAATCCCAAACGGACATCGATAACACTATAATGCACTGCAACCTAAATTTATGAATGTTTTCCCAAGTGCTAACTTACACAATAGGCGACGAAATGCTCCCGGGTCATCCAAAACCCGATCCGGACATACTCCCAAGTCCGAAATCATCATACGAACCTGTTGGAACCTTCAAATCCTGATTCCGAGGCCGTTTACTCAAAAATCCAACCTTAGTCAATTCTTCCAACTTAAAGCTTCTAAAATGAGAATTTTCTTTCCAAATCTATTCTGAACTTCCCGAAGTTCAATTCTGACCGCGCGTACAATTCATAATACCCTAAGCGAAGTTGCTCATGGCCTCAAACAGCCGAACGACGCGCTAAAGCTCAAAACAACCGGTCGGGTCATTACATTCTCTCCCACTTAAACATACGTTCGTCCTCGAACGTGCTAAGAACTGCTCTGGAGTTGTCTGAAATCGCTGTTCAATACTTCGTGCACCTATCTGTGCTACCGCAACTCAGTTGAGCACACTAGCTCGAGCTAATCTGAAGATTTTCCCTTTTACTTTGTCAAATAGGCCTTAGAGCTCTATTCCAACTTCCGGAATTCTCTGCCAGGCCTTCTTCCATCATACGAACACCGTATCAATCTCTATGCGATGCACCAATACATGACTGCATACCTTTGCTGAATCCACACTATGCACTGCATAACTTACATAACCATAATAATATCCTATGACAACAATAACTGAAATTTCACGAATCCGATGCTCACAATGCGTCTCATGGCATATATAAGTATTGTTCTAACTCCTGCAATACCTCCACAACGGAAAAGATGTTTATAAATTCGTAACCAACTGCCGAGTCAACAAATCATCGAGTCTCTCCTCATGACTAGAATCATCACCTCATTATGAACCAAATAATGATATTTGCTCTTTAATAAACTGCATACAATCCGATCGCACTGATCCTAGATCCGCTAATCTTGTCTCACCCAGTATAAGATACTCAATCCATAAGTCACCTCAGACAGGACCAAAAATCTCATATGATGCCACAAGCTACCAGCTCAAATGGGATACATAAGGAAAACCAGCTCTGGAAAGGACTAGTCAACCCACGTAACTAATTAAACTACTGCAATGGCGTTATGAACCTTCCTCAGAAAATGAGAAACAAAATACACAAGAATAGATATAGGGGAAACTATACACAACATCACACTGTTGCGGCGTGCAACCCGATCCAAACAACATACCCATGGCGGCGTGCCACCCGATCCACACATAAAATCTATATAAGGAGATACTTACCGAGCTAGAATGCTCATCACTACAAAAATACTTGAATATCGGCCACAAGCATGCCAAGTGCATAATACCATCCCTGGGGAGACAGATAGCGCCATACGCTACAAAACTCAAGCACAACTAAGGAGTGATATATGATCTAGATCTCAAGAGCCATCCTGCTCATACAACACCATCGCTACGCGGAACCTCAACACATGTGCAATTTAATTCATCAAGCTGTCTCACAACTCACACAGAACAATATTGTATTACACGAAATGGCCGACGACAAAGTATCATTCAACGTCCGAATACCCCTACATAAGGAGCGTTATGCTGAAATGAACACACCCGGCCTGATATAGAGCCCATATTCATAATTAGATCCATCCACAGACCTCAAGCCGATTCTGATCGCACCGCACTAGGCTAATAACCTTTCAAGGGTCCATAATAGCCCCTCCTTTTTAACATACAAGAACGGCCGCCAAATTCGGAACAAACTTCCATAATCCCACTGGCCACACTAAGACTGTGAAGCAAATCAAAAATCCGCAAATCATAACTCAAGCCTCTTACACAAGACACCCATCTCAGGTGACACTAAAGACAATACTAGCTGGTTCCAACCATCTGGCTCCTCCCTCGCTCATCCGAGCGCGTGACATTCTTGCCAACACCGAGCCGCGGTCGTGATCCTTAGCTTCTAATTCCCACGCTACTCACGGAACTTAATCATGACAATACGCAAGAGTACAAGAATCTCATCATAACTCTTGAACTACTAATAGGGTAAACACTTCATCATATAGAAACCTTTTTACTTAACTCATTTCAGAGAACCTTTGCAACCCGTGACTGAATTCCCAAAACCGCAAAAATTACCAACCACAAGTAGTGGTCTAAACCACCATAACTCTTCCGGGATCCATCTACACATGACAGGCCATAGCACTCGAATGCTTACAAATAAATCAAATTACGGCGGATGTCAAGCCTCGCACGTAATGCCACAAATCACGTGTATAACTTAATACGCTGAAGGAACTGATTACTACAACCATCATGCCAATTCAATCGTTGTTAACTCGTACATCCATTCTGATATTTTCTGTATGAGTCCGAAGTTATTTTCTCCCATTCCGCCAATCCTACCCCGCAGGTCAAAGATAACATAGAACACTCCAAGCCCCCCTTTCACAATCCACCGCAAAAGCTCGATACTAAACCATATTGCGGACTCGAAATCCTTAGGCACCACAATTTAACCGTTGAATTTACTAGGGTTGTTGTTGAGAGTCACCCACTCTGACTCAGTCCCGAATATAATCTACTCCAAGACTCTTCTAGCATATAAACACCCTCTCAAGGAAACACTCGGCTGAATCACCTTTCTTGTAAATCACCTCTACATGAAGCGTAAATCCTGAGTCTTCCCAAGCCTGAACATAAATCGTTTAAGGCTGAATATAGCACATATTTTCCCAAATCCTTTGCTCAAATTACTGCTAATATTTTCTTTCCGTAGTTGTAATAACCCTCCAATATGCCAATAACCAGAAATTTCACAAATAAACAACCATGTGATCCAACTGTAGGCCGTGGGACTCTCCCACTTAGCTTGGAGACACTTATTACATAACTCTGGAACCCACAAAGTTTCCATATCCTCTATTGGCATGACCTTGCACAATCAAACCGCTAAAGTCCTTGAAATCTTTCTGTTAGACCTTTCATGAACACTTTGAATTACCAGCCACATTTACATATTTGACCTCTTACTAGTTAGCCAGTAGAATTCTTCGTAGAATCTTCGTCAACACCACGCGACCGCTAACCTGCTCATAGGAAATAATCCACCTGTGGAAATTAAATGCCGACATCTTCTAACGTCACTGCACTGGATGCAATTACTATGAAATCAGTAACCCATCTTGAGCCCGTGCTCATTCATCAACTGTACAAGTCCGTTCACTCCCCATTGACATTTCAAAAATTGCAACAACACATTCCAAATCCTCCAACGTCGTTGCACTGGATACAATTACTATGAAATCAGTAACCCATCCTGAGCCCGTGCTCATTCATCAACTGTACAAGTCCGTTCACTCCCCATTGACATTTCAAAAATTGCAACAACACATTCCAAATCCAAAGTCATGTTGTACCCTTCTTCATGTCAAGCAACTCTTTTCTGTTGTATCCCATCTCCCGCTGAATAATAGCCAATATTTCAAATTAAGCCCATAGATCTAGTCACTGTCCACCATGAATCCCAAATCACTCCATACTTTCCTCAAGGCGTGTAGCTATCCTATCACAGAACCCACATGTTACTCTGCCACTCTCCCACTTTGGTCAAACTAACTCCTTTAAGCAACTACTCGATTTCTGCTTCTTACACCTGGCCTTCTAGAAACTTTAACCACTGCATGACGCCTCCCACATGTCCTTCCTCATCCTTCGCCGTCCAATTGTTGCCTTTAATCAAAATACCTCTTTGTAGCATTTGAAACAATAGATCACTACTACCTTCGAACCTTTTCGAAGGTCATAATTCTCGAGCCATCAACATTAAAAATACCCATTCGATTCCGAAATTGCTGCACTCTGCTATCTCTGATGACTACTTCCCTGGCATCATCTCACACTATTCTGCCCCGAAGGAAATTGATGAAGACCATAACACCGGCGAACTTAACACATTTAATCAAAGACGACGACACCACATCACAAATGAAAATTCCACCACGCTCGAAAATACCAAGTCTCGTTACCTCATCAATCCAAGCTTGAACATTCATAGTCCGACTGCCTTTCCTCCGCCAGAATAAAATACTAAATCTCTAAATCTTGCACTGAGTAAACATCCTTCCAAGTCATTCATTGCTTCAACGTATAGACAAGTATCTTACCATTACACCACACTGTGCGATTGCAATGCACGAATCGACATAACAATCAATGCCAAATCTCGAAACTCAGGTAGTACTGATACTGAGCTAAAATGACAGAACGGCTTTCCACAAGGCGACGATAATAGCCCAATCAATTACGCAGAGAGAAACATCCTGCACCACATTTGTAGCACCATTACGATTCCTTGGTTCCCAATTAATAGCAAGCGCTTCACGTCGCATAAGATTGAATAGGAAAGAAATAAAGTCATAAGCCTCAGAGGGATCGAATTGCACGATGAGGAATCAAGAAGGGAAGTTCTCCTAACAACCCTGTAGCCTCTCGAAGATAAGTACCGACGTCTCTGTACCGATCCGCAAGACTCTACTAGATTTGTTCATGACCCGTGAGACCTAAGTTAACTTAGTGCTCTGATACCATGTTGTCACGACCCAAAATCCTTGAAAGGTCGTGATGGCGCCGGACACTACTGCCAGGCAAGCCAACACTGATAATTAGTAAATTCTCATTTTTAATATTTCTGAAAATCGTAAATTTCCTTCAATTAAATAATGAATGATCAACTTCACAGAGTAAATAATAATATTTTTCGCAAATTTCAATATTGAATAATCCTATAATCATCCCAAAATCCGGTGTCACAAGAGTATGAGCATTTACTAGGGAATAAAATAAAATACAATAACTGTCCGGAATACAAATTTGGACAGAAAAGAAAATACAAATACTCTAAAAGAGACTCTGCTAGCTGCGGATCATCTCACAAGATGCAGCTCCCCTAAGTATCTGTATCAACCACGCTACTACACTTACAAGGCCACTAGCCATACATGTACATGTACAACAAAATGTACAGTGAGTGTAGTATGAGTACGAAAATAACGTGTACCCAGTAAGTATCCCATCTAACCTCAAAGAAGTAGTGACAAGAGGTCGACTTCGACACTTACTAGTGGTCCAATAATATCAGATACAGTAAAGAAGTGAATAAATATGAAACCGAGTAAATGTATGAAATAAACATGTATAAAATACGTGGTATAATTCCCTTTTTTACAATTTAACTCAATCTCTCAACTAGCAAGTTCCCTTCGTAACCGAAGTATATATATAGAGATAGTGGATCTCATCAAAGAGGTTGTCATAATTAAAATCAGGGAAAAAACTCAGATACACTGGCCTTTTGCCAAATATTACGCATGATTCCATGAGGATAATATATGTAGTAAATGTCGAGGCATAAGGCCTGATCCAACATAAAAGTAAATTGTGCACTGCCGAGGGTCGAACGACGCGAACTACAGATGCATCTATTAACCTGCCGAGGCGAACGGCCCGCTCCCATGAGAGTGTGGTACATAAATCCTGCCGAGGCGAATGGCCCGATCCCATAAGAGTAGTAGGAAATACCCCGCTCGTGAATCATTCGTGCGACGGGGTCAAACATGAATTTAAGGAATAACCCCACTCGCGGATCATACTTGCGATGCGGTCAAATATTTTTACATTAAAATCATATCTCTTTCTTGATTCTTTACAAAATAAGGGAAATTCAACTTGTAGTTTTTTAAGGAAATTACCCCGCTCGCAAAACATACATGCGACGCGGTTACACATAGATTTCTTCAGCTTTTATGATACTCAATTCTTTTCGAAATTACGAAGTTCAAATGAAACCTTTTAAATCCTAAGTTCTTCGATTTCAACTCTTTTCAAAACATTTAATAAGAAGACTCAATCTCGCTCCCTCTTAAGGAAAACAATAAACATAAATCAATAACAATATCAACATGGCATGATGTGAGCCTAAAACTACCCAGACGTAGGCATAGCTAGTAGCTACGTACGGACTCTCGTCATCTCGTGCGTACGTAGCCCCCACAAATAGAAGCACACAATAATTTAGTTCACCTATGGGGTTAATTCCTTCTTACAAGGTTAGAAAGGAGACTTACCTCACCCCGTAGTTCCAAAACCGGCTTCCGAGCCCTTCAAACAACTCGAATCGATGCACAACACTCCAAAACTAGCCAATAATTATGCAAACCCATTAATATACACTCGAATACTCCAATTTATAGCAATTTCTAACCCTTATCAAAAAGTCGATAAAAATACCCTCGGGCCCATATGCCCGGATTCCGAAAATGTTCGAAGATAAACTTTACCCATAACCTCACGAACTCAAATATATAGTTTTTTCTCAATTCTATGCCAAATTACGTGGTCAAAATCCAAAATACCAAATTCTAGGTCTTCTACCAAAAATCCCCACAATTTATACTAATTTCCATGTTCCAATCCATGTATAATTCATGCATTTAACTCACAAATGGGAAGAAACCACTTACCTAGAATTGCTTGATGAAAATCTCCCTTGAAGCTCTCCACAATTGTCCAAACCAAATGAAAATGGATCAAGTTTCGTTTTTTATAAAAACTCTTATGCCCAGCGATATTTTCGCACCTGCGGAACAGTAGCCGCACCTGCACTTCTTCTCTTCGCTTCTGCGGCTTCTTCCACTTTTGTTGTCAACTCCTTCGCTTTTGCGCTTGTGAAAATGTGGCCAATACTCCGCACCTGCGGTCCATCCCCTGACTGCCCAACCCCGCATCTGCGACTCGTAGGCCGCTTCTACAGCTCCGCACCTGCAGCCAAAACCTCGTAGGTACGGGTGCACCAGATATCAGCTCCCTCAATTCTTCCTCAAATTCCATTTTCGGTCCGTTAACCACCCGGAATCCACCCGAGGCTTCCGGGACCTCAACCAATTATACCAACACGTCCCAAAACACATTACGAACTTGCGTGAGGCCTAAAATCACATCAAACAATGCTAAAATCACGAATCACTCCCCAATTCAAACTTAATGAACCTTAGAACTTCAAACTTCTTTGTTCGATGCCGAAGCCTATCAAATCACGCCCGATTAACCTCAAATTTTGCACACAAGTCACGTTTGACATTGCGGACTTATTCCAACTTCCGAAATCGGAATCCGACCCCGATATCAAAAGGTCCACTTCCGGTCAAACTTATCAAAAATCCTCAAATTTCTAACTTTTGCCAAATAACCCCAAAATGACCTATGGACCTCCAAATCCACTTCCGGATGCTTTTCCAATACCAGAATCACCATACGGAGCCACTCCTAGACTCGGAATCCCAAACGGACATCGATAACACTATAATTCACTACAACCTAAATTTATGAATTTTTTCCCAAGTGCTAACTTCCACAATAGGTCCCGAAATGTTCCCGGGTCATCCAAAACCCGATCCACACATACGCCCAAGTCTGAAATCATCATACGAATCTGTTGAAACCTTCAAATCCCGATTATGAGGTCGTTTATTCAAAAATCCAACCTTAGTCAATTCTTCCAACTTAAAGCTTCCGAAATGAGAATTTTCTTTCCAAATCCACTCTAAACTTCCCAAAGTTCAATTCTGACCGTGCGTACAAGTCATAATACCCGAAGCAAAGTTTCTCATGTCCTCAAACCGCTGCATAATGCACTAGAGCTTAAAATGACCGGTCGGGTCGTTATAGGATTTCTAGTCATTGGTTGTACTGTTTAGACAATTATATCTGCTCTAGCATGCTTAACTAGTTAACTATTACTTGCTTTGACATAGCTTTGCCAGTATGATGCTTTTTGTTGATACTAAAGGGGGAGAATAAGATTTATATGTACAATTTCTGATTTTATGGCTACCCAGTTGAGGGTGAGTCGACTTATAAGAATACATGTCCACATTGGAGAAGATGTCCAGTTGACGGGGAGTCGACTACAATAGAAGAAGAGCCGACTAATATGGACAGAGAAGTAAATTGATTTTATCTTATTATTTTGTCATCATCAAAAAGTGGGAGATTGTTAGATCCAAGTTTCAATGATGAAAACATAACATAATCTCTATTCACATGTACATTACATGAGCAAAGGAAAGGACAAGAAAGATTGTCAAATATATATATGAAGGAAGACAAGAAAGGAAGGAGCAAAGGGAAAGAAGAACAAGATCTCCAAATATCTGACAGCCCATACGAAGGAAGATAAGATAGGAAGGACCAAAATTAGAGGAGTTCAAGATTTATAAGAATTTGCCTATTATATCTACCAAAAATCTAAAGAATTCTATCAAGACCGCCAGTCAAGACTCAAATCAATAGAAGCTCCACACTTATTCTTGCCTACAAACTTGATTTTGCCACCCAAATATTTGGGAGTTCATCCGGTGTTTTACGTTTTCATGCTTCGGAAGTACTATGAGGATCCGTCACATCTGTTGGATTTTAGCTTGGTGCAATTAGACAAGGATTTGACATATGATGAGGAGCCAGTGGCCATTATGGATTGGCAGGTTTGAAAGCTAAGGTCGAAAAATATGGTATCAGTGAAGGTTCAATAGAGAGGTCAACGAGTCATGGAGGCGAGTTGGAAGACTGAGCATAATATACGGAGCAGATATCCTCACCTTTTTTATATCCCAGGTATGATTCTACACCCGTTTGAGGATGAACATTTATTTAGGGGGGGAGAAAGTAACGACTCGACCGGTCATTTTGTATATTTGAGCCCAGTTTACCCATTTAATGCTTCTTGTGTGCTTAGTTTTTCTTTTTTGACTTGTGGGGATAGTTGGTTTGGTTTCGGAAAGGTTTCGGAGTGAATTGGAACACTTAGTTCCATGGTTATAAGCTTGAGTTACAAGAGTTGACCAATGTTTGACTTTTATGTTGACAACCTTGAATTCATGTTGTGATGGTCCCAATAAGTTCGTAAGGTGATTTTGGACTTAGGCATATGCCCGAATTTGGATTTGGAGGTTCCTAGGATGATTTTTCTCTTTTTGCCAAAGGTTCGCATTTGAAGGTTTAGAAATATCATAAGTTTGACCATGAGTTGATTGATGCTATCAGATCCGGATTGTTTTTCTGACACAGGGAATAGGTTCATTTTGTCAATTGGAACTTGTGTGCAAGGTTTGGCCTCATTCTGAGTTGGTTTAGTAGGAATCAGACGCTTGGTTGTGAATATTGGAATTCTTGAGTTTTAAAGTTTGCATGATGCATTTTGGTGTTCGATTTGTGGTTTTTTATATTATTTTGATGTCCCGAGCTTAGGAGCGACTTCATAAGAGGTTTATGTACTTGTGAGGATGTTTGGTGTGGGGCTCAAGGGGCTCGAGTGACTTTCAGATTGATTTCGTAGTGGTCTGGGAAGAACTTCAGTTTGCTGGTGCTGCAGACCTTGCATCTGCGAAGGTAAGGATCACATTTATGACATCTATTAGGGGCAAACTGGGTTTGCATTTGCAAGGTCAGGGTCGCATTTTCTGAGGTCTCATTTGCGAGCCTCAGCTCGCAAATGGGGCATCCACAGCTGGTTAATAGCTGAGTATTTCGGGACTTAGACACATTTATCGTATTTTGATACCTAGGCTTGGTGAGGGGCGATTTTTGGAGAAGATTTTCACACAAGGCTATTAAGCGAGTGATTTGAACTTAATTTTGATATCATATCTTGATTTCTCATGGATATTTACACTGAAATCATTAAATTTGGAAGGGAACTTTTAAGGTTTTTTGACTATGTTTAGAAAAATGAAAATTTGGGGATTTGAGAGTCGATTTGGACTTAGTTTTGGAAACTAATTACATATTTGGACTCGTGGAGTTATGGATAGTCAGGATCTACCCCTTGACTTGGGTTTTAAGCGTGTGGGTTCAGGGTTGAGTTTTGTGGACTTTTCGGGAATTGGGTAAAGATTGAGACCTTATTATTTGTAATTGATTCCTTTAGCATTGTTTGATGTTATTGAGTCGTTTTTGGATAGATTTGAGCCAGATGGAGGTGAGTTTTAAAGGAAATGCATTTTTGGAGTATTAATTTGGCTTGTTAAGGTAAGTATCTTGTCTAACCTTGTGTGGGGAGTTCTTTTGCTTATTCATGTTATGTGAAAAGTGGCATGCACGTGAGGTGACGAGCGTGTACACAGGTGCTATGTGTGAATTATGACCGGATTAGACCTTAGACTATTAATATACCTTAATTTTATACGATGCATTATAAGAAACATGATTAATCACTCTATGACTACATGAACTTGTGTGTTACAAATTGATTTTGTCATAGTCATGCTTTATATGTTGTACTCTAGAATCTTATGATTATCATGTCCTTTGGCACTTGTTAACTAATTATGAGCATATGTCTTCGATGGTGATTTGACTTGTTGATTTGTTGTGGTTGTGGCACATGTGGACATGTTGGGTGGATAATTTGGGTGTTAGCATGAGATTTTTGCCATTGGATTGTGATTGATATTGTTATTATGTCAGTGTACGGAGCAGTGGATATTGACAATCCGGAGCAATAAGGGTGAATATTGTCATTTGTGGAGCAATAAGGATGGATATTGATATTTCGGAGCGATAAGGGTATATATTTCTTTGTTGTCGGGGTACGAAGTGATAAGGGTGAATATGATTATTATGATAGAAAATGTGGGTATGAGGTGCCATATGTTTGTGTTTCTAATTGATGATTTGTTGTCAAAACTAGACTTTTCTTGCATTGAGTTGTTATCACATGTTCTAAAGGAATTTTTAATATTGTTTTCCATAATATATTTTCTTGCAAGTTATTGATATACTGTACAGGTTGTTTGACTAGTGAGTATCATATGACTTGAACCTCATTACTACTTTACTGAGGTTAGTAGATAGGGAACAAGAATAAATACAAGAAATAGTAAAATGATTTATTAAAAGAAATATTGATCATGTTTCTCAAATATCAAAACCAGCCATTTTTAACAGCTCAAAACAAGAGGATAAAACGATTTTCACGAAAACAACATACTCAAATCTAAACACAAGATATCAAATCAAATATCACGGTAACACCCTTCGTGCATTTATCTCATCCTTACAAAGCACATAAATACTCATCGTGCAATATCACTCTTCCTCACCAAGCATATGTATAACAATACCAAGCAAGATAGAAAGCATGCGAAAAACATCAACAGACAAGGTTGAAAGCATGTAGATAACTGTAACAACAAAGAAGAATGCCTGAATATAGTAGTAATAAAAAACAAGCTAGGAGGCATAGATTTGACAATGACAAAGAGGTAGAAGACAACAAATTTGATAATAACAAACGAGGTAAAACACATAAATATTGCAATAACAAATAAGGTAAAAGGCATATATGTGACAATAACAAAGAAGGTAGGATGCATATAGGTAACTGTGAAAATAAGGTAGGATACACATAAGTAACAATAGCAGACTAGATAGAATTTACCTAAGTAATAACAACACATAAGGTTGGGGGCACATAAGTAACATCAACAATAAGGCAATATGTATACGGGTAAGATAGCAAGGTAGAATACATATACGTATATATGTGTCACGGCCCAAAACTATACCTAGTCGTGATGGCACCCAACTCCAATATGCTAGGTAAGCCAAACAATGAATAACATAACTCGAATGGAAGATCATATAAGAACAATAAATAAGATGGCGGAAAATCCATACAACTATCACAAGGATCGGTAGTATAAGTCATGGGCCACTAAGATTTAGATTTATGAAGCTGGTACGAAGATTAAATACAACATCTTTTTAAAGTTTACATAAATAGAATTATAAGTCCTAAACCACCCTGAACAAGGGGTAGCTTGAATCCAGAATGCTGGTACATCCTTAATGCTAGCCTTGTCATCCACAACCGCTTTGCTCCAAAATTTGCATGCAAGGTGCAGAAGTCTAGTATAAGTACAACCGATCCAATGTACTCAGTAAGTATCTTGACTAGCCTCTGCGAAGTAATGACGAGGTTTTATGTCAAAAGATACTCACTTAATATTTATATGTGCAGATAATAAACAGGAAAACAAGGCAAGAGATATGACGAATAATAATAAGAGCATCAACTGGTGTCACAATCCCAATACATCAGTAAGTGTTAGGCTCTTGTTCTCTGTAGGATGTAGTGATTGCACCTAGTTTCTAAGACTAGGTAAGCCTAATACTTACTGATGTAATAACAGATTTTAACCAAATAACATCCCAAAACCAGTAGTACAAGTCATAAGCTCTACGGAGTTTACTAGAAAATCTCTAAGTACAACTATTCCGGAATAGAAATAAATAGTACAAAATAAAATTTCAGAAGGTGACTCCGAGGCCTGCGAACATGACGACAGGTATACCTTGAGTCTCCACAACAATGCCCGATCAACTAGTTAATGATCAACAAACTCTGAAATACCTTGATCTACACAAACATGTGCAGAAAGCATATCATGAGTACACTACGGCGGTACCCAGTAAGTATCAAGAGTAACCTCGATGGAGTAGTGACGAGGGACAGTCAAGACACCTACTAGATTTAATAACATGTACAAGTATGAATGTGAAACTAACTGAGAATAATATCAATATAAAGCTAAGCATGGAAAAAATAACAAAACAATACTCGCAATAGAAAACTAGAAACAACAATTACCAATAGAGAACAAACAGGTAATAAAGTCGTAGAGTAAGCTGAACACAATTTAAGTCCGGTGAAACCAAGTAAAGGCAAACAAGTAACAACTCAATAAGAACAACTGCTTTCACACAAGATTTATTCAAGAATTAACCCAAGGTACCACACCTCATAATCACAAATCACACGTCCTAAATCACGAACCCTAATCACTAGCCATCTTGTGACCACATTACAAATCACAACTGCACGGACAACTCACGTGCTGCACGGATAACTCGCGTGCCAATATCATTAATACCACATATTTGCACGGACAACTCATGTGATAAGGGAGTGACAATATCTCATATACGCACGGACAACTCACGTGCCAGCAATAACAATAAATCATAACCGCATAGACAACTCACGTGACAATAATACAGCTCTTACATAGAAGGCAAGTATACGAGAATACATGTAAATGATCAATAGACATCAGGGTTCATCTTTTCAAACCGATATGAGTGATTAATTGCGTTTATTCTTGTGTAAGTATTCTATCATAACTCGAGTCAACAAGTAAGAACAAAGACAACAAATGGCATATTGGATCATCCCCGACAGATCCCCAACAACGAATGTCACATAGGATCATCCTCGACTCACACAAGGTAGGCACACCACTACACAAATATCATCAATATTAACGCCCCCAGGCCATCACAAGTCATCACAAATCATCCCCGACAGATCCCCCTTTGTCTCACCACATGCGCAACAATAAAGTAAATATTCACCTTATCTTGCCACATGCGCAAAGCCACACACACAAACACACACACACACATACACACACACACATATATATATATAGCCTACCTTGTCACGATGCATATGCAAATATCAATAGTAATAATAGCATGGACAACTCACATGCAAACACCCCGACAATCCTTTCAACAATATCACGCGTGCCAAAACATAACAACACAATATAATAAATCGCACCATATGTGCTCGTATGCCACAACATTTCCTCAAAGAAATTGTAGTACCACAACCACACATAGCCCTTGGCTCAACAACACTAAGTACAACAACAACAGCGATAATATAAAAGTATGGCAAGTAAATCAAAACAAGAATTACAAAACACAAGGAAATGGAGGAACGGGTTCACAATGAAAAACATGACAAGTAATAATGGTTTCATCAAGAATGAGTGAGATAGTTTGTAACAACGATATCAGCTAGGAGTAACTCAACAATAGGAGAGATAATATGTAACAATGATTCAAAATAAGAATGACGCAACGATAAATGTCATAACATGTAACAATGATTCCAAATAAGTACAACTCAATGATAAGAGAGACAACATGTACCAATGATTCCAAATAAGTACAACTCAACGGTAAGAGAGGTAACATGTAACAATGATTTCAAATAAGGATAAATCAATAATGGAAGAGATAACAATAACTTCAATTAAGGATAATCAACTATGGAAGAAATATATGGCAATAAAAGAGGTAACAACTTTAATTAAGGCATATAAGAGTATATTTGGTAATAAAGGTAGAACATGAACCAATCAACTTCAAATAAGACATATTAGGGTAAATCTAGCAATGAAGGATATAACATGATGAGACAACTTCATTTTTAATGTACATGAGAACCTAAGAGTCTAGGTCGGTCACACTCGTCACCTCATGTACATGTCTTTTACGCAGTTCAAATAGTACAAACAAACCAATCCCTACGGGGTAGTTCCCCCGCAAAACGTTAGGTAAGATACTTACCTCAAGAGCCCTCAATCAATACTCTAAAATAGCTTTCCCTTTACAATTCACCTCCGCTCGGCTCAAATCTAACCAAAATCGATTCAATAACATCAAATAATGCAAGTGAAATCAATTATAATAATTAAAGCTATGATATTTACACAATTCCTCAAAAAGTCAAGAAACGTTAACCTCGGACCCACCTGGTCAAAACTCTAAAAAATGAGAATTAGAGTTTTGAGAGTCAATTTGGACTCGAATTTTGAAATAAAATACGTATATCGACCAAGGTTTTGACCGGGCGAGCCCGGGGTTGACTTTTGTTGACTTTTGAGGAATTATGTAAAGATCATGGCTTTAATTATTGGAATTGATTTATCTTGCATTATTTGATTTTAATGAGTCGATTTTGGTTAGATTTGAGCCGAGCGGAGGTGAATTGTAAAGGGAAATCTATTTTAGAGTATTTAATGAGAACTCTTGAGGTAACTATCTTGCCTAACGTTGTGTGTGGGAACTACCTCGTAGGGATTGGTTTGTTTGTACTATTTGAACTAAGTGAAAGATATGTACACGAGGTGACGAGTGTGTGCACGGCTTAAATGTGGAAATTGTACCGACTTAGCCTCTTAGGTTCTCATGTACATTAAAAATGAAGTTGTCTCATCATGTTATATCCTTCATTGCTAGAGTTATCCTAACATGTCTTAGTTGAAGTTGATTGGTTCATGTTCTACCTTTATTGCCAAATATACTCTTATATGCCTTAATTGAAGTTGTTACCGCTTTTATTGCCATGTGTTTCTTCCATAGTTGATTATTCTTAATTGAAGTTATTGTTATCTCTTCCATTATTGATTTATCCTTATTTGAAATCATTGTTACATGTTATCTCTCTTATCGTTGAGTTGTACTTATTTGGAATCATTGTTACCTATTGTCTCTCTTATCGTTGGGTCATTCTTATTTGGAATCATTGTTACATGTTATCTGTCCTATTTTTGAGTTACTCCTAGTTGGTATAGTTGTTATACACTATCTCACTTATTGTTGAAACTATTATTACTTGTCATGTCTTTCATTGTGAGCCCGTTCTTCCGTTTCCTTGTGTTTTGTAATTCTTGTGTTGATTTACTTATCGTACTCTCGTGTTATCGTTGTTGTTATTTTACTCAATTCTTTTGAGCCAAGGGCTATGTGTGGTTGTGGTATTACAATTTCATTGAGGAAATGTTGCGGCATATGGGCACATGTGGTGTGAGTTGTTATATTGTGTTGTTAGATTTTGGCACACATGATATTAATCAGAGGACTGTCGGGCTGTTCGCACTTGAGTTGTCCGTGTTATTATTATTATTGATATTTGCACATGCGGCTTAACAAGGTGGGCTATATATATGTGGGTTTGCGCATATGGCGAGACAAGGCGAGAATATTATTATGCGCGTGTGGCGAGATAAGGCGGGCATTTACTTTATTGTTGTGCACGTGGCGCGACAAGGGGGCTTATGTCGGGGATGATTTGTGATGACTTGTGATGGCCTGGGGGCATTGTTATTGATGATATTTGTCTAGTGGTGTGCCTACCTTGTGTGAGTTAAGCATTTTAAGTTTTGTTGTGTTGTTTCCTACGTGCCATTTGTTGTCTCAACTTTTACTTGTTGACTCGAGTTATGACAGAACACTTGCACAAGCATACAAGGTATTAATCACTCATATCGGTTTGAGAAGACGAACCCTGGTGTCTATTGATCATTTATATGTATTCTCGTATACTTGCCTTCTGTGTGAGAGCTATACTATTAGCACGTGAGTTGTCCGTGCGATTATGAGTTATTGTTTTTGCTGGCACGTGAGTTGTCCGTGCGGATATGAGATATTATCACTCCCTTAGCACGTGAGTTGTCCAAGCATATATGAGATATTAATGGTATTGGCACGTGAGTTGTCCGTGCATCACGTGAGTTGTCCATACAGTTGTGATTTGTAATGTGGGCACATGATGCCAAGTGATTAGGGTTTGTGATTTGGGACCCGTGATTTGTGATTATGAGGTGTGGTAACTTGGGGAAATTATTGAATAAATCTTTTGTGAAAGTGGTTGTTTTCATTGAGCTGTTACTTGTTTTCCTTTACTTGATTTCACCGGACTTAAATTGTGTTTAACTTACTCTACGACGTTATTACCTGTTTGTTCCCTATTGCTAATTGTTGTTTCTAGTTTTCTATTGTGAGTATTGTTTTATTATTTTTACCATGCTTAGCTTTATATCGATATTGTTCCCTGTTAGTTTCACATTCATTCTTGTAAAGGTTATTAAATCTAGTAGGTGTCTTGACTGTCCCTCGTCACTACTCCTCTGAGGTTTGTCTTGATACTTACTCGGTATCACCATGGTATACTCATGCTATGCGTTTTGCATATGTTTATGAAAATCTAGGTACTTCGAAGTTTGTTGATCAATAGCTAGCTGATCGGGCATTGCTGTGGAGACTCAAGATATACTTACTGTAACGATCGCAGGCCTCAGAGTCACCTTCTGAATATTTACTTTGTACTGCTTATTTCTATTCCGGAATAATGGTATTTAAGATTTTCTAGTAAACTCAGTAGAGCTTATGACTTGTACTACCGGTTTAGGTATGTTATGTGTCTACCTTGGATTATTGGCATATTATAGAAATTTCAGTTTCATGCTTAAGAGTTATTTGGTTAAAATTTATTATTAAATCAGTAACTGTTAGGCTTAGCTAGTCTTAGAGGCTAGGTGCTATCACGACATCCTACAGAGGGAAATTGGGATCGTGACAAGTTGGTATTAGAGCTCTAGGTTTATAGGTGCTACAAGTCATAAGCAAGTTTAGTAGAGTCTTGCGGATCGGTACTGAGACGTCTATACTTATCTTCAAGAGCCTACAGAACTATTAGAAAAATTTCACTTCTTTCATTCCTATCGTGCGAGTTTATTGATTTCTGAGTTTGAGCCGTTGTCTTTCTATTCTCTCACAGATAGTGAGAATACGAGCTGTAGTTACTGACGACGCTGTCTCCATAGTCGGTGTTGCTAGGGGTCGGGGCAGAGGCAGAGGCCGAGGAGGAGCACATACTACAGCTAGAGCACCTGCCAAAGTAGCAACTGAGGATCCACCAATAGCCCCGATTGAGGGACAGGCACCGGAGGCGCCTATTGCTACCCCAGGACTTCAAGAGACTTTAGCGCACTTCCTGAGCATGTTTGGTACATTGGCTTAGGGGGGATTGATTCCAGTTGCACCAGCTAATTCATAGACCGGGGGAGGAGCTCAGACTCCCTCCACTTGTACTCCAGAGCAACGAGTCCACATTGGTCAGGTTCTAGGTGTTATGCCAGCATAGCCTGTTGTTCTGGTTCAGCCCGCAGTTAGGGAAACAACATCTGACGAAGAATAGCTTAGACTTGAGAGGTTCAAGAAGTATATCCCTCCTACTTTTAGTGGTTTTTCTTCAGAGGATGCACATGGTTTTCTATAGGAGTGCCACCATATGTTCCGCACCATGGGTATTTTGGAGACGAGTGGGGTTGCTTTTACTACATTCCAACTTTCAGGAGCGGCGTATCAGTGCTGGCAGGCTTACGAGGAGGGTAGCCCAGCCGATGAGGCTTCACTTTCATGGACTCAATTTTTAGAGATGTTCTTAAGATAGTTTGTTCCCCAGACCCTTCGGGATGCATGGAGCATGGAGTTCGAGCAGTTGTGCCAGGGTACTATGTCAGTGTCAGAGTATGCTATTAGATTCAGTGATTTGTTCGAGCATCCACTTGCTTTGGTTTTTACAGTTAGAGAACGAGTCCGCAAGTTCATTGAGGGGCTCAGATATGGTATCCGATTCAGCATGGCTCGAGAGTTAGAGATGGATGTTCCTTTTCAGCAGGTGGTAGAGATCGCTCACCGATTAGAAGGCATGCGGGGTCAGTAAAGAGAGGGCGGGGAGGCTAAAAGGCCTCGTGGACCCAGAGGATCTACTGATCCCTATTTAGGAGGTAGAGTACATCATGGTAGAGGTTTTGTGGGTCAACAAGTTCAGTTTGTACTTCAGGCTATACGCGGTGTTTCAGATATCCGTGGGTCTCATAGTACCCGTACCGGGCAGCTTCCACAGCCACGTCAGCAGAGAGGTTGCTTTGAGTGTGAAGATTCCAGCCATATGGTGAGAGAATGTCCCAGACTTTGCATAGATTTGTCACATCAGGGTATTCAGGCTATGAGTTCTGCTCCAGTTGCTGCTATACTTGCACCGCCAGCTAGGGGTGGAGCTCAAGCGTGTAGAGGTCGCCCTAGAGGGGGAGGCCGGGCCCAATGTTATGATCTTCCTATTTGGGTAGAGGTCTATGCACCAGATGATGTCCTTACAGGTATAGTTTCAGATGAGTATAGAGATGCATTTGTGTTACTTCGGTCCGGACCCATTTATTGGTAAGATTCATCCTACCTTGCTTCAGATATGGTTGTGTTTTATATTCTTGTACTCTGTTCATTTGTTCACGCCAGTTAAGAATTTTTTTTGTGATAGTCCATGTTTATCGTTCTGGTGTGGTTGCTATTGTAGGTCATGAGACTTGGGTGGACTTTCTGTTAGTTAAATACATTAGGTTTTGACATGATTTCTAGGTGGTTTGGCCACGATTTATGATCTAGGTATTCTACAGGTATGAGCAGTTTGTTTCGTGTTGTGGTTTTGGCTCTACGGGGTGAGTTGGTAGAGTGTCGTAGTTGATGAGATGTTTATTTTACTTGTGAATTCCTAGTTAAGGATAGGGACATGGTGTTCTTGATGGATAGGTGTGTTTGTGCTGGGCTTTGTGCCGCGGAGAGGTCATATTAAGGTATGATTTGTTGTGGTTGTTGCGTGTATCTTTCTTCTTCCTTGAGGATTGGATCCGTAGTACGGTATCAGTGAGGAGTTGTGCCTGTTTGGCTTGTTTGAAAGTTCTCTCATGTGTTCCCCTTTTCCTTTCCAGTCATATTTGAGATGTGCTTGTTGGGTTTGGATTGCGATATATGTGCCAAGGTGGCTTGTTGACCGGATGAGTAGTTATGAGTTTCGCATGTTTCTTGCATTATTTTCAGCATTGTGAAGGTTTGGAACAAGGTTCTAGTCGATATGAGTCTGTTTGCCGGTACCAGGTTTGGTAATGGCCAGCTATTGCAGTCAGAGTAGTTTCTTTGGGCATATGGATGATGTGTTATGTCATGTGGTTATATCTTGTAGGTGTATGCATGAGCTGTTGTAGCTAGTTAAGGGTTTTACAGTGTGTTTGTGTGATAATAGTGCCCTTTGTAGATGTGGAGATTTGATTCTAAGGCTTATCAGCATGAGTGGAAGGAATAATCTGCTGTTGAGATGGTGTTATAGGGCTTGTATGGATTGGGGTGACATAGGATCACCCGTGTGTATGTGCATGGTGAGTTTATAAAGTGATTTGATGGCTTAGGAAAGACTCTTGGCACATTCAAGGATGAACGTTTGTTTAAGAGGGGAAGAACGTAACGACCCGACCGGCCGTTTTGAGCTTCAAGGTTCCCTTCGGTGGTTCAAGGTCTTCAGCGGCTTCATATTGTGTATTATGACTTGCGTGTATGGTCGAATTCGATTTTCGGATGTTTCGGGATGAATTTGGTTGAGTGATTCTCACTTTAGAAGCTTAAGTTTAAAATATTCATCGAGGTTTGACTTTTGTGGAAACAACTCCGGAACGATGTTTTGATGGCTCCGATAGGTTCGTATCATGATTTTGGACTTCGGTGTATGCCCTAAATCGAATTCGGAGATCCATATGTTGATTTGTGTTGCGTTGCCCAAAGTTGAAAATTTAAAGGCTTAGAATTTTGATAAGTTTGACCGTAGATTGACTACATAACTATCGTGTTTGGATTTATGTTTCGGGACTTGGAATAGATCCATTTTGACATTTGAAACTTGTCTGCAAAGTATGGAACTTGTTCGCAAATGCGGTAGTTCGCAATTGCAACAAAAAGTTCGCAATTGCGAAGTACCAGCACCAGCAATCCAAAACTTCAACGAAATGATCCAAAACCACCCTGAAACTCATCCGGAACCTCTTGGACACAAACCATATATGCATTTCTATCATAAAACATGCTACGGACCTGCTCACGCACTCAAAACATCAAAATAACATCCGAAATCATGAATCAGACCTCCAAAACATATGAAATCAACATGAAACTCAAGAACTTCTAAAAATATAACCGCGCGCCTGATTCCTATGAAATCAACTCTGAATGATGCCAAACTTTGCGGGCAAGTTCTAAATGACAAAATGGACATATTCCAAGTTCCAAAACAGAAATCCAAATACGATAGCTATGAAGTCAACCTACGGTCAAACCTATCAAAATTCTAGGCCTTTAAATTTCCAAATTTAGGCAAAACAACACAAATCAGCCTATGGATCTTCGAATTCGATTTCGGGCATACGCCCAAGTCCAAAATCACGATACGAACCTATCAGAGCAATCAAACATCGTTACGGAGTTGTTTCCACAAAAGTCAAACCTCGATCAATATTTTCAATTTAAGTTTCTAAAGTGAGAATCAATCAACCAAATTCATCCTGGAACATCCGAAAATCAAATCCGACCATGCACGCAAGTCATAAAACACAATATGAAGCCGCTCAAGACCTCAAACCACTGAACGAAACCTTGAAGCACAAAACGAATGGTTGGGTCGTTACAACTAGAGAACTAAGGAGCAAGTTAACAGGCATGGCAAATAAAGACATAACCTTATGAACCATTTCTACGGAGGAAACAATATTCACGAAATACACACAAGGATCATAACCAAATATCAATAACAAATACTGTTGCAGCGTGCAATTCGATCCCAATATTAATAAATATTATTGCGGTGTGCAACCCGATCCAATATCAATATGAATACAGTTGCATGTGGCAAGTAAAGGCAAATACTGATAACAAGTAAAGGAAAGTAAAAGCATGTAACAAGTAGATGAATGAAATAGGTAAGGATATGTAACAATAATAAATCAAGTAGAAAGCACAAATGTAACAATAACAAACAGGGTAAAGATATAGATATGTAGTAATAGATCAAATAGGAAACATATAGGTAAACTAAGTAAGAAACATAGACGTGAAACTAACATACAAGATAGAAAACATAGATATAAACCAATGTAGAGTGCATGTATGTGTCTAAGGAATGAGTAATCATAACGTAAGGTCCAACTCCCACCTCTTCGCATGGAAACAACCAACTTGCCAATCTCATTTCAAATCGCACAAAAATACCTATTGTGCCAATCATCATACCAACTGCACGAAATAACCATCGTGCCAAACGTGGCCCAAAGGCCCCAATCATAATCTCTTATTACGAATAAAGAAGCTCAAGTAGCCCAAGAATAACAGGTATAGATATGTGTTCATGATATAGGTACTGTTATGACCGAATTAAGTACATCAACAATATCAAAAATAGTTCATCATATTCAATTAAGATGTAATGAGCTAAAATCGTGATCTCTAGCATGAATATTTGTACTCATGTCATTAGTAAAATCAAGTAAGACATAAGTCAAGAAGATCACAAAGTTCAACAAGGCACAAAGAAGCATATAATCTAACCCGAGCATGGATAATCCTGGCACATGCATATACGCTCGTCACCTTGCATATGCATCACTCACGCATGTTGCAAATAATATCATTTATTAGGAACCCTCAAACCAAAGATAGGCAACACACTTACCTCATCCGGACTAGTCCAAAGCTCCAAAATCGTATTGTTTTGAGAAATCACCGCTAACCTCTTAAAATCTAGCCAAACACCAACCAAGCAAGTCAATCAATGCCATAGAAAGTAACCCCAATCAATAGAGCTTTGATCTTTGAAGAATCCCCAAAAAGTCAACTAAAGTCAACCCTAGCCCGCATGCTCGAAATCTAGAACCAATAAGAAAATTCGATGACCCATAACCTAGCGGGTCCAAATATCTGATAAGTTTCCAAATTGGTGTTCAAATCGGTGTTCAAAGCCCCAAAATGCACTTTCTTATCTTGTAGACAAAATTCCAAATTTTACTTTAAAAATCCATATTTTAGGTATAGAAATCTAAGGGAATCAATATATATATATAATCAAATCCAAGAATAAATTTTTTATCTACAAAGTAATGACAAAAATCTACACAAATATTGCCTCTTCTCGAGCTCCAAAACTTTATGAGAAAAAGTGACAAGATCTCGAAATAAGTAAAACAAAATGCAGCAGTTGTCTCAGCTCGTAGTTGATGATAAATGACCCCCAAACTCATTTTTGATAATCCCAACATAATCATTGCGTTATTAGACCCAAGATAGCCTTTTGAATTACCCAATTTGGCCTTAAAATGAGGGAGATATGATGTTTTGAAGTTTTAAAGGAAGTAAGAAATTTATTGATGAACTCAGGGACATAACAAGTATTTTCGGAATTGTTGCCCCAGAAAATCAGCAATAGAAAAATCTTCATTTTAGTACCCAAAACTCATTCGGGCTCCCCTGGACACAAACCATATATGCATTTCAATCACAAAATATGATATGAACCTGCTCGCGCACTCAAAACACTGTAAAGTGATCTTCTTGACCCGATATGGACTGTGGTCAAACTCCAAATCCTTAACTAGTCTCTCAACCAATGATCCAAAATACACCCGAGCTCCTCGGGACCCCATCCAATTATACCAACAAGTGTAAACAAATTATTCAAAATTATCCAAAGCCTCAAAAAATCCATGGGAACATCACAACAAAGAATCTAGCCTCAAACCGAATAGAAAATCTCTTAAGTTGTTAAATCTTCATTCTTTCAAGAGAGTGTCTGAATCACACTTAGACACTTTAGATTACTTCCAAACTTTGCACACAATTTTAATTTAACTATATAGACTTATCCAAAGTCTCGGACTCCAATTAAGTCTCGGAACACCAATTGGAGTCCAATAACATCAAAGTCAACTTTTGGTCAAACTTATGAACTTTTAAGTTGTTCAAATTGCTAACATTTAATAAATAGTGTTGAATTCTTCTAGGAACCTCCAAAGCCAAATCTGAACATACTTACAAGTCCAAAATTATCATACAAACCTATAGGAATTATCAAAACCCGATTCCGAGTCCGTTAATCCAAAAGTCAAACATTGGTCATCTCTTCCAACTTAAAGCTTCCAAATCGAGATTCATTCTTTCAAATCAATCCCGAACCACTCGAAAACCAAAACCAACCATACATGCAAGTCATAATATATCTTATGAAACTACTCAAAGTCTCAAACCACCGAACGGAATGATAAAGCTCAAAACGACCGGTCAAATCGTTACATTCTCTCCACATAAACATATGTTCGTCCTCGAACGTGCCAAAAGTCATTCCAAAGTCATTACTGTTTAAGATCACCATGCATATAACCATGGGTGATCCCACATAACCACAATCCATGTAAGTCCAAAAGCCAATCTTAACTGAAGCTTCTTTCTTCAATCTTAGCCCATAAACCTTAGAACCAATTTATAACATCTGAAATTCCTTATATGATCCGATTCTTGCATATATACACTATACAAATCTCGGCAAGCCGCGTCAAGCCATAAAAATATTCCCAAGATGTAACCACACGTGGTACCACATAACTCACATACTCAAACAAACCTTATCCTGATCTGTTGTGGTGCGCAATTCGATTCCAAAAATATCAATCCACATGGGGATACCCATCGAGCCATAATGCTCATGCTCATTACATACATGTGCATAAACATCAAGCATGATAGAGTACAAAAATATAACCATGGGGAGATGAATAAGCATAATACACTACGGAAAAGGTAATCATGGCTAAGGTGCAATAAACAAATCAATATTACAAATGCCATCTCGTTCACATATCGCCAAAAGGCCTAAATAGGTCCATAACATGAATGTGAATAATCAAGTAGTCTCACAACCCATCATAACATAGGAGAGTAACATATGAAACAGATCAGGGCATAGATAACATCCATTCCGCCCGATGACATACCCAAAGTAGATGTTGCGCAAGAGTAAGCAAACGTGATCCGATATTGAATACACATTTCTCATTAGGCCTACCAATGGGCCCCAAATCAATTCCGATCATCCCAAAATAGGTAAATAGTATTCCAAAAATCCACTATGACTTATCCGTAACAAATACAATAATCTGTCTAATCCTTATCACACCTTCATAGTCTGCAACCAAGGAATTGTCTATCTCTGGGATTATCCAGTCTCTAAATCTCAAGAATACAGGAAATCTCCATATCTGATCTCTAACTCTCCCACTCAAATAAATGATATGTTAGTCATACACAGTCACCTCATGAGAAGTACTCCCATAAATCTTCCAAGCCACGTAGTAAAACATGAACCAACAGTCACAAACTGCACAATTTCAATAATACCCATCAAGCATCCACAAATCAAAACACAATGTGTCTTCTACAACACATATCCTCTCAGGCGAAACAAGATAGTGATAATGTAACGACCCGACCTGTCGTTTTGTGTATTTGAGCTTCGTTTACCCTTTTGAAGGTTTTTGTATGTGTATATATAATTTTATGACTTGCAGGGATGGTTAATTTCATTTTGGGAAAGTTTTAGAATTATTTGGACCAATTGGTTCTTGGTTTAGAAACTTAAGTTGAAAATATTGATCAAGGTTTTACTTTTGTAAAAATGAGCCGAAAATGTTGTTTTGATGTCTCTAATACGTTCGTACTATAATTTTGGACTTGGGAGTATGTCCGAAATTAAATTTGGAGGTCCTTAGGTTGATTTGACTTGGTTTGTCGCAAGTTAGCAATTTGAGGTTTAGAAATTCCCTAAGTTTGACCGTAGGTTGACTTTATGGCTATCAGGATCGGAATTTGGTTTTGGGACTTGGAATAGGTCTGTTTTGCTATTTGGAACTTATCTGCAAAATTTGGTGTAATTCAAAGTTGATTTGATAAGATTTGGACGCTTGGTTGTGATTCTAAAGGTTCTTGAGTTTTTCTTTTGAATTTCATGCGTTTTGATATCTGATTCGTGGTTCAAGTTGTTATTTTGGTATTTTGATTATGTGAGCAAGTTTGTACAATATTTTTAGACTTGTGTGGATATTAGGTTTTGAGCCCCGAGGGCTCGGTTGAGTTTCAGATGTGTTTTCGAAGGGTTTGTACTCATTTTCAGGTTGCTGGTGTACTGGTGCTCCAATTATCGCAATTGCGAGCACCACTATCACAATTGTGATCATAGTGGGGGGTCTCAGGTGTCGCATTTTTTTCATACCTTGATCGCATTTTCCAAGAAATGCTTTTGTTGGGTAGGTTTGCATTCGCGACCAATTGGTCGCATTTGCGAAGAGGGAAGACTTCGCATTTGCAATGTCTGTGTCGCTTGTGACATTTACCTTGGATTTTGAGGTGCCGCATTTGCGAGCTATTCTTTGCAATTGCGAGAGTTTGCAGTTGTGACCCAGGGTCGCAATTGCGACATCTGCACCCGAACAAAAGGGCTGGGAAGTCGAGATTTGATCTCATTTCTCTCATTTTAGAACCCTAGACTCGGTAGGAGGCGATTTGGAGAGTGAAATTTCACATACAATCATTAGGTAAGTGATTTTGATTAATTTGCAATTATATTATATGATTATATATGAGATTTAACATCAAATTCATGAAAATCCAAGAGAGATTTTGGGATTTGAGAGTCGAATTAGACTCAGATTTGAAAATAAATCACATATATAGACTTGTGGGGTTATTGATAGTCGAGATCTACCCTTGGACTCGGGTTTTGACCGGGCGAGCCTAGAGTTGACTTTTGGGGAATTGTATAAAGATCATAGCTTTAAGGGAAAAGCTATTTTTGAGTGTTAATTTAGCCTAGTTGAGGTAAGTATCTTGTCTAACTTTGTGAGGGGGAACTACCCCATATGATTGGGTTTGATTGCACTATTTGATTAATGTGAAAGATGTGTACATGAGGTGACGAGTATGTACACGGGCGTATATGAGTAAAATTGACCTGTTTGGACCCTTAGGTTACTTGTAAGCATTTAATTGAAGTTGTTATCATTTGTTCTATCTTTCCTTGTCAATTTTATTCTAGCATGCCTTAATTGTAGTTGTTATTACATGTTCTAGCTTCCATTATCGGGGTTTCCCTTATATGCTTTTATTTGTAGTTGTTAAATGCTATTATTTCCATTGTTGAGCTATTCTCATGCATTTAGTCGTAGTTGTTCTTTCATTATTAACTTCATTGTTGAGTTATTGATGTGGTAGTTGTTGAGAGATATTAACACGTTTGTGGTTGGAATTGTTGGTCATTGGAATACCTTTCCTTGTTGAGTTATTTCTCGTTCATTTTGTTGTTATTGAGATTCTTGTACATATTGTGGTTGAGTCGTGGGCTTTGTGTTATGGTAACATTGGTATTGTTGATCTTGAAAATGTTGTGGTATTTGGGCACGTGTGGTGCGAGTTGATTTTTGTGTTGTGATATTGATGTGCATACGGCAGTATAAGGATAGGGGTTGATGAACATGCGTCTAGATAAAATGGGATTTATATGCGTGTTGCTAGTAAGGGATTACTTGAAGCCACGCGGTGAGATAAGGGGGCTAAAGCGCGTGTAGCTATTTCGGAAAAATATCTTTAAAATAAATGCATGGCTCACGAGGTGATATAAGGAAGATTGTGATTGTGACTTGTGAAATGTGAATATGAGGTATGGTACATCGGTTGTGATTCTTGTTGTGTATTCTATATTAAAAAGGCTTGTTGATTTGAACGATTATTATCTTTCCTTCATTCGTTTTACCTGTATTTTACGGTATTTGATCACTTGTTGTTCTTAGCATATGTTCCCTCTTTGTTGTCCTTCATTGCCTTAATATTCGTTGTTAGCCTTACATCGTTGTATTGTTTTGTTGTCATTTATTTCCTTAATTTCTGCTATTAGATTATATTAATATTCTGTTCAAGTTTCTATGTCTAGTAGGTGTCATGACCTAGAATTTTCACTACTCTATCGAGGTTAGGCTTGAAACTTACTGGGTACCGTTATGGTGTACTCATGCTACGCTTCTACATATTTTTGTGCAGATCCAGATACTTCTATTAGTGTTGGACGTCAGTAAGTTGACCCAGATATTTCAGAGATTTCAAGGTATAGTTGTTTGATGCTCGGAGTCCCCTTTTGCTATGTTCTTTTATACTGTTTATCTTCATATCAAAACAACATTGTATTCGGAGTTCTTTAGTGTACTTCTTTAGAGCTTATGACTCTATACTACTAGTTTTGGGAATTGTACTACTGTTATTCAATCATTATTATTATATCATTTATTAGCTTAATTTGATATCTTAGTCGTTATTTATGCTAGATTTTTATGTGTATTAGGCTTACCTAGTCTTAGAGACTAGGTTCCATCACGACTACCTAAGGTGGGATTTTAGGGTCGTGACAAGTTGATATCAGAGCTCTAGGTTCATAGGTGCTACGAGTCATAAGCAAGTTTAGTAGATTCTTGTGGATTGGTATATAGAGACGTCTCTACATTACTTCGAGAGGCTACAAAACTATTCGGAAATTCCACTTCTTTGATTCCTTATCGTGCAGATTTGTTGATTTCAAAATCTGAGCTTTGTCTTTCTATTCTCTCACAGATGGTAAGGACACACACTGCTGGATCAGATGATCAGACACTCGTGCCCCCTGCTAGAGCCGCGAGAGGCTGGGGCCGAGGTAGAGGTAGAGGAGGAGCACGTGCTACAGCTAGAGTACCTACACGAGCAATGATTGAGGAGCTACTAGTAGCTCGAGTTGGGGCACATGCACCTGAGATGCCTACTGCTACCTCTTGACTCCAAGAGACCCTAGCACACTTCTTGATCATGTTCGGTACTTTAGCTCGGGCAGAATTGATCCTCGTTGCACCAGCTACATCTTAGGCTGGGGGAGGAGATTAGACTCCCGCAGCCCGTACTCCAAAGCAGTGGGTCCATGTTGATCAGATTTTGTGTGTTATGCCAGCACAACCCATTATTCCGGTTCAGCCTGAGGTCAGGCCAAAGGCATCTAATGAGGAGTAAAGGAGATTTGAGAGGTTCAAGAGGTATGACCCTCCTACTTTCAGTTGGATAGTTACCGAGTATGCGTAGGGTTTTCTAGACAAGTGCCACCGTATTCTCCGTACCACGGGCATTATGCAAGTGAGTGGAGTTATCTTTACTATATTCCAGCTGTCAGGAGCAGCATATAGGTGGTGGTAGGCTTATGAGGAGGATAGGCCAGCTGATGCAGCCCCACTCACTTGCGCTGAGTTTTCATATATGTTTTTCAGAGAGTTTGTTCCCCAGACCCTCCGGGATGCATGGCGCACAAAGTTTAAGTAGCTACGCCATAAGAATGTGACACTGTCGGAGTATGCCATCATATTCAGTGAGTTGTCCCCACATGCACCTGTTTTGGTTTCTACAGTCAGAGATCAAGTCCACAGATTCATGAAGGTGCTTAGTTATTGTCTTAGATTCAGCATGGCTCGGGAGTTGGAGATGGATAGTCTGTTTCAGCAGGTTGTAGAGATCGTTCAGAGGATGGAGCGTATGCGGGGCCAGGAGAGGGAGGATAGGGAGGCCAAGAGGCCTCGAGATTCTGGAGGATTTGGAGGTGCCCGCGCTATAGTTTCAGCTCGTCATGGCAAAGGTTATGTGGGTCGACCAGTTTATTCAGCACTTCCATCTACTTGCAGTGCTCTAGTTGTTATGAGGTCTCAGATCGCCCATTATGCACAGCCACTTTCCAGCGCACCTCCTGCACTGGGTGCCTTCAGCGGTCAGTCTTGCCGACCAGGTCAGGTTCAATTTCAGTATCCACTCCCGCCGAGAAGTTGTTTCGAGTGTGGTGGTACCAAACATATGGTGAGGGACTACTCCAGACTTAGGAGGGTGCACCTCCACATACTACACAGGCTCCATGGATTCCACAGGATCCACAGGGTTCAAAGGCCATGGTTATTGCTCCAATTGCCGCTCCACCTGCGCCGCCAGCTAGGAGTAGATGTCAGGCAGGTAGAGGTTGCCCTAGAAGGGGAGGCCAAGCTCGTTTCTATGCTTTTTCTAGTAAGACGGAGGCTGTTGCATCGGATGTTGTCATCACAGTTATTGTTTCGGTTTGTCATAGGGATGCATCAATTTTATTTGATCCCAGTTCCGCTTATTCGTATATGTTGATACTCAATTTTGACCATCCTTATTTTAAAATTAACTTCTACAGGCTTCCTAATCAAAAAATGATAAAAACAATAGCTTTTTGCACATTATTCAGCTTTAATGTAATTTATTGATAATTATTACTATTTTTGCAAAATATGAGATTTTTTATTATTTTAATGCAATTAGTTAAATACTACCATTTTTGTGCATTTTTATAAATTTCAAATAATTTATTGATAATTGTCCTATTTTTAAATATTAGGATATTTTATCAATTTATTGTCTTTTCAAAAATAAAATAATAATTACTACATATTATTATAGCATTTGACATTTTAATAAATATTACAAGTCGTATTTTTAAATTAAATAATCATATTTTAATTCGTAACACAATATATCTATTACATGGAAGCCGGTATCATTTATCTCAAATACGGATCAAATACAGTAACAACACGGTGGTGCTAATGAGGCTTCTATTGGAGATAATGGGGTGTTGCATATGTAGGGGCGGAATTGTGTGCCCAATGTGGCTCGGTTGCGTGAGTTGATACTTAAGGAGGCCCACAATTCTCGGTCTTCAATTCATCCGGGTGCCGTGAAGATGTACCAGGATTTGAGGCAGCACTACTAGTGGAGAAGAATGAAGAAAGATATAGTAGAGTATGTGGCTTGGTGTTTGAACTGTCAGCAGGTGAAGTACGAGAATCAGAGGCATGGCGGCTTGCTTCGGAGACTTGGTATTCCATAGTGGAAATGGTAGCGTATCACCATGGATTTCGTTGTTGGACTCCCACGGACCCTGAAGAAATTTGACATTGTGTGGGTTATTGTGAACAGACTTACCAAGTCTGCACACTTCATACCGGTTGTGACTACCTACTCTTTAGAGCAGTTGGCTCAGATATATGTACATGAGATTGTTCGTCTTCATGGTGTGCCGGTGTCTATTATCTCCGATCGAGGCACACAGTTCACATTGCGTTTCTAGAGAGTTGTGAAGTGTGAGTTTGGCACACAGGTCAAGCTGAGCACAGCATTTCACCTCTAGACGGACAGGCAAACCGAACGCACCATTCAGATCTTAGAAGATATGCTACGTGCATGTGTTATGGATTTCAGGGAGTCATGAGATTAGTTTATACCAATTGCAGAGTTCGCCTACAACAACAGTTACCAATCGAGTATTCAGATGGCTCCTTATGAGGCCTTATATGGGAGGCGGTGTCGTTCTCCACTTGGTTGGTTTGACCTGAGAGAGTCTAGGTTGTTGCACACTATTTGCTTCGGGATGCCTTGGAGAAAGTCATGTTAATTCAAGATCCGCTTCGTATAGCACAATCTAGGTAGAAGAATTATGTTGATCGGAAGGCTCGTGATGTAGCATTCATGGCTAGAGAGAGAGTTCTGCTCAGAGTTTCACCCATGAAGGGTGTGATGAGGTTCGAGAAGAAGGGCAAGTTGAGCCTTATGTATATTGGTCATTTCGAGATCCTTGAGAGGGTTGGTGAGGTATCCTACAGACTTGCATTGCCGCCCACCTTATTGGGGGTTCACCCGGTTTTCATGCTGGAAGTATTATGGCGATCAGTCACATGTAAAAAACTTCAGCTCAGTCCAATTGGACAAGGATTTGACTTATGTTGAGGAGCCGATGGCTATCTGGACAGGCAGGTCCAGAAGCTAAGGTCAAAGAATATTGCTTCAGTAAAGGTTCAATAGAGAGGTAAATTGGTCGACGAGGCGACCTAGGACACCAAGCATGACACGAAGAGTCGTTATCCTCACATTTTGGCACTTCAGGTATGCCTTTATGCACGTTCGAGGACGAACATTTATTTTAAGAGGGGAAGAATGTAACGACCCGACCTGTTATTTTGTGTATTTGAGCTTTGTTTCCCCTTTTGAAGCTTCCCGTATGTGTATTTATGGTTTTATGACTTGCGGGGGTTGTTAGTTTCAATTGAGGGAAGTTTTAGAATGATTTGGACCCTTTGGTTCTTGGTTTAGAAGCTTAAGTTGGAAATATTGGCCAAGGTTTGAATTTTGTGAAAACGCGTCCGGAACGGTGTTTTCATGGCCCAAATAGGTTCGTACTGTGATTTTGGACTTGGCCATATGCCCAAAATTGAATTTGGAGGTCCCTAGGTTGATTTGACTTGTTTTTACCGAAAGTTGGCAATTTGAGGTTTAGAAGTTCCCTAAGTTTAACTTTAGGTTGACTTTATGGGTATCAGGTTTGGAATTTGGTTTTTGGACTTGGAATAGGTGTGTTTTGCTATTTGGAACTTTTCTGCAAAATTTGGTATAATTCGGAGTTGGTTTGATAGGATTCGGATGCTTGGTTGTGATTTTTGTGGTTCTTGAGTTTTCTTTTCGAATTTCATGCGTTTTGATGTTCGATTCATGGTTCTAGATGTTATTTTGGTGTTTTGATCATGCGAGCTAGTTTGTATGATATTTTTAGACTTATGTGAATGTTTGGTTTGGAGCCCTGAGGGCTCGGGTGAGTTTCAGACGTGTTTCAGAAGGGTTTGGACTCATTTTCAGGTTATTGGTGTGCTGGTGCTCCAGCTATCGCAATTGCCATCATAGCCGGGGAGTCTCAAGTGTCGTATTTGCGATAGCTTGATTGCATTTGCAAAGAAATGCTTGGGCTAGGTAGGCTCGCACTTGTAAAGAGGGCAGACTTCGCATTTGCGAGGTCTGTGTCGCAATTGCGACATTTCTCTAGGCTTGTCAGCTGCCGCATTTTCGAGCTATTCTTCGCAATTTTGAGGGTTCGCAATTGCAAACCAAGGGTCGCAATTGCGACATCTGCACCTGAACAAAAGGGCTGGAAAGTCGGGATTTGATCTCATTTCTCTTATTTCAGAACCCCAGACTCGGTAAGAGGCGATTTGAAGAGGGGATTTTCACATACAATCATTGGGTAAATAATTTTGATCAATTTTCAATTATGTTATGTGATTATGTATGAGATTTAACATCAAATTCACTAGAATCTAAGAAAAAGTTTGGGAATTTTTGTCTATGTTTCGAAAAATGAAAATTTGGGACTTGAGAGTCGAATTGGACTCGGATTTAAAAATAATTCACATATATAGACTTGTTGGGTTATGGGTAGTCAAGATCTACCTCTGGACTCGGATTTTGACCGGACGGGCTTGGGTTTGACTTTTGTTAACTTTTGGAGAATTGTGTAAAGATCATAGCTTTATTAATCATAATTGGTTTCTCTTGCATTTTTTGATGATATTAAATTATTTTTAGTTAGGTATGAGCAGTGCAGAGGCGAATTTTAAGGGAAAAGCTATTTTTGAGTCACTTTTGTTGATCTATGCATGTTGCTAGTAAGGGATTACTTGAAGCCATTTGTGAGATAAGGGGGCTAAACCGTGTGTAGTTATTTCGGAAAATATATTTTTAAAATAAATACAAGGCTCACGCGGCGATATAAGAAAGATTGTGATTGTGACTTGCGAAATGTGAATATGAGGTGTGTTACCTCAGTTGTGATTTTTGTTATACATTCTATATTATAAAGTCTTGTTGGTTTGAACGGTTATTATATTTCCTTCATTCGTTTTACTTGTATTGTATGGTATGTGATCACTTGTTGTTCTTATAATATGGTCCCTCTTTGTTGTCCTTTATTGCCTTAATATCCGTTGTTAGCCTTACATCATTGTATTGTTTTGTTGTCATTTATTTCTCTGATTTCCATTATTAGATTATATTAAGATCTTGTTCAGGTTTGTATGTCTAGTAGGTGTCATGACCTGGCGTCGTCACTACTCTACCAAGATTAGGCTTAATACATACTGGGTATCATTACGGTGTACTCATGCTACGCTTCTTCATATTTTTGTGCAGATCCAGATACTTATGCTCATGCCTGACGTCAGTGAGTTGAACTAGATATTTCGGAGATTTCAAGGTATACCTGCTTGACTCTCGCAAGCCTCGGAGTCCCCTTCTGCTATTGTCTTTTCTACTGTTTATCTTCCTATCAAAACAATATTGTATTCGGAGTTCACTAGTGTACTTCTTTAGAGCTTATGGCTATGTACTACCGGTTTTGAGAATGGTACTACTGTTATTCAGTCATGGGTATTATGTAATTTATCAGCTTAATTTGATATCTTAGTCATTATTTCTACTAGATTTTTATGTGTGTTAGGCTTACCTAGTCTTAGAGACTAGGTGCCATCAAGACTATCTAAGGTGGGATTTTGGGGTCGTGACTGCTAACATACTCTTAAACATCTGAAATCTCTCATGTTATCTAGAACTCATGACCTTCCCTTCAAAACTAAACTACAACCTTGTCCATTCAATCCCAAAACCTCACGCAATTCTCTGAATCTACCGTGATACAATATGCAAAAAAAAGAGAATCTCTTCATCAAGTCTGAATCACCTGTAGGATAAACACTCTATCAACCAGAAACCTGTCCACTTAACTCACTCCAGGAAAACATCGCGATACACAACAAACCTTTTATACCCGTAGAAGACAACAATAGCATAATGCCATGAACTCATCCTATAAAAGGAAAACAAAACACACAAATAAACACAAGGAAGGGTATCCCACATAACTCCGTTACGGTGTGAAATTCGATCCCAAACATATCAATCCACATGGGGATACCCATCGAGCCATAATGCTCATTCTCACTGGACACGTGTGCATAAACATCAACCACGAATGAGTGCAAAAATATAACCATGGGGAGATGAAAAAGCATAGTACACTACGGAAAAGGTAAGCACGACTAAGGTACAATAAATAAATCAATATTAAAAAAGTCATCTCGTTCATATATCGCCACAATGCCGAAACTAGAAAATAATATGAGTGTGAATAATCAAGTAGCTTTACAACCCATCATAAATAGGAGAGTAACATGTGAAATAGATCAGGGCATGAATAACATCCATTTCGCCCGATGACATACCCATAGTAGATGTTGCACAAAAGTAAGCAAGTGGATCCGATATCGAATACACATTTCTCATTAGGCCTACCAATGGGTCCCAAATCAATTTCGATCATCCCAAAATAGGTAAATAGCCTTCCAAAAGTGCATAGTTACTTATCTGTAACAAATACAATCAGTTGTCTAATCCTTATCACACCTTCATAGTCTGCAACCAAGTAATAGTCAGCCTCTGAGAGCATTCAGTCTCTAAATCTCAAGAATATAGGAAATCTCCATATCTGATCTTCAACTCTCCCACTCAAATGATTGATACATTAGTCATACACAATCACCTCATGAGAATTACTCCCATAAATCTTTTGTGCCACGTAGTAAAACTTGAACATTAATAGTCACCAACTATGAAATTTCTATAATACTCATCTAGCATCCGCAAATCAATACACAATGAGTCTTCTACAACACACACCCCCTTCAGCGAAATAAGATAATGCTAACATACTCTTAAATATCTGAAATCTTCCATGCTTTCTAAAACTCATGACCTTCGGTTCAAAATTAAACTGCAACCTTGTCCATTCAATCCCAATGCCTCACGCAACTCTCCGAATCTACCGTGATACAATACCCAAAACTAGGTGAATCTCATTATCAACTGTGAATCACCCGTAGAATAAACATTCTATAAACCAGAAATGAAGTTAGCATTTTAGAAATGAGGTTATTAACTTATATTCAAAATAATGCCCAAAATGAGACTAGGGTCTCCACTCCCTAGTCTCATTTTAGAAACGAGGTTGTTAACTTACATTCAATTACTAAAAAAATATTAGTACAACATTTTATACATAGAAACGAAGGGAAAACGTGAAGCTAACTAATTGATCGAGCTAGATCTTTTTTCCCTTCATTAATGTTACAGCCAAGTCGTTGAGGGGAATGATAATACGATAAATGTTGCTCATAGAATGATAGAAGTTTATCAATTATAGAGCAACATTTATTCCAAAATCTAAATTGAATTAGTGAGTCACCAAGTTATAATTCGTCATGGAAATCATCTTAGGATTAAATATGAGGGAATTAACAAGCCTTAAGATTAATTGTTTTGTCTCAAATTCAATCCTAAGTGGATTTTCGTGATTACAAGAAACTTGGTGACTCATTGATTCAATTATAGATCAGCGCGCTTCTTCCAAAATCTAAATTGAATTAATGAATCACCAATTTATAATTTGTCACGGAAATCCACTTAGGATTGAATATGAGGGAATTAACAAGCCTTAAGATTAATTATTTTGCCTCAAATTCAATCTTAAGAGGATTGCGTGATCCCGAAAAACTTGGTGACTCTTTGATTCAATTTAGATGAATCCCAAAATCGTCATCGTTATTGACTTTCTCCTTTTTTACCATAGCTTGGAGTCTTGAAAATAAAATTTTCAGACAATTAATTACTCAGATATAAGTCAAGAAATCAAGGTTAAGGGGGAAAAAAAGAAACCACGGTATTAAAACATAGAAATAATAAGATATGATACCATGTTTATAACTTATCTCAGATATGAAATAACACTTCTCATCCTCTCAATGAAGTAAATCATTCAACAATTTGAACGAAGAAGAGTGTTCTAGGTTAGGGGTTTTTATAGCAAAATAAATGGCCAATATTATAACTCCTTATTAATTAATAGCCAATCTCTTGCCTTTAATTTGACTTAGATTTTTTGTAATCTACTTTTTTTAATTTGTTGCATGGATTGTAATCTAACACACTCAATTTAGCGGGACATTGTTTCAAATATCACTTCTATCCCTTTTATTCGTAAATTATTGAATTTTAGGAATGGGTATTGTCAAGAATCCAAATCCCCTCGGTAGGATGTCGTGACGGCACCTAGTCTCTAAGACTAGGTAACCCTAACAATATGCGAAAACATCAATTAAAAACTTAAAATTTTAAAACTTCAATAATTTCATCAATAGGCTATTGTGAGTACCTGAATTTTGCCCCACATAGGAATTACTCTTAAAAATAGTCCAAAAATAATTTTAATTATTTCTATAGAATTTTAGGAGTTTTACTTTTATTTGTTTTGTATTTATTCGCATTGTTCGTGCATATTTAGAAATGTTTTAAATCGTAAAATTCATCTTACATCAAAGTCAATTTTTTTTAAAAAAATGCTGACTTCGTCTTACATCATTTTGACTTCTTTAGTAATTGTAATATTTTTCACTTAACTAACTCCAGGAAACCACCGAGATACGCAACCTTCTATACCTGTAGAAGTCAGCAACCTCGTGTCGTGGTCAAAACCGTCATGAACTCTTGGAAACCCATTAGCACATACCCAAGCCAGTAGAACTGGATCCATCTAAATCAACCAAGTCACGTAGACTACCAAATCCAAAAGTAGCTCAAACTGAAATGACGCTCTGAAGAGACCTTATGCGAATCTGAATTTATTTCTTTCATCCCACTAATACTATTATTTAGAATCAATAATAATATAGAAATATTGCAAGTTTTTGCACCAAGGCAAACCTCAAATCCTTAGCCACACAACAAAATTTGGCAAATCCTTAAATACCACCTCCTAGAACTTAAACCCACTAGAACCTTTCCCGAGAGTCATCTACTTTGCTCAATCTCCGAATATATAGCCAAACATGATGAAAAACTAGTGCTCTATTAGAACGTGAATACTTCAAAAATAAATTCACCCTTAGGGAACTAAGTAAATCATTTCTCTTGCACACCTCATACATGATGAATTTCAAACTTGACTCATTCCACAACCTTCATATATCAATAAAGTATATTACTTCAATGCGTCCAGCAAATTCCTTGCCCAAATATTCCTCGATGGCCCCCTTCTCAAACCATATCAAATTCACAACACATCAAAATCCAGAAACTACAGCAAAACATTCCCAAATGACCCGATCATCGATGGTAGACTCCCCCACTTGGCTTGGAGCCACAAACACCTCATTTGATAACCTATAATGCCCTTCCTTATTAACTCTCCATGACCTTGTGCTGCTATCTAACTGAATCTCCTCATAAACTTGCATAGAACTAGTCAAAACACACTTTGATCATCTGCCGGATACATACTCATCCTCACAACAATCAAGCCAACTTCCTCAAGTGTCCTGAAATTGTAGTATATATATTCCATTGAATAGAAGCCTCATAATAATCACATAATGTCAAATCTTCTGATAGGAGATAACCCACCTACTAACCTCAAATCGATATATTCCTATGACCCTACCATGTTCATATCCACTAAACAATCAATTAATCTTCTCGATTCTATACTCGCCAACAAATTATAAGAATCTATTCCTCAAATGAATAACTGAAAGATCCATCGACATATCCACATCTCCAAAATGTACAACACATTGAAACAATGATCAAGTATCAATATCCCTTCACATCCTCTCTGAAACATCACATGTCGGCGGTATATATTTGATACCAAGTACTCAACATCGCACACTAATCGAAGAGAAAGAAACTGGAGATTTAGGTTTCAAGCTGAAACAAAGTCACATGATGGGTAAAGAAAGACGGGAAGTTTCATAGATGCGTTGTAGCCTCTGAAAGATAGGTATGGATGTCATCATACCAATCCGCAAGACTCTACTAGACACTTGCTCATGCCTCGTAGAACCTATAAACCTAGTGCTCTGATACCAACTTGTCACGACCCAAAATCTCACCAAGTCGTGATGGCACCTAACCCCAACATGCTAGGTAGGCCAAATAATAAATAACATAACTCGAATGGAAGATCATATAAGAACAATAAATAAGATGGCGGAAAATCCATACAACTATCCCATGGATTGGTAGTACAAGTGATGAGCTACTAAGATTTAGATTTAAAAAGCTGGTATGAAGATTAAATATAACATCTTCTTGAAGTTTACATAAATAGAATTTTATGTCCTAAACCACCATATGGGTAGTTTGAATCTGGAATGCTGGTACATCCCTAATGCTTGCCTCGTCATCTACAGTCGTTTTGCTCCAAAATATGCACGCAAGGTGCAAACGTGTAGTATAGAACAACTGACCCCGTGACTTAGTAAGTATCTTGACTAACCTCAGTGAAATAGTAACGAGGTTTTAAGTCAAAATATACTCACTTAATATTTATCTGTGCAGATAATAAGCAGGAAAACAAAGCAATAAATATGAGGAATAATAGTAAGAGCATCAACTGGATAATTAAGGAGCAAGTTTACAAACATTGCAAACCTACTTCATTGGGGTAAGTAAACCTAACTCAAATTTATGATTATAACATAAATCTATCATTGATTTTGGCTCTAAATCAAGGAATCTTAAAGAAGAAAAGAGGGTTTTGACTTGGAAGATAAGAAAGTGCATTTTGGGGGTTTTGGCAAAACTTTTCTAAAGTGAATAATTTGGCTTCAAACATCGATTCGGAGTCAGATTTTGTTGAAACTTGTATGGTTGGACTCATATTTGAATGGGTTGTTAAAATTTTTAAGTTTTATCTGGTTTCGAGATGCGGACCCGGGTTAAATTTAGGTTGACTTTGAGTATTTGATTACGTTTGAGTTTGATTCCTATGACATTATTTGATGTTATTGAGTTGTTTTTCCCTAGATTAGAGCCGTTCGGAGGTCGATTCATGCGAGAAGATATTTTTAGAGAATTAGTTTAGTCTGTTTGAGGTAGGTGTCTTGCCTAGCTTTGTTGAGGGAGTTTTTCCTACTAAATAATATTATTTTCTACATGCGGGAGTGATGCATATATGAGGTAACGCGCATATATGCATGTGCAAGGGATTTCATGATAGGGAGGTGGCATTATATACCTCTTTGTGCCTTGTGGAACTTGGTGATTCCTTGACTTTTACTTCATTTAATTCTATGACTAGTGAACTTAATTATGTGTTAGGAATTATATTAGAATGTATGGCATCTTTAAAAGATTTAATGTGTTGTCTTTGAGACTGTTTACATACTTAATTTTACCATAGCATCAGGAACATCCATCTATACCGGTTGTTATCACGCTACTTGAGCTTCCTTATCCATAACAAGAGATGATGTTTGGGGCAATAGGGCAATGTTTGGCAAGAGCGGTATTTTCGTGTGGATTGATATAATGCTAGCACAATGAGTATTGTTTTGCGATTTGAAATACGATTGGTCGGTTGGTTGTTTTCATGTGAAAGGAATGGGAGTTAGATTTTTGTTATGATTACTCGAACTTTAAACATTTACACGCATTCTACTCTGGTTTCTATTAATGTTTGTTGTTTTGTATGTTACTTTCATGTTTGTGTTCCTTATGTAGTTACCTCTGTGTTTCCTATTTGGCCTATTTCTACTATATTCATATTCCTACCTTGTCTGTTATTGTTACTCTTATGCTTATACTTGATTTACTTCTACTACATGTCCTTCCGAATTTATGCCTTTACTTGTTATTAGCCCTTACATGTTACATGCCTCTATTGTTATGTGATTTATTTATTAGACGCCTTGACATGTTACATGCCTTCACTTGGTACATGCTTTCACTAACTAGATGCTTTTACTTGCTACATGCCTCTACTTGTTACATGATTTTACTTATTAAATGCCTCCATTTGATATGTGTTTTTACTTTCCAAATATCTTTGCTCGTTTCGTGTCCTACTCCACATTGCTTATCCGAATTGGGAGACATTTAAATTGGTTGTGTGCTTATAATTTGTGGAATCCTTGTCTTTCTATAAGGGAGACTAGTTGTTGCATACTGGGCTGCTTATTTTACTTCATTTAAGTTTGTGTTTCCTAGCTGAATACCGCATGTTCGTTTTCTTGGTGTTATGTTGTGAACTTTTCTGTGCTTGGTTGTTGTTGTAGTTTCATATGATCTTATTATATATGGGATCGAGTTTTACGCCACAACGGTATTGATATTATATATGTGATCGTGTCGCACGTTGCAATGGTATTGATATTATATATGGGATCGGGTTGCACGCCGCAACATTATTGATATTATATATGAGATCGGGTTGCACGCTGCAATGGTATTGATATTATATATTGGATCAGGTTGCACGCCGCAATGGTATTGATATTATATATGGGATCGGGTTACATGTCGTAACGGTATTGATATTATATATTGTATCGGGTTACATGCCGCACCAGTAAATATATTATATATGGGATAGGGTTGCACGCCGCGACGGTATTATATATATGTGGACCGGGTTGCGCGCCGCAGCGGAGAAGATGTATTATGGTTATTCTTATCTATTGATTTCTATTACCGTATTGTGCTGTGAGACTGAGAAGTGATGATATTCTGGGGCCCTCTATCATTTATATTCTTGTTTCATTTGGAGTGTTGAATTGTTATTTGCACCTTGGTTATGGTTTTCCTGTCTGAAGTATATTATGCTATTCGTTTCTCTATGGCTATGGTTATACATTTTGCGAGTTTCTTTTTATACACATATGGTTGTTGATTGTGAGAAGTATGACTCGAAGGGTATTCTATGTGGATCAGTATGCTTGGACCGGGCTATGTGCCGCAGCGGGATTATGTTAGGATATGGTTATTTCGTGTGTTTTTCTTCTCCCTTTTGGATTAGATTCATAGCATGGTGTCGTTGGGGTTGTACCTGTTGGACTTATTGGTTAGTTCTCTTATTTTGTTCTCCTTCCATCTTTGGTTATATTCGAGTTGTTGCTTGTTCTGTGCGGATTGCATCATATGTGGTGCTAGTTGACATTGCGTGTGGAATGTCAGTCGGAAAGCTTGTACTGGGTGAGATAAGGTTATTGGACCTGGAATTAGAGCAATCATATTAGGACAAGGTATGTTTTGGAAGAATAAAGTCATTAGTTAGCTCAAAAATTGGCAACGGTCTTTGTCGGTCAAGAGAGCTCCATGCCTTGTTGATTTTGTGGGTGATTAAGAGTTTCTACATATTTATTTTATCATTTGCAGTGTTATGGAGGTGTGGAACAAGGTTCTATTTGATATGAGGTACATTACCGGTGCCGAGTTTAGTAACGAGCTTCTATTGTGGTCAGAGATATTGTTATGAGTACATGGGTTATATAGTACATTGTGTGGTTTGATATTGGCAGCGTATTTGTGATTGATTTTGAAGATTGACTCTCCATTTGGAAGCTTTCAATTGGAAGAGTTGATCAAGGTTTGACTTTTGGGTAAAAGGACTCGGAATCGGATTTTTATGGTTCCGATAGGATCGTATGATGATTTTGGACAGTGCATATGTTCGGATTTAATTTTAGAGGTTCCTAGAATATTTCAAAACTATTTGTCGAAAGTTGGCAATTTAAAAAACTTAAGAGTTCATAAGTTTGACTAAGAGTTGACTTTGATGTTATTGGATTCCAATTGGTGTTCCGAGACTTTGGATAGGTCTATATAGTTGACCTTAACCGCTATGCAAAGTTTGGAAGTAATCCAAAGTGTGTAAGTATGATTCGGAGACTCTTTTGAAGGAATAAAGATTTAACAAGTTAAGAGATTTTTCATTCTATTCGGTTTGAGCCTCGATTCTTTGTTGTGATATTTCCGTGGGTGTTTTAAGCCTTTGGATAAGTTTGGATAATATATTTGTTCTTGTTGGTATGATTGGATGGGGTCCCGTGGGGCTCGAGTATATTTTAAACCATTGATTGAGAGACAAGTAAAGTTAAGGATTTAGAGTTTGACCACGGTCAATATCAGGTTAAGACGACCTCTTTTCGGTATTTTTAGTGCACGAGCAGGTTCGTAGAATGTTTTATGGTTGAAATACATATATAGTTTGTGTATAGAAGGTTCCGAATGAGTTTGGGGGTCCCAAAACGAAGATTTTGTGATTGCTGATTTTCTGGTGCAATAATTACGAAAATACCAGTTATGTCCCTCACATTTTCAGACTTCCTTTAAAATTTCAAAACATTATATCTCCCTTATTTTAAAGTCAAGTTGGGATATTCAAAAGGGTATCTTGGATGTAATCTCACAAGGATTATGTTGGGCTTATCAAATATAAGTTTCGGAATCATGTAGGATCTGATTCGAGCTGGGACAGCTGCTGCATTGTTTTTACTTGTTCTGGATTTAGTCATTTTATCTCACAAGGTTTTGGAGCTCGGGAAGAGGCGATTTTTGAGGGTGTTTTTATTTACTTCATTGGGGTAAGCAAACCTAACTCAAATTTATGACTATAACATGAATCTATCATTGATTTTGGCTTTAAATCAAGGAATCTTAAAGAAGAAAAGAGGGTTTTGGCTTAGAAAATAAGAAAGTGTAATTTGGCAAAAAATTTCTAAAGTGAATAATTGGGTTTTGAACATCGTTTCGGAGTCGGATTTGGATGAAACTTGTATGGTCAGACTCATATTCGAATGGGTTGTCGGAATTTGTGAGTTTTGCCGTGTTCTGAGGTGCGAGTCTGGGTTGACTTTTTCGTTGACTTTGAATATTTGATTAAATATTCAACCTTTATCATTTGGGTTTGATTCCTATGGCATTATTTGAGGTTATTGAGTTGTTTTGTCTAAATTCGAGTCGTTCAGAGGTCAATTCACGCGAGAAGACATTTTTAGAGTATTGGTTTAGCTTGTTTGAGGTAAGTGTTTTGCCTAACTTTGTTGAGGGAATTTTTTCTGCTAAATAATATTGTTTTATACATGCAAGAGTGATGCATATATGAGGTGATGTGCTTATATGCATGTTCCAGGATTTTCATGCTCGGAAGGGGGAATTATATACCTCCTTGTGCCTTGTGGAACTTGGTGATTCCTTGACTTTTGCTTCATTTAATTCTATGACTAATGAACTTAATTATATGTGTTAAGGATCATGTTAGAGTGTATGGCATCTTAAATGTATTTAATGTATAGTCTTTGAGACTATTTACATACTTAATTTGATCGTAGCATCATGAACACCCATGAGACTTGTGTGCAAAGTTTGGACGTAATTAAGATTTGTTAGGCTAGAATCAGACACTTAGTTTGATGTTTGGAAGTTCTTGAACTTAAGAGAAGTTTAAGTAGTGGTGTGATATTCGATTCGTAGATGGGATGATCTCACGTGTGTTTGGAGGCTTTGGATAGGTCTAGGTGTAACAACCCGGCAGGTCATTTTGTGTATTTGAGTCCCATTTTCTTATTTAATGCTTATGGTATGCTTTTGTGTTTCTTTGTCACTTGTGGGGATAGTTGGTTTAGATTCGGGGAGATTTGGAGTGAATTGGAACAAATAGTTCTATTGTTTGATGCTTAAATGTAAGAGTTAACCAAGGTTTGACTTTTATGTAAATAATCTCGGATTTGTATTTTGATGGATCCGGTAGGTTCTTATGGTGATTCTAAACTTTGGAGTATGTCCAGAATTAAATTTGAAGGTTCCTACGATGGTTTGGCTCTAATTGCCGAAAGTTAAAATTTTGAAAATTTGGAAAGTTCATAGGTTTGATCGGGAGTTGACTTTGAAGATATCAGGTTCAGATTGTTGTTCCGGAACTTGTAATAGGTTTATTTTTTCATTTGAGACTTGTGCGAAAAGTTTGGACATAATTCGGATTGGTTAGGCTTGAATCGGACTTGGTTTGATATTTGGAAGTTCTTGAACTTAAGAGAAGTTCAATTTGTGGTTTGATCTTCGATTCGTAGATGGTATGATCTCATTTATGTTTGGAGGCTTTAGATAGGTGCGGGTAGTGTTTACGGACTTGTTTATATGATTGGACGAGGTCTCGGGTCTTGGGTGAGTTTCAGACCCCTAGAGCTTATTTGAGGTTGCAGATTTTCTGCTAGTTTCTAGTGTGCTTCGCGATCGTGGAGCAGGTCTTGCGATCGCGGATGGGTTATTTTAAGGCAAGCTGATTTAGTTCTTCATGTTCCCAGATAAGAGGTCTCTTTTGCAATGGGTTGTGGAAATTGGTCTTCGCGTTTGCCCCTTGTGTATCGCGTTCGCGTAGAGGTGAGGCATGCTGGGAGTTGGCTGGAACTTGGCCTTCATGATCGCGGGAAGGGGCTCGCATTTACGTAGGCCTGGGGCGCCTATGCATTGCGTTCACGAAGCTACTTCCGTATTTACTTATTTTGGGGTTGTGACTGTTTGTGCTTCGCGAACCCGAGGCAGTGGCCGCGTTCGCGAAGGTTATTGCTTGGCTGAACATTTAAGTGTTATATTTTGGGATTTTAGCCGATTCTCTCATATTTTGAACCCTAGAATTGGAGATGGGCGATTTTTGAAGAAGAATTTCATACAACACTTTGGGCTAAGTGATTTCTACTTATATTTGGTATTAATTCAAGAATATACATAGATTATTAACACATAAAATATGTAATTTTGAGGCAAATTTGAGGTTTTTCCTAAAACTTAAGAGAGTGGAAATTGAGATTTTAGGAGTAGATATGGACTCAATTTTGGAATCTAATCACATATTTGGACTCATGGGGTTGTGGGTAGTCACAATGTAACCCTTGACTCGGGTTTTGACCATGTGGGTATGGGTTGACTTTTGTTGACTTTTTAAGAATTGAATAAAGACCGAATATTTATTGTTTGGAATTGATTCATATAGCTTTGGTTGACATTATTGAGTTGTTTTTGGCTATATTTGACACTTACAGAGGCCGATTTGAGAGGCAAGGGATTTTTGGAGTATTGATTCTCGAATATTTGAGTTAAGTATCTTGCCTAGGTGTGAGGCCCCGTAAAACCTTTCCAAGAATTTGAGGTTTTGTGGTCCGCGGTACAGACTTTTTGGGTTGTGCAATGCATTGTGGAGTTGGAGAAACATTTGCAGCAAAATGGCAATTATGCTGTCCATTTTGCAGTCCAATGTGTGACCGAGATTCATTTCGCGGATCGCATATCTGTCGCTTATCAGCATGAGGAATTTTGGAAGGAGATTTTGCGGTCTAGTGTGTGACCGCGGAATCGATCCACGGACCGTAGAATCGGCTGCAGATTTGATCAGGCCAGCCCAATTTTGATGAACCATTTCGCGGTCCAGTTCGCGGACCGCACATCCAATTTGCGATGCATTCCGCGATCGCGGATTTGATTCGTAGGAGCATTTTTTAGAATTTCTTAACCTGAATCTATTTTGATATAAGCCTTTAAGGGGTCATTTTTGTGAGAGAATCGGCTCATTTTAGAAGGGAAAAACACTCTAGAGAGAAAGAAGGAGCTGCAACCATTTTACCCCTTTAATTGTTGCTCAATCTTGAAGATTCAAGGAAATCACTCGCAAGGTCTTCAACCAACCGGGTAAGTACTCACCCCTAAGCTTTCATACAATGTTTGTAATGGGTTTAAGTGTGGGTTTTATCATTTTGGAGCTTATGGGGTGGTGATCGGAAACCATATCCCCTTTATTTCGAAATTTGGGGTGTATGGGAAGAATGTGAGGCATGGTTCTTGATTTGGGGTGTGTCGTTGGGCATGCATGTATCAATGAAAGGGTTATGGAGGTTGTTCAACTATGGTGTGTAAATTGTTGTTTGAAATTGGTTGTGGGTGAAGGAATTTCACCATAGAAACCCTGTAGGCAAATTTGCACACTTAGTGTTTGATGAAATACCAATAATGGCTAAGCCTATGAACGCCTCCCTAATAATTGTTCAAATTGAACTATGTTAATAGATTAAATTTCTAAGAGTAGTGGGACGCCGTAGTGATTCTAAGAAAATCTTAATCGAGGTATGTTGGCTAAACTCCTTCCATAGAATCGAATTCCATGAATTCCTTATGAATACCAAGTACGGTTTGTCCAATCCCCCATCCTTATTGTGCTAAATCATCACAAATGTTTTGATGTATCAAATGTCTAATTTCTCAAATCATATCTCAATTGCTCTTATATATAGCATGCCCTCCCTTGTGAAATAGTTCAAGTATGATCGATTCATCAACTAATTGTAAACTCAATCCATGACTCTATTGAAATTACTATGCTCTTCTTTGTACATGTTTCCAATATTTTCTAAGTTCTTATGTATTCATGAGTTGAAGCTATGATTTTTTGGATGATTTAAATGTCTTTAAATGATTTAAGATAATCCATGTCAAGTGAAAGAATGAAATTATGAAGAATGAGGTGCGGCCATCATGCCAAGTATGAGGATTTACATGTATGGCTAAGAGTGCCAATGAAATGAAAGATTTAACAAAAGTCTATGAGATGAATATATTTCTTTTATATAAAAAATGTTTTGGGAGTATCGTTAGGCCACCGAGGAAGGCTGGGTTATAAATGCCCAAGACTGAAACTACACGTGCCGGTGTAGGAGATGGTTGAGGGATGAATTCTCATTGTGATATGTTGAGATTATTCTTCTTGATTGGGATGAGTTGATAGCTAGTAAGGACAATGTAGACCCACATAACATTGTGGTAAGACGACGTAGCTGATCTGGAGGAGATCGGATGTCATGCTACACACATGGTGGTACTGTGTTTCTATGTCCACCTGATACATTAAGATGAGATGGCTTAGTTGATCGGGCAGGGATCAGAATCCATGCCATATGCATGGTGGTGTATCGGTACTACGGATCTCCTAACCTAAAATGAACATGTTTACTTGAAGTTTTATTTTGTTTAAATTTGGAATTTAAAGATGATTGATTTACTTAATGTTTCCATGTTCCTCATCTTTTTATCCTGGCATTCTATTCCATGAGAGGGTATTTAGCTTTACATACTAGTACTATTCCATATGTACTAACGTCCCTTTTGCTGGAGGCGCTACATCTTTAATGGATGCAGGTGGTTCCTCAGCAGGTGGCATTGATCGTTGATAGCGGCATACCCTCTTCTCAGCTGACTTGGTGAGCCCTACTCTATATCGGGGCCTTGTGTCATTTGGCACTACACCTATTCTTCCATAGGTTCCAACATATAATGATAGGAAGGATATCCAACCGCAACTTGTGTACCTCATTCTTGCTTCTTTTAATCCACCATGTTATCAGGAGCAACTAGAGAAGGCATGTCTTGTAAGGGGAAACCAAGAGGACCAGTAAAGACTTTCCAGATGGCTTTAGCAAAATGACCCCTACAGAAAATGTGATCTACTGACTCTGCATATGGTCTGATACAACACACAGATTGTTAAGTTTAAAATTATAATAATGTTCAATAATCTAAAGAAGCCTTGACTAATGACATCTCATTGTGTGAAGATTCAAAGAGAAACGGCATTAGGAAAGAAGATCATATGGGAAATCAGAGGAACTCAACGGCTAAGTATTTTGAACTTTGAATCAAATGGAAAGAGAATCAATCAATCAAAGAACAAGGAAGGAAAGTCAATCAATCAGACTTGCTAAAGATTCTCAAACATGCAAGAAAGGAAAGATAGCTAATCACGGCTAGATAACAAATCATCAACAATCTGCGGAAGCTTTAATCAAGGATAAATGGAGGAACCAATTCGTCAAGATTAATGATGAATCTAGTTAGACTTTCAAGTTAGATTCATGAGGCTACCCTTGGATCTCACTCTTAGATATATATGCCTCACAAGAAAAGGCCTCCAATAATTGCTGCTATGCGATCCCAAAAGACAAGGAATCAGAAGACTCGTCAAGCTATAAAAGAAGTAGAAGGGCATCGAAGTACACGCAACATCACATCTGTTTCTACACCTTTCTAATTCTTAGTACAAACATTGTATTCTTGAGTCTACAAGTGTCACAAAAGATAGGAAGAGTTAGAAAAACAAAATAAGAGTTGTGTCAACATTAGAAAGAAACATTGTTGATGTATATCATTGATGGTGAACGTACTAAAACCATCACTGTTGTAAAAGCTTATTGAATATCTAAGAGAACCCTTGTGACCCAAGAGAACTGGATGTAGGTACCACACCGGTACTAAACCAATTTAAAAACTGCTATGCCTCTGTTACCTTTTTGTTTGGTCAGTTTATTTCTGCTGCGATTTATTCCTATATAAAGTCTAGTCAACTAATTTCCTACATAGTCAACTAAGTTTTACAAATCGCTCCAATTCACCCCTCCCCCCCCCCTCCCATTTTACTTTTAATTGGTATCAGAGCAAAGACTCACGAACATTACTTAATAGCAAGTGAGGAAAAGATCATGGCATCAAACACAGTCGTTGGAGCACTATTTCAAGAAGGAACTTCTCAGGTACGACCTCCTTACTTCAATTGTCAACACTTCTCACATTGGAAAGTGTGCATGGAGACCTATACTATGTTATAAGACATTAAGGTTTGGCGTGTGATCAAAAAGGAAAATCTTCCAATTCCATCAAAGAAGGATAAAGACGGTGAAATCATAGTATCATCTGATCCTCTTGATTTAGATGATTACACTGAAGAACAAGCAGTTGTTATCCAAGTGAATGCCAAGGCAAAAAATCTGTTGTACAATGCTATAAGCGGAGAATAATATGAAAAGATATCTAGTTGTGAAACTGCAAAGGAAATGTGGGATAAGTTAGAAGTCACATATGAAGGAACTAACAAAGTGAAAGAGACAAGGATTAATCTCCTGGTTTGAGAATCGAATTGTTTCAAATGAAGGATGGAGAATCGATGGAGGAAATGTTCTCTAGGTTCAGTAAAATCCTTGGAGACTTGAAGTCCTTTGGTAGACCAATCAGAAGTGGAGAACAAGTCAAATAAATTTTAAGAAGTCTCCCCACAATTTGACAACCCAAAGTTATTGCTTTGGAATGTCAGGATCTTGACAAAATGTCCTATGATAAACTCAGAGGTGATCTAATTGCATTTGAGAAAACACATTTAGATAGGCAAGTCCAACATAAGAAAAAGAAGATTGTTACGTTCAAAGCTACCGTAGCTGAATTAAAAAATGAAGAAGAAGAAGAAGAAGAAGAAGAAGAAGAAGAAGAAGAAGAAGAAGAAGAAGAAGAAGAAGAGGAGGAGGAGAAGAAGGAGGAGGAGGAGAAGAAGGAGGAGGAGGGGGAGGAGGAAGAAAAAGAGGAAGAGGAAGAGGAAGAGGAAGAGAAAGAAGAAGAGGAAGAAGAAGAGGAAGAAAGAGGAGGAGGAGGAGGAGGAGGAGAACAAGATGAGAATATAGCTATGCTCTCTAAAGTTGTAACGAGCATGATGAGAAAAAAAATAGAATTAGCAAAAAAGGTAAACCAAATTTCAGAAAAGGGAAGATGAAGTTGAAGATGCCACGAGTGTTGAAAATAGGTACACATTCAAGCCGAATGCCCTGAACTGATAAAGAAACTAAGCAGGAATTTCTAGAAGAAGAAATCCCTTGGTGCTTAGAGTGATAAATAAGAATCTGACCATGAGGAAATTGCCAACATGTGTTTCATGGCCATCAAAGAAGATAGCGATGAAGACTCGGGTAATCTTGGTCTCATGGAAGGTGAAGGAACAAGTGAGGTACGTCTTCCTACATGTCCTAACTATCATGAAATCCAAGAATTTATTGATATTGCTCTTGCATATATTGATAAAGTTCTGAATGAACTTCAAAAAATCCAAAGAGAAAAGGAAGACTGGGCTCTGAAATTAGAAGTTTGTGAAATTGAGAGAGATATGCTTCAAGATGAAGTTAATAAACTTCAACTTCAACTGAATGGATTGAGAAAATCCACCAGTTATAGCTCAGTTAGATCGAATCATTTTGCTTCTCATAATTTGTCGCCTAGAACTAGAAATCGCTCTGCATGTACCCATTGTGGCAAAAATGGTCACACCTCTAACCATTGAAGGCTTAGAATAAGAGGAGAACCTCTGAAAATTCCAATAACCCCTCCTATTTTTATTGTGGAAAACCTGGTCATACATCTAATCATTGCAGGTTTAAGAACAATAAGAGATGAGTTTGGCGACCCAAGCCCTCTAGTCAAGCTAATATTTAGAACACTAACCATTGTGAACCCAAGCAGGCTTGGGTACCTAAAAATAAATAATCTATTTTTGCAAGAACACTGCAAGAAGAATCGAAAAGGGAAATGGTACCTTGATAACGCGTGTTCCAGACATATGACAGGTGACAAATAACTATTCAAAATTGTCACCATACTAGATGGAGGAACAGTCACCTTTGGAGATAAATCAAAAGTAAATGTAATTGGAGCTAGAAGAGTTCCTCTTAGCTCAACATGTTATGTAGACGAAGTGTACCTGGTTGATGAACTTGGCTACAACCTACTCAATATCAGTCAACTATGTGATAATGACTATGAGGTTCATTTGAAAAAAAATGGTTGGTTTATTGAAGATGAATCAGGTAAAGTTATTCTTTCTAGAATATAGATAGGAATGCCTACACCATCAGTAATATAGATAGTCTTGGTAATCAGATTTGTCTAGCCTCTATGATTGATGTCTTTGGGCGTGGCATAGAAATCTTGGTCATGCCAGCATGCATACTATTCATAAACTTTTCAAAACTGATCTTGTCATTGGTCTTCCAAAACTATATTTTTCAAAACATCAAATATGTGATGCATGTCAACAAGGAAAACAAACCAGGTCCTCTTTTAAAGTTAAAAACATAGTTTCTACTACAAAGACTCTTCAACTCTTGCATATGGACCTTTTTGGTCCAACTAGAACAGCTAGTATAGGAAGTAGAAAATATGCCTTTGTTATAGTAGATGATTTTTCTCGATTTACCTAGGTTATTTTTCTAAGTCATAAAGATGAGGCATTAAGGAATTTTGAAGTCTTCTGCAAGAAGGTACAGCGGGAAAACGATTACTACACATCTTCCATAAGCAGTGACCATGGAGGATTATTTGAAAGCAAAGCATTTGAGAACTTCTGCAATGATCAAGGGATCTCCCATAATTTTTCATCTCCAAGATCACCTCAACAAAATGAAATGGTAGAACGCAAAAATAGAACCTTGCTAGAAATGGAAGGAACTATGATTGTGGAAAATTCCCTTCCACACCACTTCTGGGCAGAAGCTGTAAAGCACAGCATGTCACATCATCAACAGATGCTTAATTCGACCTATTCTCAAGAAGCCTCCATATGAACTGTGGAAAGGTAAAAGACCCAACATCAATTATTTCCATCCTTTTAGTTGCAAATGTTTCATTCACAACACTGGAAAGGACAATCTTAGTAAGTTTGATCCCAAAAGCGATGAAGGTATTTTTCTCGGATATTCTCCCTCTAGTAGAGCATATAGAGTTTTTAATAAGAGTACTCTTTCTATTAAAAAATCTATACATGTTGTTTTTGTGGACTCTAACCCTCGCTTAAGGAATGAAAAACTTTCTGAAGATGAGGAAATTTCTATAGTTCCAAAGTCTATCAATACAAGCAAAAACGCTCGTGATGAGGTGACGTATCAGCAAGATCAATTGACTAATAGTCATGTAGATAATCAGGAACTTCCTACAGTTGAACAGTCGAGTCCTATTGACAAGGAGCCAGTATCAATTGTTCCAAATGAATGAAAAAGTGAGCCTGGATATCCACCTAAGTACATCATTGGAAATTCTCAGGAAGAAATAAAAACTAGAAGATCATTAAAGCAGATATCAAATATTGCCCTCATATTTCAGTTCGAACCAAAAAAGGTGGATAAGGCTCTTAGGGATGAAAGTTGGATAACAGCAATGAAGGAAGAGCTTGATCAATTTGATAAGAATAACGTATGGGAACTCATTCCTAAACCTCCAAATGGATCCATTGTTGGAAGAAAACGGGTGTACAGAAATAAATTGAATGAGTCCGGACAAGTAGTACGATATAAAGCTGGACTGGTTGCTCAAATCTATTCACAGCAAGAAGGAATTTATTACGAGTAGACATTCGCTCATGTTGCCAGGTTAGAATCTATTCACATCTTATTAGCCTATGTTGCTCACAAATGTTTCAAACTATTTTTGATGGATGTGAAAAGCGCTTTCTTAAATAGGTTCATCTCTGAGGTAGTATTTGTTAAGCAACCTACAGGATTTGTACATGAATCCTTTCCAAATCATGTCTATAAATTAACCAAAGTCATGTACGGTTTGAAGCAAGCTCCTAGATAAGGTTGAGTTCATTCTTAGTCGAACATGGGTTTGACAGAGGTAATATGATACTACTCTTTTTATCAAACGATCGACTGAAGGTAATTTAATAGTACAAATCTATGTAGATGATATTATCTTTGCAGTACTAACCACGTTTTATGCAAGGACTTTTCAAATATCATGAAAGGGAAATTTGAAATGAGTATGATGGGAGAATTAACCTTCTTCCTTGGGCTTCAAATCAAGCAAGTACAGAAAGGGATTTTAATTAGTCAAACAAAATACACAAAAGAGCTCATCAAAAGGGATTCTAAACCAAAGGTCATAGGGACTCCTATGAGTCCGTCACCTACCCTGGATGAAGATAATTATCGTAAGAGTGTCGATGAAATAATGTATCGAGGTATGATTGCTTCTCTACTCTATCTTATGGCTAGTCGACTTGATATTATGTTTAGTGTTTGCAAATGTGCAAGATATTAGTCAGCTCCCAAAGAATCCCACTTGACTGATGTTAAACGTATTATCAGATATTTGATAGGGACAGTCGATTATGGATTATGGTACAAAAGCTTAAATGTATTTGATCTCAAAGTTTTTTCAAATGTAGACTTTGCAGAAGATAAAATTAACAGGAAAAGCACAAGTGGAACGTGCCAATTACTTAGAAAATCACTTATATCCTAGCACAGCAAGAAACAAAGTTATGTTTCCCTATCTACTACTAAAGCAGAATATTTGGTTGTAGGCAAATGTTGTACACAAGTTCTTGGATTATGCATCAACTGTTAGACTATGATTTACGTCTTAATTGTGTTCCCATTATGTGTGATAACACCAGTTCTATTTGTCTTTCAAATCATTATGTGCATCATTCTAGGGCTAAGCATATTGAGATTAAGCATCATTTTATACGTGATCATGTTGCTAAAGGATATATTGTGTTAGAATTTATCAATACTGAAAATCAGTTAGTAGATATATTTCCAAAACCATTGCTTAAAGAAAGATTTTGTTTCCTTCGCGACAAAATTGGTATTTGTTTAATTCTCTGTTTTATATTTGCCTAAGTTTAGAAATTTTTCCATAATTGTTCTTTGTAATTTTTTCCCTAAAAATATCTAAGTACTTGATTACTCTGTACATGCATTAAGGACTGAACTGATGGTGGGCTTGCAGAAGGCAACTTTTCAGTTGCCCTTTACATGTCTCCCCAAGAATCGAGGCGTACATTCAAACTATTTTTAATCCTTTCCCTCTCGATCATATCTCCCATTCTCTCAAAGAAAGACATTCTCTCTCTCTGCTATCTTTTACTCATAGCCAAAACCAAACCCTCTCATTCCTCCTCCATGCCCAGCAGAAGCCATCGCTTCAAGAAAAACCATCAAACTGATGATCCTATAGAAGTAGAATCCTTAAAAACCACAGATCATCCATTGTTCGAGGATAATTCCAGTGATTCTCAAGAGGATATTCTCATCTCCCAAAAGAGGGCTAGAAAGTGTCCTATTGAGTCCATCCCCAAACAATCATCTCAAAAAAAAGGGAAAACAGAAAGCGTAGAGTTTGTCCTTGAAGACAAGATGAATTTCTATGGCCCGAAAGAGAATGTGAGGTTTGTCGCTTTCTAAGGGAAGTCAATTGCTTATGGTCGCACTGTAAGTTTGAAATCTATGTAAAACTCTCACTGTGATGTTATCTCTGTGTTTGAAACTCAAAAACGTGTCTCTCTATTTGCTACTGTTGGTGCGACTGTCTATGAAGAGCATGTGCATATGTTTTATGCAAATCTGTTTGTGAATGATAAAGATGATCTAGAATCCATGGTTTTGGGAACTCGTATTATTCTTGATGCTTATCAGTTTGAGAAAATCTTTGCAACAAAGTTTGTTGGGTCTAGTTTATTGTGCAACATTCTTGGCCTGATAATTTTGAAGTGTCGTTTTAGGAAGCAAAAAGTGTGTTTGTCTAAAAGCCCCCTTGACATTGGTCCAAAAAATTTGAATTTTGAACACTGTGTACTAGCCCATATTATTGCTATCACTTTGCTACCCCATGTTGGTTCGCTTATCACCTTGTCTCTCTGAGATGTGTTTGTCCTGTACTGTCTGGTAAACGGGAAGGCTATTAATTGGTTTACTTGGGTACATTAATACATGCTTGAAAGCATCAGGGATGTTTCATCTTCTGCGAACAGTTTTCCCTATGGTTTACTAATCTCTCACATCTTGCAAGTTATGAAAGTGGACATGTCTCTCTGTGCCCCTAAAATCATCTCCAGCACATATGACAAGACTGCCTTTGCCATGATAGGATATACCTTGATTGAGGGAACTTGGCTCAAGAAAGACAAGGTACCTAAATCCCTCCCTCAACAGGGCACTGGAGGGATTAAATCTGAAGCCAGCAAATCCTTTTCCTCAGATTAGTTGTTGCTAATGCAGCAAAACATTGCAGGTATCGAGGAATTGCTAACCTCTATGCAGGAACATGTGTACAAGATCAGGAAAGTAACTAAGGAAATTGGAGCAGATGTGGCTAGGATAAGGATCACTCTCCAAGCCACAAGGAGGAAAGGAATCAGGGCTATGCAGGATGTTACTGAGAAGCTGACCAAAGTCACCAAGGATATTAATGCTTCGTATGACAGTTTCTGCACCAAAGTGATCAATACCTTGAAGTATTCCCTTGGAAGGAATTAAGTGTCTAGGCTGTTTAGACAATCTTTTTATTTTATTTTATGTGTTGGATGTTTAAACTTTTTCTTTTGGTTGTGTCTGGATGGGCATGTAACTCGACTATGCCCGGTATAACTGCTAGTTGTATATATTTTTTGCTGCATAACTAGTAATATTATTAGCTATTGTTCTCTTCTTTCTCTTTTTGATTGATGTCAAAGGGGGAGAAGAAAAAGAGTACAAAGGCAGGGGAGCAACAAACAAGGCACAGCAGAGCTTAAATAAAGGCGGAGCAGAAGTACACTCATAAAGGGAAGTATCCCCTAAATTAGTCGAACTCTTTTTAGATTATTGTCATTATAAAAAAGGGAAAGATTGTTAAGTTTAGAATTTTAATAATGTTCAATAATATAAAGAATCCTTGACTAATGACACTCATTGTGTGCAGATTCAAAGAGCAACGGCATTAGGAAAGAAGATCATATGGGAAATCAGAGGAACTCAACGGCTATGTATTTTGAACTTTGCATCAAATGGAAAGAGAATCAATCAATCAAAGAACAAGGAAGGAAAGTCAATCAATCAGACTTGCTAAAAATCCTCAAACGTGCAAGAAAGAAAAGATAGCTAATCACAGCTAGAGAACAAATCATGAACAATCTGCGGAAGCTCTAATCAAGGATAAATGGAGAAACCAATTCGTCAAGATTAATCATGAATCTAGTTACCCTTTCAAGCTAGATTCATGAGGCTACCCTTGGGTCTCACTCTTAGATATATATGCCTCACAAGAAAAGGCCTCCAATAATTGCTGCTATACGATCCCAAAAGACAAGGAATCAGAAGACTCATCAAGCTATAAAAGAAGTAGAAGGGCATCAAAGTACACGCAATGTCACATCTATTTCTACACCTTTCCAATTCTTAGTACTAGGGGTGTTCAAACCAAACCGGAAAACCGCACCAAACCGAAATTTTAAACCAAACTGATTAAAAACCTCGATTAGGTTTGGTTTGATTTGGTTTGGTACTGAGTAAAAAAAAACCGAACCAAACCGACATATAAATATATAATTTATATATATACTTCTAAGACATTATATAGAATTTTCTTTATAAAAATATCTAGAAATATTTGGAATCCTCTCATGGGATGTAATATTTAATAGAACTATGAAGTGCATCCATTTTTATTTATTTTAAATAATGGGTTGTATCATCACTCTTATATCTTTTCCGAATTTAAAACGATATTTCAAAAAATTTAAAATTAAATAGACATATTATTATTTAGGTTTCATATTGATTTTTATATATAATTATTAAATTCGGTTAACCTTAAAACTATACATCAAGATGATTGTTAGACGACTAAGAAAATAACTATCATGTGCTACTAAAAAACTACTCCTACAAGAATATATTAATAGATTGTAAGTTTGTTAGTTTTTTCAAATTTTACAAAACATATATTCACTTATCAAAACTTTATCTACAATTTTAACAAAATAAGATTGAAATAATACTCATGTAATAAAAAAAACCGAGAAACCCGAAAAAACCAACAAAACTGAACCAATCCAAACTGATATAGTTGGTTTGGTTTGGTTTTGATCAAATACGAACCAATCCGGCCTATGTACACCCATACTTAGTACAAACACTGTATTCTTGAGTCTATAAGTGTCACAAAAGATAGGAAGTGTTAGAAAACAAAACAAGAGTTGTGTCAACATTAGAAAGAAACATTGTTGATGTATATCATTGATCTGAGGCACCTGTGTAAAAAAACCCAGCAAAATTAAACTCTAACAACACTCCGCTAAGCGTCCGAAACTCATTCAAGCTCTTGGGGATCCAAACCAAACATCCACATAAGTCTAAAAATATCATACGAACTCGCTTGTGCGATCAAAACACAAAAATAACATCTAAAA